>NC_064616.1:427582462-428238176 GCF_023898315.1 Schistocerca nitens | reverse complement strand
CTTGTATCATAATTAGGTTTTACAAGAGCCCATCAGTAAATTGTGATCACCTATGACGCATAATACAACCACTCTGTGATCTAATGGTAACATTGCTGACTACATACGTAGCCGTTTCTGGTATGATTTCTCTATGACTATCTGAGACTTTTCTGAAACAGCTTACACTGTTGCTAAATTGCTCCCTTCCCATCTACCTATGCAGCAACTGATGATGTCACGTAACGTAGTCAGACTTCCCTCAACATGCTGACATACCTCAGTTGCCCAATGCACAAAACAGCGGGAAATTATAAAAGGTGTGAAATTCTAAAAAATAGTGGGAAATTCAAGATAACTCAGGGTTTTCGCCCACTGCAGTGACGCCTCTATGGAAGTAAGGCTGTTGTTCTAAGTGTAAACAGGCGGGAAATAAAAGATGGTGCATTATTCTGTTGTTGTCAATTTCTAGGGTGGAAGTAGGGCTGCTGTCCTATATGTGAATTGGTGGCAACTCCAAATTGCTGAACTGTTCTGTTCGTGTGAAATTCAAGAACAGTTGGTAAGACTTCATAATCCAAGATGTAGATCCAAGATGGCGACCTGTGATATGTAGGCACTCCGGAGCCCATGAGAAATATAGGTCCCACAATGACCTTGTGACGTCACACTAGTGATCTTGTCCACCATACTTCACCAATGCTCCGGTCCGTGCAGGACACATGGGAAATCAATATGTAATTGAAAAATTACCTACCAAAGACCTTAACTTTCTCGTGCGCTATCGAGAACATGCATCCATTCCAACACGCAGGCGATAATTATTGCACTCGTCTGAAACAGTTACTCGCTCTCCGCCGGAGACAGCTGCGGCTCTCAGAAAACCTGCAGTATCACGTTCAGTGACGTATGCGTCACGACCTGCCTTTCTTATGGGTCTTGGGACAGTCTGTATGATGTCAGAATCCAACATATCGTCCTGGAGATTTTAGGACAATCTAGGTTGTTGGTTCAAATGGCTCTGAGCACTATGGGACTTAACTGCTGAGGTCATCAGTCCCCTAGAACTTATAATTACTTAAACCTAACCAACCTAAGGACATCACACACATCCATGCCCGAGGCAGGATTCGAACCTGCGACCGTAGCGATCGCGCGGTTCCAGACTGTAGCGCCTATAAGCGCTCGGCGACTCTGGCCGGCCTAGGTTATTGCCAGGCCACTTACATCGAATATGGACCTATGGAAACGACGGCGGTATGCAAGGTAGCCAGATCACACAACTCCAAAATGACGGGAAATTTAAAATACCGTTTGTTTTGGTTCAAATTGTTCAAATGGCTCTGAGCACTATGGGACGTAGCATCTATGGTCATCAGTCCCCTAGAACTTAGAACTACTTAAACCTAACTAACCTAAGGACATCACACAACACCTAGCCATCACGAGGCAGAGAAAATCCCTGACCCCGCCGGGAATCGAACCCGGGAACCCGGGCGTGGGAAGCGAGAACGCTACCGCACGACCACGAGATGCGGGCTACCGTTTGTTTTCCCCGGTGTTGTGACGTTAAAGTTGGGTTGCCCTAAGTTTAAGTCCGCTCTTTCTACGTGTAAACAATTTATCCTCACTCTTCCGACATTGCAGAGCAAACAGTTGTCACCAAAATCTTTAACCCGATAGCTAACTTAAAAAATTACCTTAAAACTGCTACCCGTGTGGTTTTTAAACAGTTTTCAATGTCATACGTAGTAAGATAGGAATTCTGTTGGGTTTTCATCGCCGAAACAAACACCACTTTTGGGAGAAGTTCCCTTCTGTAGTTTGCTGTTGCCACCACAGGAACCCCACTCGCTGGGTTGACCGCACTAGAGATCGGAATCGGAGCTAGTCGAAACTAATATTGCGGATTGCATACTTCACAAATCTAGGTGCTGGTATTACAACTGGCTTCCGTCGTTCCCGCTGCAGTTCCGCCAAGTATTATGAGTCTAGCCCGCCCGGCTAGCCATGCGGCCTAACGCGCTGGTTTCCGAGCGGAAAGGCGAGCCCGTCCGGGCACAAATCCGCCCGGCGTGTTAGTGTCGAGGTCCGATGTGCCGGCCAGCCTGTGGATGGTTTTTAAGGTGGTCTTCCAACTGCCTCGGGAAATGCGGGCTGGTTCCCCTTATTCCGCCTCAGTTACACTATGTCGGCGATTGCTGAGCAAACACTGTCTCCACATACGCGTACACCATAATTACTGTACCACACAAACATTTGGGGTTACACTAGTCTGGTATGAAATGTTCCCAAGGGGCGGAGGGGGGGGGGGGGGCACTGGGATCCGATACGCACAATAACCCTGGGTTCGGTGTGGGGTGGCGGTGGGTTGGGTGCATTGCTGTGGCCTGGTGTGGGGTTGTGAACCACTGAGCCGGCCGGAGTCGCCAAGCGGTTCTAGGCGCTACAGTCCGGAACTGCGCGACCGCTACGGTCGCGGGTTCGAATCCTGCCTCGGGCATGGCTGTGTATGATGTCCTTAGGTTAGTTAGGTTTAAGAAGTTCTAAGTTCTAGGGGACTTATGACCTCAGCAGTTGAGTCCCATAGTGCTCAGGGCCATTTGAACCATTTTGTGAACCACTGAGGGCTACGGTGGGACGAAGCCTCTCCGTTGTTTCTAGGTCCTCCGTTTAATACGCACACAATACACACAATGATGAGTCAGCAAACCATAGCACTGGAGTCGCTTTACACTCGTTCTCTCTCGTTGAAGCATGTGATAGTGTAAGGATGGTCGTGACTCATTGTTAGCACGGAAGATGAGTACACGATCTGTAAAGTAGTACCGATAAGGCAAAATGATCGACTGCCGGTATCAGATGGGGTTCAACGAATCTGTGTTTTGTGAGACTCTCAAAGGTGTAGACTGAAAATTACTTGATGCAAAGCACACAACTGCAAATTCTGATATCTGGAATAACTTTCATGTTATAGTCCACGCTTCAAACGAAAAACGTACACATTTCGACGAATGCAATGAAAATGGTTGTATGCTTGTTTATACCCACTCTGTAATGAGAAAAGGTATATACAGCGTCAAACGAAAATTGGGCACAGAGCAAAGTTACTCTATATCCCTGTGACTAAAAAGTGCGCTGTTTCTGTATCCTTTGGTCATGGCATTCTCCGTTTATGGGCTAACAGTGAATTAGAGAGTTTATCACTGATTTCGGTAGTTGATTTTAACAATTAGTCCCCACACGCATGCCGCTGTGGCCGAGCGTTTCTAGGCGCTTCAGTCCGGAACCGCGCTGCTGGTACGGTCGCAGGTTGGAGTCCTACCTCAGGCATGGGTGTGTGTGATGTCCTTTAGTTAGTTAGGTTTAAGTAGTTTTAAGTCTAGGGGACTGATGACCTCAGATGTTAAGTCCCATAGTGCTTAGAGCCATTTGAACCATTTTTAGTCGCCACGCGGGTTAGCCGTGCGGCTTAGGGCGCCTTGCCACGGTTCGCGCGGCACCTCCCGGTCGGAGGGTCCAGTCCTCCCTCGCTCATGGGAGTGTGTGTTGTCCTTAGCGTAAGTTAGTTTAAGTTAGATTAAGTAGTGTGTAAGCCTAGGGACCGATGACCTCAGCAGTTTTGTCCCACAAATTTTCCAACAATTAGTAACCATTCAAAGATTGCATTTCATCCTCTTGTCATCTTTTCTGGTAGTGTCGTTACAAACTCATTAACGTCTCGAATGTGCGTATTCGGTGATCAGCCAAAAAATTATGACCACAGCCCACCGGGACGTTTGATACCGCCTGATGGCATTATAGTCAAGTGACGTGGTAACAAAGATACATAAGTGGAGAAATCACGGACGGGGAATCACTATAGCAAAGATATTGGATGCAAATGGGGAAATCCATTGAGATAAGCGAAAATTAGGTAAGCGGAGAAGAAATGGACGGAGAATCGCATTAGCGAAGATATAGGCTACAAATGGGGAAATCCATGGAGTTAAGAGAATTTGACTAAGGGCAGATTATTATTCCGCAGAGACTGAGAACGAGTATCTCAGAAACGGCGAAGATGGTCGAATGTTGGCGTGCTACAGTCAAGAGCATCTACGGCAAGAGGTAGAAGAACAGTTAAACTACCGCTAACGCTAAGTGGTTGGACGTTGACGACTCTTCAAAGAACTTGGGGGTCACATGAGTGTCTGTTCTGTATCGTAGGATAGATGGAGATCTCTGGCATCTATGCCGAAACAGCACAACGCTGGTGGAAGCACTAGCATTTCGAAGCACACTGTTCATCGTACATTGATGAATATGGAGTCGGCTCTTTGGGTAATTCTCATTTTTCCTGTACTAGGCCTATTGTCGTCTCCACAAACGCCGTTATGAGGTGATCGACGGCTCGAAACGTGCAGCGCGCCACGGACTCACGTTGGTGGGATCTATATGTGGAGCATGATATGGGAGGCCTTCTCCTGCGCTTGCATGGGACCTATGGTAGTAACTGAAGACACGTTGACAGCTGCTAAAGCCGGCCGCGGCGGTCTAGCGGTTCTAGGCGCTCAGTCCGGAGCCGCGCGACTGCTACGGTCGCAGGTTCGAATCCTGCCTCGGGCATGGATGTGTGTGATGTCCTTAGGTTAGTTAGGTTTAAGTATTTCTAAGTTCTAGGGGACTTATGACCTCAGCAGTTGAGTCCCATAGTGCTCAGAGCCATTTGAACCATTTGAACAGCTGCTAACCACCTGTATCCCTCCATGACTGATGTCTTCCCCGACGGCGATGTCGTCTTTCAGCAGTATATTTGTCCGTGTCTTGGAGCCAGAACCGTGCTATAGTGGTTTGAGGAGCATTATAGTGAGCTCACATGGATGCTTCGGCGATCAAATTCGCCTGATGTAGTTCCTATGGAACCCATCTACGTCGCTATCGGGCGCAATCACCGTGTACGCGTCCGCCTCGATGGCTGAATGGTCAGCGTGGCCGAATGCTGTGGAAAGGGGCCCAGGTTAGATTTCCCGCTGGGTCGGAGATTGTCTCCACTGAGGGACTGGGCGTTGTGTTGTCTTCATCATCATATCATAACCATCGACGCCCAAGTTGCCGAAGTGCCATCACCGAAAAGACTTGCACCAGGCGACCGGACAGGAGGCCCTAGCCACACGACATTTCATTTCACCGTGTACGCAAATCAGCGGATCATTATTTAATCGAATTACTTGACCTGTGCGTAGACATCTAATGACACATACCTTCACAAACCTACCAACAAACTGTCGGATCGCTGATACGAAAAATCGGTGATGCATTTCGTTTCAAAGACGGACAAACAGCCTACGAGGGTTGCCCAGAAAGTAATGCACGGCCTTGTTTTTCTTCAAAAATTCTCCATTGAACATAATGAGAATTACACACACGAAAGAATGGTGTTTTATCTACACACCCTAATTTTCCACGTTACGTCCATCCCGTTCTATGGCCTTCCTCCAGCACGAAACAAGGGCGTGTACGCCCTGTCAGTACCCCGCCTGGTCCTGGTGGCGGAGCCAGTGCTTCTCTGTGTGAAACATCTCCTCATCGTCCTCCAAATGTCTTCCACGAATGGCATCCTGTAATGGCCCAAAGAAGTGGAACTCCGTGTTGCCTAGGATAGGGCTGTTAGTTGTCAGAGCCATGGATGGTTTTCCCGACCGATGCAAATCGTGGAGCTCCGCCGAACAGCCTTCTGATGACCTCACCCTCCTTGCCCAGCGACTAACTGTACTTCTGTCGACAACGGATGCTCCATATACTTTGCACAAGCGTTTGAGAATATTCCTCACAGTTTCTTTCCCTGCGGTGAAAAATTCAATGATGGCACGTTGCTTGCAACGTACATCACCTACTGACGCCCTTTTGAAACTGTCCTGCAGCCACGCTATCTGTCGGAAGAGACGGAAACTTGGCGCACTCACTCAGGAGATTTCAAATAATTCATACGCAACGTTTCGCATTCGTAGCATTGTTTTTGGCTGACAAAGAAATGCGGTGCATTACTTTCTGGGCAACCCTCGTAATAAGCAAGTGGTCATAATGTTTCGGCTTATCAGTGTAGACATTCTCTAAATAGGTATTAAATGTAAAATAAATTTACCAAAGGCTTCGAAAAAGTTTTATCTACAGGATGTTTCACAATTCATGTTACACACTTCTAGAGAGGGGACTTGGTAGATCAAGTTTTACATAATAACCCATGTACAGAAATGCCATCCAACGACGCGACAGCGATTCGAAGTTACAGGTCCAGGCGTATGTAAGTGTTATGTATGTACAGGGCCATTCCGTGATGACGTTACAAGGTTTCCTGCTTCGGAAACGTAACAGGTTACAAATGAAAATCATTCTGACAGTGGACTGCGTATATAGCGGTACAATTGTTGCTAAAAGTGTAGGGCATCCAACTTACAGGGGTCGTAGTATGGACTAAGACAATAAACAATTTCCAGTAAACATGGGCTCCAAAGCGGATGCCTGAGAAGCTATGAGTACTAGTTCATATTCGCTAGCCGGCCGTTGAGGCCGGGAAGTTCTAGGCGCTTCAGTCCGGAACCGCGCGCCTGCTACGCTCGCAGGTTCGAATCCTGCCTCGGGCATGAATGTGTGTGATGTCCTTAGGTTAGTTAGGTTTAAATAGTTCTAAGTCTAGGGGACTGATGACCTCATAAGTTAAGTCCCATAGTGCTCAGAGCCATTTGAACCATTTGAATCATATTCGCTAGTATAAAATTAAAATACATATCTACTGCACAAATGCTCAAAGCTCTTAAGATATGCATTTCAGAGCCAACGTTTACTGTACATTTTTTGTTCTTGTAGTCCATACTACCATGTCTGAAAGTTGCCTACCCTACAATCTTAGAAACAACGGTACCAGTACATGTATTCCACTGTCAGATATATCAGAACGGTTTTTGCTTATAACTTTCGACTCGTTGGTTTCCAGTACAGGGACCCTTACCTTAGGCTGATACATTTATCCTTTTCCATTATCTTTGGAAGGTTGCAACATTATCATCAAATTATCCTATAGATACATAACTTTACAAGCGCCAGCCCCTATAACTTTGAATCTCTGTAGCATCGTTGGATGACGTTTCTAGACATTTCCTAATACCTAAAACATGATCTATTAAGTTCCCTCTACAGCCTCGAGAAGTGTGTAACATACATTGTGAAACACGCTGTATGTAAACGCTTCTATAATTAAAACAGAATTCACTTCTAACCGGTCAGTTATTAGCTATATTGGGAAAAAATAACCATCTTGCCCAAGGGTTGGGGACTGATGAACCTGTAGTTTGGTCCCCCAAACCGATCGACCAACCCGGTGGTTGCTTCTGTCATTTAGGCTGGTCGGGCATTCTGTGAACTTCAGATTGCGCTTGAGAATGGGTATAAAGCCGAAATAATGACTGTGTGAAATAAATGAAAAGTTATTTACAGTTTGAAATCGGAAATTACTTTCTAAACCGTGGAATATGTAACAGGAATGCCGCGAGTCCGCGGCTATACTTGCGAACTCGTGAACTCACTCTCGTTTCTGAGGAAGGCAGGTTGAGTCCACTCGTACCCAACAACAAGCTCAGGTGCCGAGTGGGCTTGAAGGGTCTCTGCATTAACCTTGTTGTGTCGATTCCCTAAGGTCTCGACACAATGAGTGGCTAGGTGCACGCGAAACTAACGCAGACGGGCGTAAATTCTGAAACAGGAGACTGGATGAAAACTATAAAGAAAAGAAGAGAGATTTTAATATACTTAACTTTAATGTAGTCTTGTTCTTGTTGAAATACATCTCTTGCATAGTAGTAAGCAATTAGCAATGATACACATGGCGCCTTGCTAGGTAGTAGCGATGGACTAGCTGAAGGCTATTTAATCTGTCTCTCGGCAATTGAGAGGAATACTTGGTAGGTCTAGTCGCAAGCTATGTCGTCCGTACAACTGGGGCGAGGTCAAGTCCGTGTCTTCTGACCTGCCCTGTGGTGGCGCTACGTTTGCGAATACACAGTGGCGACACGCGGGTCCGACATGTACTACAGGACCGCGGCCGATTTAAGTTACCACCTAGCAAGTGTGGTGTCTAGCGGTGACACCACATTCCTCCCCCGCAAATCGGCGAACGGTCGTGAGATAAGGCTTCCGCCCGCCGTGGGGAGGACCCCATGTTGACGTATGCGATGAGGTGGGGAGCCTAACAACAGGCGAGGCTGTGCCACCCGCACCCGGCCATTCGGTCCGAGGGGAGCTAGGAAACGCCTGCAAACCTAGTCCAGGGTGCACGTCAACATGAGGTGTTTGCTCACGTAATGATATAAGAGGAGCCGCGGGGTCGACCTCCATGTGGTCGGAGCACCCGACGGGCGAAGACGACATCTGGTCCGGAGCGGTCAAGAGGTCCATGGCGGAGGACGGCTGGTCACGGGAAGCAAGCGGCGGCGCGTGACCCAGGGAGGCGCGAGGCGGCTGCAGCGAAGCGGCCGCTGCTGGCGGCGCCGGCGGCGGCTGCGGCGGCGCGACGCCATGAGGCAAAATGGAAGGCATCGTCGGTAACACCTGGGGATGAGGCGAGCCAGTAGATGGGTCCCCAGGGCGCTGACCTGACGGCTCCGTCGCTGAAAGCAGACGGGGAGCGGCAGAACCCAGGCGACGACAGAGGCGCAGCTGATTGAGATGCCGACGCACCTCACCAGAGGCCCCCAAAACCAAATACATCGCGCGGCCGAGGCAGCGAAGAATGCGCCCTGCGAGCCAACGCTGTGAACCGCGATAGTTGCGATAATAGACAACGTCGCCAGGAGCAAAAGCAGGAGTCTGCCGCTGCACAGGAACCTGATGTGGCGGATGCAGCAAAGACATCAGAGTTCGATGAGGACGACCATGGAGCAACTCAGCCGGCGAGCGACCATCGCGGGGCTGAGAGCGATATGAGGACAAAAAGAGCAACAAAGCGTCCTCCCGAGAATGCGACTCTTTCAACTTCAACATCTGTGACTTGAAAGTCCGGACCAATCGTTCAGCGGCACCGTTTGACTGAGGCGAAAACGGCGCGGACGTCAGATGTTGAATACCATTGGCCTGGCAGAATGACTGAAATTCTGCGGACAGGAATTGCGGGCCATTGTCGGAAACAAGAGTCTGCGGAAGACCTTCAATGCAAAAGATAGCAGACAAGGCTTGGATGGTGGCAGAAGACGTCGTGGAAGACATCCGGACAACAAAAGGAAAATTACTGAAAGCATCGACCACAACCAACCATCGAGCATTCCAGAATGGACCAGCAAAATCGATGTGCAAGCGTTGCCAAGGGGAAGTGGCTTTCGGCCATGCAAAGAATTTCCGCGGCGGTGCGGATTGTTGTTCTGCACACGCCACGCAAGAGGAGCACATATTCGTAATCGCAGCATCGATTCCGAACCAAGTACAGTGCTGACGAGCAAGTTGTTTCGTGCGCACTATACCCCAATGTCCTTGGTGAAGAAGCCGTAAGACAGAGGACTGTAACGAACGTGGGACTACGACTCGGGATTGATCATTATCGGAACGCAACAACAAAACACCACGTCGTACAAAAAGTCTCTCCTTGTGAGCAAAAAAACGGCGAACCAAAGGATCCTCGATCCGTGACTTTGACAAGGGCCATTGCGTAGCAACAAAACGCAAAACAGTAGCAAGGACAGGGTCAGCAGCTGTGGCAGTAGCTACACGACGAAAATCAATCGGAAACGATGCGACCACGTCATCGGCTTCCGAATCAATGAACATGCAAGCAAGTTCGGAAGAATCGAATGCCTTATCCTCAGCAACAGGCAAACGGGACAACGCATCAGCGTTGCCGTGCTTAGCAGTGGACCGATACAAGATATCGTAGCGGTACTGCGAGAGAAAAAGTGACCAGCGAATGAATTTCTGCGCTGTACGTGGAGGTACAGGCTTGTTCGGATGAAAAAGCGATGTCAAAGGCTTGTGGTCCGTGATGATTGTAAAGTGACGACCATACAAGAAGTCATGGAACTTGGTAACACCAAACACGAGAGCTAAAGCTTCTTTCTCTATTTGTGAATAATTTCTTTGCGCAGATGAGAGCAAGTTGGACGCAAAGGCAATAGGGCGATCATGCGAGCCATCCTTGTGCGCAAGCACAGCACCGATCCCGAAATCCGATGCATCGACCATCAACAAAAGGGGTTTTCGGGGATCGAATGGCGGAAGGCAAGTATTTGATAGTAACGCCGATTTCAACTGGCGAAAGGCGCGTTCGCATTCCGTCGTCCAGACGAACGGAACACCTTTACGGCGTAAGCGATGAAGCGGAGCTGAAATAGAAGAAGCATTGCGCACAAATCGATGATAATAATTTACCTTACCCAGCACACTCTGTAGCTGTTTTAAGTTCTGCGGTGACGGCAAGTCCTGAATGGCACGAAGGTGCTCTGGACTCGGATGTATACCTTGGGCATTTATGACATGCCCCAGGTACGGTAAGTCACGAGCAAAAAACACACATTTGTCCTTCCTCAAGCGAAGACCATTCTGACGCAAGACCTGAAATAATGTTCGGAGATTCTGCAAATGTTCGGCTTCCGTCTTTCCTGAGATCACAATATCGTCCAGATAGTTCGCAGCAGTAGGGACCGACGCACAAATAGTGTGTAAATATTGCTGAAACAAAGCAGGGGCGGATGCACACCCGAACGGCAGTCTTTTGAAGCGATACAAGCCAAGATGCGTGTTAACCACTAAGACGCGCTGGGATTCTTCGTCCACAGGTATTTGCAAGTACGCATCTGCTAGGTCCAATTTTGAAAAATATTTTCCCGGGCACAGTTTGTCAAAAAGATCTTCCGGGCGGGGCAAAGGAAAAGTAGCAGTCACAAGTTGTGGATTCACAGTTGCCTTGAAGTCCACACAAAGTCTCAATTTGCCGGAAGGTTTTGGCAAAATGACTAAGGGTGAGGCCCAGAGAGAAGCCTGCACACGTTCAATTACACCTTGAGATTCTAAATCGTGCAATGTTCTTGCGACCTCATCACGCAATGCGTGGGGAACATTGCGCGCTCTGAAAAATTTCGGTTGCGCGTTGTCTTTCAGTTCCAAATGCGCTTCATAGTTCTTAGCGCAACCAAGGCCCGGTGCAAAAATGTCTGCAAATTCTTCACAAAGACTAGAAACGCTGGCGGAAGGCACAGTCTGATTCACTGATAGGACCTGATTTACAATAGACATATTAAACAATTGAAACAAATCTAAACCAAACAAGTTCACTGCACTAGAGGAACGAAGAACATAAAATGACACAAGTTTTGTCTGTCCCTTGTATGTTGCAATAAGGCTGCACTGTCCTAACACAGGTATATGCTGTCCTGAGTAACTAGTTAACGTAACATTTGCGGCACGCAACGGCGGGGCGCCCAGTTGTTTGTACGTGTCGTGATTGAGCAATGAAACTGCAGCTCCGGTATCGAGCTGGAATGGTATCACTTTTCCTGCAAAGTCTAAGTCCACAAAAAGTTTATTGTCTTGTTGACGACAAGAGCGACTGTCTCGTGCAATTTGAACTGATACAGGTCCAGAAGCACTTGCAACTTTACGGGATTTCCGGCGACGTCGACGCACACTTTGGGTGGGACGAACACAGTCACTGTTAGCTAAAGTGTCACTGGACGGGTGGGAATGAACTACATGGATGTCCATGGGCGAAGGTCCACGAGCCTGATTGTCCTGGGTTCGATTCCGGCGCGAAGCAAAGGGCCTGGAATTTGTGTGATTGTCTGATCTTAACTTTTTCTGGCAAACACTTTGTACATGTCCTTTCTTTTGACAGTAAAAGCAAATAGCTTGGCGTGACGGGCAATTTTCACGCGAATGTCTAGTGGCACACCGCGGGCAAGATTTCACTGCATTTGCTTGCTTACGCGGCGCACGTGGTTGCAAGCTAGGCGGCCGCAGCGAAGTCGGGCGCGAGGGCCGCTTAGCGTCCCGTGCAGCGGGCCGGGCGGGCCGATTAATGTGACACACTGCTGGCGAAGTTTCAAATGATGCCTGAGCAAAGTCAAGTGTGTCTTGCCTGTCCAATATGTCTATCACTTGTTGCAGGGAGGGATTAACTAGTTTCAAAATCTGTTCCCTTATGCGAACATCAGAAACGTTCTGTGCAATTGCATCACGCACCATAGTATCTGAATATGGGAGGCCACATTCACATGCAAACGCGCAGTCTCTAGTAAGTCCTTGCAAAGTTGCTACCCACTCCCTGTTAGTCTGACCGGCCGTACGTTTTGTACGAAAAAACGTATACCGTTTTGCAACTACATTTACTGTTTCTTTGAAATAGGCATCTAAAGCCGACAAAATTTCCTCGTAGGTCAGAGTTGCTACGTCGCGTCGGGGAAACAATTTCACTATCACCCGGTAGGTAGACACACCGACACAAGAAAGCAAAAACGGCTGCCGCTCTTTACCTTGAATTCCATAAGCAGTGAGGTGGAAGTTGAACTGATCGGCCCACTCAGTCCAGCTTTCGGTTGTGGCCTCAAAGGGCCTAAATGGCGGTGCGACAGCGTTGTGTGGCTGCGGTAGCGATGAAGCGGCTGCCGCCGCATCGGTTTGCAGCGCACGTTGACCCTGGACGAGCTGTCCAAGGGCTTCCAATAACGCCTGCGTCTGCTGATTCTGCAAGCGAAAAAATTCGGACAGTACATCTGGAGAATGCGGCGAAGCCATGACACAAGCAAATTAGAGCAAGTATAACACAAAGACTGCAACGTGGGCGCGGCACCACTCCTCGGCGCCAAAATATTGTTGTGTCGATTCCCTAAGGTCTCGACACAATGAGTGGCTAGGTGCACGCGAAACTAACGCAGACGGGCGTAAATTCTGAAACAGGAGACTGGATGAAAACTATAAAGAAAAGAAGAGAGATTTTAATATACTTAACTTTAATGTAGTCTTGTTCTTGTTGAAATACATCTCTTGCATAGTAGTAAGCAATTAGCAATGATACACATGGCGCCTTGCTAGGTAGTAGCGATGGACTAGCTGAAGGCTATTTAATCTGTCTCTCGGCAATTGAGAGGAATACTTGGTAGGTCTAGTCGCAAGCTATGTCGTCCGTACAACTGGGGCGAGGTCAAGTCCGTGTCTTCTGACCTGCCCTGTGGTGGCGCTACGTTTGCGAATACACAGTGGCGACACGCGGGTCCGACATGTACTACAGGACCGCGGCCGATTTAAGTTACCACCTAGCAAGTGTGGTGTCTAGCGGTGACACCACAAACCTCTTCATGATTTTGCCATACCACACTGCTTCATTTGTTTGCCTCTGGCACCTTAATAGTTGGTGCAAATGGTCTATTCAAAATGGCTCTGAGCACTATGGGACTTAACATCTGTGGTCATCAGTCCCCTAGAACTTAGAACTACTTAAACCTAACTAACCTAAGGACATCACACACATCCATGCCCGAGGCAGGATTCGAACCTGCGACCGTAGCAGTCGCGCGGTTCCGGACTGAGCGCTTAGAACCGCTAGACAACCGAAAAAAAAAAATGGTCTATTAACCGAGATATAGACAAGAAAAGGGAAAAGACTGAGTAGCTGAGTGTGTTTGTGGTGGTCACAGTATACTATCCATATTTCGTTTTAACATTTCATTAGGTTATTAGTACTTGTCGGAGCCCCACACGCATGTTCGATAAATTTAAGTGCCTATTCCAATGAATATATTCTTTTCGCTTCTTGTCCAATCAGTTGAATGTATGAACGTGTGCAAGGTTTTCAATGTGTAGATTCGCGGGAGTGTAGTAGTCTGCCACTGTGTCAGAACAGCCAACTGTAAGAAACACGTACTAGTTAGCAAAGAGGTTTCCGTTTGCCTTGGATTAACCTTTTCTATAGGTTGGCACCGCAATAGGGGTGCCTCTGGCCACTTCAGTAGGTATGGGGAGCGGTTTTGGTTGGGGAGCGAGCGCTAGTGGAGTGTTCCGTGGGACGCGAGAGGGATGAGACCTATTGGTGGTAAGTGTGCCTTTTCGATGCGAAGGTAATGTTGTGTTTTATGTAAGGTTTTCAAAGCTAGTCAAAGCGAATGATTCCTTTCATCGTTCATAGTTTATTATCGTGTGTGACAAATTTTACTTTTTAATTCGCGAGTGTTAAATGCATTAAAATCCAGGGACGGTGTAAGCTATTTTTCAGTTGACCTGTTAATCAGACACGTGGAGCAGTGCTGAGTTTACTGTGGTTCAGTTCATTTTCAATAGTATCTCTTTCGCAAGAACATGTATATTTCGTATAATTTGCGTGGTTTTATGACTGAATTTTGTGCAATTCGTCTCACTTGATAACTTTCTTTGTGCACGCTTTTGTTTGTGTTGACCACGTGGTCATGATCTAATGAGTAAGTCTACAGCGCAAAGGCCACGGTGATCTTCCGCTGTAGAACACATGAATTAATTGAGATTCTTATTTATGCTTCATTTTTATAGCAATTCACTGTAATATAAATTTTATTCGTTAATGCCGCATGTTAAAATCAAGGGAACAACTCCTTTTGCTACCCATGTGTGCTGTGTTGAAGGTCTTTAGTTCTTATCCTTCCTATTAGTCTCTCAAGCGCATGTGAATGTAAGTGTTCGTGATTAAACCATCCTTTGATCATTGCTCTTCCATAGATCATAGACCTTGCCGGGGACTCCGAAGTAAAGTTATAGGTTTAATTAATATAAGACGTAGTAGATTGCTGGCAACAGCAACCATCATATTACTCACTATACATATTCATGAGGGCAATTAAATTTACCGATGTAATAAATGTTCTTTAGCCAGACTTTTTTAGAGATGGATAAATGTATGAATCGGAGACAATGGCTCCTGCTTCGGAAACGTAAGAGGTTACAAATGAAAATCATTCTGACAGTGGACTGCATATACCGGTACTATTGTTGCTAAAAGTGTAGGGCATCCAGCTTTCAGAGATCGTAATATGGACCAAGACAAGAAACAGTTTCCAGTAAACATGGACCCCAAAGTAGATACTTGAGGAGCTATGAGTACTAGTTCATATTCACTAGCACGCCGATGTGTCCGAGAGGTTCTAGGCGCTACAGTCTGGAACTGCGCGACCGCTACGGTTGCAGGTTCGAATCCTGCCTCGGGCATGGATGTGTGTGATGTCCTTAGGTTAGTTAGGTTTAAATTTCGACAAATTAGTTTCACCCAGAACTCTTTTCGTCGCATAAGTAGTCGCGCAGACAAGGGAAAGGTTTGTGTCACCACTATATTCGATCACAGATATGTATAAGTCCATGCGTGCGTAAGATGCTGGCTTTGGATACTGGAAGGTGAATGGGACAACCGGATTAATATGGACCAAGGGTTAAGAACAGTATGTCTGTTTCTTCTGTCAAATTAGCTTCTTTTTGGTATTCGCAACCAGTTATTATCAGTTACCAGTTCATGCTGTTTATATTGAAAATATGACCGACAATTACGTGTCTTCTTCAGACTAACTTTCACGTCGTTTCTGAACGATACTAGTTTCATCTAATTCGTTCAAGTGGCTTCCATTGTTTATCACAGATTTCATTGTCGTAAAGTAAAAGCATGATATTAAGCAAGAAGTCGAGTGACATTTGCGAGCCTTGGGCCAATCATCGTGAGTTGTGGATAGCAGTTTTGCATTTACACAACAGAATGACTTCCACTCTATGCCACGACACTTCGGATCCATTGTCAAAGCAAAAGAGTTAAGTAGGATTTCATATTCTACTCTCTATTAGTATGAAAATCAACGTAGAGTGAAAGCCATTTTCTACACGATGATTCCCTCAAAAGGGAACATCATCAACTCGACCTCGTATTTTGTTGATAAAAACGCATGAGCTAGATATCAACCCCAGCAATCGACCCACTCGAAAATTCGGGCCATTAAGCAGATACTACACTGGTATGGCCTTCTCAGCGTACAGCTTTTAAACATTCGCACGTTCGGATTGTTTGTCACCCGACGCACTTCACTGCGGCTGCATACTGCTCGAACGCGAAGTAATGTGCAATGAAATGACAACAGCGCGTCCCGCAAAATGTGAAATGTGAAGAGCTAGGGAAGTGGAGGAGGGATAAAAGTATGAAATACAACGCATATAGTGTATCTCATATAAGTATATTCCACTTTAATAGCATAAGCTTTACAAGTCAAAGAAAACGTGCATCGATGTTATTTTAAAATAAATTACTCTACACTATATGTTGAATGTAAAAATGTGTGTGAATTCCTACGGGATCAAACTGCTAAGATGATCGGTCACTACTTAAACTAACTTAACCTAACTTACGCAACACACACACACACACACACACACACACACACACAAACACACACAAACACACACACATGCCCGAGGGAGGACTTGAACCTCTGGCGGGAGGGGCACCGCAGTCCGTGGCATGGCGCCTCTAACCGTGCGGCCACTCCGCGGCCTGTATGTTGGAAAACCGTCTCATTCGTATCGACAGCAATTATGAATCGCAATACAAAAAATTTCAAAGCAAAGCGATCTTTGACACCAGCTACACGCTAGAAATCACGCACTTTGACGTAATGAACATAGCACTTCACCAGCATCAGAACCGTATTTCACTGGATGTTGACATTATTCTGGCCGCTCACTGGTGTGGCCACTTCAATACCACGCATACTGGAAGACTGACCGGTGCACAAAACCGTCTGTGAAAAAGGACTACATTTGTAGGAACTTGCTCCCCTGACCGACGTTTACACTGACACCCTAAACTTGTACCAAGTTTGTAAACTTCCTGACAAACCCCCTGAACACGTGGAATCCAAATACGTCTCGCGGTTGGCACTATCTTTTACAAAAAAATGGCTCTGAGCACTATGGGACTAAACATCTGAGGTCATCAGTCCCCTAGAACTTAGAAATACTTAAACCTAGCTAACCTAAGGACAACACACACATCCATGCCCGAGGCAGGATCCGAACCTGTGACCGTAGCGGTCGCGCGGTTCCAGACTGAAGCGCCTAGAACCGCTCGGCCACACCGGCCGGCTATCTTTTACCACCTCACGGTATTGGAAATACTAAAACGGTGGTGTCTTCTACCCCGTGTCCCTCACAAACTGACAAACTTTTGTGACTAGAAAAGGAGTCCACTATTAAAACTGATCTGTTAACACCTCGAAGGATTTTATAAAACACCTTCTCTCGTCACTTTTGTAAGAGTTCCTTGTTCACCTTCACAGAACATGAGGCGACAAATACAGTACTGTTAGTGTGAAACAAATTTTGTTTGACATCGGCACAAACAATGTGGTCGGTTCTTTTAAAACATATAACTGAGGTGACTGCAAGTTTCCATTTGTAGATATCATTGGTATTATTGTATAGTTATGAGTCGTCTTAGTGACTGACTGCACGACTGTGACGACATCTTTTGTCCCTTTCTTCGAAACAGTTCAATCTGACATCATTTCTAAATTAAACCAACTCTGATTCATACTGTAAACATTCTATTTACCGAGCACTTGTATAACATCTCTGGTGTCGGTGACGAATTTTTTACAGGCAGTAATTATGGTTATTTCATTACGTAGCTGTTTTGTTGTTGTAACATGGGTTATCTTTCGTGATACAATACCATATTTCTTCCTGAAGGCGCAAGCCCACGCAACAGATGCCTTGAAATTGCTTCGACCCGCCTCCACTGCTGCTTGAAAGCCCTACGGATCGTGAACTTATCGCTGCATGCACTATCAATTTTATCTAAACATACTGTATTTACTTTTGCCTTTCGACTTATTTATTCCAAAGATAGAGTCCATTTTCTGTTTCAATAATTTAAAGCTCTTCTTGACGGTCTTGAAAGATACATTCCCCTTCTTACCATTTTTCAAAAAGGCAACGGTCCGTTGTGTATATTCCTCTGTTGAGGACACGGGGAAAGTGGTATTCGATGGTTTTATATCGTCAAAGCACCCTTGAACATCGCTGACGTGCTCTATTGCACGCCACAGTCCAGTTGAAGCAAAGATAGTTTTCGACGAATGTGGCGATGGTGAAATGGCAGCTTCATTATCGCCGTTGTCATTATCTTGTACACGTGCACCGAACGTCAACCCACTATTTTCTCTGTCCTCAGATCGTGGTCTAGTAGCCAGCGTTGCTGCCTCTGGATCACAGGTTCCCATGTTAGACTCCCGGTCATGTTGGGGATTTTCTCTGCCTGGGGATTTGGTGTTTGTGTTGTCCCCATCATTTCATCATCATCATTCGTGACTTTGGCTTGATTGGACTGTGTAACAATTTGACTGTGTAAAATTTCGGACGTTGTACGGGCGCTGATGACCGCGCAGTTGAGCGCCCCACAAACCAAACATCATCGTCAACCAATATTTTCTTCTGCATCTAGCAAGTCTTCATCCGCGCCGTTGCCCTTAACGTCTACAACGAAGCTGACAGAAAAGCATAAAGAAAAAGTAATGTGTTTTCGCTTACCGTGAACAGAAGTTCGACAAATAACCGCAAATATTTATGCTTACCGGTAACGACTATCAAGAGTTCTAGTTCTTTGGAGTTTAATCGTTGCAGTTTAGCCGCCGTTCCATACGGCTCCCGGAGGTGCCTCACGGAAGGTTGTGTGGGTTAACCGACGTCACGAAGACAAACGCACAGTACTTCGTGTTCGGGCATTAAGACGCATCAGTGAAGCGGGACGAGTAGCAAACAACCCGAGCGCGCGAATGTTTAAAGGCTGTACGATGAGAAGGCCATACCTGCACAGTATCTGCAAATGTTCCAAATATTCACTTGAAGTTGATTGCTGTTATAGAAATCTAGTTCATATCTTTTTTTCTCAAGAAAATACGAGGTCGATCAAGTTCCATTGTCAGAAAGACCAAGGTCTATTGAATTCTATAAACATAAATCTTCGAAGCAATATATCCCTTGCGTTCACTCGGCAAAACTGTAGACACAGTGTTGCCTGACGGTGCCCTTTTAACGACTCTTTGATTATGTATGGAACACACAAGATACTTCTATAATATTATGTAGCATTTACTATTTAACTGACCGGTTTCTGGCTGTTACTGTAAACAGATTAGTTAAATAATAAATATTATGGATTACTATGTAAGTATCGTGGATTTTTCATTCATAACGTATAAAATATTCTACCACGAACCAACGGAACCGTCATTTAACGCAATAAGTTGTAATTTATAATAGAGGTCTCTGGCTTCTTTCCAAACAGAAACGCGGCTGTGGTCACTTTGCACTGTACGCCATAGCTGTGCAGTCCATTGCACATGCTGGAGTGCTCACTACTAACACTCCTACCTGTGACAAACTGCAAGCGGTACACAGGAAGGCAGTCTCGTCACGTGCGAGAACCGGACGAGGTGAACGTCACGTGCGAGATACGGCCGAGGTGAAACAATGGTCAGCGCTATGGACTCTCACTCGGGACGAGCGGGGCTAAATTCCCCTTCCAGCTGTCCTAATGTAACATTTCCGCGGCTTCCCTAAACCGATAAAGACGAATCCCCGCAAGGTTCTTTTGAAAAGGATGAGCCAGATGTTCGTGGTAGTTGTGTACTATTGCGAGCTCCTGCTTGGCTGCAGTGTCTATACATGACAAAAACATAAAAATGCAGGCCGTGCTCACGTCGCATAGCATCAAGCTTGGGCTTGTATCACGTTGCTCTTCATATGGAAAACACAATGTCATCCATTATCTGGCCATGGACAGACAATATCTATCTTCTACTTCAGTCCCTGTTGAAAGCTGGAAGTCATATTTGGTTCGTAGTTGTGCAGGAGATCTAACTGACCATTAAAAGAGTCTGGGGCGGCATGTGAAAAATTGCTAGGCTGCCAAACTCTACGAATAAAAATACTTTGAAATAAGAGAGAAATAACATTGCCTTCAGCCTGTGCTGCTACCAATGTCATCGATAATCAGTTTCACAAAATTTTTGTGATGCAAGCCATGCAAGTACGACGTTACCTCAAAGGGGGTGCCGACAATAATGATGCTGAATCGTTGCAAGTTGCAGCTGGTTAGGAGCCCTCGGCTGACGATGAACAACAATTCGATGATCAGTTGTATTATAAATCAGGAAATATTTTGATAACAATAGCAATACTATTAAGGACCTCACGGTCCTCATAACACATCATCATTGTTCTATAAATGCTTATTAATAAAATCTCACTGATTTGGGGGTTGTATGCCGCGTCAACTGCGTGCTATATTTTCAAATGACAGGTTCCTCGCTCTGATGATCTGAGCCAGCCAACAGAGCCTGGCATCATGACAATGCCCGTTCGGCGGTGCTAACGCAGATGATCCTACAAGGTCGTAATAAATTTTAGCACGGTTTAATTTATCAGTTATGCAACTAAAACAGGGGCATGTTCGGTGTGAGCATAGAAGTGATATTGTTAAAAATGGCCTCACCAACGCTTGACCAATCTCACGGTTGGTTGAATTTTCTCGGCCGATAATGGAAATCAGTAAGCTCAGAACTTCAGTAAATCACGCCAGAAGTGTTCATGCATGTGTATTTTATGGCTTGGTCAGGTGCGAAATATGGACAAAGAGGGAGACAGAAATAAATTGTTCCAAGCTTTTACAATGTGGTGTTACTAGGGATTGACGAAGGAAAGGTAGATTGATGGAGTAAAAAACGAAGACATCTTTGAATGAGTCAGCATAAAAGGTCTGGCAAAGAACGCAACTAAAGGAATGGAAAGTATGTCTGGGCATATACTACGACAGGAATCATTGTTGAAGGAAAGCGGGAAAGTATTGTAGGGCCAGGCGTAAATACTAGGTGGTTGTAATTAAACTGACAGTGTTTATGAGTGTTGCAGTTCGAGCTGAACACATCGCAGGACTCTGAAATATCGTAGGTATTTTCGCTAACTGGTATGTCCACATCGTATGCAGGAAAAAAATAGTTCCACTTTCTGCCACCAGGTGGAAGTATGATGCTGTAAACAGTCACAATGTGGTGTGGGTATAGGAAAAGAGGAGAGGTGAAACACATGATAACGGTGGTTCTGCCACGTTTATTAGGATAGGATCACAAGTTACAGCATGTGTTCAGCGTTGTCTCCCGACTCAGTAACATGTTGTGTCCGTAACATGGCATGTCGATAGTTGCTCTCGGCATATGCAACGTAATCAGACCGAAACACCGCCGTTCGCTATCCCTCAGATCAGGAAGAGTCCGGATACGTCCCTGATACACATGATTTTTCAAATGAGGCCACAGATCTTGAAATTTCCTAGAGATCTGGCTGTCGTTACCGAAGGCTCAAATGGTTCAAATGGCTCTGAGCACTATGGGACTTAACATCTAAGGTCATCAGTCCCCTAGAACTTAGAACTACTTAAACCTAACTAACCTAAGGACATCACACACATCCATGCCCGAGGCAGGATTCGAACCTGCGACCGTAGCAGTCACGCGGTTCCGGACTGAAGCGCCTAGAACCGCTCGTCCACCGCGGCCGGCCCTCGAAGCCAGTCTTTCACCTGGTAAACTACTTATGGTATTGCCCCATCTTGCATGAAAATAGCGGTGTGGTGTCCGCCTAATTAGCTGGGGGGCAACGTGCTCGCCTCCCATTCAAGATGACCCGGGTTTGATTCCCGGCCGGTTTGGAGATTTTCTCCGCTCGCGGACTGGGTGTTGTGTTATTCTCATCGGCATCTCATCCTCACCACCGACGCGCAAGTCGCCCAGTGTGGCGTCGAATGAAATAAGATTTGCACTTGGCGGCCGAACTTCCCTGAGTAGGGGCCTCTCGGCCAACGATGCGATGCGCTCATTTCCATTTTTAATGGTGTGGTCACAGTTGCGTTCCGTCAAAGCTGGAATCACGTGTAGAACAAGGAGAATCGCCAGGTGTCATCTCCTCGAAGAAAAACAAACCGAGAACGAAGGAGCTTCTGAAATTACACCACATACATACATAAGTAGAGTGCAGTGGATGTTCCTGTACAACATGTGACGGAATAGAACCCCACAAGCGACAGTTCAGTGAATTCACGGCCCCGTAAAGTGTAAAATGTGCCTCATCCGTCCAAAGGAAAGTACGTTCCCCGGCCTCCTGTAATCCATTTCCATGCGTGCTAATGAACGAAGGGCAAAGTCACGGCGTTGTAGTCTATCGTCGGGCTCCTCTTGGGGCACATTCCGAAGCTTGCAGAGATACGAGTGTTAAATGCGTCACAAATTCTTTCGAACTGTTGACCAGGGGAGAGATAATTTTCGTGACACAGTTCGGGCTCTGGTTGCAGAATCTGAGGCATGTACTGCACGGTCGGCTATAGATAGAGTAACTTCACCAACAACTGCTATGAAAGTGATCTGCCTCCCTCTTCCTGCTGGAGCACCTAATGCACTTGTTTCTTCAGATTTCTTGATCATATTCTGTAGCCTGTTTACCCATAGGGCCTCTTCACAGCTGTTTCTGCCAGCAGTATTCCCGCACTGCAGCGTTGCTGTTTCTGCTGTGTTGATAAAACAACTTTACCAGCAGAGCATGGTATTTCTTCTCAATCGCTAGTAGCGTTTCGTACAGAAAACTTCAACTTTTTTAGCCATTACACCCACAGTAGCTTTATAAACGAATTGAACATGCGTCGCCAAGCAACAAACAACATACTGGTATCAAAACAGGAAATGTTTCACACTCTGACTGGTTACAGCGCCATATTTCAACTCGCTAGTAGAAAATGGAACTGTTATTTTCTTCCCACATACTCCATGAGCAGACTGACTAATGAACATACCTATGAGGTTTCAGGGTCCTGTGAAGTATACATCGCACTCCAAGAATCAGGGCAGCGTTATTTTATTATAACTACCCAATATGAGAACATTGTCTGATCAAAAGTATTAGTGCACATTAATATGGTGTATGTCTAATCTTCACCTTTATTACAGTTTTAACAATGCTGGTGACACTTTCAACGGGGTGTCTCATTGTCTGTGGAGGAATAGCAGCCCATTCTTTCCGAACGACCGAATTCACAGAAAGTAGCGATGCTGTACGCTGGGTCTGGAGTAAAAACGTTGTAACGGAAACCAAAGTGGTTGCATTGTCTTCAGTAAGCGAATCTGGCCAGGCCAGTCGATTTCAGGAATGTTATTGTCCATAAACCACTGCATCAAAGATGGCAGGTTTATGGCAGGGTATATTGTCAAGCTGATACAATCATTACCTCTGAACTGTTCCTCTACTGCGCATAGTACTTAGTACTGCAGAATACGTTCATATCCTTTTGCATTTAGTGTTTTCTTAAGCACAATAATGGGAACACATCATAACCACTATATACCCCCTCACCGTAACACCACCTCCTCTATTATTCACTGTTGGCACTGGAATTTCCCCTTTGAATGTAAAGAAAGACAGTGCTGGTAAAGTTCCGCGTTATTTGATACGGAAACAGCTGAGTAAAACTGAAATTACTCACACAGTTTTCTCTTTACTTATTCTGATCATTTCTAAACTTACACACAATATTTTAGCGCAACGCAATCTGACTTTTAATAATCCCTACAAAAGAATAGCTCTGACTAACAATAACCTATCCTTCATGAATCACTTACCTCACCAAAATCTTCGTTACTCGAACTACTGGAATACAGCGAGCGCATATACTACCAGCTAAATAAAATATTCCAACTACTGAAGGCACTAACTACTGATAGGCACATTTGTAGCAAATGAAAGATTTTAATACAGAACAAACAATGTATTTACCTTAATAGTGTTCAAAGGTCATAATATATATATATATATATATATATATATATATATATATATATATATATATATATACACTACTGGCCATTAAAATTGCTGGCCGGCCGAAGTGGCCGTGCGGTTAAAGGCGCTGCAGTCTGGAACCGCAAGACCGCTACGGTCGCAGGTTCGAATCCTGCCTCGGGCATGGATGTTTGTGATGTCCTTAGGTTAGTTAGGTTTAACTAGTTCTAAGTTCTAGGGGACTAATGACCTCAGCAGTTGAGTCCCATAGTGCTCAGAGCCATTTGAACCATTAAAATTGCTACACCACGAAGATGACGTTCTACAGACGCTAAATTTAACGGACAGGAAGAAGATGCTGTGATATGCAAATGATTAGCTTTTCAGACATTCACACAAGGTTGGCGCCGGTGGCGACACCTACAATGTGTTGAAATGAGGAAAGTTTCCAACCGATTTGTCATACACAAACAGCAGTTGATCGGCGTTGCCTGGTGAAAGGTTGTTGTGATGCATCGTGTAAGGAGGAGAAATGCGTACCATCACTTTTCCGACTTTGATAAAGGTCGGATGGTAGCCTATCACGATTGCGGTTTATCGTATAGCGACATTGCTGCTCGCGTTGGTAGAGGACCAATGACTGTTAGCAGAATATGGAATCGGTGGGTTCAGGAGGATAATACGGAACGCCGTGCTGGATCCCAACGGACTCGTATCACTAGCAGTCGAGATGACAGGCATCTTATCCGCATGGCTGTAACGGATCGTGCTGCCACGTCTCGATCCCTGAGTCAACAGATAAGGACCTTTGCAAGACAACAACCATCTGCACGAACAGTTCGACGACGTTTTCAGCAGCATGGACTATCAGCTCGGAGACCATGGCTGCGGTTACCCTTGACGCTGCATCACAGACAGGAGCGCCTGCGATGGTGTACTCAACGACGAACTTGGGTACACGAATAGCAAAACATTATTTTTTCGGATGAATCCAGGTTCTGTTTACAGCATCATGATGGTCGCATCCGTGTTTGGCGACATCACGGTGAACGCACATTGGAAGGGAGTATTTGTCATCGCCATACTGGCGTATCACCCGCCGTGATGGTATGGAGTGCCATTGGTTACACGTCTCGGTCCCCTCTTGTTCGCATTGACGGCATTTCGAACTGTGGACGTTACATTTCAGATGTGTTACGGCCCGTGGCTCTACCCTTCATTCAATCCCAGCGAAACCCTACATTTCAACTGGATAATGCTCGACCGAATGTTCGACTGCTGCCCTGGTCAGCACATTCTCCAGATCTCTCACCAATTGAAAACTTCTGGTCAATGGTGGCCGAGCAACTGGCTTGTCACAATACGCCAGTCACTACTCTTGATGAACTGTGGTATCGTGTTGAAGCTGCATGGGCAGCTGTACCTGCACACGCCATCCAAGATCTGTTTGACTCAATGCCCAGGCGTATCAAGGTCGTTATTACGGCCAGAGATGGTTGCTCAGGGTACTGAGTTCCCAGGATCTATGCACCCAAATTGCGTGAAAATGTAATGACATGTCAGTTCTAGTATAATATATTTGTCCAATGATTACTCGTTTATCATCTGCATTTCTTCTTGGTGTAGCAACTTTAATCTCCAGTAGTGTAAATTCGTGACATCCAGTTCGGCAAATTTCCTTTTCCTGACGGACAGACGTCCAGATCGTCCGCTCATATTAACATCTCAAAACTCTGGCATCCTTCTCCCCACATCCATAACTGCTGGAAGCTCACCTCTAATTGCCCAACGCTACGCGCTGTTCACATCCAACTGCCCAACACAACACTAGCGAATAATCCAACAATGAGTCCAACCAGACACAGACTGGAGACAGCGCAGTCAGCGATTTACATACAGAGCGCTACGTGGCGTCACCAGCATAAAAACCTAATCAGCCTACTTACAGCGCTATACATGATGACAGGCAACGTTCTCCAGCCAACCCTTCCATTGGATTGTCACAGGATACAGCGTGATTCATCACTCCAGTCACCCGCATTGTCCAGTGGCGTCCATCTTTACACCACCTCAAGCGTCGCTTAGCTTTGACTACCAAACGTGTGGTTTATGAGGATCTGCTCTACGAATGCACCCTATTCTTTGTAACATCCTACGCACAGGCATTCTGTTAGCTGGACTGCTGGTAACACTATGGAACTTGGGAATGATTTCTTCTGATGATCTGATCCGATCTGTTTGTAACCATCCTCCACAAATCTTAATGTTTCCAGTTTGTCAGTACATGATGTCTACCTGCTCTTGATTTAGCGGCAGTTTTACTTTCATATTTCCACTTCACAATTATATTACCAAAAGCCGACGTGGGTACCTTAGAAGGCCCGCTGGAGGTTCAAGTCCTCCCTTGGGCAAGAGTGTGTGTGTTGTTCCTAGCATAAGTTAGTTTAAGTAGTGCGTAAGTCTGGCAACCAATGACTTTAGCTGTTTGGTCCCTTAGTAATTCACACATACACCTTAAAAGGGTTGAAATGGCCATGATATCTTTGTCATTCAGTTGGCATCCAATGACTCTACTCCAAGGTCTATGTCACTAAGTTCTCTTGAGCGACCCTCTCTCCTGTTACAGCTGGTCTACTAACAATACAGTACTCCCCAAATCTTTTATCCAGCATCTCGTGCTGTCTAGCGGTGAATTCCGCATCACATAAAGATGTTCGGATACTTTTGATCAGATAGTATACGTAATGCAGATATCGAGGACGTGGAGTGAAGAAACTAGACTGAATGAAGAGAATAGTTGGTGAGCGTAAAGTGTAGCATACGGCTGATGACCAAAAGACAAATAAACATGAATTCCGAAGCAAATGTGTTAAGGCTTCACTTGTAACATAGATACGTAAGGAATGTAAGATAAAACATTTGGGTCATACTACAATAATTGGAAGACAAGTGAATGGACCATACGAGTAATTTATATGACGGGCTGGGAACACACCTGCCGAAATTTTGTCCTACATCAAATCATAGCGGATTGGCTTTGACAACTGACTTGCAGGTACTAATTACCTTCATATAACATACGTGAAACGAAAGTTTTAATCCATTTTATAAAGTTAGATTTATTTAATTTTTTTGTATAGTTGAAACCAAGTTCAACAAATCTGTTATCGTTGCTCTCTAGCACTCTTTCAGCAGATTGTAGTTCAATTGACAGGCTAAATCCATCACATAATCTGCTAGATGTGCCAAACTTAACGTCTGAGCTCCTTGGCCGATATTGTTCGGCCTCTAATTTATAACTTGCCTTCGATTTTACTAGGGGCTTTTATTTTTTATTTCCTGTGTACATCCGTCTCACTTAGAAAGAATAATATTTACGGTAAAGCCCTATTAGAAACAGATTTCTCAAAGTCTCTAAAGAAAGCACTTTTATACGGGAAGTTGTGATTTCGGTAAATTTAACATATATTTTTCTTTCTTCATCTTTTTCTTCCAATGAAGAACAAGGTATATGGTTCTTTTTCTGCTCCTGTTCTTTAACCATTGAATCCATAAGTGAAATCGCATTTTTATCTCTCTAGCTGGTAACTGCCTACGATTTATGTAAGTTCTGGATGAGGCTGTTCCACCTATGCTCAACCTCTGCTCAACAGTTCGCGCATAAGCAGCTCAATCTATGGGGCGAGAAACGTGGGAGGCTGCTACTAAACCAAACTAAGAAAGTTGTATTGCTCTGTGTGAGTTACGTTTGGAGCCGCGGCGATAATCACTGTGTATTCAAAAATTGTCCTACAGGTGAAGATCGTAACGTGACGTGCCATACACTTACAGGGTATAGAAAGTTTCATTGCGATTCCGGAAGACACCACGTTACATGGAAATGAAAGGAAGTGCATAATCATTATTCAGTAACGGCAGATGGGCGTCGGATTTAGCCTTTCTGGGTTACACAAAGATCCATTTAAATAAATGAAATCTGTCACAACCATAAAAGGATATTGTCACATAGATGTGTATGATACTATTGATACATTACTTCTAACACACTTTTGTAAATGACACGCAGAAATTTTCGAATCTTAACACAACTTTTCCATTTCGCCTTTTCTACGAAATTGGAGATCAAGCTCTTTGAAACTAGTTGTAATAAAAATAAATGTTGAAATACATTGCAGATATTTCTGTAACAATTATAGATTAAATGTGGGCACGGTTGTCGCTCAGAGACAGACGGAGAGGAAAGAGCCACCGGAATCTGAAAAAAAAGCCGTTGCAAAAGCATGCTTTACAGACCATTGCTTGGGGAAGCGAGAGTTACGGCGCTCAGGATGCCAGAAACGATTTGAAAGTTGTAAAATGCTGGCATTTATAACAGAAACATAGAAGCAAAGGGGTGCAGGCTTCTGAAGGTACAGCATATAAGTGCTCTCATAGAAAGGGCAATGGCACACGTCCCTCTGAAGCGAGGGAGATATTTTCTGGAGCGGAACTGCGCGGGAGCTATGTGTTTGCAGAGCAGAGCCATCGCACTTTGCAAAGAGAGATGACGAGTGTGTGTCCGGCTGCAGGCAGAGGGCGGCCAAGTCGCGGGAGATCAAAGCGGACGGCCGCTTTGTGCCACCGGCTCGCGGCGCAGCCCGCGGCGCGCGTCAAATCAAAAGCATTTCGCTCAAGATTCGCTGTTTCATTTGTCACGCCCGCTGCCAGACATTTATTATATTTGTCCGAAAGCCGCGCTGCCTGGCCCGCGGAAACAATTCCATTACAGAGGCTGACGCTTGCCGACTGTGAACTGTCGTCGTGCTATTAAATACTTCGAACGAGATAGCTGCAGGGGCATTCCGTTTAATTCACGGTTCTGTGGCTGAATATTCCCTATGCCAGTGGTAAATATGGCTAATCGCTCGCCGTTCACTGCGTTCACATCGATATGTATAACCTCTCTGCCTACTTCATAGTCGTCGTGGCACTGATGAGTCTTCTCAGTCCACAGAAAGTGTAAGATACCTTCTTTAATTCTCTACTACCGACTACTTTATTAGCGCTGTATTTGGATCATAATACAATCGATGAGACTACCTCTGAAGATAAGGACCGAGCGAGGAGACGCAGAGGTAAGACACTAGACTTGTAGTCGAGTGGATAACGGATCATATCCCGAATTAGCCAACAAAATTTAGGTTCTCTGTGATTTCCGTAAATGTCTTTAGGCAAGTGGTTCCTTTGTAAAGGACACGGCCGATTTCCCTCACATTTCTTCACCTACCCGAGCTTGTCCTCCATCTCTAATGACAACGTCGTCAGTGGGAAGATAGTGCGTAATCTCCCTTCGTTCCTTCGAAGGCATCTATTTTATATTTATAGTAAAGAATAAGAATAAACAATGCATTAACAATGAACCACAATACTTAATTTCCCTCTTCTTTGGGCTCTCCACATTCAGGAAAAATTAACGCTCTTCCAGTTTGACGAACCTGTTCTCGAACTGCTCAGTGATCTTCTCCTCAGGTGTCTTAGGTGTACGCAGAATATGGTGACCCCACAAAGTTTTGTTTCGTGCAACTTTTCATCTTACAGATTGCGCATTTCATTCTGTCCTTACGAGAATGTTCCTGACTCTACATTTCCTGCTGAAACCACTTACAGACGTTTCCAATTGGCACAAATTATTCTTTCTTGTGGACCAACATTCCACTCTGTGCAAATAAGTAGGATCTTTAACTACTATACCGATATTCCTTTGAATATGCATTTTGTTGAGAAACGCATGTTTTAATAGTGTGAAGCCTTGTGTGATGTTCACATAAGAGTTTGACAGGCAGGTGGAGGCACCTCGCTAAAGTAACCTCAGTGTGGCACTATGAGCGGTGACGGTCACAGAGGGACGGAAGACAGACATAAGTGGGAGAGGCAACTGTGAATGATGTGTGGTTATAGTCATAAGTGTGCCCACAGTACAGACAGACATTAACGATTGTAAAAGTCACGCCGTGGTAGCAAGAAAGGGGCAAGTATCACGAGCGAATAATAGAAAAAGTATTGCTTTCATTTTAACGTTCATTGAAGCGTCTAACGTGGTGCTATTAGTACTAGCTCTGTATATTAACAGTTGATGCCGAGACTGTATGTGATTTAATAACTGAAAAATGAATATAATTTGGGCTTCCTACTAAACATAATCACCTTCCCACAAGTATCATATCAAAAATTTTGCAGTGACGTCGCAGCGATGGGGGTGACGCACTCAAGCACCGTACACCTCCGTTACACAGGTAAAACAGAGCACATTACTGGTGTGCACCGTGAACCGTCACTATGGGCACAAACAGATCAAGACACTCATTCAAAATGAGAACTTTCGGGTTCCGTGTTCAAGAACATATACTGCATGCTGCAGATCCCTTCACTAGTAGTGCGCGGTCATATGGTAACACAAATAATACTGTTTTGCATAAAAGAGTTAAATGTCAGTCACATGGCTTTAAAGAGTAAATCAGACAGTTTTATCTTACAGACTTAATATTCAGTAGTAGTACACTGAATTTATGCTTGACTGTTGGCGCTAGGATAAAACCTAACGTTTTATTTCAATACTACTGTACATGAATTTTCTTGAAAACAGTTCAGTAACTGCTGTCATATTACTCTATTTTTTGACTTCCTAGATCGTATAAGATGACTAATGGCTGTCACGACACAAGTGAAACAGTCATGGTAATGAGATAGAGTGGCCCTCAGATGCAGAATAGCCGGTTCTGCAATCAACTAAAAATGTTGCAGAACATCCGTTACACTCTTTTTATTTGTGTATAGCAAGCGACCTTACTACGGAGAATTTAATTAAATTCAGTTATAATAAAGCTTAAATCATTTGTCGTTTCTGGCTGCGTCTGGTACGTTCAAATCAAATTAAAATACGAAAAAAAAATTTGAATTGCATCGCAACTATATCGATGTGATCGCACAGCACCCTAGCGCTTAGTCGTATTTTTGTTGATGTTGTGGAGTATGTACCAGTAGCTGTTTCGCGTGTTAAATTGTATCTACGTAACATTAACCCCAGAGAAAAATATTTCACCTTTCTCTTTCTTTCCGTAATTGATGTGGCTAATGCAGGGTACACTGAAAGAAAAAATTTCATGGTACATTTACGTCGAAATGAATACCTGTCAAAATTACTATTTGAAAGCATTTACTCGTATTGTCCCAGAAGACTGCTGTAACATCGAACTCTTCTCGTCTAATTTACCCAGTTGAAGGATCAGATATATTTCTCATTCTTCTTTCTTCCGAGAGCGAGGGTCACTAACTTGGCTCAGTGGTAGTTACGTGATCTTGATAATGTCTGTTTAGAGATTAACACATGTCAAAAGTCCCTGGCGGCCGGGGTGGCCGAGCGGTTCTAGGCGCTTCAGCCTGGAAAAGCGCCTCGGTCATGGATGTGTGTGATGTCTGTAGGTTAGTTAGGTTTAAGTAGTTCTAAGTTCTAGGGGACTGATGACCTCAGAAGTTAAGTCCCATAGTGCTCAGAGCCATTTGAACCATTTTTTCAAAAGTCCCTTGGAAAGTGTCAGCAAACAAGAAAAGTTGTTAACTGTCATGTGATCCATATTTTTAATATTCGAAATACTTCAAGAACTAGTTTCCCAAATTGTTTTACTTCATAGGCGTCTACTTGAATAATCATCGCGATCAACAGGAAAATCACATCTTAAACATTATGATTATTGACAAATTATATTACTGGTTTATCGGCCGTGTCAGTGTGTGTTGAGACAGATGTATAAAATCAATCTCACGTATTTTTCTATTATTGTAAGTCATTCATGTTTTGCATTACGACACGATACGTGTTTACGGAAGTAGTAAGCCTCTCGGCAGGAAGTGACTCGTTTCATTCTCAGTATTTTCATTGGTGTTTGTGCACCTACGTCTTTGTATACCCCTGTCCAATCATTTAGCCGTGCGGATTAGCTCGAGGTCTTGGGCCCCTTGCCTCGGTTCGCGAGACTCCCGCGTCGGAGGTTAGAATCCTCCCGCGGGCATGGGTGTGTGTATTGTACTTAGCGTAAGTATTTTAAGTTAGATGGAGTAGTGTGTAAGCCTAGGGACGAAGACCTCAACAGTTTGGTCCCATAGGAACTTACTACAAATTTCCAGTTTCCAATTATTTAATCTGATGTGCGTGAGGAACAGCGTGGCCTTCTTTGGCGATTCTCCCTCCTCTGGAAAGAAAGAAAGGTTGGGGTGGGTCCGCTTTGGGCTCCGACACTTGGATCTGGTACTAACAGATGTGTCCTTTGGACACTCTACGAATACCGGTGTTTTAATGTAATTATAGTGCAATATTTCGCCATCTTACTTTCAGTCTTTGGGACATTTGGCGGAAATGGTTAGTTATGGTTGGAGAAATTTAGGATGTAGGCTTACAATAATTTTTGCACACTTGATAGGGAATACTTTTGCATGTCTGTGGTGTGTGTGTGTGTGTGTGTGTGTGTGTGTGTGTGTGTGTGTACGTGCGTGTGCGTGAGAGATAGAGGGGGAGAGAGACAGAGATAGAGAGAGATGGAGATAAAGTGTGTGTGTGTGTGTGTGTGTGTGTGAGAGAGAGAGAGAGAGAGAGAGAGAGAGAGAATGTAAGGTACCAAGTGCAGTGCACTGAAAAAAAATTTACTCTCCCACGGTATTAATAAAGTAAAATTGTTCTCAATGTGTGAGATAAATCTGCAGAACGTAAGTAAGAGAAGTGCATGGCTGAATTTTATATTTTTTGTCAACTTCCCAAACTTGACGTAGGATGGCTAATCTGGCGACGCCATTCGAGCTGTGGTAGGATTTAAGTCGACTCATTAATTAGCTTTCAACAAATGTTGCAGTTTCAGTGCTTGAGTAGCGTATGTGGAAGATTCCTAATTTAAGCGGATTTTTTGTGGGAAATAGAAGGGTTTCCTTGTACGCATAACAGTGTTTCCAATGATGTACCACTAAGACCAGATAGAAATTCAAATGCTTGCTAATCATTGAATGGATCTAAATTTGATGGGTAAAGTGAATATCTGCATGGGTCAATCACATTTCGTGATTTTGGAAATTTGTAGCTTAACCCTAGCATTACCAACGTATTTTTTGTTACATGTAATACCAACGGGGGGGCCTCAAAGGCCCATAAAGAATACCACAATTTATTTTATCATAAATCAAGTTTATTTACTTCTGATACCTCTAATAACAATTCAAAATGCTTAGACATTGTTTTTGTATACTGGATAATAAAAGTGCCGGCCGAAGTGGCCGTGCGGTTAAAGGCGCTGCAGCCTGGAACCGCAAGACCGCTACGGTCGCAGGTTCGAATCCTGCCTCGGGCATGGATGTTTGTGATGTCCTTAGGTTAGTTAGGTTTAACTAGTTCTAAGTTCTAGGGGACTAATGACCTCAGCAGTTGAGTCCCATAGTGCTCAGAGCCATTTTTTTGGATAATAAAAGTTGTTATTATAATAGGAATAAAATGAACAAATCACGAGATTCAGTTTATATATTTTTTGGAATAATGTTTCAAAATAGTGTTTTCTTATAAAAACGACTTTTTTAATTCGATACACTACATGAAGCAAACAAAATTTACTGTCTCATTCTGCAACGCATTTTTTACACAACACTGTCTTCCTGCAGTGTTTCCCACAGACGTGTTTGTGGCACTGAGAGCAGGTAACAGTTGACTTTCCCAGCTTGTTGTACTTGATCTTTTTAGATGCAGCTTCTTGGCAGCATAGGTGGCACCGTCCACGTGTTCCTGGTTCTGCTGTTGAGGATGATGGTTCTACAGAGCAGCTGAGCTTCCGTTGTGTGATGCTTTCCATTGCCATTATTACTGGCTTCTGAAGTCCATACAAATTTTGTGCCCGTTTATCTACTTGAGATCTTATTAGTTCGAGACCTAAGTTAGTGATAAAAACTCTTCTGCGGTTTAGCAAATTCTTTTTCCAATTCGGAAAGTTGAGGAGGAAGAGTGAATATGCATTTATTGCTGCTATGTCAATGAGTGTGTAGAAGAGGGACAAAGGCCATCTTCTTGTTCCTCTCTTTGTGCTGTAGTGTCTTGCCATCTGGTGTATGGTGTCCACGCCTCCCTTTGTAGAATTATAAAAAAGATTTATGTTAGTCTTTTTTGAGTCTTCATTCAACACCCCTTCTGAGTGATAAGTTGAAAGCATCAACAGCAGTCGTTTTGGCTTCTCGCGGACTAGCGTTGACGCAAGAGTAACTGGTGGCCTCTGTGTCTGAGGGTCAGTATAAGCAAAGATGGAAGAGTGTAAACTGCGGCCAGTTGTAGTCTTCAGCTCTTCAGGTATGTGTCGTCTGTTAGACTGTAGGGTGCCAACAAGTGTGAGGTGAAAATCATTCCATAGAGTCTCAGCAAGCTCCACTGAAGTATAGTACCGATCTGTGGTAACATTACGGCCTGATTTTTCAATAGGTTTTATTAGTCTCTTTTCAATTTCCATCGGTCCATTTGAATGCTGTGTATTTCCTGACTTGCCTGTATAGATGTCCATGCTGATCACATATCTAGTCTCAGAATCAGACAGCATTCGAATTAGAATGCCGTATTTTCCAGGTTTTTCTTTTAGAAACACCTTGAATGGACAGCGACCACGGAACAAAGACAACATCTCATCCACTGTTGTATGTAGACCAGGAATGAAATACAATGGAAGTGAAGAATTGAAGCTTTCAAAAATTTCCCTCATTGGAGCAAACTTGTCAGTCTGGCGACGAATTTCTCTTGTGTTCTTATCATCAAACCTCAATATTTTAGTCAATTCGAAAAATCTGGTCCGACTCATTGATCCATAGTACACTTGTCGGCCCTGAAGCAAAGACCATAAATCTTGGACAGGTATCTTATTGTCATGATTTGAACCCATGATTAGCAAGAGTCCTATATAACAAAGTAACTCATCTTCATCTGTGTGCTGAATACCTAGTCGAGAAGCCTCTTCATTTGAGTGTAGTTTTACTAGATTCATAATTTGAGGTGTAAAAAAGAGCTCTATAGCCTCTTTCGGAGACGCAATTCTTCCTTGTTGTCCTAGCCCCATTCTTTCTCGCACTATATTTTGTACAGAACGCCGATATTGTCGAGATGGCTTCGTAATATACTCTCGTCCACTTTTTGCAATGAATTTATCACATTCCGTATCATTATCATCTGGTGGATTGGCTTCAACCTCATCTTCATTCTCAGACGATGAATCAGTTCTAATTTCTTCCACATCATCATCCACTTCACTTTCCTCTAAATCTGATTCGTTCAAAACTTCTTCTAGCACTCTTTCAATGGAACTATCACGTAAACGATGTCTACTCATGTTGCTGGTTCAACAGCAGCAGAAACACTGAAAATAACAATGGTCCGCTTCATAATAATATGTCTGAAGGTAACAATGCCAAAATTCGTTTCATGGTAAGAATTTGAAACGAGAGACTCAACCTCGTAAATCTTTTCTTGCTATTACCAACGGGTGGGCTTCTAAGGCCCACAGAGAATTAAATCAAGTAAATGAATTTTAATTACATTTTTATTCCGAAATTCTGTAATGACTCAATAGTACATTCAATAACGAACAATTACCTTTGCTTTCAAGTTCATATATCAAAGGGTGTGGATACAACATAGAAAAACTGAGTCAGTGGGCCTACTAGGCCCCCCCCGTTGGTAATGCTAGGGTTAATAGATTTTAGTGGGTTGGTGACTTGCTCAAATTAAATTCATTCCTTAATTAGTCCTTCAGTATATACTTAAACTTACAGTGTTTGAGTAATATATGTGCACATTTCCTAATGTACGTTGACTTTTCCTACAATCATAGCAGAGTGAATAAAAGGTTCTCGTTTTTCAGGCCGCATCAATTCAAATAAAATCCTCGAGCTTTCGATGACCATCTCCACCATCGCCATCAGGAGTTCACTGGCTGCCTTGGCTCCTACTTTTTCTCGCTTATATAGGCACAATGAGACCATCGGCAGCCATTCAGATAGACTCAATGTGGCGCGCTCGCCTAAGGCGACCCGGCAACTAGCAGAGCTATGGCCTGTGGTAGCACAGGTGACGTCGGGTGGCGCCTTCTACTTCTCAACGAACACTCTCGTCCACTCCCGATATCTTCCCTCCACTCCCCCACACTGTTACATCGACTTCTGCGGCCCCCACCAGGGTGGTCGCCCGACGAGTCACAGCCCACGCCACAATAGCACCGAAGCCGGAACCTACCACTTCCTATCATATCCCGGTCGCTCCCATCCCCCAAACCTCCTCCTACCCTTCCGCTGCGGTTAAGCGCCCCAGCGACACCCCCAAATACTCCACTCCTAAAAAATCCCAGCGCCACTCCCAAATACTCCACTCCTAAAATATCCCAGCCCCTCCCTCCTCCCCCTCCACCTGACGCCATGGACGTCACACCTCCCGCCCCCTCATCCTCCACCTTCCCCTCAGCCTCCTTCCCTCCCCCTACCTACCACTACGTCCTCTCCAATCCTGACCCATCCCTCCTGGAAGCTCGTAACCTCACCTTGCTTCTCGGGAAGTACTACCCTAGTGCCCCTATCTCGCTCCTAACTCCTCGTAGGGACTCTGTCCTTATCACGTCTTCCAGGCCCAACCTCCATACTGATATCCTGTCCTGAATTCCTCGCATCCACTTTGGCATCAATGCCTCCCTCACACCTGTTCCCTCCTCCTCATCCTCCTGGCAACCCCAACCTCTGCGCCACTCACCAACCCTCACCGACGTTATCATTCAGCTTAGTCTGATGATCATGGAGAAGGAGATGTTTACAGAACTCCTGGCACATCTGCATCTTGACATCCGTGCCGTTCGCGTCATCCACAATGCCGCCAGCCCCACTTTCCTCATATGGGTGTTTTCTGATTACGCCCCATCCATTGACCACCTCCTTAAAGAGGGCACCTTGTTGTTTCATAAACGGCACAAGGTTGACCCCTCCTGATCCCCTCCCCATCCGTTTGCTGCCCAAGGTGTCTGCAATACAATGCGCACCATACATCGGAGTGCTGCGAGGCCCATGTTTGCCCCCACTTCAAACAAGCGCACTCCCTGCGGCAGTGTCCTAACCTAGAGTCCTCCCCATCCCGCAACACCTGTAACCTTCTCCAACCCACCTACTTCCAGAAGTGCAAAGCCCGATTCCCCCATTCACTCCCGATCTCACTGTCCCTGTCTGCCCTCTTGATGACCCCCACCACTCCTGAGAACTCCCTGACCTCCCCCCCCCCCACCAACAGCCGAGGACATCATCCGTTCTGTGAAAAATTGTCCTCCAGAATGTCCATCCCTTTCAACATCCCCACACCCTCCAACAGATCTCCCTGGCAGCCCATTCCATCTTCCATCTCAATACCTTCGCGACCTGTTCCCATAACCAGGCCCACTTTACTTTCTCCCATCTTGACACCCTCGTTTAAACCTCACCATGGCGCGACCACATTGCATCTTGTTTAATAACATCCCCTACCTCCCTACCAACAAGAACCTCCTCATGCACACCCTCCTCACCCACTGTATGGATGCCCTCCTCCTCAATGAAACCTTTCTCCAAGCCACATGTATCGTCAGCACATCTCCCTCCCTCCTCCACCATTCCAACAACCCCCACCCAATAGCGTGTGGTGGCATCGCCATTGACCACCTTCGCCAGATCGGCTACAACCCCTCCTCCCTGACCCCACTGAACACCTAATGCTTGGCCTGTTCTTCCCTGGCCTTACTGTTACCTGCACCACCATCTATGTCCATCCTGCAGCCCCCATCCCATTTCACTTACTTTCCCACATTGACAATACCTTGTCCTCCTAAGTGATTGCTGCTGACCTCAACATCCATAATCGTTCCACCACCCAGCTCTGGCAGTGGCATCGGTTCCTTGCCTCCCTGCAAGGTGATCTCCTCCCCCTTCTGTATCACACCTGCCCTGAATCCAATACCACTCCCGATATAGTCCTGGCCTCCCCCAACCCCCTTGGACGCATTATGGTGGAAGTCCTATACCCCATCGGTAGTGACCATCTCTCTGTCCTCCTTACCCTGTCAGATGGATGTAACCCCTGTCTCGCTCCCCGCAACGACCCCAAAATATGCACATAACTACTCCCATGCCGACTGGAATGCCTACCAGGCCACCCTCAATACCCAGGTCTGAAACCCCCCTCTGACCTACAACCACCCTTAAGGCTGTTGAGGCCCATGTGCCCACTACCGCCATTTATCCGCACTGTCCCACCTTACACCCACAGGCTGTCCTACAACTGCGAAAATCCCATCGCCTCTACCATGCTTTCCTCCACACACGAGACTGGGACACACTTCAACGCCACTGGTGACTCGTCTAAGTACTGGTCAGCCTTCCACCACCTTACTGGATCCAAACCCTCTCTGCAGTATCCCCTCCTCCATAATGACCAACCCTTTCCTGACAACCTTAGTTAGGTCAATCATTTCGTTTCCTACCTTTCTGATATCCTAACAATCCCCGATGATCCTCTATTCGATTACTCCCTCTTCCGTGATGTCTGTGAGTGGACTGACACCTCTGCTCCTCCACTCGCTCCTAGCGTCGAGGTCTTGGACAACATCCCACACACAGATCTCAACAACCCCCTCACCACTCAAGACATCGTAACCACACTTCACACGAAACACAACAGTGCTCCCGGTCATGACTGTGAAACCTACCACCATCTCTACGAAGCTCCTGATTCCTTCCCCACCGTTCTGGCCACACTCTATAACGTGGTCCTGTCCACCTGCTACTACCCTGACTTGGGGAAAACCTCCGGTATTCTGATGTTCCCCAAGCCCATCAAACCACCCTATGACATCTCCTGCTACCATCCTATCAGCCTCACCTCGGTCTTAAGCAAGGTCTTGGAGTCCATCCTCACCTGACGAATCCACCAGCGCCTCCCCTCTACCCAATGTAGCTTCCAACCCTCCTTCTCTGCCGATGACCTTCTCTTTCACCTCACTCACCTCCTTTCTGTACAACCCAATTCCCGTCACTCCACCATCTTCCTCTCTCTAGATCTCGAACGTGCTTACGACAGTGTATGGCATTCCGGTCTCCTCCTCAAGCTCCACACCTTCGCCTTTCTTATTAATTACGTCCATCTGATCGCCTCATTCCTCTCTCATCGCCCTTCCTATGTTACCATCCACACCTATACCCCTCTGCCGGTGTGCCCCAAGGTTCCATCCTCTCCCCTCTAACTAAAACTCTCCCTCTCTCCCCTTACGGTGGGGTTTCAGAAAGAAGAATTAGAGTTTTTTTAAAGTTGACCCATAGGGTAGGGTTTGAGCTCACCCTATGGGGAGAGGGAGATTTTTAGTTTAAGCGAATCAAAATTTACGAAGTAAATAAGAATTTTTTATTTATCTGTAACCATTTTCCACGCAGAAATGAGATCATGGATTTTCTTGAATTACAGCACCAACTACCAAGAATCAAAACAAATGTTTAAGACAAAATGTACATAGTTTTTTATATAGAATCTGATTCTGCAATAAAAAATGGGGGTTCTGATTTGAAATTTTATAGTTGCCTTCCACCCCACCTACAGGGGGCTGGGGTGGTGGGCTAATTTTAGCACCAGCAGATGTCCCCCCCGAAAATAATCAACTTTGGATTCAACACATTTTTTGATGTAAAGCTTATGTTTCGAGTTATTCTGGTTTGTCAACTTAAAATTTACACCCTGTGTATATGGCGTGGAGTGCGGATATTTCTGCTGCTGACTTAAATGGCATAGTGAACAACATTGTATTGGTAATTATGTCTTTTACAGGCTAGTAACTATAGGTACTAGAAGTTGACTTTTTAGGTTAGATAGTATTTCCAAGTACCTGTCGCAAGAGCAAGCCGTTAATGATCTATTTTTCTCTGGGCACCAGGGCAGCTGTTGAAATTTGAATCCTGCTAGTCGTCATTCACATTGCGGGTTAGATACAGCCACGCAGAGATTATCAGGTCGAAAAGTCTGTGGGAAGTATGTTGGTCACAGAGAAAAAAAAAACAATCAGAGCACTGATGCGTATACATACTAATGTACAACACATAAAAATATGTGCACTTGTACCCATTACACACTTACCTGCACCGCAAATGCTGCGGAAACTTAAAGTGTTAGTGCAGTTATCGCAGAATGGATTGGTGGTAAAGGCCTCATATTGTTAGCCAATAAATAGATTTTCATAAAGCTTAGAAAGTGTGTTTTTCGTACAAACATACACTTTTTTAAATGGAACAATACGTACTGGTAGTAAAAAACTAAAATTAGAGTAAATTAGAATAGCAGTGCTGTTTGTTGCAGGATGTTAGTGCGAGTCGTTTATAAAATATTTTAAAAAGTTGCCACACCGACGCTTGTACAATACTTATGGTAAAACACGCTAAAGAAAAACAAAAGTGTATACACTAGTTTGTGAACCTTGATCAGCAACGAGACGTTTGACCGTCACATGTTGTGTTCAAAATAACCAGCAGCAGCAGCAATACACGCTTCCAGAGTGATATGGGACGACTGCTGCACACATGTTAGCATTTCAGAGGAGATGTCCGAGTAGGCTGCTGTTCAAATGGTTGAAATGGCTCTGAGCACTATGCGACTTAACTTCTGAGGTCATCAGTCGCCTAGAACTTAGAACTAATTAAACCTAACTAACCTAAGGACATCACACACATCCATGCCCGAGGCAGGATTCGAACCTGCGACCGCAGTGGTCACGCGGTTCCAGACTGAAGCGCCTAGAACCGCTCGGCCACTCCGGCCGGCAGTAGGCTGCTGTAATATGTCGTTGAATGTCATTGGCCGTAGTAGGAATGTCCTTTGGACAATGTCATTTAGCTTCCCCACAGAGAACAGTCTACAGGCGTCAAATCCGGGAATGAACGAGCCAAGATAGAGGTCCTCTGTGTCCAACCCAACGATTGGGAAACTATTCGTGAAGTTATGCTGTAGTGCTTCGTACACTGTAGACTGGACAGCCATCATGTTGATGCCATAGGTTCTTCCTAGTCTGCAACGGAATGCCTTCTAGAATTGGTGGAAGATGGTCTGTTAGGAGGCTCCAATACTTGTCCACATCTAGTGTTACGTCTACGAAAACGGACCTGCGAGCTGATGATTCACTATCCAATGCCACACGTTTACACTCCATGGACCCTTACGTTCCACCCAAAGAAGCCAATGGGGAATGTCAGTAGATCAATATTGCACGTTTAGCTGAATTACCTATACATAATTGGTAAATGTGGCTTCATTACTAAACAGGATACATTATACATGTGGAGAATCGTGTCTTAATGCCCATTTACAGAAGCTAACACTCTTCTCATTAACGTTTCCACGCAATTCTTGATGGAGACGGATGCTATGTCGATGGAGAATGGGTAGGACACTTGACTCACTCATGCCACTTCCTTGTGAGAATGGGCTTGAGCTACACTTCTCAAAATATGGTATCTCGAAAGAGACTCGCACTAAAATCCAGCAACAAATACCAATGACATTCCAATTTGCTCTACTTTTACTTTCTTAATGTCAGCAAGCATTGTTCCATTTAAGAACTATATGCTTGCAAATATGCTTTCTATTTATTACTACAATCTGTTCAATGGCGAACAGTACGAGCCCCTGACTACCAGTCCGTTCTGTGAACACCGCACATCAATAGCACTTTCCATACCGGCAATATCTGCAGTTCAAGTCTTAGGTGATTCACCATATATATAACGGTTATAATTTCACTTTGAAAATACGTACGCATGATGACACTTACTTCGCACCGAGCGGTGATGACACTTATTTCACACTGAGAGGGCGCGCGTGTGTGTGTGTGTGTGTGTGTGTGTGTGTGTGTGTGTGTGTGTGTGCGTGTGTGTGTGCACTGTTGTGAAAGAACTGACTCGGGAACAAATTATACGTCCACTATTCGTCGTCGTAGATCGTATAGACGTATTACCATGTTTCAAGAGCCACAGAGTGTGATTGGTGGCCAATCACCGCGGCGAAGTGAGCATTTAAAAGCGGAGATACGAAGTTGCTGCTTGGCCCGATTTTCCGATAATTGCCTGCCACAACTCCTCGGCTAACGACGAGATTTGTATGCTGTATCGGAAACGTCGTAGCTCAAACTGATTTGAACTTGTGAAAAAACAACATTCACAAGTATCAGCACGACATTCTTTAGAAAACGATCAGTGCTGCTGAAAAGTAAAGGAGACAGTTAAAGTAGATTTTACTACAGACCTTGAATAAGAATTGAGCCAGTCTTAAACACTATAGTATGACACTATTGTTACGAAAATTGTATTAGAAAGATTCATCCTCATTGACCGAGTAAGATGACGCTTTGGTAAAGCACTGCACTTACATTCGGAAAGAACGGGTTACCAATCCCAGTCCCGATAGTAAATTTTAGGTCTTCTGTGTTTTCCCAGAATCTATTACGGCCAATACTACGACTGTTCCAGCGCAAGGACGTGGAAGCCGTCCTTCCCGAAACCAAACTGCTGCCCCACCTCCAAAGACCCCGTCGTTGACTTGTTGTTAGACCCCAAGTTTCCACACAAAGTAGTGAATCAAAGACAGTAGGAAGAAAGAAAATGGCAACTCTAAGAGAAGATGGAAGAATACCGAAGCAACAGAAAAGACAAGAAATAGCAGGGGAAAATTTGGGGATTTGGCATTGTGATAAAACTTGGTGAAAACAATCCGGCGTTATGGGTTTTCTCGTGTTTTATTTCTTACACAAATGAGTAAACATGAGGAACAGCAGTAATCTAACTGGCTTTGTTAATCTTATAGAGGTTTCTGGAAGTCAATGTCTGAAATAATTCTGGTCCAAAACACTCTTAGGAATTTACTTTTATGTACTCAGTTGACCTGTTTCCTGAACATTTCTTCATATTTTTGTTACTGACATATAGTAATGCTTGCAACCCGACGCTCTGGACAAAAATGTTCCTTTTACATTGCCTGATGCTGTGCTGAGACTTTCTCCGAAGCCACAGATAAATGACTGCTACGCTTTACAAATGCAGTGCTTCGCTCTGAAAGGGTTGTCTCGTTTGAAGACCGACTGACAGCTGAGGGTCACCACCAAGTTCTCAAGGAACTGAGATACTTCAGTGAGGGTCTCAAAGGCTTCCCTGTTACAAAGAAAAGCACCTACTCCTAAACTGCAGTGCTCTTGGTGACAAAAGACTGCAGGGAAAGACGTTTCTCAAGAAACTCCGCCAAGGAACTTCCAGATACAGTAGTATGCGCTTCTACTGGAGACAGTGAGCGAACACCACAAGGAATGCCACCTCAGTTTACTTGCTCTGCGTCGGCCGCCTCCCAGAGACTTACGAAGTGAGATCGCAGAGAATGCCATCCTGTAACTGAGACTGGTGGGGCGAAGTTATGAATTGTTGATCGTTAATTGGGTGTCATTGTAATTTGAGTCCATCAGTCACAAGAAGATATGGCGTGAAATTCAACTCACTGAGATCTATTACTGAGGGAAGATGGACAAAACTCCCGAACAATGGAATTCAACTGGGGATTCTGTCTGGGAGAGGGTTTCATTGGCAGCTATTGAGAGAACCATTAAGAGAAGCAGTTGGATGGTAATTCTGAGAATCATTCTGGATGTTCTTTTGGGAGATTTTCGTGTAAGGCTACGCTAAGTGATTCACATGCGAGTAAAGCTTCCTCATGCATTCAGGTGGCATATCAACCTGTTCTTACTGAGTTCATTGAATTGGTGTCTGATTCACGATGTATATTTTCATTTTCTGGCATCCTCGGTTTCCCATTCTGTGTTCCATGGTCTTATTCTGTCCGATATTTGAAAGTATGGACATTCGACTGTAATCTGCCACCTGACCTCTACCTCGAAACACAGCTTGGACCCCACCACAGCAGTCTGGTTACTGCAGGTAATAGACGTCTCATGTTAATAGGGAGCCAGCAAACGGCTCCTCTCACCAATTCATTAGCAATGTGAGATTGCAGGGTAGCAGTTTCACCTAGAAAGCAATTAAGATGGAAGCAATGGACATAAATTACGTTAAGATGCTCTGAGCATCACTCATAAGCCCACGAATACAAGGAAATGTGGAGCTACAAACTGCTGGCTATCAGTCAATGGTCGCACCGCAGAACACAGACTTAATTGGTGACTGACACGTAGCATCGACTGGAACTCCACCTGCATGAGATAAAATTATTAATCCCGCCCCTTACTGACATGCCCAATAACTGTGTCGTCTCTACATCCGGTCAAATCGGCCATTACAATTTTGTACTTACGATGTATCCATAATAACGAATTTAAATGGAGTTATACCCTTACTCTATTTTATTAATTTGACTTCGATATAATCTTAATTCTGATATTAAACATAAGTGAACCAATGGAGAGAATAACACCAGAGGCCATAACAGTGATAACAAGTACACATTAAACCTCGAGACTTAACAGACGTTCTGATGACTCTAAAACATTTAACCATAAACAAAGATATATTCCGGGGGTTTTCAGTGCTTATGTAGCAACGACAGGCTGAATTTGGATAACAGCATTTTCTAAAGTTAGTGTTACCCTCTCCTTCAAGTCAAATTGAAACTGATATCAACTAAAAGAAGTCACGGTTACGCTTCGATCGAATTCTACGAGTCAAATAAGATACGTTTTACACCACTACTGTCCCAGTTTTTCAAGTGTATATGAAATGATCGTACATATGCTATCAGCAGATCTTATATGAAGATAACTATAATGATACGTTTACGGGATAACATTTTTGTGCTGTGTATTTCGGTTGGCCGTAGGTGTGAACGTATTTGTCTGATGTTACGTTCTGTAATGTGATTTACATTAAATCGGATCGGCTATGTACTTGGAGCAGGTTTCGGTATTTCCTCGTTACTGTGACTTCATGAATTATCCACTTGTAGTATATGCATGACCATATGCTCATGTGCACTTGAGAATGATAGTTAGATCCAAATTAGCAAATAATGGTGAATAAGGAATATTAAGCAAATAATAAACGGCATCAACAGAAACAGTACCTTTTTTATGGTTCATATGGCTCTAACCACTATGGGACTTAACATCTGAGGTCAACAGTTCCCTAGACTTAAAGCTACTTAAACCGTACCAACCTAAGGATATCACACACATCCAAGCCCGAGGCAGGATTCGAACCTGTGACCGTAGCAGCAGCGCGGCTCTGGACTGAAGCGCCTAGAACCGCTCGGCCACAGCGGCCGGCATTACCTTTTTTGATCGATGTTTGTTGGATATGGTTGCAAGCCCATGGAAAAGTTCTGAAACTGATACACCAACTTCGCGGAGACGTTGTCAATGGATGTTATATTTCAATGAATCCCGTTATAGGAGGGGACAGTGTAAATAGCTGTGACGAGCAGGACAGTCTTTAAATGCAAATGACAAAGAGGACTGCACACATTCAGCAACATTCTGTGTCCTGTAGTGAATGACAAACTAGAACACTTCAATCGCATCCGTACACACACACACGTCTGCGCACAGTTTAACTTGAAATGTTTTGGCTCTCACATACTTTAGAAGTGAAAGCCATTAAATTATATAAAAAACTGAGGCATAGAACGCTGACCAATTGACACTGCTGAAGAGAAGTCATTAAGAGTGGATTTCTACCAGACTGCTTGGTGAACCTGCTTCAGTAAAATAATTTCAAATTTTTTTTCACTTAGTTTCTTCTTTCACCTTCACGTGGTACAATGAGTCCACAAAATACGTGGGGAAACTACAATATATAGTTAGATAAATGTTGACTCGAAATAAATACAGAAAAGTAGCTTCAGTAATGTGAGTATTGTTAACTTTACCGCCATATAGTTTTCACGGATGTATAGATGTATGACTGTTTTTGGTTGATAATTATGCATTGTGGAAATTGTTACTTTCTCGCCGACAGGTCGTTCTGTGGCGCTTCTGAAGCTACAGGGCGTAGTTTTTAATGAAGGTTATTGAATGGCGCACTAGTAAAGAAAAGTGGTCTCGATATTAAATGTACTGTGAAGCGACGAGAAGCACTTTCCGCTTAATGGAAGTGTAAATTCATATAGGTGCCTATCGAAATTATGCTATTAAAGAAACTATTTAAACGTATGTTAGCTAATTGGATACATAAAGATTATAAATTTCGGCATTATATGTTTTTAACGAGATCTCCATTTAAACAAATTCGATTACAGACTGGTGCACAGTGTGGAATTATATAAAACGGCTTAACCAGTTAACATTAACGGTACATGCTATTACATTTATTTAGTACTATCGTGCAGCGTTGTGAACAAAATTACTCGGTCACGAATGCGTGATACAATTGACGTGCATGACAGGTTAACTTTAAACAACTATCAGCTCATTACACATAGTAGTGATGATGGTGTTTGATTTGTGGGGCGCTCAACTGCGCGGTCATTAGCACCCATACAATGTCCCAATTTTTTTACACAGTCCGGTATAGACACTGTCACGAGTGACGATGAGGACAACACGAACACCCAGTTCCCGGGCAGAGAAAGATCCCCAACCCGGCCGGGAATCGAACTCAGGACCCCGTGATTCAGAGGCAGCAACGATAGCGACTAGACCACGAGCTGCGGACTGCACATACTAGTAAGATCTTTCCACCTAGACAGATAGTGACAAGCAGCTCACGAAACACGCTCAACGTATTTCCGTATCTGGACTCACTAAGCACTGTGGTAAAGTCATCACCCCCGTTGTTTTAACTGAACGACATTTTTCCTGCAGCACAATAGCAGGTTTGCAGAAGGCAAGTACAGTGATACAACACTTTTGTAGTAATTCCATTAAAGTCCTAGAAGTACCTACCAAGCACGGAGAATCCTCTTTTGCCCCCATGACAGTGGCGTCGCGTCATGACATCTACTCAAGGACACTGCGAAATCGAGTGAACGTCTTCCTAATCCATGACCGTTCTACCATCGTGCACAATTCAATGAGACCTTGAATATCTGCGTCCAAGGCGTTCAACAGACTTGAGATAAAGCGTCTTGCGAGCTCTCATCAACACCATCATGATCGTTGAGGGTTCCCGAATCCATGCTAACATAGTTCGGGGTAAATGGAGAGCAGCACTGCCTTGCTGGATGTACAGGTAACTTGCGGGTTGTTATTGGAGAATTAACGGATGCACTACTTCAGAAAGTGGATTGCTGCACCATTCACCGTTAGATTCGTATCGGAAACCACATGACATTCCATTACAACATACCTTTCATGAAAGCATCCATTACCCATGAAGGTTGTCTTCGTGTCAAGTTGAATCCATTACCTTATGTGAATTTCGGTGGTGTCCATATAACATTAGTAGTAGTTTTATCCATCCGTGGGTCATTTTCACAAGGATGTTGAACATAGCGTGATATTAGAATTTACGAACAACAAAAAAAATAAATTTGTGTAAACATATTGCATATTTATAGGTCTAGTTAACATGGATGCGGCATCATTATGACTGTGGCATCACTGCAGGAACTATCCCAGCATATTTTAAGATGGTGATGCTCCACAGCTCGTAAATATTTCAATAAAATTGTTATTAACCACCATGACCCGTTGATAAAATTTCGCTAGTTCACAAGTTTCGGTTCACAGACCATCATACATTTATGACATCTTACTAGGAGATATAAAAGCGATGATGTCACATAATGCTGTTCTTGGCGGTAAATAACGACGTTCTTCAACTGTCCCAGTATTAGCCTTACATGCTTTAGGGAAACTATGGGAAACCTAAAACAGCATGGTCGGCTGAAGATTGGAATCTCCATCCTCCAAATTTCAGTACTAGATGATAAACCTTAATCTTTCCTCCCTCCTTCGGAAAACAATGCCAGTGTCATTAAATCAGTGCTACCCTACTCGGTTTGATCCTGATGTACATTACAAAGAAGTTATTTAATAATACGAAAGGCTGACATCTTGGGTTGTCGGGCGTTCTGCCGGATATCAGCGTCGTACTTGCACGATATTTCGGTCACGTAGCTCGTAACCTTCATCAGGTGCGACCTGAGACTGCTCCTCGAGTGGACCTGGTCCAGTATTTATGCCTATGGCCTTCCCCCTCCACCAACGGCTGCAGGCGCTTCCTCTGTGGTCCGCGCCCATTCCCTGCGACCTGCTGGAGCGTTACTGCTCCGTTTTCCGTCCGCTGCGGTTCTAGGTGTTCCCTCTGCGGTCCGTCCCACCAACCCCGCTCCTGGGGGTTTCATCTCCGGTCTGGGGTACCAAGCGTTCCCCCTGCGGTCCGCGCCCGCTCACCACGACCTGTTGGAGCGTTGCCGCTCCTACTTCCACTTCTGAAGGCTGTTGGCAGCTATTTAAGAAGGGTTTACCGTTAGGCATTGCCTTCATCTTAAGGTTTGGGGGAAATTTGTCATCTTTATTTTTGTGTATGTTGCGGGAAGGGCGTGGGCTGTGCTAAGATCTTAATTTATGTTGTTTTCGTCTTGCTTTATCTCGTTGTTTTCTTAAGGTTGCAGTGCTTCACCTATCTAGCATTGCAACTGGTCGTCTGTGTCGTTCTCGTGGTCGTGGTGGTGCTCCAAGACCCCGGATGAGGGGATTTGTCGATGTCCGCGTCGTCTCGTAGAAATGTCTTGCAATGTTCTTGTGCCGGTCGAGGACTTCCAGTTCGTCTGCAGCGTCGTGAAGGTATTGGTGTGGAAACTGGCAGTTGACATGGTACACTCGGCGTAGAATTTTGTTCTGTAAAGACTGTAGTCGTTGAATATGTGTCTTAGCAGCAACGCCCCAGACTTCACAAGCGTAGTCAAACAGAGGGCGGAGGTACATCCGGTAAATGAGGATGCCGTTCGAGATGGACAGTTCAGACCGCTCGTTGAGAATAGGGTATAAGGCCCCTAGGCGCTGATGGATCTTCTTTCGAAGGTCTGTGATGTGCTGATGCCACGTAAGTTTCTTGTCCATAATAACCCCCAGGTATTTCACTGATGACAGCCAGGGTAGTTGTGTTCCGTAAAGTCGTAGTTGTCGTTGCGGCATTGTCCGTTTCCATGTAAAGATGATGGTCTGTGTCTTCGTCGGGTTAAAGCTGATCCGCCAGCGAGCCGCCCAGTCTTCCAGTCTGTTGAGGGCGCTCTGCAGTCGTGGAACAAGTACTTCTTTCCAGCGGCTGCTGGAATACAGCATGGTGTCGTCAGCGTAAATAGCCTTCTCCACTCTAGGTACCGTTGGTATGTCTGAGGTGTACATTATGTACAGTACCGGTCCAAGGACCGATCCTTGGGGCACGCCGGCTCTGACGTTGCGCGCACGAGAGACTTTATTGTCGAGCCGTACCACAAATGTCCGATGCTCAAGGTAAGATGCTATCAGTTTGATATAGATTCTTGGCAGGCGAAGTGTGTGTAGTTTCCAAAGAAGTCCATGGTGCCAAACGCTGTCGAACGCCTTAGTTACATCTAGGAGGACTGCGCCACAGAATTCCCGTCGGTTGAAGGCGTCTTTGATGTATTCAACCTCTCGGAGAATTTGCTGCGTAGTCGAGTGCCCACTTCGAAAGCCGAATTGTTCCGGCGGTAGGATGTCCAGTTGGGTCGCTAGTCGGTGAAGGCGTTGAAGGAGAAGTCTTTCGAAGAGCTTGCTGACGTGTGGAAGCAGGCTGATGGGTCGGTAGCTGGTGGGGTGTTTCTTGTTTTTGCCCGGTTTCGGTACTGCTACGACGACTGAGTGCTTCCATGCGGCAGGAAACGTAGCTGTCGTTAGGATCCAGTTGAACAGCGCAGCTAGATGGACGATCGCCGACCAGGGTAGTTGCTTGAGTACTCGGCCGGTGATGTCGTCCGATCCTGGTGCCTTGTTGTTTGGAAGCTGTCTGATGCCCACTTGTACTTCTTCAGGTGTAATTGGGGTGATTGGTTCGTCGTCGTCAGCGTCTTCTTGCAGGAGTGCGGTGACGTCACGTTCAATGTTAGCGGTGCGTTGCAGGTCTACTCGGTCTTCTAGTGGCTGGAAGTTAGCTTCGAAGACGTCTGCAAGCATGTCTGCTTTTTCTTCGGGTCGGTAAGCTGTGCGGTCGTCAGTCGTCAGTGGTGGCGTTCTCGTCTTCCGGTTTGTGAAGTGGCTCACTGTTTGCCATCCTAGTGGATCGGGTGTAAAGCTGCGGAGCTTGTCTGCCCATCTCTCGTTGCGGTGAGCAGCAATACCAGCCCGGATTTCCCTTCGGAGTTGATTAATTTGTCGCTTGAGAACTGCGTTGCGCGTAATGCGCCATTCTCGGCACAGTCGATTCCGCGTCCGGATGGAGGCGAGGATGTCTTGTGGCAGACTGGGCACCACTGGGCGATGCGGCTGCGGTGGCGGTGTGGCTTCGTGAAGGGCGTCGGTGATAATGGTGGTGAGTCGAGTAAATGAGTCTTCTGAGATGTCGGTGTCTTCGTCGATGTCGGTGAATGCGGAGTCGATATGCTCGCGGAAGCGGTCCCATTGCGTTCGTCGTAGGTTGAGTCGTCCTGGTAGATGTTCCGGTGTCACTCGTAAGCTGAAGAGGACCGGAAGGTGGTCTGAGTTGAGTCCATGGATGACATCAGCGTCGAGGAATTGTGGTATTCCCTTCGTTATTGCAATGTCGATGACATCTGGTACACCTCTCGAGGGATAGCATGTGGGCTCTTCAGGGCCACATGCATGAGCGTGAGCTTCTTCGAGTGCCTGAAGAAGTATTCGGCCACTCCAGTTGGTTACTGATGAGTTCCATGCTGCGTGTTTGCAATTTAAGTCCCCTGCGATAAAGAGTTTGCCTGGCACACGGAGGAGCGATCTTGCGTCTTCGATGGTGATGATTCGACGTGGGCTACGGTATACGGAGATGAAGGTTATGGGTCCTGTTTGCGTCTCAATAAGAACTGCTGAAGCTTCAATATGCTGGGTGATGGGTGGATGGACTTCATGATGCTGGATGGTGTTGCGAATGAAGATGGCGGTGCCCCCTCCGTGCGTCAGGCGATCTCTTCGGTAACAGCGATAGTTGGCAATGTTGCTTCGAACGCCTGGTTTCAGAAACGTCTCATTGACGAGGCAGACGTCAACGTTGTGGTCGTGTAGAAACTGTTGAAGTTCGGCAATGTCCTGTGTTAGGTTGTTGGCATTGTATGCAACAATCCTTAAGTCTTCCAGTCTTGCTGCTCTAGGCATGCTGTGTTGTTCTTGAGGCTTCAATGGCTGCCGTAACGGCTCTTGATACCGCCGTATCGACTGCGGCGGCGATGGTGTTGGGCAGTTGCGTTAGCTGCTTGGTGACATCAGCCAAAGTGGTGACGATAGATGTCAGCAGTCTGATGATATCTGCATCGTCTTGCGGAGCTGTCTGTGGTTCTTGACGTGGTCTTTGAGAGGCAGGCATGCGTGGCGGTGCAGCTTCTGTTTGCTGGGCAGAGTCTGCAGCAGCGTAGGCCATTGTGTGTCGTGCCTGTGCCGGGTTGCGAGTTCTCAAGGCCGGCCAGGAGCGTCCATCAGTAGCAGGAGGCGGCGGTGGTGGTGGTGGTTGCCGTCGCTGTGTTGCAGAAGTGTTCTTGTTCTGCAGTGGTGGGAGCCCTCTTCTCCACCTGTTATCTTCCTTGTGCTTCGGGCAGGATCTAAAGTTGGCTGTGTGAGGACCGCCGCATAGTCCGCATGTAGGTGCTTTGCCTTCTTGGAATGTGCAGGTGCGGCTGTCATGAGCGCCGCCGCATTTGACGCACATGATGGGCATCGTGCAGAGGCGGGCGACGTGACCGCACTGCGGCTCTGGATGTTCCCTCTGCGGTCCGCGCCCACCAGTCCCACTTCTGGGTGTTCCATCTTCGGTCTGGTGCTCCTGGCAGTCCGTCAGGGGCTCGTTTTCCATCTCCATGTCTCTGGTTCTTCTGTTTGTGCAGTGTTGCAGCTGGCCCCGTTGCTCCTTTAACAATTCCAGAACCGGATCCCAGGCTCTGCTTAGCTGGTACCCTGTGTCACGGTTCATAAGATCGTCAGCCATTTTAATTTCTATCGATTCTCTTATAACACTGTCCCAAAATCTGGGTGTTTGTGCTAGAATCCTGGTATCCTCATACTTCATGGCATGATCTAGTTCTAGACAGTGTTCTGCAATGGCTGACTTAGTCACCTGTCTTAATCTAGTGTGCCTCTGATGTTCTTTGCACCTGATCTCCACAGTTCTTGTCGTCTGGCCAATGTAGGACCTGCCACATTGACAAGGTATATTGTAAATCCCTGGTTTTCGTAACCCCAGGTCGTCTTTGACACTCCCCAGCAGTCCCCCAATCTTGTTGGATGGACAGAAAACACACTTGATATTGTGTTTACGGAGGATCCTACTGATTCTGGCAGAAATAGAGCCAGCATAGGGCAGATATGCCACCTTCTTTGTTTCATCTTGGTCTTCTTCAGGAACCTGTGGTATGGTGGCTGGTTGGAGTGCCCTCTCAATTTGTCTGTCCGTGTATCCATTCTTGGAGAAAACTGTTTTGAGACGTTCTATCTCTATAGGTAGATTCTCTTGGTCTGACAGGGCATGTGCTCTGTGGACCAAAGTCTTCAGAACCCCATTCTTCTGTGCAGGGTGGTGACAGCTGCTGGCCTGCAGATATAAATCAGTGTGTGTTGGTTTTCGGTACACACTGTGGCCAATTAATCCATCTGCTTTCCTCTTGACTAGTACATCCAGAAATGGCAGCTGGCCATTCTTCTCCAGTTCCATGGTGAACTTGATATTAGGGTGGCATGAGTTAAGATGTTCAAGAAACTCATTGAGCCTGTCCATCCCATGTGGCCAGATCACGAAGGTGTCATCCACATACCTAAAGAAGCATGTGGGTTTAAATGTGGCTGTCTCCAATGCCCTCTCCTCAAAACTCTCCATAAACATGTTGGCAACCACAGGGGACAGTGGGCTGCCCATAGCTACACCTTCAGTTTGCTCGTAATATTGGTTTCTGTACAGGAAATACGTGGATGTCAGTGTATGACTGAACAGGTCCAACAGAGCACCGTCAAATTTCTCTGCGATCAGTTCTAGTGAGTCCTTCAGTGGGACCCTGGTGAACAGCGATACCACATCAAAACTGACCATGATGTCCGAATCTGTGATGTGCAGTTGCTTGAGGCGTTGCAGGAAATCTTCTGAGTTGCGGATGTGGTGAATACATTTGCCCACATATGGAGACAGGAGACCTTTCAAGTACTTGGCTGTTGTGTACGTAGGTGCCCCAATATTACTGACAATTGGACGTAGGGGCACGCCCTCCTTGTGTATTTTAGGCAGACCATACAGGCTAGGTGGCACTGGCGCTTTTTCCCGTAGTTGTCTGATGATCTTATCAGGCATCCCTGTTTCCTTCAAGAGAGCACTAGTCTTCTTGGCCACCTTGTCCGTGGGGTCACACTCCAGAATTCTGTATGCAGGGTCCTCCAGAAGTTGGTGTACTTTCTCATCATAATCCACTCGCTGCAAGATGACAGTGGAGTTCCCTTTGTCTGCTGGCAGTACCACAATGCCGTTGTCTTCCCGGAGTTTCTTGAGTGCAAGCCTCTCCTCGGTTGTGATGTTCGATTTCGGCGGCCTGGCTTTGGTGAGGGCCCTGCAGGTGTCTCGGCGGACTTCCTCTGCCACATTAGGTGGAAGTGTGGCTGAAACTTGCTCTACTGCACTGACGAAACCTGAAATGGGTACATTTCTAGGGGTCGTAGCAAAGTTGAGACCCTTGCTGAGTACCTTTAAGGTTGTATCATCAAACTGTATGCCACTCAGATTCGTCACAGTGCGTGTCTCTTCCATCTGCTGTGCTTTCTTACTCATGCGGTCAAACTTTGCAGATTGGCAAGATGAGGCATTCCTTCTAGCACACTCAGCTAAAGACCAGGAGGCACGGTCTACCCAATCCCAATCTTCTCTTGTTAAGGAGGCTGCCATGTACAGATGAATGTGTAACAGCTCCCTGGCCGCAACATCTAAACTGTGGCGCATATCTCGAATCCTCTCTCTCACCAGTGCCATGCTGGCTCTGCGTTTTATCTTGTTCGCCGCTCTGGAGTTGATCTACGGTCTGGTTGCCAGACCATTAAACATCACATCAACTCCAGAGCGGCGAACAAGATAAAACGCAGAGCCAGCATGGCACTGGTGAGAGAGAGGATTCGAGATATGCGCCACAGTTTAGATGTTGCGGCCAGGGAGCTGTTACACATTCATCTGTACATGGCAGCCTCCTTAACAAGAGAAGATTGGGATTGGGTAGACCGTGCCTCCTGGTCTTTAGCTGAGTGTGCTAGAAGGAATGCCTCATCTTGCCAATCTGCAAAGTTTGACCGCATGAGTAAGAAAGCACAGCAGATGGAAGAGACACGCACTGTGACGAATCTGAGTGGCATACAGTTTGATGATACAACCTTAAAGGTACTCAGCAAGGGTCTCAACTTTGCTACGACCCCTAGAAATGTACCCATTTCAGGTTTCGTCAGTGCAGTAGAGCAAGTTTCAGCCACACTTCCACCTAATGTGGCAGAGGAAGTCCGCCGAGAGACCTGCAGGGCCCTCACCAAAGCCAGGCCGCCGAAATCGAACATCACAACCGAGGAGAGGCTTGCACTCAAGAAACTCCGGGAAGACAACAGCATTGTGGTACTGCCAGCAGACAAAGGGAACTCCACTGTCATCTTGCAGCGAGTGGATTATGATGAGAAAGTACACCAACTTCTGGAGGACCCTGCATACAGAATTCTGGAGTGTGACCCCACGGACAAGGTGGCCAAGAAGACTAGTGCTCTCTTGAAGGAAACAGGGATGCCTGATAAGATCATCAGACAACTACGGGAAAAAGCGCCAGTGCCACCTAGCCTGTATGGTCTGCCTAAAATACACAAGGAGGGCGTGCCCCTACGTCCAATTGTCAGTAATATTGGGGCACCTACGTACACAACAGCCAAGTACTTGAAAGGTCTCCTGTCTCCATATGTGGGCAAATGTATTCACCACATCCGCAACTCAGAAGATTTCCTGCAACGCCTCAAGCAACTGCACATCACAGATTCGGACATCATGGTCAGTTTTGATGTGGTATCGCTGTTCACCAGGGTCCCACTGAAGGACTCACTAGAACTGATCGCAGAGAAATTTGACGGTGCTCTGTTGGACCTGTTCAGTCATACACTGACATCCACGTATTTCCTGTACAGAAACCAATATTACGAGCAAACTGAAGGTGTAGCTATGGGCAGCCCACTGTCCCCTGTGGTTGCCAACATGTTTATGGAGAGTTTTGAGGAGAGGGCATTGGAGACAGCCACATTTAAACCCACATGCTTCTTTAGGTATGTGGATGACACCTTCGTGATCTGGCCACATGGGATGGACAGGCTCAATGAGTTTCTTGAACATCTTAACTCATGCCACCCTAATATCAAGTTCACCATGGAACTGGAGAAGAATGGCCAGCTGCCATTTCTGGATGTACTAGTCAAGAGGAAAGCAGATGGATCAATTGGCCACAGTGTGTACCGAAAACCAACACACACTGATTTATATCTGCAGGCCAGCAGCTGTCACCACCCTGCACAGAAGAATGGGGTTCTGAAGACTTTGGTCCACAGAGCACATACCCTGTCAGACCAAGAGAATCTACCTATAGAGATAGAACGTCTCAAAACAGTTTTCTCCAAGAATGGATACACGGACAGACAAATTGAGAGGGCACTCCAACCAGCCACCATACCACAGGTTCCTGAAGAAGACCAAGATGAAACAAAGAAGGTGGCATATCTGCCCTATGCTGGCTCTATTTCTGCCAGAATCAGTAGGATCCTCCGTAAACACAATATCAAGTGTGTTTTCTGTCCATCCAACAAGATTGGGGGACTGCTGGGGAGTGTCAAAGACAACCTGGGGTTACGAAAACCAGGGATTTACAATATACCTTGTCAATGTGGCAGGTCCTACATTGGCCAGACGACAAGAACTGTGGAGATCAGGTGCAAAGAACATCAGAGGCACACTAGATTAAGACAGGTGACTAAGTCAGCCATTGCAGAACACTGTCTAGAACTAGATCATGCCATGAAGTATGAGGATACCAGGATTCTAGCACAAACACCCAGATTTTGGGACAGTGTTATAAGAGAATCGATAGAAATTAAAATGGCTGACGATCTTATGAACCGTGACACAGGGTACCAGCTAAGCAGAGCCTGGGATCCGGCTCTGGAATTGTTAAAGGAGCAACAGGGCCAGCTGCAACACTGCACAAACAGAAGAACCAGAGACATGGAGATGGAAAACGAGCCCCTGACGGACTGCCAGGAGCACCAGACCGAAGATGGAACACCCAGAAGTGGGACTGGTGGGCGCGGACCGCAGAGGGAACATCCAGAGCCGCAGTGGACGAAAAACGGAGCGGCAACGCGCCAACAGGTCGTGGTGAGCGGGCGCGGACCGCAGGGGGAACGCTTGGTACCCCAGACCGGAGATGAAACCCCCAGGAGCGGGGTTGGTGGGCGCGGACCGCAGAGGGAACACCTAGAACCGCAGCGGACGGAAAACGGAGCAGCAACGCTCCAGCAGGTCGCAGGGAATGGGCGCGGACCACAGAGGAAGCGCCTGCAGCCGTTGGTGGAGGGGGAAGGCCATAGGCATAAATACTGGACCAGGTCCACTCGAGGAGCTGTCTCAGGTCGCACCTGATGAAGGTTACGAGCTACGTGACCGAAATATCGTGCAAGTACGACGCTGATATCCGGCAGAACGCCCGACAACCCAAGATGTCATTAGATCGCCGGGAAAGCCTGAAGAGTTACATACGAAAGGCTGTTACACATTATACGCAAATTATTTCATGGTACAGCACTACTTAATCAATCAGCTGATATATGAAATATAGCGATGAAGTTTGATTGCCTTTTCGTATACTGCAACTTCAAGATTTTCCAGACAAGAAAAAAAGAAAAAAATACACATTTTGAAAGGCTTATGTGAGATGATAGATCTCCACTCTGTTTTATCTAACCACTCCTTCCCTATAAAAAGTTTATTGCTTAACTGCTGTACATTTTATTGCTTGTTAAACATGTATCTTTTGTTAACCTTTTTAATCTTCTTTGCTAATTTAGTGGATAGTTTTATTCCTTTGAAGCAAATGCTGTTTTGAGTTTTACGTTATACTGTCTTCTTAAATGTACGAGGGTCGTTCAATAAGTAATTACCCACATTTTTTTTAAATAAGCCGTTAATATACATAGACAAACGTCCTCGTTGATGCTTCACATTTGATGTTTGCTCTGTGCGCCGATGAAGTTTCGAACCGTTGTGGCAGATGGTAGAGCCGTTCTACAGCGTCAAAATGGCGACTACATACGACTCACGTTACAAGCAGCGTGCTGTTATTGAATTCTTATGTACCGAAAAAGAAACCTTGGTGAACATCCATAAAAGTTTGTGTGTACTTTATGGTGATGTTGCAGTTGATAGGAGTACAGTTGGGCGATGGGTAAAGAAAGTTACAGCGTGAGGAAATGCAGAATCTGAGCTCCATGACCAGTCAGGCTTTGGACGTCCTGTCACACGTAATGCTCCTGACATGCTGAATCGTGTGGATGGCATTATTCGTGCCGACCGGCGCATCACAACTCGACAATTGGCTCTACAGCTGTCGGTCAGCATTGGAAATGCGTCTACAATGATCTAAACTCTCGGCGGTTTAAAGAGGTGCTCACAAGGGGTTCCACGAATGAACATAGCGGACCACAAGACTCAAAGAAAGGCCATTTCACCCGAATTGTTGGAGCGTTTTTATACCAACGGAGACGCCTTTCTGTCTCGGATCGTTACGGGAGACGGAAGCTGGGTGCAGCACTTTCAGCCGGAAACATAAAGGCTGTCCAAGGAGTGGCATCATCCTCATTCACCACAAAAGAAGAAATTCAAGATAACCCCCACTGCCGGAAAAATCGCGATGACAGTCTTCTGGGTTTGTGATGGTAGCATTCTCGTAATTTGATGACAAATAGGTCAACCATCAGTTCAGAGGCATATGTGGAGACGCTGAATGAACTCAAGAACCGTTTCCGATGTGTTCGATCGGACAAGAATCCACCAGAAATCTTGCTCCAACACGATAATGCACGTCCATATCCAAGTCTGAGAACCCGAGAACACATCACCAGATTGGGCTGAACACCACTTCCTCACCCACCCCACAGTCCAGAACTGGTACCTCGGACTTACATCTCTTTGGGCCGCTTAAATATTCTCTAGATGGAACATACTTTGAAGATGACGAGAGAATGAGTCATGCAGTGAAAACTTGGCTGCGCCTACAGGACAAGAGCTGTTACCAGCAGGGAATACATGCTCTTCCACAACGTTCCGTACGGCCATAGAAAGCGTTGAGACTACGCAGAAAAATAGGACATGGACAAGGCATGTTGATGTATATTGTCACCAAATTCTGACTCTTAACAATAAATATGTTCTGAGTAAAAAATGCGGGGCATTAATTATTGAACGGCCCTCGTAAATTCAGGTTACATCTTGTTCCATGGTCATGAATACAGCTATGTGTACAGTAATCATCAGGTCCAGCTTGATGTATTTGATTTCCACCTATCTTCAGCTGAGAATAAATATTCATTACCGTATTTTTTTAGTTTGTTATACATTTTATAGAGGTATCACTTACATTTAATTTAGTGATATCATTTTCTCTCTTAAAACTGAAATTCATGTCAATTGCTTCCCTTACGTTCTTTGGCACTTTATTGTGTAGTGATCAATAGGAAACGTCCTTTGGTGGTTAATTTGCTTTCTCTGCTGGGAGTCCTCCTGTTTCCTCAGTGACTATAATATTGCCGCCATCAGCCAAGATAATATTTTCTGTGAGTATTACTATTTTGAAAGTCATTATGTGTATCAGTCATTATGTGTATCAGGTAGACTACTGGTCCTAACGTGAAACCCTGAGGAAAACCTATTTTGTGGTATGAGCATCACTAGAAGTATAGCCTTATTTTAGGGTTATGTCATTACTGCACTCTGCTCCATGTGCTAGGTATGATCGGTACCAACCTTTAGCGATGCCTACTCATCCTAACCATACTAGCCTGTCCAATAGAGCAAAACAGTACCGAGTTCAAAAGTCTTAGAAACGTCTAAGATCATGCCTGTGACATGCTCACGATTGTCAGTATATCAATTACCACTTTTGTGAATTATTGTATCGTTGGTCGTGTACTTCTGCCACTTCGGCACCTAGTCTGTGATTGAAGTGGAGGGTTACATTAGTCCAAGTAATTCATCAATCTGTCTATCTTCATTGATTAAATTATTTGTTAAAATGGTGACAGTAGTTTCCTACGTATTCTGCATAGGTATTCTGTATTTAATACATTACATGTATTAAATACTCCAGAAATTGTACTGGTACAAATGATTCATTTATCATTTTTGATAAGCTTTCCTGTATACTTCGTATGCATTGTTCCAAAACACATGTCGATACTTCACGCAAGCGTATTGATTTTTTTTTTAATGTTTTGCTCCGTTTTACTGTACTGAGGCTCTGTGGTTGGTAATAACATCATTTTACTTATTACATAATTATTTCTAGGTGTTACATTTATTTTTAGGTAAATTTGTTGTAATTTCTCTCTAGTGCTTGAGAAATGAACGTTCAGATAATTTGCTAGGTGTTGTGGATCACTTATTAATTGACTCCTCTCTCTTATAAATCTTCTCATATATCTGGCTGTCTCTTAGATTCTCATGTTTAATGGTAAACAGTCCGCATTTTTTCAGTCTATGCATTCTATATTACTTTGCATTAAATTATTTTTCACAGCACTGAGCACTCTCCCATAACCATTTCTTTATCAGTTTCTGAAATGGCTCTAAGCACAATGGGACTTAACTTCTGAGATCATCTGTCCCCTAGAACTTAGAACTACTTAATCCTAACTAGCCTAAGGACATCACACACATCCATACCCGAGGCAGGATTCGAAACTGCGACCGTAGTGGTCACGCGTTTCCAGACTGAAGCTCCTAGAACCGCCCGGCCACTCTTTATCTGTGTTGTAAATTTAAGAATTATACCCCGCTATGAGTCATTTTCGTAAAACTGAGGTACGGCTACACAAGGGTATGGCAGGACCTGCTAGTAACTATGTTTAACCGTTTGTATTCGAGAGACATAGCTACTGATGTAGATGCATTTGGAAACGTCGTTTCAAAGATCAATTTTAATGACGTTGAGAAGCAGTGTAGCATCTATATTGGTTTTCCTACACGGTTCATCCGAACTTTATTCTTTTAGTAATTTTCAAAAATCTTGTATTCTGTTTCTTATAAATGACTTTTTTATGCCTGCAGTTTATTGATTTCATCAAACCTGGTTTTACTGTAATTATTTGGCAGAATTGTTCTGGGACACCAAGACGTTTTACAGCTACAATAGACTTTTGCCAGTCCATATTTGTGCCCAAATTGACGATTACAGATGCAGTCATTCTAGTTACACTTGTTGTACTATTGACCCACAAAGACCTGGGAAATCTGTGAGGGAAATTAATTAGGACACTACTAATTTCATTTGTGAGTTCTGTTTATGTTCATGGCTCTTTTGCAGTTGAGAATTTATCTAGTAACTACTGCCGGTCGGTGTGGCCGAGGGGTTCTAGGCGCTTCAGTCCGGAACCGCGCTATTGCTACGGTCTCATGGATGTGTGTGATGTTCTTAGGTTAGTTAGGTTTAAGTAGTTCTAAGTCTAGGGGACTGATGACCTCAGATGTTAAGTCCCATATTGCTTAGAGCCATTTGAACCATTTTCTATTAACTATTCTCTATGTATTGAAAAAAGTGTTCATACTAGTGTAAGGCGATTGATTTAGGCAATGGTCACGTCTTGATTGAAACTATGTTCCTTGTTTGATTTACATGCACCCTTTGAAGGGGTCTTACAGTGATATTTGCACACAGCAATAATGTTACATGTTGAATTTCTGTTTCTTTAGACTAGCGCTAAGTGGAACAAACTATTGTGTAGTACGAAGATTGGAGCTCAGTAACAAATTGCTGTATTTTCTTATTTGTTAATTGCATGTTTTAATGGCGGGTCATTACGTCTGTGAAACTGAAAGAGGTATGGCTTGGAATTTTTTTATATAAGTCTTGCTGGAACCGTCAGCTCGTATCTACATCTACATCTATATGATTACTCTGAAAGTCAGTATTAAGCCCCTGGTAGAGGATTCATCGAACCACCTTCCAGTTATTTCTCTACCATTTCACTATAGAAGAACGCGTGGGAACAACGAACACTTAAACTTTTCTGTGCGAGCTCTCATTCCTCTTATTTTAATACTATGATCATTGCTCCCTATGTAGGTGCATGCCATAAAAATTTTTTCTCACGGTTAGAGGAAAGATCGTGACTGAAATTTCTCGAGAAGATCCTGCTGCGACGAAAAACGCCTCGCACATTTCATGATTTGGAGTCAATTGCCAATTTTTGCACCATACAGATATCTTGTCTAAATCGTTTTGCAATACCTTTTGATCATCTAATGGCTTTAGAAGTCGGTAAATGACAGCACCATCTGCAAAAAGTCTAGGAGTGATACTCTGATTGTTTTCTAAATTATTTATATCATTGGGGAACGCCAGGTACTATTTCTGTTTTACTCGATGATTTTCCGTCAGTTGCTTCGAATTGTGACTTCTCTGACAGGAAATCATCTATCCAGTAGCAAAACTGAGACGATAGTCTGTAGGCATGTAATTTGATAAAAAGTCGTTTCTGAGTTACAGTGACAAAAGCTTTCTTGGAATTTAAAATATGGAAGCAATTTTAAGTCCCCTGTCAGCAGCACTCCATACATCGTGAGAATAAAGAGCTACTTGTGTTTCAAAAGAGCGATATTTTCTCAATCAGTGACGGCTGTTTGTCAATAAATCGTTTTCTGCGAGATAACTCATAGTGTTCGAACACAGTATGTGTTCCAAGATCCTACTGCCAAAAAATGGCTCTGAGCACTATGGGACTTAACTGCTGAGGTCATCAGTCCCTTAGAACTTGGAACTACTTAAACCTAACTAACCTAAGGACAACACACACACCCATGCCCGAGCAGGATTCGAACCTGCGACCGTAGTGGCCGCGCGGCTCCAGACTGTAGCGCCTAGAACCGCTAGGCCACTCCGGCCGGCGATCCTACTGCAAATCGACGTTAGCGGTAGATGTCTGTAATTTAGCGGATTACCCCTATTTCCTTCCTTCGGTATTTGTGTGACTTGTGGCACTCTTCTGTCCTTACGAACGGCTGTGTCAACGAGCGATCGGTTGTATATGACTGCTAAATATGGAGCCAGTGGATAAGCATACTGTAAGAGGCACTTGACTGGTATACTACCACGACCGAAGGACTTGCCTTTGTTCAGAGATTTAAGCTGATTTACTACATTGAGGATATCTACTTATAAATGACATGTTCCACATCAACGAGGATCTCCTCAACAGGGATCTATGGAACAAAAAACTAATCTAATCTAATCTAATCTCACATTGATGGTTGTTCTTAGTTCTAATTCTGGAATATTTACTTCGTCTTCTTTGGCGAAGAAATTTCAGAAAACCGTATTTAGTAAGTCTGCTTTAGTGGCAATGTCATCAGTAACACCAGCATTGTTATTGTGCAGTGAAGGTATTGATTGTGTCTTTCTGCAGTTGTACATTACATACGGCCAAAATCTATTTGGTTTTTCTGATGGATTTCGAGACAGAGCTTCGTTGAGGAAAGTATTAAAAGCATCTCACATTGAAGTTCGCGCCACATTTCGAGCTTATGTAAAACGTCGGCATTCCTTTGGGTTTTGGGTTCTTTTCAGTCTGGCATTTTTTTTACACTGTATCTGCAACAGTGTTCTGCCGTGTTTAGTGTACCATGGGTGATCAGTTGACCTGAAACCATATCTGGTCTTCGCTTACGCATTCAGATTGGAAGAAGTGGAGACTGTGTCTGAGGAAGACCTTAAGCGAATTTTTACCTGCTGTTTTAAAAAGATGTATTCTGCGTTTATTTTTGGTGGGTTTGGATGTTATGGTATTCAGTCCCGCTACGACAACCTTGAGGTCACTAATTCCCGTGTCCGTCATGAGGCTCCCTATTTGCTTAGCGTTATTTGTTGTAACGTGATCAAGTATGTTTTCCAACTATTTGCATTTAGAGTGAGCTCCTGAACTAACTGCTCAGCATAATTTTCTGACAACCGATTCAGGACGATTTCGGACGTTGTTTTATGCCTAGTTCCCAATTTAAAAATTTATTTTGGCCAAAATTTCGAGGGTGGATTTAAGTCACCACCAACTGTAAGCGTACGAGTAGTGTGCCTATTTGAAATGAGACTCAAGTTCTCCTAGAACGCTTCAGCAAATGTATCATCTGAGCCAACGGATCGGTATAAGGAACCAATTATTAATTCATTTCGGTTGTCAAGTATAACCTCCACCCATACTTACTCACAGGAACTGTCTACTTAGATTTCACTGCAAGGTTAACTGCTTGTAATAGCAATAATCATTCCACCACCAACTGTATTAAATCTATCCTTTCTGAACGTGTTTAGTTTCTTTATAATAATTTCAGATGAACTTGTTTCCGGCTGTATCCAGCTTTCCGTACCAATAACCATTTGACTTCCAGTGCTCTCTATTAGCGCTTGGAGGTCTGATTCTTTACCAACATAGCTAAGACAGTTGACAATTACAATATCGATTGTTTCTTTCCTATGTTTGTTCTGCACCCATTTAGACTGACGTCCTTTCTATAGTTTCCCGAGATTCGCTAACCCAAAAAAACCGCCCAGTCCTCTCCACACAGCCCACAATACCTGCGTAGCCGCTTTCTATGTGTAATGGACACCTGATTTATCAAGCGGAACACTGAAACCCAGCACCCTACGGCGCCTATCGAGTGCTCTGTTGCCTACACCGTTGCAGAACCGTCTGAGCCTCTGATACAGACGCTCCACACGGCTCTGTAACGAAACACCACTGTCTGTTCTGTCGAAGATGTTACAGAACTCGAGCTCCGCTTTCACCTCTCAAGCACGACTCGAAGTCTTTACTAATTCAACTAGCTTCCCGAAACCAGAGATAATCTCTTCCGACTCAAAGCGACACACATCGTTAGTTCCGACGTGAGCCATCACCTGCTGTTAGCAACCTTAGGCAGCCTTTCCACGTCTGGAATGACTCCTCCCGGTATGCACGCAGAGCGCACACTGGATTCCTTTCCCTCCTTGGCAGCCATATCTCTAAGGGTCCCCATTACGCGCTTGATGTTGGGGCACCCACCGACCAGTAAACGCACCTTCTTCGAATGCCCAGACGGAGCGGAGAGAGCGGCTTCCTCTGGAGCAGGGCGAGTGAGTTCATCTGGCTCCGGGACTTCGTCAGCCACAGATAGCACCCGAGATCTGCTCTCAGACAAACAGGGGTCGTCCTCTGTTCTTCAGAACATGGTCTGCTGTAAGTTTAATTTAGAATTATTCAACCCCCAGCCCCCCAAAAAAGAAGTCTTAATAGCAGACATACAATACATAAGCGTCACCTGTTCTTCAGTATAATTACTGTATTCCACGACATGTATTTCAAAAATTACTTCTTTTAAACCATGTTGCAAGCTTCATTATTCTTTTCTGATGTGATTACTTATACTATTTAACTGGTTAAACACTTATTCTTCTTAACAAACGATTGCCTCATTACACCACAGCCTTGGCACCACCTCGAGGTTTATTCACATAGTAATGACATCAAGCATTTGCTAGGCTTTAAACCATATATGTACTTTCTATGTTGTGGCTGCACTTAACTGGTGGAAATGTAGCGTGATTTATATTTATGACAATTCGTCTTTGTAATATTTATAGCCTTGATAATGACATTAATTCGAAAAGCGCAAGGCATATTGGAATAATAAAATTGTGGACAAGGTATCTAAAAGTGTTTAAAATTCCCAAACGAAGTATCTTACATCCTTCCAAGAATTCTTTGTTGTTGATTATGTTAATGAAGACTCTTAATGTTTTCTGTAAATGTATAAAGGACTTTATAGAATCAGCACTTGTCTGGAAAGATACGATCGCCAGATGATCTAATTGTGTAGCAAGCTCCACTTGCCTTTGCTCTCAGTGTTCGGAGACCACAGAATTTCCTGTTGTGATCCTAAAATTTTTGGTACTCAGTTTCATCAGGACTTAAGCGATAAATTTTGACATGGTTTCGTACGACATTCCATATTTGGTGAGTGATTGTAAATTTGATAATTCTGAGTGATCCTTCAGAATCCGTGTCATAGGGTGAAAGAAGTAATGGCACGAACAATGGCGTTCTACATTACGTAAGTGTAGAAACCCTCATTCATTTTAGTCATCCCCTTTTTGTTGTTCAACGCATCTGAGTCTCGAGGAGTTGATTTTCTCCGAAAGTACGGACTCCGTACGCAAACTTGAACCAGTGACATAAGGAAATCGCAAACAATGAAAGTTGAGCGTACAGTGCGTAGTTCACCGATGATGTGTCGGTGTTCAAATGCACTGACATCGTGCGTCATTTCCGTACGCCACTTGTGCCGGCGATTGCCAGTACATAGCGGTTTAGTTATGCAGCCTCATACCCTGCTGATCGTGACAAGTCAGAGCACCTGTCTCCACCGCAATTGTATGTACCCATGTATCTTTGGAAAGTGACCCTTCTCTAACATTTGTGAAGATAATTCCATTTTTGAAGCAAGCATGTAAACACCCCAAACAAATTATGCTTATCAGACACTTCATGTGACGCCCGGTGTATGGAGGACACGGAAGTTGGTTACATTGTAAACACAATATTCCCCAGATTGTACATTTACTTGCCCTATCGACAGAGCAACCGCTAAATTACTCTGACATGATGATCGATCCAAGGATGTCTGTTGTCGATGAGAAAAAAGCGACGTCTTAATCATCACTGATAGGGTTGTCTCAAAGTGCACATTAAAACAAAATACTGAAAGTATCTTCATGGACACCAGAGAATGAGGTCTTCATTAATCTTAGGAATGACACCGTATAGCTCTAATCTCGTCTGTCTACGCATTTATGTCAAAATAGCAGAGTGCTACGTGATTTTCCATTTTATTTGTTATCTGTGTTACAACTGATACTCGTTTAATCTCGAGACATTGGAGCAAACGGTATATGCCACGCGAAAAGGAGTGGGAAATTAACGAAGACGATTGCGAGAAGTGTCTAACTATTATTTGATTTTACAGGGTCCTCACAGTGATGTGAACCTACGTATGTATGGATGTTTGGCTACGACCAGGAGACGACGCCCTGGAAGCGAGTGTCGCCTCCCCCTGCTGCGAGAAGCGCGTCGGGAGGCAGAGCAGGTGCGCCCCAACTCGGCTGGCTCGTCACGTTTTTGCGTGAGGAAACGCCAGACGTGCTAAGCTGCGCCCACGGCGAAGGCAGATAAGGGACAGGAATCCCGGTATTTGCGTGTGATGTATGAGGAAAACAACGCGATCGATGGCAGCCGTGAGACTTGGCGGCCGATGGCGCGTGTCCAGCTCGCCGAGTCGCCGCCTTGCCAGCCGTGGGCCGTGGATCAAGTCCACCCTTCCCCAACACCAGAGAACTGAATATGTTTCCGTACTCATATATACACTCGTATACATGACACTGATTGTTTTCGAATAACAGTCCCTCATTGCCGTCGCATTCGTCATGTATTCGAGGTCTTCAGTGGTGATACTCTTCCTGGATGGCCGGTTAGTATCGTGTTCATTAGTTAAAGAGTCAGGGAGAATGAGTAGTGCTATAAAATTACCTCATCAGAATACTACAATCATGGTTACATTTGACACATCTTCAGTCGTTTTTGATCACATCTCCATTACGTTTCTTGCTTTTGTATGAGAAGTAAAATATAAAAGGCATATGATTTGGCGCCATCACCTTTGGTACATCTACTTTGTGCGCGCTACGACAGTCACTTTTCACCTCAAAGTTCTTTAAGATATTACAGTGCCTGCGTTATTCTGATTATGATGATAAGTTGCTTTGGACATGCATGCATGTCCAAAAGAACAAGCACTGCCGCGACTGCAGCCGTTATGAAGCAAATTAACTGAATTCGCAATTGCGAAGAACAACCGTCAACTGTGCAATCGGATAACGACAATGAAAATTTGTGCCGCACTGGGACCCGTACCCGGATTTCCCGTTTATTGCGAGCGGTCGCCTTACCATTTTTCATTTTTTTGTTTTTGTTCTTGATTGTTCATTGTATTTGGTCGTAGAGGACGTCACTTGGTGATGTTGAAGTTCGTTGCAGATATCTTCCTCAGTTTTTTTATCACAGAGAACAGCCAGCTCTCTGAGCGAACACGCTGCACTGCCGTGCCAGCACCATTTGGCTATCCGTGCGCGACTCACAGCCATACCCAAACTCTGCATCGTAATCATAATAACACAGGCACTGCAATATGTTATTTATCTCCGATAGAGGGCAAGTGACTTGCAAGTACAACGTCTGACCTGTACGGGAATATACATAATGAAGATACGACTATAGGTCGTAAACGCACTGTTGACTACATATGGAAGTTTGTGTTTGGACGTGAGTCGTGCACGGATAGCCAGTTGTAAGATGACCGCCCGCGGTAAGCGGGAAATACGAGTTCGAGTCCCAGCCCAGCACAAATGTCCATTGTCGTCATTCCATTCTACAGCTGATGGTTGTCCTTCTTCGCAAATGCGAATTCAGTTAATGTATATTAGAGTTCTTTAGTCGTCTATCTGCCTGCTTGCGCGGCGAATTGTGAGTAGAGTCTAAAAGGAGCGAGGGTGTTTTATATTGATTTACAGTTTATTTTTTCGCATCCTTCATGGGACGCTGTTTGACTCGTAGTTACAGTTGCAAGTATGTAGTACTTTTCTCTGTTCGTAGGTAGCAGGACAATCACTAGAAGTGTAATCCCTGCACAATACAGCCTGTTTTCCAACTGCTATATTTGCTTGAGGGGACAACATTTAGTGTGATCATCAAGAACTACTCTGAACTTCGTCATTTCTGTGGAAGGGGGGTGTAATCACTGCTGATATTTGCCGGCGATTGTTGGCAGTGCTATACAGTGTCCACCATAACTAAAGGTGTTCTTGGAACACTCCAACGCTTGTCCCCATAAGAGTCGAAAAACCACAGATGTAATCGCCGAAATGGTGATGCAGGAACTGTCAATCCACCATCATCTCCTGACTTGCCCCTCCTCTCATTACCACCTATTCAGGGCTATGAGGAAATTTTCAATCATAGCCCCACAAACCGCGAGCTGCTGTCCTATGGTGGGTGCACAGACTTCTGAATAGTGGTTCGTGGAGGGCTCACTGAAGTTAAACGGTCTAAGTCCTGAGAATACTGCGGGTATGGCAGTACCTGCAACCTCATCTCAGCGATGGCAGTTACGGTTCTGCTGCGGACTAGCGTTGTCGTTTTACAAGAGCACTTTTCATGATCGTGCACATCGTCTAATACTGCTAACTATCGTCGGCGAATATCCGCAGTGACTGCACCATCCTTTCACAGAAACCACGATGTTTAGCACAGCCGTTGATGATCTCACTACCTATTGTTCCCTCGCATAATGACAGAAGATGGTCAAATGGATTGCACTGTGCAGGAATTACACTTCTAGTGACCGTCCTGCCACCTACGGTTCGACCAATGTACTACATACTTTCAACTGTAATGATGAGTCAAATAGCGCCCCATGAGTGATCGGAAAAAATAACGTATAAATCAATATGGAACGCCTCTCGTATATCTTGGCAGGACGAGAGAGCTTTGATAGGCTCCAGCCAGTTAGAATGCAGGGCGGAATATTTCAGTTTGAAAATCTTAATGCTCAGAGCACTACGGGAGACTTCCCTGATCCTGCTGTCGTAAGGCCAACTAGAGATGATATTCCTGATAGTATAGACACTTCGTCTTGTGATCTAAATATGGGTGCGTTGAACCGACTTCGTTTTGGATTATGGCGACATTTGTCGTTGGATCCGCTCATTTGCTCTACATTTATGTAATCACGTGGACTATCACATTACGGAGAATAAGGTTTATTTCTACGATACATTTTGGAATCGTATTGTTCGATGTTTTCAAAGTATTTAAATCACGTTCAGATGAGTATCCACTTGTAATTTAATCATCCAAATGGCTTATCTCAATGCTCTTCCATTCAACATATCCGATGAAGATGTAATGCCGGTGGTGTTTGGATTTGGTTTATCAATGAAGCATCTGAACCTGTGTATGAACTTCGATCAATTTATTTCATTTTGATACAGCTGGGACTTAACGACTTTATTACCCTCCAACATAGGCTTTATTCAATGAAGAATTCCACGAGTTCCATAAACCCATGTATTCACTCAAGAACTAAATTCTCTAAGCACACCCCATTCAATTTTATTGTATTTAAAGCTGGGATGTATCAACGTGTAGTTTCTTTACATGCGTAGTTAGAAGCCGGAAAAAATTTGCAAATTTGTGGTAAGGTCTTACGATACAAAACTACTGAGGTCATCGGTCCGTAAGCCTGCAAACTACTTAGTCTAACTTAAATTAACTTACGCTATGGACAACACACACACCCATGCCCGAGGGAGGACTCGAACCTCCGACTTGGGGGGGGGGGGAAGGGGAGGGGGCGCACGAACCCTGACAAGGCGCCTCTGACCGCCTGGCTACCCAGCGCGGCAGTTAGGAGACGCATGAGGTCTACATTGAGGATTCTAATTCCGGTGTTGTCTAGATTAAGTTTGGTTAATACCCCCTTCTTCCGTTCACAGCTTAGTTCGACGTTCATGGGCGATCGCTTGTTGTTCGGAGCTCGCACTGGTATCCCGAGAAGAACAATTGCTCTCAGTTTTCTACAGTTCTGATGGATGTGATAACCGGCGATATCGCAGTGATTAGATAGACGAATCGAGAGCATTACTCAAAATGAAACCTCTGGTCCAGTTTAATGGGTTTTCCGACTATGTATTTAGGTAGACGGCATAATTATGCTGTTACGTATGCTGTACATTTTTAGCCATATCGATTCTTAATCGGTCGTGGCTGTTTCGAAAATATTCATGAGTGATCGTTGTTGTTCGGAGCTCGCACCGGTATCCCGTGAAGAACCATTGCTCTCAGCGTTCTACAGTTCTGGTGGATGTGATAACCGGCGATATGGCAGTGAATAGATAACCGAATCGAAAGCACTACTCAAAATGAAACCTCATGTATAGTTTAATGGGTTTTCCGACTATGTGTTTAGGTAGACGGCATAATTATGCTGTTCCGAATGCTGTACATTTTTAGCCACATCGATTTTTAATCGGCCGTGGCTGTTTCGAAAATATTAAAACGCTTTTCAGAGACCGCAACCAATCACATATTTTGTTGACCTACTTAAATGATTTAATGAAGCAACATATTTCGAGGTATAAATATCTAAACTCGTAATAATTGGGCAAAATGACATTAATATCTACGTGCTGTTTTGTTAAATGTTTCTGTATTTCCAAATTAACATCAAGATGACGTTTATGCCTCTAAACATTTTGATTCATGAAATAATTTAAGTAAATTAACAAATTTTGTGATAAGGATATATCTTTCAAAAACCTTTTCCATATTACTCACTTTCACACACCACTCTGGTTTCGCTTTCCCTTTCATTATTAGACTCGAGGCATGGTTTTCTTATTCGGGTGTGTCGCTGATGTAACTTAGATATAAGCAGTTATGGAAAACAGAACATCGAGACAATAATAAAACATGTCAGAGGCGCACATACCACGCTGGAACAGACGTACCAGTGGAGCGTCTTACGTCAATTAATAAAAAAATAGTTGCGGTAAACACTCCGAAAATTACTAATCAAATACATATAGTACGTTAGAGTATTACTTGCTCTGTCTGGGATGACAGCTGACGGCTCAGTACCTCGCAACAGTCAACGTACTGTACTGTATCGTGTTACGGAGTACCACCTGAGGAGAGCAGCCTCCCACATGATAACTTAGGATTATGATGCATGTTTCCTATGCTTTTATGATACGTACAATGAAAACAATAATCTACAACTACCATTTTATACACATTTTTAAAACAATTTCGATACAGTTTCTTATTAGGAGATAGGAAGTGGTAGTGCCAATCAGACGCAAGAAGCAAGACGTTTAAAAGCAGACAATCCTAATCACTCAAAACTTGTCAAAACATCATAAAATTTTTCAGCGATTCCCCAAATAAAACCAAGAATTGAAGTGGACTACACAGATAACACCATGCGGAAGATAGTTCGTTTCTGTTTTTCACAAACCAACTTTTGGTAACGTATACGTTATACACATTTCGTAATACATATTAATAAATAATAACCAAAAATTGAATTGATGTAATCTGCATCAAAGGACGCAACGGTGTTATGTGTGCCATCATTAATACTACATTATTGGCTCAAATGGTTCAAATGGCTCTGAGCACTATGGGACTCAACTTCTGAGGTCATTAGTCCCCTAGAACTGAGAACTAGTTAAACCTAACTAACCTAAGGACATCACAAACATCCATGCCCGAGGCAGGATTCGAACCTGCGACCGTAGCGGTCTTGCGGTTCCAGACTGCAGCGCCTTTAACCGCACGGCCATTTCGGCCGGCTACTACATTATTATACCATGTTGTGTACACTGATTATGCTTATTAAATGCTTCATATTTCCCTGAGGTAGCTCATAATCATAATTAGGAAAAATTTGGGGTGCGGCCCTTGGCATGCTTGTTGTGTTATCCACATTAAAACCCCGCCACGTATGATTCAGCCTCCATAAAGTAGAATCTGGATCTGTATAAACAGAGTATGGATGTACAGCTCATATCATGGCATACTTCTCATCACGGCCTAGGCCTTTGCCTATGAATCGTCCTTCACTAAAAACTTTTCATACTAGGCCTAGGGTTACACTTCACACGAAGACAAATTTGGTTATGGCTATACCAACAAGGTAATATATACACATAATGTTCATCAACTGGATGAAGCAGAAATGCCACACTTAAAGGTCGGCATGCGATTCCTTATCCTAGTCAAGATAAAAGCCTATAGCCCCACTAATAGGCTTAATAGAAATGTGATTTTAAACCGACGCTCTGGCAAAGCTGTAACTGCGTACAGCGTGGCCAGCAACAGATAGCACGATACCTACATTGTGCAGGAGCTGTCAGGCTACTTCAGTGAAACGAGGCAATGCCATTCGGAACAGGTATGCAGTATCGCCGATGTTCTAGTCACGTCTACGCTAAACATTTTCTTTTAGTTAAAACATAAACTGTATCCAATTTACACTTACACAGTGTGGAAGCTTCTTACAAAGGTAAACGAATACTTTGTTTCGTCCATGAGACAAATAAAGCCAACAGAGAATATAAGTGAATACAGTCACGCCGTCTGTATCCAGTGAGGTACAAATGACACAAGAGGAAGACTACACTAGATTGCATATTACGTTTTGCACAATAGATCTGTTCTGCAAGTTTGACATCCAGGCTTATCTTCATAGAGCCGACACGTACACGAACGAGCAACGTTCACTTTAGAGAAGCTGTTCGAGGCGACCAGTTTCCAATTGGAAACCCTTTACCAGTCGCTGGATCATATTTTGATGGACCCTAAGAGACATGCTTGCGTCCACCACTATCGAAGCAGCATCCTCGCTAGCTGTTATGTCGCGTACATCTATGAATGAAGTTCTATGAACTTGTTCCTTTAAGTGTCTCAACAAATAACAATATAGTCGATTAATGTGCCGGCCGAGGTGGCCGTGCGGTTCTAGGCGCTTCAGTGTGGAACCGCGTGACCGCTACGGTCGCAGGTTCGAATCCTGCCTCGGGCATGTATGTGTGTGATGTCCTTAGGTCAGTTAGGTTTAAGTAGCTCTACGTTGTAGGGGACTGATGACCACAGCAGTTAACTCCCATAGTGCTCAGAGCCATTTGAACCATTTGAATCGATTAATGTGCAGCGAAAGTAACCTTTATTGAATATTGGTGTGACTTGTGCAACTTTCCAGTATTTTCGTCGAACGAGCGGTTGTATATGATTGTTATGTATGCAGCTGTTTGCATCAGCATGCTCTGAACGAAACGTAATTGGTATACAGTTTGTACCAAAACACTAGGTTTTATTAAGTGATGTAAGTCGCCTCACTACTCCGAGGATATCCACTGCTAGGTTACTCATGTAGGCAGCTGTTCTTCATTCGAATTCTTGTGTTTAGTAATTCAGCTTTGGTAGCACTGTCGTCGATAGAATTTCCATTGCTAATCACGCAATAGAACCCCGCTCTAAATTTCGCGTTTCTGTAAAAGATCGCCATTCTTGGAGATTTTGGGATGCTTGTTTCTTTGTTTCTGCAACAGCAGTCAGACCCATTTTGTGAACTACGGGCGATCAGCTCCGTCGTTTGCCAATTTATTTGCTATAAATCTCTCAATTGGTTTCGAAACAATTTCTGTAATTTCAAGCCCCTGACCCCTCCTCCTCACCCACCTTCACCATTGGCGCAATTTCGAATTTTGACGGGAATTTCGAAGCTAAACGCCCCCTCCCCTCCCCCCCCCACCCACACACACACCTGGGAATTGGTGGGTAATTCAAAATGGCGGTGCCCTTTCTGGAACTCAAACACTGAACCTTCTTGGCAGAAAGCTCAAGTACAATTCCCCCCCCTCTCCCCCCAACACATGGAAACTATCTAGATGCTGCAGAGGAAGGTGTTAGGTTAGGGTACTTTATACATTTTCGTTGGGAAACTGAAGTAAAGGTTGGTGCTAATTACGTAATGAATCATAAAGATTCAGTGCAATTAGGCAACTATATGCAAAGGACTACACAAGGAGTAGCTAAAATCGCTATACAGCTCAAAAATTCCCAATGTCATACAGCTCGTGTTATCCTGCTGGGAAAAAATTTCGCAATATCACTTGAGACTAGTGGCAGATGCACTCAAATTCTACCCTTCACCTACAAGATGGTGGAATAAAAGGCTGGAGTTGAAGGCGCTATCTTTATTCTTGGTGGAAATTGTGTTCAACTAATGAGAGGCTGGTGTTGGGTAGAGAAGAGTTTAATAAGTGTATTACCTGTAAGCATGCAGCTGAGGACTGCATCTATCACTGTTTGACGTTAGACTTCACTACAGACGTCTTACCCTGCATTTCTCAACAATTACCCTGCAGCCCAAGTAATCAAAGCAAATACATTCTGTTGCAACTAATGCAAAATTCTTTACTGCTGTAATTACGCATCAGAACTGTTGTGAAAAAAACTAGCCCACATAATGAGAAGGTCATAATGCTTCACATGTACTGGGGAAAATCGTCATCCCAAAATATTGCAAATGGGTGGCAGTTCAAAGTGCGTTTTCCTCGAGTACAGCTGAAAACTAGTGAAATTATAGGCACTCCTGCCTCCCCTCATCCCAGCCTCCCTCCCTCAACCTATGGTGGCGACACAGGTCTTTTCAAACAGTCATTTGCTACCGAGTGCCACACAGTTTGTCTGTAGCCTCCATCTCCAGTGGACGAGCGGCACCCACCCTGCCTTGAGGCCACAGTCCTTCACCAGCATAAAGGAATGTAAAGCCAGCTTGACAACGTGAGATAAATGAGGGCTGCCCCAAGTTAATCTTGTTTGTTAGTTTAAAACTTAGGAGAGCCACCACACCCCACAAGCCTCTCCCTGGACAGGACACACCTGCCTAGGGCGAACACACAAACTGCCCCAATAAGTGCCCACCATCCTGGATGTAAAAACGATGCACTGTAACAATTATATTGAACTTCAGTGCATCTCTTATAATTGAGCAACTGTTAAAAAGAATGTCTTCTTTCCCCAAAAATAGGTACAGTTTATTTAGTTTTAGTTTTACGAGCAAAGTACGAATAGTTTTCTTGTGCGACTGCACCACAGAATTCCCATCTCATTATTTTGCGACATCCAACAAAGTGGAAAAAATTCCTACAACGCTGCCGCCGATCACAGATAGCCAGATTTCAGAGGTCTACACATATCCACCCAACATAAAACCGGAAAAAAGAATTTCCACCACTTTGCCATGAAAACTACCGATCATCACAGTATGTTCTCCTTATTTCAAATAAAGAAAAAGTGAGAGTTTAATCTCCAACGAAGAAACGTCTTTGTTAAGCGATTTCTTTCAGCTTAATGGCAAAATTACACGATCTGTGAACGTTTCTTGCATCCAGTTCACTGTCTGTAGATAAACTGTCATGCATGTGTGTATTACAAACATTTTAGACACACAAAATAACATTACAGGGTACAGCCTTTTACACTATTTGATCGCGTGTTGGAAAAATCACAATCACCTTACATTTGACAACAACAAGCTATAATTCGAGAGAAAATGGCTCTTTTGTACACTATGGCAAGCCCGTTATACCAATGTGAGGTCATACCAGAATGGCGTTTATAAAACAAGTCGTGAGAGCCTGTCCTGTAATAGAATCTTCTACTTGATTTAACTGCATCTCTCTCTCTCTTCGACATTATTAAAGCCAAATACCATCTGCATACTTAAATTTAACAATCTTACTCCATAACTCCCCGCTACTGACCTGCGTGTAAATTTTCTATCATACAACAGACAATAATTTGCAATAACATCAGATTCTAGCATTCTAGGTTTGTGAGTAATTTGATTATTACAACCTGTTTCATGCAATCTACTCACATATTGAGAAAAAATGATGTCATTTCTAGGGTGCACAATGAGCTATTATTAAAGTGGTGTTTATTCTATAATTAAAGGTCATGAAGTATCACATGACACACGACTTGTGGTAACACCTATATTTAAACACACAATCGTGACGATAATAACAAAAAAAGTCATGATTCCACGAGAATATATACAGCCAATATCTATAAGTTTATAAGCAAAAACGGTATATTTTAGCGAATTTTCTGCGTCTAGACTTCAAACAGTTACACCACTCCTTGTAACAGAACCGCCTAAAAGATCCTACCATGTTTCCCTCTTCCGATATATCTAAAAACAAATACCGTCTGAATATTGACATCAAGCACATTACATATATATGTATTCCTCCATCGCGGGAGGTGGCAAGTGCTCGAAGTCACTTGCAAGGATCAGTGTAAAGTTTTGTTGACTGTACTGGGGGAAGACCATATTCAACACACTATCAATCACAGGAGAGGGTTCCTGTATTGTTCCTTCATAAGAAGTTTAAAATATTGTTTTTTGGCTGTAGCACATCCAAGCAGTGTACGACTACAGCTTTGTACACTGTCATAAGTTTTGTTTTTCTACCATGACTTCGAGGTCTGAGTAAGGTGATAAACCCAAATTAACATGTTTCGATCCACTGGCTCTCACAGAAAGCTGAACACTGCATGGTGTAAACTATCCAGCTTCCACATCACACAGGTTGGTAGAAATGAAACACAGAAGCATTGTTTCTCATTGACTAAAATGCGGAAGACATCACAACATGTGGAAACTGGGAGTGTTTTCGGGACTGTAGAGAGTTTCGAACAGCTATCTGAAGATGATGACGTATACAGTTAATCGCATCTTCCACAGTGATGGCGGGGGGGGGGGGGGGGGGACGTCTTAGTGTTCCTTTTCAAAGAGCATCGTTTCCTCATTTTGGAGTGAAGTACATGATTAGTGTTCCAGGGTTGACCATGATTGGAAGGTGCTGTTCACAACACGCATGCCACGCGGAGTAGCCTTGTGGTCTGAGCTGAGGTGCCTTGCCACGGTTTGAGCGGCTCCCCCCATCGGAGGTTCGAGTCCTCCCTCGGGCATGGGTGTGTGTTTTGTCCTTAGCGTAAGTTAGTTTAAGTCGGATTAAGTAGTGTGTAAGCCTAGGGACTGATGACCTTAGCAGTTTGGTCCATTAGTACCTTATCACAAATTTCAAATTTTCAAACAACACGCAAGAGGTGGTTGAAATAAAGAGAGGTTTTTCTATCTTATTCATTAATAAAATACATGTGGAGTGCATCACAGCATATGGAAATAGGACGAGTCTGCAGCACTGAAGACCACTTCCAATCAACTGTGTGAATTTGATGACCCTTCATTTAATACCATGCTCCACAGTGATAAGTAGCATGTATCCATTGTTCTGTCAAGGCTCCCACCATATCAATCAGGTGGTGTCAGCCGATCATTATGTTGTAATCAACAGCATACCTGTGGACAGTGTGGATGGGAAAACACCATTGTTATCAGATGATGTACTGTAATATTCACTGCAACTGAGAACATGACCAATCTTAGCAATTTTACCAGTTGCTCCATTATTTGAACGCCAGGCAGTGACACAACAGAATGCTTCCCAATTTCGGTATCATCGCCAAATCACCCCTCCGCTACTTTGCACGTATACCGATGTGGTTAGGTTACCTACATATTTCCAACTCATCGATCATAGTGCAGAATTTACGATCTTTCCCTTTGTGGATGGGCGACAGAGGGTATTCTTGGATTCGTAGAATAAAGTCGGAGACTGGCAGATCCCTCCCACATTGTCCTTAACAAATCCTCCCTGCAACACGGTCGCCAGTTTAACCTGCAGATGATCAGAAGTATGAGGGTCCTACACCCACTACATTCCACATCCCGTGAAGGAACTGGACGAGCTGTGTCCGTAACTGCTGTTCAGTGCGGAATGCCCCACACCAATCTTACCCACAGCACCCATTCAAATGCACAATATCTCTCCAGATGTGTGCTTGTTGAGGAGGGTAGCACCTGTTACTGGCGCACAGTAGACCTGGGAGTGTTGCAGTGATATAACAGATTATTAAGAAGAAATGTGTGGCTTTTACAGGATGGAGTTCCACATGGATAAAGTTCAGAACATCACATGTAAACCATGCTATTAATTCTGAAGCGTTATTCCACTGTCTGGAATCAGTACCAGGAAGGTACAGACACGAGAGAAGTGATCATAGAGCATAAACACACACTCCTATGGTTACACAGTTGTGCACCTAAAAATGCTATATTGTTAAAGGTATATTAGTCATTCAGAATGCTATGCTCTTAATACTCTAATGCAGGGTATATTTGTTTAACATCAGACATAAAACCACCCTCAAGTTTTCTACCCCAATCACTACGGTGACAAACTTTAAAATGATAAAACTACTTCCTTCTGCACTATACTGATGTCCTAGGAAGGCATCGTCAGTGCATATCCGCCGCTCGAGCTGCTCATAAAAGAAATAGAGCGAAGTCAGGAGACTGCTGTTCTGTATCTTAAGAAATTAATGGATTTTAGACATTTTTTAAAGTCAGAAACATACATACCCTCAATTACACTTTCATCACTACTACTACTACTACTACTACTACTAGTAGTAGTAGTAGTAGTAACGGTTTTGATGGAGGCAATTACGTGTCATTAGGAACTGGACGAAAAACCGACACAAATATTTTCATTTGCTGAAATACTGAGGTACCACCCACGTCCAGCTGCACTAAAATGCACATGAAGAAGCAGCAACTTCTTATGACAGAGTAAGCGCCACTGTCAGTAGCCAAAAGAGATGTAACAGTCTTACTTCTGCTTACAGTAGGAACACCGAAGCTCTCGTAGCATTCCCCTTGCACAAAGAAGTCCTGGACTGATGTTATGTACATTTCCTCGTGTGTAGAAACAGGAATGTCGTCCTAGCACCATCTTACAACTACATCTTTGCACTATTTTTCTACATAGTCTCCATAGCGATTGAGGCACTTATCGTATCTCTTACATCTTACAAGTACACCCCACTCACACTATTAAAGAAGATATATGTGGAATCGGTTCACTCTCTTAGAGTACACTCTATGGAATGGCTTACTTCTGATAAACACATTGATAGGAGACGAGATACTGTCAGAAGTAAAGCTGTGAGGATGGGGCGTGAGTCGTGCTTCGGTAGCTGAAATGGTAGAGCACTTGCCCGCGAAAGGCAAGGGTCCCGAGTTCGAGTCTCGGTCGGGCACACAGTTTTAATCTGCCAGGAAGTTCACATTGGTTCTTCTCCTTAAAACTTCAGGAATAATAATTTTTGAGAGAACCAACTGTGATTCAGTAATATCTCTATTCGACTGAATGTGTGAGAACATAATTATGGACAGGGATACATATGTTTTGCCTGCTTTAATATAACGGCTCGATGTAATACTTACATCGCCTTTGTTGAGGTATGTTTGCCGAAAAGTCTCGTAGTTCACAGGAGGAAGGTTAAAAGTGAATACAAACAGAGCATAATTTTTCAGCTTTTGACGCTCTTGAGCGTCTGGTTCCCCCAACCCACCTCAATTTCCCGCATTTCAGGTTACTTTTCCTCTAATTTTATGTATTCTGATTCCGTTTGCGTAATTTTGCTATTTTTTGTGATTTTACGTATTTCATCGTATTTCCCTCAATTTTACGTACTTACCATCAATTTGTCGTTATTATACCAGGATTTCCTCGATTTTCTTACTTTTTTTGGTATTTTTCCTAATGTTTAGATCATATTGTCAGCATACCCATGTGTTCTTTGATTTTAAACGAGGATATTACATTACCGACATTTCGCAAGAATATTGTCTAAATTCTAATAACAATAAACCAAGGCATGCTGCAGCGCCTGTCACACATTCTTTTATACTGTTAAATATCCACGATGATGGCCTATAATCATCTCAATCCCGCTATTTTGTGTGCTAGATGTCTATTGGAAGGATGGACCCAGTCCTTCTTGAGTATCATTCTTATGTACCGTAGGGAATAGCACATTAGTTGGACGATATAGTACTGTACTCAAATGCACCCAGCCCCTCACAACAAAATATTCTACAGATGAAATGCACTTGCTCAATTTCTTTATGTCTTTGTCCAAGGGTGTGTTGTGGATGGCTCCAATAAATCCAACCTAGTCCTCCCGCTGGTGGATCCACCATGCGTCATATATGGAACGGTATCTAGAGGATCATCCACACTTCAGTATGTTCAGAATAGGGTTTGAAGGTGGAATAACCAGGTGGAGGACTGTTTGAGAATTATGACAGCCATTCATGATACTCACACTGATATAGACATACAGAAAATAGAGCAAATGCACTGCATCTCTACAATATATGGTTGTGAGTGACTGTGCATTCGATGATGACATGATTTATGGCGGAGGGCGCTAAACATCTATGTCATCAACGATGTGCGTTCGAGTTCAGTGTTACTCTATACCGTCCAACTAATGTACTGTTCTATATTGTACATAAGAATAATACTCACAAAAAACTATCACCTTCCATCCAACTCACATTTAGCACACAAAATAGCGGAGTTGGGACTACTATGTGCCATCATCATGCATCTCTAAGAGCAGAAAAGGAGTTGTTTTAGGCACAGAAATATGCCTTGGTTGGCCGGTGAACAACGCCGATTTCAATGCAGTTTATTACTGTGTGTTGCCTACATTCAGTGGCAAGTATGCATTTATGATTAAATCTATTGTTCTCCTTTGATTGACAGGTCCCTCAACTATTGTTCTTTTGATTGATGGGTCTTTGACCTATTATCCCCCCACTCGCCTCCATACTCGTCCTCCTTTTCCTCCTCCCCCTCCACCCCCACCCTTCTGGGGACACCCTGTGCCTATAGAAGCACACTTTAGATATGAATCTGATTGAATAACTCGTTAAATCGATGAATTAAGTAACCATTCTTCCTCTAGGAAATTCCGCAGCCCTCTCTCTCCCCTCCTCAAACAAGAAATTGACGGGAAAAGACTCAGTTGATTGGCCATTTGGATGGAAATCATTGCAGTCTATGGAATTTTGTGCAAACAATTTAGACAATATATTTAAGTTACTCATTTGGTGTGAAATCGATTGCAGTGAATGGATCATCGGAAAAGTGATACTTTAACAAATCATCTACAGAAAACACTTTCATTTATTTCCTCATATAGTGTACTCGATATTTTGTAATGTCATCTAGACTTTTTCACTTACAAATGTAGTAATCATTAGTAAATTGAATATATTGTTGTTGTGGTCTTCAGTCCTGAGACTGGTTTGATGCAGCTCTCCATTATACTCTATCCTGTGCAAGCTTCTTCATCTCCCAGTACCTACTGCAACCTACATCGTTCTGTATCTGTTCGGTGTATTGATCTCTTGGTCTCCCCCTACGATTTTTACCCTCCACGCTGCCCTCCAATACCAAATTGGTGATCCCTTGATGCCTCAGAACATGTCCTACCAATAGATCCCTTCTTCTAGTCAAGTTGTACGACGAACTTCTCTTCTCCCCAATCCTATTGAGTACTTCCTCATTAGTTATGTGATCTACTCATGTAATCTTCAGCATTCTTCTGTAGCACCACATTTCGAAATCTACTATTCTCTTCTTGTCCAAACTAGTTTTCGTCCATGTTTCACTTCCATACATGGCTACACTCCATACAAATACTTTCAGAAACGACTTCCTGACACTTAAATCTATACTAGATGTTAACAAATTTGTCTTCTTCAGAAATGTTTTCCTTGCCATTGCCAGTCTACATTTTATATCCGCTCTACTTCGACCATCATCAGTTATTTTGCTCCCCAAATAGCAAAACTCCTTTACTACTTTAAGTGTCCCATTTCCTAATCTAATTCCCTCAGCATCACCCGACTTAATTCGACTACATTCCATTATCCTCGTTTTGCTTTTGTTGATGTTCATCTTATACCCTCCTTTCAAGACACTGTCCATTCCGTTCAGCTGCTCTTCCAAGTCCTTTGCTGTCTCTGACAGAATTACAATGTCATCGGCGAACCTCAAGTTTTTATTTCTTCTCCATGGATTTTAATACCTACTCCGAATTTTTCTTTTGATTCCTTCACTGCTTGCTCAATATAGAGATTGAATAACATCGGGGAGAGGCTACAAACCTGTCTCAATCCCTTCCCAACAACTGCTTTCCTTTCATGTCCCTCGACTCTTATAACCGCCATCTGGGTTCTGTACAAATTGTAAATAGCTTTTCGCTCCCTGTATTTTACCTCTGCCACCTTCAGAATTTGAAAGAGAGTATTCCAGTCAACAATGTCAAAAACTTTCTCTAAGCCTACAAATTCGAGAAACGTAGGTTTGGCTTTCCTTAATCTAGCTCCTAAGATAAGTCGTAGGGTCAGTATTGCCTCACGTGTTCCGATATTTCTACGGAATCCAAACTGATCTTCCCCGAGGTCGGCTTCTAGCAGTTTTTCCATTCATCTGTAAAGAATTCGCGTTAGTATTTTGCAGCCGTGACTTATTAAACTGATAGTTCTGTAATTTTCACATCTGTCAACACCTGCTTTCTTTGGGACTGGAATTATTATATTCTTCGTGAAGTCTGAGGGTGTTTTGCCTGTCTCATACATCTTGCTCACCAGATGGTAGAGTTTTGTCAGGGCTGGCTCTCCCAAGGCCGTCAGTAGTTCCATTGGAATGTTGTCTACTCCGGGGGCCTTTTTTCGACGCAGGTCTTTCAGTGGTCTGTCAAACTCTTCACTCAGTATCGTATCTCCCATTTCATCTTCATCTACATCCTCCTCCATTTCCATAATATTGTCCTCAAGTACATCGCCCTTGTATAGACCCTCTATATACTCCTTCCACCTTTCTGCTTTCCCTTCTTTGCTTGGAACTGGGTTTCCATCTGAGCTCTTGATATTCATACAAGTGGTTCTCTTTTCTCCAAAGATCTCTTTAATTTTCCTGTAGGCAGTATCTATCTTACCCCTAGTGAGATAAGCCTCAACATCCTTACATTTGTCCTCTAGCCATCCCTGCTTAGCCATTTTGCACTTCCTGTCGATCTCATTTTTGAGACGTTAGTATTCCTTTTTGCCTGCTTCATTTACTGCATTTTTATATTTTCTCCTTTCATCAATTACATTCAATATTTCTTCTGTTACCCAAGGATATCTACTAGCCCTCGTCTTTTTACCTACTTGATCCTCTGCTGCCTTCACTACTTCATCCCGCAAAGCTACCCATTCTTCTTCTACTGTATTTCTTTACCCCATTCCTGTCAATTGTTCCCTTATGCTCTCCTTGAAACTCTGTACAACATCTGGTTTAGTCAGTTTATCCAGTTCCCATCTCCTTAAATTACCACCTTTTTGTAGTTTCTTCAGTTTTCATCTACAGTTCATAACCAACAGATTGTGGTCAGAGTCCACATCTGCCCCTGGAAATGTCTTACAATTTAAAACCTGATTCTAAATCTCTGTCTTACCATTATATAATCTATTTGAAACCTGTCAGTATCTCCAGGCTTCTTCCATGTATACAACCTTCTTTTATGATTCTTGAACCAAGTGTTAGCTATGATTAAGTTATGCTCTGTGCAAAATTCTACCAGGCGGCTTCCTCTTTCATTTCTTAGCCCCAATCCATATTCACCTACTACGTTTCCCTCTCTCCCTTTTCCTACTGACGAATTCCAGTCACCCATAACTATTAAATTTTCGTCTCCCTTCACTATCTGAAAAATTTCTTTTATTTCATCATACATTTCTTCAATTTCTTCGTCATCTGCAGAGCTAGTCGGCATATAAACTAGTACTACTGTCGTAGGCGTGGGCTTCGTATCTATCTTGGCCACAGTAATGCGTTCACTAGGCTGTTTGTAGTAGCTTCCCTGCATTCCTATTTTCCTATTCAGTATTAAACCTACTCCTGCATTACCACTATTTGACTTTGTGTTTATAACCCTGTAGTCACCTGACCAGAAGTCTTGTTCCTCCTACCACCGAACTTCACTAATTCCCACAATATCTAACTTTAACCTATCCATTTCCCTTTTTAAATTATCTGACCTACCTGCGCGATTAAGGGATCTGACATTCCACGCTCCGATCCGTAGAACGCCAGTTTTCTTTCTCCTGATAATGACATCCTCTTGAGTAGTCCCCGCCCGGAGATCCGAATGGGGGACTATTTTACCTCCAGAATATTTTACCCAAGAGGACGCCATCATCATTTAACCATACAGTAAAGCCGCATGCCCTCGGGAATAATTACGGCTCTAGTTTCCCCTTGCTTTCAGCCGTTCGCAGTACCAGCACAGCAAGGCCGTTTTGGTTGGTGTTACAAGGCCAGATCTGTCGGTCATCCAGACTGTTGCCCCTGCGACTACTACAAAGGCTGCTGCCCCTCTTCAGGAACCACACGTTTGTCTGGCCTCTCAACAGATACCTCTCCGTTGTGGTTGCACCTACGGTACGGCTATCTGTATCGCTGAGACACGCAAGCCTCCCCACCAACGGCAAGGTCCATGGTTCATGGGGGGTGTTGATTATATTAAGCTTACATATATAAACTGAACTGAGTAGATACATTTAAATATTATAATCAACGCTTTAACATTTCAAGAAATAAATTAAAGTGGAAAAATGGAGGTAACAACAAGAATCCAGGTCGAGAAACCGCTACTCTTTGTTTAATTTTTTGTTATTTTTTGGGCATAAAGATTACGAAAGTAATAAACGAATTATTAAATACTGATAATTTGCAGATTCATAATAAATTTGTTGTCAGAATTACATGGCAATAAAAATAAACGTATGGTGGCGTGACTCGATCCACGGACATCGGACTTTTAAATCTAAATGCCTACTCCCATTAACCCATTGTGTGTCCAGGCACTGACCTCAGCTCCTTCAAGGTGACGTCAAGAGATGGCAAAGACCTGCTACTTGGTACGATTCACTGTCGCCCGATGCTCTGGTGTGTCGCAAAAGCTGTCAGGCGCCCACTCCATAGTGCAACAAATCACCATCGGCTTGGTTTCCAGCTCAGTCCCTGCGACTACACGACGTTCCGGCTCCTCCATTTGCAGCGCGACCTGCAGAGGGTCTTCGCGTACACCGGATCAAAGCATAGAGGGAGTCTACATCAGCAAGAAAGGTCGCACTTACGACGACCTTTGGTGCACCCGCCAGTGTCACGTTGTGCCAACCAGGAGGAAGTGTATTAGCGCCACGTGCGTATTTAGGACCGAACTCGAACAAATCATATCAGCAACGACGCAGCCAGCCAAGAAAAGAAGTCTGCACCTGATCCAGCGCCGCTTCGCCGCACGCCGTCTTCGCTGCCAATGGACCTTGACAGCGTGCTCGCAGGCCTGTTCATATTCTGTCAGACTCATTTGGCAACACTGTAAAAACTGTGAACTCCTACAGATCGTAACTTATGTGCTACTCTTTTTCAATGTTTGTCTGTCAAGGAGAGAGGGGACATTTGGTATTCATACTAATGGAGAACGAACTCTGATTGTAGAAACTTTCATTGAGTTGTTCCCTTTACCAATACTTTCATTTAGTTGTGAATCTTTTTTTCCTGTTAGGAACTAGTTACAAAGTTTGTTATTTGCTGTGACAGTCAATGAAGAACATTTATGTTGATTCCATTGTGTTCTTAAACATAGAGGATGAACTAAATGGTCGTGTGTTTCTTGCGAAAGTGTTCCAAGCACCGGATACGTTGGCATCTTAGTACATTTCCAGAGAAAGGTGGAAAACCTAGGTTCGACGCCGACATGCCACGACCTCTCTTGCCCAACCAGTCAAAGCCTTGTGGACGGTAGGCTTTGGACAGATGTCCCACCATGACAGGGCGAACTGATATGCATCGCTGCATTGACGACGGCTGTCCATAAGGTCTCGATGAGCTGCCGGCGTTTGGGTGAAGTAAAATGAATTGTGTTCTGTTTCCGTGGTCCCAGGCCATGCCACATCCTTTGGCGTCAGAGACTGTGGGCACAGATATAGGCATCATGGTCATAGAACACAATGGACCAGACTTCAGCGGCCTGCGTCCATCCGACGACGTAAATAAAATAAACACCATCGAGGCCACTGGAAGATTGACTAGTGAAATGTGTAAACCCCAGACGATAGCCATGAACAGGCTCCAAAGAGTCCACAAAGTTGAGGTGTTGGGCAATGGCCACACAGAAAGTGATGTGAGAGCTGATCTTTGGGATCCTGGGTGGAGTTGAAGTAGCCTCCTATGATTGAGGCATCCAGTCGACCAAAGAAGAGAGGCGTTCCTATCTCACAGAAGGAAGTGGAACGTTCGGGGTGGCCACAGAAACCAGGTGGTGCACTGACGTTGATGTTCCTGATGCCAACAAACGTGAGAGCCATATCTCTGACATCTAGGAGATAGGCAACTGCATCAGCTAGGACACTGTCACATAACATGATCACCACCCCACTAGCAGCCAGAGAAGCATGAGATACGTTTCCCATAAATCCTTGTGGAGCACAAAAAGCTGCAATATGCATATCCTGAAGGTGGGCAACGTCAATGGCCGCAGCATACAGCTTGACATTGACTGTGGGTATGCGATAAGTTTGAAAAGCAGCCATGACCAAGTGAGCAGCTGATGCCAACGTGGAGGAATCGCGAGAATTTTCCCTGGTACGCCCCCATTGAAATGCGTGTCACTGTGATGGGAAGGGAATGGATTCTACTGAGGGGGTTCCGTCACACTGTACCCATCCTCAGGACCGCTGTCGTCTGTAAAGGAGTTAGATGTCTCACCCAGTGGATAACTTTCAGAGGTGTGCCCACAGGTAGCGCCAGACACAGACAGGGGCGGGGGTACCATCAGACGCCGGTGGGGGAAGGTCGATGTCCATAGACGAATGCTGCCTGGAGACCGTAGTGGAGACAGACGTCGCTTCGTCCAGTGTCAGCGAGACATAGGAGAGTGCTTCATCATTCCACACATGCGATTAAGGCTGTCATCAGAAGGGGTACAGTTCTGTCTCTTTCGTTTATTATGTGATCTTTGCTTCTTAACATGCTGTTCCATTTCGGATGGCGGATGACAGCGTCAGACATGGGGCCAGACGAAAGAAAAGTGGAGGTCAGTACAGTTCTCTGATAAACAACCATGATGTCGAGACAGATAGCTTGCAGCTGCTGCGTCTACCGTACGTAGGTACAGTCGCCAATGGCAGTGTAGGAGAGACATGCAGAACGTCCATTGCCTCGTCGAGAGGAGTCGACGCCAGAGTCAACTGATTCATAGCAGTTGCAGCAGGCAGGCCCATCGCAGACACATAAGACGGCGGTAACACAGAGGGCCCCGCAGGCAGAGCGACATCTCCGATCTGTGTCTGAATCAGTCTGTGTCGGAGACATTCCGAATTGACATGGCCTTCCTGGGCATAGCCTGAACAAGTGAAAGGCTGACTGTCGAACATTACGACAGCCCTGCCGCCAGCAGTAACCAAGTAAGAAGACACATGTTCAGTTTTGATCTGATGGACATAACTGAGAACATGGTAGGTTTCGAACGACTTCCCCGTTACAACCCGGGTTCCCGGGTTCGATTCCCGGCGGGGTCAGGGATTTTCTCTCCCTCGTGATGGCTGGGTGTTGTGTGCTGTCCTTAGGTTAGTTAGGTTTAAGTAGATCTAAGTTCTAGGGGACTTACGACCACAGCAGTTGAGTCCCATAGTGCTCAGAGCCATTTGAACCATTTGAACCACTCAGCCATTATCTAAGACGCATAATCTGCTCTTTACAATATGAAACAAGTAGTTTCAAAGAGTTGGTGCTGTGAGCAACGTAACACTCGTACTGCTCCAAGGGATGAAGTTACATCAGAGGATAAGCAGCTGAAAACAGACCTCTGCGTCCCTTATCTGACTTGTACGCCTGTATTTTGTTTATTAGGTCACAGTGTGCTGCTCTATCGAACTCCGAATTGGAAACGAAGGAACACGACATCATCCAGGACGCCGGTATCTACTGCCATCTGAATCTTGTGGACGTAGAGATCAAGACTGATGCCACACGATTGTTGTTTTCGAAATTTTTGTTGATTACTGCGGAGAATATTTTCGGTCTTCGATAATATCACAATACGCAAGCATAAAATGTGTACCAAATTCTACAGCTTACTGACGTTACCAAGAGGCACTCACAGCTAACTGCATCTATTCGACGACCCCTTTTTGAAGCAGGTTTAAAAATAGCCCTGAGCACTATGGGATTTAACACCTGAGGTCATCAGTCCCCTAGAACTTAGAACTACTTAAACCTAACTAACCTAAGGACACCACACACATCCATGGCCGAGGCAGGATTCGAACCTGCGACCGTAACGGTCGTGCGGTTCCATACTGATGCGCCTAGAACCGCTCGGTCACACTGGCCGGCTTTTGAAGCAGGAGTGACCTGCCCGGTTTTCGAACTATTTGCAACTCTCCTCTTCTCCTGTGACCTACGGTACACTGTATCTAGGAGATAAGCAGTAATTCACATATTCTATGTAGAATCGTTTAGGTGTTCCATAACGTCCAGTCGTCTTTCCTCTGGTGAGTTTTGTGGTTGAGTATACAGAAACGGATTATCATTCCTTATGGAGAAAAGTTTTCAGAAGTAAAAGTTACCTCTAGAGTACCACAAATGAGTGTTACAGGAGCACTACTTTATATATATATAGTGTTTCACAATTTTTATTAAAAGCTTTTAGGGGTCGTAATGCGGACTAAATGTCTGGAAATGTACCGTTTGTGTGTAATATAAGGTTGAGGATCGGATCAGCTTCAAATCTCCCATGGAGTAAATGAGCTCTGAACAGTGTGCTCCACACGAGCTAGTATCATGGGCAATGTCTGAGGTTCTCGTCTGAGGTTTCTCTTCTACGAGGTAAAGGATGTCCTCTTGAAAGTCCGTAGACTAGCGCATGCGTGGAGCACTACAACCAGCCAGTCCAGTTGCAGACGTACCACTTTCTCACAGTCGTTTCTTCCAGTCGAACGGATATGGTATGCGATCAGCTGCGGCTAGTTATCATGTGCTAATGTGCTAAAGTACACTATTAATACTGCAATAAAGTTATTGCATTTCACTTCGAATGCGAACCGGAAATTGCACTAAAATTGCTACATTTCTCTTCGAATGCGTGCTGGTATGCTAATAAAACGGGAAAAAGCGTGTTTTGCAGCTCTCTCTCCGCGATAACTAGAAACCTGTATCGACTACTGAAAAGATGGTCGGTTAAATTACCATCTTGTGGTCACTTATTTCGATACTTACTATTATGACGTTGGTGCAACGGTTTAAAGGGGGTACCACAGAAAGATTTCCCTAAGTGAAGTAATTTTGGAAAAATAGCATTTCAGCCTTATGTATGTGTACTGTTTTGCATTTCTTAGTTATTCAATGCAGAGATGAAATAGGAAGACATATGAATATACGATACACCTAAAAGTTTTCAAGCAACGTTCAATGATTTCTCGAGTATCGACGAAGGTTTAGATTAAAAAATTCTTAAAATTTTTCTTTTACGGGAAACATGCGCGTAACATAATAGGTATGGAGCTGCTCCTGTAAACAGGAGTACTGTACAAAAATCTAAAGAAACAGATAAAATTTTATACCATTCGTTGATTAGAAGTCCATTGGATTTGTTAAATGGCTTATTCATTGAAAAGAATCAGTGTTCTGGTCTGAAGGACCCGGTTGTTGATTCATGTAAACTTGTTAGTGAAATAACGGAAAGCCTGCGACCGGAGCGATGTTTCAGCACCGCTTCATCCAGATCCGAGTTAATCATTGCTACATTATAATTGAGACTGAGGAAAAAATCATATATTCGAGGGACATAAAGGTATGTTATTAACTATCGGCAACATACAAAAAGTGAAATTTGCTGTTCTACCTACTACAGTGAAATTTCCTGTTGGATCTATTAATTCACTATTTTTAGAAAATTATCAACAAGAGATCGAAATTAATGTTTTTGACGTTAGTTGCACTTTGATATCCATGCAGTATCGTTGATCCTAAGGTAGAGCTTTCCTTCAAATGTCGTCTCTCGATATACTGATTATTTTATGGGGTTTTATTTAACAGTGATTTATTGTGACGAACCTGTTCCTCTTAGCACTTGCAGTTCGCAATACTTCAGTGACTGGGAGAATTCCGAAACAGTTATGAAATGTGGATAATGGTGGCATTATCTGTACAGGCCGTATTTTCGTGAAAGGTCAACATCATCATTCTTCTATTGGTGACAGGATGTAGATTTTCTACATTGCTGCTTACTTTAGGAATTAAAAATTTTTAAATTAAAATGTCAGTCACTGGTACAGATCTGTAGCGTGGCAGCGACGTTTCCTATCGACAGCTCGTGGTATTCGTTAAATGTTATCAATCGGTGGCGTAAAACAAGCTAAATAATCCTGCAAGGAATTTCAGGATTGTTAGTTCGACTTTCTGAGCATCTAGAATGTATTAAAAGCCAAACACACAGCTCTCTCACAAATTTCTTCTGTTGGAAGAGTTTAAATGAAAGTGTTTAATTTAATGAAGTTTTGTTTTTGTAGAATAGCGCCCACATATTATTGCCGAAATTGAACAGAAACAGTTACGAGTATTTATTCGACGGTCGGTACGAACAAGTGCAAGGCTTGTCTTTCTTAAATAATCAGCTTCGGCTATGGAGAGCAACGGTTTTCGTCTTGTTATCGTCGTTTTCCATCTGACTTGAGAAAAGCGGCTGTCACTAATTAGAGCGATTGTTTTGCTGGCTTCCGGTATATTTTACTGCCTGAGCTAATTACATAGAGTAGGAATTCTGTTCCTTCTGCCGAGCTAACGATGTAGTCTTCGAGAAATGTTCTTCTGATGGACATGTTCCTTCTGAACCAAGAAGCTTCACTTATCCTTTTTGATTTGGATTTCTACAGATATTGAAGTTTACGGTTGTTATTATTAAATTAAATCAGATTTTTTAAATAAAACTTTGATTAGTAGTCTTTACAAACACTGTAATTATTTAAGTAACTAAATGCAGTACTAGGACCACACACTCGATTGTTTCAGGCGTTTCTCTTAGTCTTAATTATTTTCATGTGCTATTTAATGTTCATTCATTTCCCTTACTGGTCCAGACATCAGATTTCTGCGTCAGATAAGCTTAAAATATTATACTACACTGTCTACATAGTTCGATCATTTCCTTTGTATAATAACAACAAAGATACGTCATTTAAAAGTAAGGAGGTTCTTCGGAACTCTTCTTTTATTCTTTTTACGTATTACAGGTAGTTTATTGTACATATTAACTACAACAACGGTTAACTCGTTACGCAACTAGTTGTCTAATTCCTTTTATAGTGGCTAATTCGTGAATCCATAATCCAGAGGAGAGGGATTCAAATCCCCATTCAGTGATCATTTTGAGGACTTGTGGGATTTCCGGAAATAATGCAAAATGAATGGCACAATTTTGGCTAAGGAAAAGGATGTGGCAGATATCCTTTAACATTCTTATCCAAAACGGCCTTCTGATTTTTGTTTATTGGCATACTAGTCGATGAAACCTTAACCTTAAATCATCTACTTGATTTTTGTACTGTTCACCTAAAATTCGTGTCCTAAAATTAGCAAAACAATTAAGCGACATTGGTAGCTACTACAGTATAATCCATAAAACTTATTAGTAACCGAAAGACTTAATTTAATTTGTAGTATAATGTCCTGCCAGACACTGCATGTATATTAGCGGTTACAGAAATGATAAACATTTATGTTCCCTTTGTGAGGCATCGTTTGAGTGTTTAACATACCTCTGAAATGCTACAGATCCTACTTCCAGTGACCTACAGGAATAGGAAGCTCCCCCTAACATCATGCAAATATAAAGGAAACAAGGTCGTGCTACGGATACCGGCTTATTACGTGGAAATTGCTAGGAGTGTGCCAATTACATATGGAAGGACAGGTACCGCATCTCACACAGACATGTGAGTAACAGGATCCATGAAACTGTGAAAGGAAATTCATGGTCACTGAAACAATCTGGTTTATTGAGAAGACACATGAACAATGATTTACCTCCTGAATCAGGAATACAAACTGTTAACAAGAGGGCAAGAGGTTGCACATCCAAACTACAGCCTTGACACAGTTTGGTGGATACATAAAAAAACGGTATAATATAAGTCCCAGGAAAAGCAAGAACATACACTAATAGTTTTTGAAAATGAAAGGTCCAGACTAGGTGCAATAACGTCAATATTTTTTACGAAACTGTTTCACCTGTATTGTCATTCTCAAGTAATTTACAAATACAACGTGGGTGACACTATTTACGTATTTGGTGGTAGTCAATGTGAATAATTATATATGATAAATTTACATTGGTACTTACGCCTTATTTTAATTTGACATATATAATACATCTGTAGGAAACTCTCACTATTGTAGTGATTGAGTGATATATAGTAACTATAAATGTATGAAATGTTTCGACACGCATTTGACTGCTCATTTTCGGTAAATTGACGTTTGACATTTATTTCACAGTTTGTTTGCTAAGATGCTCAGTATATGCAAAGCGTAATCAGTTAAGCAACGAATTACACACTGACAGTTTACAATAAGGCGTTATGGACGTCAGATAGAACCAGATGTAAGTTACAACGTAAAAGTACAATATACAATTATTTACATGTAAATAGTCTCATCTGCTGTACGTTTTATTCGCACGTTACTTGATGGGATGGTTGATGCGAGGGAGGGGGCCAAACAGCGAGGTCATCGATCCCATCAGATTAGGGAAGGATGAGGGAGGAAGTCGGCCATGCCTCTTTAAAGGAACCATCCCAGCATTTGCCTGAAGCGATTAAGGATAACCTAAATCGGGATGGCCGGACGTAGGTTTGAACCGTCTTTCTTCCGAATACGAGTCAGACGTGCTAACCACTGCACCACCACGCTCGTTACATTACTTGAGAATGGCAAAAAACTGAAATACTGTCGTAAAAAATATTAATATGTCGGCGTTTACTGTGGTTCGGGCTCAAACTAATGTAAAAAAAATCACATACTCTCCCCTAAGCCCAATTAGCCGACTGTGAAAATTAGATCTCCACTATCTCTGACGAAAGTTACTTAACTTCGCGAGTGCCTCGTCTCCGTGGCTGCAGTTACGACCCATGATTACCACTGTTACGCTGCATGAAGGTAGACAACGGCTGCAGTAGAGGCTGAAAATTCTAAGTTCAACTAGGGCACTGTATTCTGCTCTGACTCGAAGACATCTCTCTGTCTCTGCAGCTCTCTGCACCGACCTGGAACAATAATATCTTCTACTCCAGACACGGCCAAAATTTTCACTCACTGGCCACTCCCGGACCCGAGTGCCAAAGCACCCAGCGACGCTTCAAATTTCCCCCACCGCCGTACCATGCTATCTGAGCGCGAGGAGGGGGAAGAAGGGAAAACAGCGAACACGTCACATTAAAAAGGCAGTGCAGGCGCACTGCATGCGACTTGATTTTGTATTCCATATTTCTCAACAAGATAGATGATAAACAAAACAAGTTTTCAGTACTTATTAATAATAATTGTTAGCTCGCTGAAGTCACAATACAGTTTTTTTCAGGTAAATACTGTCGGCATTCGAAGAGACGCAGACAATTTCAAAAATTGTGGCTTATTTGGTTTCATAACCGTAAAAGTATTTCACACAAATATGCCGATGGTAATACTACAGCTCTTTTGTAACCTCATTATGGGCCCGCGGGGGGCAGCCGCGTGGTCTTTGCCGCCTTGCCACGGTTCGCGCGGCTCCCCCGACAGAGATTCGAGTCCTCCGTTTGGTATGGGTGTGTGTGTTGTCCTTAGCGTAAGTTAGTTTCAGTTATGTGTAAGCCTAGGGACCGATGATCTCAGTAGTTTGGTCCCATAGGAACTCACCACAAATTTCCAGTTTCCTCATTATGGACACTTTGAAAATCAATTTGACGAAACCAATATAGACGCCCTGGACAGTTTTAACCTAAAAACATTTGTCGATAAAATTGGAATTACAGTGTAGGTCAGTCAGTTACATCTACAAATGCACAGCGGTGCTTTCAACTAAACAGGCAAACGGTGTCGAAAACAGTTCGAAAACAGATGTAAGATTGACATTGTCCTAGAAAACCTTGTAAAACTGTCCTTGTAATTCTTGCAGGGCCACAATGAACTCTTGAAACCTCGCGCTTACTTTAACGATAGTGAACTGGACGGACTGGACTGTCTTTTGCAGAATGTGTCCCTCCTACAACGAGATTTTTGTTTCGAATGCATCCCCATCAAATCAGAAAGAATTTGCCTTGTACTGTCTTACTGAGGGAAGTGTGTAGTCAAGTCCACTTAAAATTCGACGTCAGAAATCCGTTCTGGATGTTCTAATTCTCATTTCTGCACTCCTTTATCCTTCATAAATTCAATAGCTGTGAGTTTTAAATCGAAAACTCGTTCCACACATGCCTGTTGACTTAAATAACGTACTCCGCAGTAACATTTGATGACTCCATACTCTTCGTTCATTTCCATTGAAAACTGTTGCAACTGGCAATGGAGGAATGGTTGCGCTCTCTGATATTTTACTGCTCGTACCACCAATTTCTTCAAGTCTCCACGCAGAAGATTTAGCACCAAGTATTTCGTGATGTACAGAGCAATGAATCCTATCTGTCGATCGTTGTAATTTTTTGCTGTTTCACTGTCATGTAAATGTTTAAATTCCCTCTGCCGTTTCATAGCAAATAAGCAGTGCCCATCGCTTACGCGAATTACGAATTCCGATCCCTTTATTTTCTCATTCTCATTCGTTTTAAAGGTTTTGGTGATAGACCGCTAGACTGCTTATTTTTGTGCAAACATCAACTGGACCAGTGTGTATCCTTCATAAGACTAAGAAATAGGGAAGGGTAAACTGATCTGACACATGATTCTTTCGAACTCAGATCGTTGTGCTGACCGAAAAATGCCGTAACGCAATGTTAAATGAAATGTCGCGCTGTTCCGAGTACTCCCGAGAAGGATCGTACAAACTCGAGTGACGGGCCAGGCCTTGGCCCGCAAGCGGCCTGCACTCACTGCATGCGTGAAGTTCGCCTCGCCGCGTCCGGCCCTGTTCTACATCTACATCTACATACATACTCTGCAATCCACCATACGGTGCGTGACGGAGGGTACCTCGTACCACAACTAGCATCTTCTCTCCCTGTTCCACGCCCAAACAGAACGAGGGAAAAACGACTGCCTATATGCCTCTGTACGAGCCCTAATTTCTCTTATCTTATCTTTGTGGTCTTTCCGCGAAATGTAAGTTGGCGGCAGTAAAATTGCACTGCAGTCAGCCTCAAATGCTGGTTCTCTAAATTTCCTCAGTTGCGATTCACGAAAAGAACGCCTCCTATCCTCTAGAGACTCCCACCCGAGTTTCTGAAGCATTTCCGTAACACTCGCGTAATGATCAAACCTACCAGTAACAAATCTAGAAGCCCGCCTCTGCATTGCTTCTATATCCTCCCTCAACCCGATCTGATATAGATCCCAAACGCTCGAGCAGTACTCAAGAATAGGTCGTATTTGTGTTTTATAAGCGGTCTCCTTTACAGATGAACCACATCTTCCCAAAATTCTACCAATGAACCGAAGATGACTATCCGCCTTCCCCACAACTGCCATTACATGCTTGTCCCACTTCATATCGCTCTGCAATGTTACGCCCAAATATTTAATCGACGTGACTGTGTCAAGCGCTACACTGCTAATGGAGTATTCAAACATTAAGGGATTCTTTTTCCTATTCATCTGCATTAATTTACATTTATCTATATTTAGAGTTAGCTGCCATTCTTTACACCAATCACAAATCCTGTCCAAGTCATCTTGTTTCCTTCTACAGTCACTCAACGACGACACTTTCCCGTACACCACAGCATCATCAGCCAACAGCCGCACATTGCTATCCACCCTATCCAAAAGATCATTTATGTAGATAGAAAACAACAGCGGACCTACCACACTTCCCTGGGGCACTCCAGATGATACCCTCACCTCCGATGAACACTCACCATCAAGGACAACGTACTGGGTTCTATTACTTAAGAAGTCTTCGAGCCACTCACATACTTGGGAAGCAATCCCATATGCTCGTTCCTTAGTTAGGAGTCTGCAGTGGGGCACCGAGTCAAACGCTTTCCGGATGTCAAGGAATATGGCAACCGTCTGATACCCTTCATCCACGGTTCGCAAGATATTATGTGAAACAAGGGCGAGTTGCGTTTCGCAGGAGCGATGCTTTCTAAAGCCGTGCTGATGCATGGACAGAAACTTCTCTGTCTCAAGGAAATTCATTATATTCGAGCTGAGAATATGTTCGAGAATCCTGCAACAAACCGATGTTAAGGATATTGGTCTGTAATTTTGAGGATCCGTCCTTCTACGCTTCTTATATACAGGCGTCACCTGCGCTTTTTTCCAGTCGCTAGGGACTTTAGGGTGGGCAAGAGATTCGCGATAAATGCAAGCTAAGTAAGGAGCCAATGCAGTAGAGTACTCTCTGTAAAACCGAATTGGAATCCCATCAGGACCTGGCGATTTATTTATTTTCAACCCATTCAGCTGCTTCACAACGCCAGGGATGTCTTGCACTATGTCCTCCATACGGGAATCTGTACGAGACTCAAACGGCGGTATGTTTGTACGATCCTCCCGCAGTTAAGTGTTCTCAAATGCTAAATTTCCAATTTCAGCTTTCGTTTTGTTGTCTTTCATTGCCAGGCCAGACTGATCAGTGAGTGACTGGATGGAAGCCTTCGACCCGCTTACCGATTTTACGTAAGACCAGAATTTCTTTGGGTTTTCAGGAAGATCTTTTGCTTAGGTATGACGGTGGTAGTGGTTGAATGCTTCGAGCATCGCTATTTTTACGGCAGCACGAATCTCTACTAACTTTTGCCTGTCCTCATTCTCCCGATCTTTCTTGTACCGCGAGTGCAACTGCCTTTGCTTCCTGAGCATTCTCCGAATTGAGCTGTTAAACCACGGTGGGTCTTTTCCGTCCGTAACCCACTTTTTCGGCACATACTTGTCAAATGCGTGATTTACAGTGTGTTTAAAATTTGCCCATAATTCTTCCACGTCCATCGTAAGTAAATGAAGTCGATTCATTTACTAAGTGGGATGCTAACAACTGCTTATCTGCTCTTTCTAGTAAGAATACTCTCCTAGCCTTCTTGACCGACTTTTTAACTTTCGTAACCATAGTCGTAATGACAACATCATGACAGACTGTCCGTAAGACAGACTCGCGTACGACATCAATGTTCGCTGGAGAACGTACATTCTTGATCGTCCTGTTGGTTTCTTCTTGACGGAAGATCCCATTTCTTCAAAGTTATGAATCCAATATTTTATCGCTTGTTTCGACAGAACGGCATCATGACGTCCTAAATCATAAACACTTCGAAACTCCCTCTGCGCCGATACCAAACTGTCATAGTTTTCATAAAACATTTTTAAAGCTTCCGCATGCTGATGTCTGTTCCACTGATCCATGGTTACTGAAATGGCGAACTGTTAACTCGCTAACTGTCTCGAACCCGCAGTGTTGTCACCTGCCCATGGTTGCAACTGCTTATTTCAAACATTTCCGTTATTCTGTGTCACCCTGTATATTAGATTATTTTGGTTCACTGTCCTACTGAAATTATTTTGAATTGGAAATTTCGTCCGACGTATATAGAATATCCCAAACAATTGTGAATGCAAGCAGTAACACCATAAAGCAAACTTGCAAATTTAAAAGTATTCCATATTTGGAACTTGATGCATAAAATTCAGTTCACATTAGTTAAGCAACTTAAAGTTAACAGTATACTCTGCTAGGGTGATAATGAAAACTAAAAATTGTTATGCGTCCAAAAGAAAATTTATTGAAACGATACTACAGCTGCATCCGCAAGAAATAATCAGATATGCTGATACTTGCTTATTAGATGGATTCAATGCAAGTATGTTCTATCCTGTCATTAGATAACGATTTTCTGCTGATATTGCCCACACCTGATATAGTTCGGCTATGCATAGCTCAGTTTTAAAGGAATAGCGTGATGTAGTGACAGGGTCGAGCTGCACACATCTGCTTCCTGCCTAGCAGCTAACTCACTGCAAATAATAATCTGTATCTGTGATGCTGCTGTCAAATATTGGCTAATATCGCCAGTTAACAAATACACAGAAATTTAAAGTAAATTATAAGTGAATAATTTAATAAAAAGAGTATTATTCTAATTTTTGTAACTGATGCAGACAACAGAGGATTATGCTGAATCATATTTATTCAAAAACGTAGATATCAAATAATTGGAAAGTGGTCCTATGACATCTCATTAAGGTACAAGTGGAAAATAACCTCATGAAACGCGGTAAAAATGCTTTCACAGTGTTAAGAAAACGGTACCAAATTCCCGAAGCTAAACAGTCTTCCAAGTAACATAAAAACTAAGTCAACTTCATGAACATATTATTGTAGAGAATACAATGTTCTGATAAACATTTGCATAATCAAAAGTTATAAAAACGTCATGAATCAATAACTAGAATTGGTGAAGATATATAACTTTCAGTGTTGATAGTTATAGAGGAGTGATGTCATCTGAGGTATCGTCTGTTTATATCGCATGAAGCATTTAAAAGTTGTTACTTCAGAGGGTTCAGTGTCAAAATGTTTAGTCACTGTAAAACATGAATTCTGTAGTTTTACAGATATTGGAAATATTCTTGTGTCGCTGAATGCACCTCTTTTTCTGAGCTCGCGGATGTATTCAGATTTGCTTCTATGTTTGACTGTGGATTATTAGAAATTCTCTAAGATTTGTAGCTTAGGTGTCTTTCAGAGTGTCTCAGCATCCGCCATTGCTGCTGAATTCCACAGTCAACCAAGCGTTCGACCTTTATCCAAATTCCCCTAGGAGGTTTTACCCACTTCCTGTTACTCACACCACCTCAGAACGTGGCGCGGGCTTTACCGGTCACTTCTGCTGGTCTGCCCACTAGGCCACGTGAGCTCACGGGCTGCCCGTTAGCGTTCAGCATCACAAATTAAATGCACCTCACAGCATACGAGTTCTACGTAGCTGAATAACTCGTCTACATATGCGCAAAGTTACAGACTGCTCTGTGTTAAGGCAAGCTGATAAACCTTCAACAAATTCCACAAAGAACGTCATCCAAATCACCAGGAATAGCAGTTACTAGTGTCCGCATATTACTGGTCTCTTGCAGACAATCGGCTGCGTGGGTAGGTTAGGACATTTCATGTTCAGAAAACACCGTTTTAAGTGTCCCTGCTGATTAACACACCACAGTTGGAGGAAATGGTCTACAAAATCCATGACATCATTTTCCCAAAAATGGTCAAATGTGTGTGAAATCTTATGGGACTTAACTGTTAAGGTCATCAGTCCCTAAGCTTACACACTACTTAACCTAAATTATCCTAAGTACAAACACACACACCCATGCCCGAGGGAGGACTCGAACCTCCGCCGGACCAGCCGCACAGTCCATGACTGCAGCGCCCCAGACCGCTTGGCTAATCCCGCGCGGCCAATCATTTTCCCATCAGTTCACAAGCATCACGTACCTCATCCATACAGCGAAAACTAATTCCATCATAAAAACTTTGATGCTCCTACAGACATATCGCCCCCAATACGCAAACTAAGCTCAGAGTCGAAGTTTCAATATACCAGACAACAGTACATCAAAGCCGACCCATGGCAAACCTACATAGGAGTTTCTTCGAGTTACTTCTCATACATACAAGACATATCGTTGGTCTTGATCAAAATATATCGCAGTCATGAGCCTGTGAACGACACATACGTATCACACACACGGCACCTTTATCAATACCACTAAAAACCTATTACGACCAGATATTCACTCCTATCCGCCTGCAGAGCAGAACGTTTATGTGTGGTAAGTGACTTACTTAGCGTCCCTTGTACTTACGATTTCAACAGCAGACACAATGACCATTACAGGCTATTTAACTCATCAATGTTGGCTGTTAAAAAATAAGTTCCAAAAGAAATGTTAAGAACTTTTCTGCAATTTTCTCGAAATCTCTCCTAGTAAAGCCGGCTAAGGTTCCTATGTAAGAAATTTCTGTTGTTATTCGAGGAAAGTCCTATTTTTTCTCAAGAAAAGATCCATGGGCGTGTTTTTCAAAATGTTTCGTCGATTCATTAAGAAGTATCTCTACTGATTGTTTTTTTTTTCTCTAAAAAATTTTCTTCCTTCTTTTTGCCTACCTGAAGATAAGTTTGTTATAATTTTTCCCACGTGGTGATTATTATTAGTTTTCCAAGGTAATATTTATTTATTTTGGTTTGTAAGAAGAGTTTTATCTCATATTTTACCCGACGAAGTTATCTATTTGTTTTTCATGAGGAAGCTCATCTCCTATCAACATGAAGTTTTAGATTTCAGAGGTGTTAATTAAGCAATATGGGAGGCCTTCCAGGACAAATTCTGCTACTTAAATATCATTAAAAGAAACAAGTTGCTTCCGACTGAGGATTACAAGAGATGGAAAACAATGTGGTGACGTTTTAACTTTCTGAAGCGTAGGGTGTCTGAGCTATCTGTTTACGACAACCTCCCACAACCTCCCACTATATCCGTTTGTAATCCACCAGTAAATGATCAGAGCTGAAGTAAATAGGTAAACAAGATGTAGCATTTTCACTAGTGTGTTTACGTTGACTGCATAGCGAGACTTTGATAAAAATTTAATAGATTTTTTTATCAGTTAGAAATGACTGCACGTGCTGGGTTTGAATGAGGAACCAGAAGAAATCATTTCCAAATATCGTTCAACATTTAAGCTTTGGTACAGCTATCCCCTGTTGAATACACTAGATCCCTAATGTCACTTTGTGCTGCATAACAAGGATGATATGTGAATATAGGAGTGTACATGGATCCACATGCCATCATGAGCACAGCGAAATTAGTTGCGGTACCGTGGCCCCACTTTATCGATAGGAAAAGAAACAAGATCTCTTCAATGAAACAAAGATGGGACGAAACAGACATTCAAGAGCTACCGTAACATGGGATGTCCAGGAACAGTTTTCAACATCAAACGAAAAGAATGATAATTTTGAAAATAAGAATGAGAACCAAATCTATACGGGATTGACCTAACTTTAAACTTACGATTAAATTTGGGACCCAGATCATGCTTCTATAACATAAAAATAAGTGCATTTTGTTTCCATTTTTCCCACAAAGAGGGGTGGATAGAAACAGCAGTTTTAATCTTATAATTTTTCCTATTTCTTTGTCTTTGGGTGAATAAAGACAATTCAGAGTCTGTTGTGTATCTAGGAGAATAAGAAACAAAATTTATCTGCTTCAAATGTTTTATTCCATACAAAAACTAAAAATAATGCATAAACTGTGATTTTTTTATTCAGTTATATCCCTAATTAGTCAATCATAAAACTAAATTGTAGTTCTTCATGTTTCCCGGCGATCTGTTGACATCTTGGATATTTGGGAATCCAGCCGGATATTCGCGTCGTTCTCGCACGATACTTCAACAGCATCAAAAAATGGTTCAAATGGCTCTGAGCACTATGGGACCCAACATCTGTGGTCATCAGTGCCCTAGAACTTAGAACTACTTAAACCTAACTAACCTAAGGACATCACACACATCCATGCCCGAGGCAGGATTCGAACCTGCGACCGTAGCAGTCGCGCGGTTCCGGACTGAGCGCCTAGAGCCGCTAGACCGCCGCGGCCGGCTCAACAGCATCCCTCGGTGTCTTCTTCTGGTGCTACCTGAGAAGGAAGCAGGACAGTCGCAAATGAGTTGGCCCGATGGCTTAATATGAATCGTTCTGTCGTTTCTCGGATGTGGCGACAGTTTATAGAGACCGAAACGGTGTCCTGTGGCGACAGTTTATAGAGACCGAAACGGTGTCCTGAAGACCAGGGCAGGGCCTACCACCTGTGACTTCCAAAGAGAGGACCGTTATTTGTCTGTAAGGGTACGACAGTACCGCCTTAGTACTGCATGGCAACTAACATGTGCGCTCGCAACATCCACTGTTCGTGTTGTATCGAGGCTTTCTGTATGCAGAAGTCTTCAACAAAGTGGCCTTTATTGTCGGCGATCTGCTGGATGTGTACCTCTGACGCATCTTCACAGAAGGGAACGTCTAGAGTAGAGACCTCAATATGCCACCACGACGGTCGAAGAGTCGGCCACTGTTGTTGTCACAGATTTGTTACGATTCTGTTTGGAGAGTGATTCTCAATGGATTCACATCTGGAGGGAACGTGGAACCCGATTTCGGGACCCAAAAATTGTGGTAAGCGACATATCAAGGAGGATCCCTAATAGTGTGGGCAGCGATTATGTTTATCACACGAACCCCTCTTCATGAAATTATAAGGGTTAATCGCAAGATTTAACTGCTGCCAGGTATCGCGACGAGTTCTTGGGACTTCATTTGCGGTTGTTGTAAGATGCTGTGGGCACAGATTTCGTACTGATAGGCAATGATGCTCGACCTCATAGAGCATAGGTGGTTGAACTTTTGTTGGAGACAGAATGTATTGTACCAATGGCGTGGCCTGCTCGCTCTCCCGATTTCAAAAATGGTTCAAATGGCTCTGAGCACTATGGGACTTAACATCGGAGGTCATCAGTCCCCTCGAGTTAGAACTACTTAAACCTAACTATCCTAAGGACATCACAAACATCCATGCCCGAGGCAGGATTCGAATCTGCGACCGTAGCAGCCGCGCGGTTTCAGACTGAAGCGCGTAGAACCGCTCGGTCACGACGGCCGGCTCTCCCGATTTGCAACTCACAGAGCATGCCTGGTATGCACTAGGGACACGGCTTGCATCACGTCAGCGCCCACCAACAACGCTCCAAGACTGCGAGCAGCTTTGTAGGAATAATGAGATTGATGACATCATTCACAGCATGCGCCGTAGCTGTCACGCCTGTATTGCTGCCAGAGGTGGTCACACCCCATTCTGAGCACATTTACCAGTTGTCGGAATGTGTGTGCCAATCCGCTACGTTGGAAGAAACGAAGAACATTTTTGTCTACCACTATGCATGTTGTAGCTGTTTAAGTTCTGTATTCTTTACATTGTTTCTACTTTACTATCACCTGTTTATACTGTTTTGTGACAAAATAAATGCAATACATTTCCGTTTGTTGCATTAATTTTGGAGACTATTATATATATTAATGGAAGAATTACGAAAATTCCTACAGTAATTCCTGAGATTTCTCTTGAGATGCAGACAGAAACACACTGTAGGGGACTTTAATTCATCACGGTTCAGCCAGTTTGCAGAAGTATTTATAAATTATGTTCAAAAACATTCCCCGTCATTCAGTGTATGTACAAGGGGCGTTAAATATGTAGTACAAAGGTAGGATACCAATGGACCATATTATACTCACTCTTTTCGCTGCAAAACTCTGTTCTTCAGCCGGCCGGAGTGGCCGAGCGGTTGTAGACGCTACAGTCTGGAACCGCACGACCGCTACGGTCGCAGGTTCGAATCCTGCCTCGGGCATGGATGTGTGTAATGTCCTTAGGTTAGTTAGGTTTAAGCAGTTCTAGGGGACTGATGACCTCAGATGTTAAGTCCCATAGTGCTGAGAGCCATTTCTGTTCTTCATCGTAATCTACACGTAGTACGACTGCCTCACACCTCCCTAATGAGAGGGCCTGTATGCCCGCAATGCACCACTCTGCTGGTCGACGCCGGAGCTAAAGTCTTGCAGCATCAATAACCTGCTCATCACCCACGTACTGCTTCCCATGGAGGGCACCCTTCGTCCTGCTAATCACGTTGTTCTTTATGGTTTTCTGTTAGGCGGATAGAAACCCAGCGGGCACACACCATAGTGTATCTCAACTGTTGGACGAATGTGTGATCACTGCCATCAGAGACGACCAGTTGCGCAGTGAGGTGTTTGACAGTGATCTGTCGATCACCTCGACTGAGAATGTCCTCACGTTCCAACATTACAGGAGTCACGCGGGAGGTCAGACAGATTTGCGAGGCCCTGCTGCGGTGATGACAGGCATCTCGCCTAACGACTCACCGTGCTTCTGTTCAGTGCTAGGTCTCCGTAGATTCTCTGCAACCGCCTCTGGATATCTGTGATGCTTTGATTTTTCTCCAAAAGAAACACGATGACAGGTCTCTGCTAGGAAAGCACCTCCGTTAAAGACACTATTTTGAGGCTATGTACAGCACCGCCACCTATCAGAATTTCATGACTTAATCGGAAATATTCCACGATGTCACACAATGAATTCTACATATTTAAACTGATATTGGTTAAATAAATGTTTATTATCTACCGAGAGTCCCTCGTATTGGTGAAAACTGCATTGAAATGCCTATAGTATCTTCTGAGATTATTTTCCACATTGATACAGAAGCAAGCGGGGTAAATCTACAATTTATAATATGTTTAGATTTTAACAAATTCCTCTCCTCTCTTTCAGAAACGCATTTATTGCTATAACAAGTTAGCAGTTTCTATCCTCCCTGCATTGGAAAGTACCAGTTAATTTATAGCACGAATTGCAAAACTCATCTACTTGTGTGTCTCCCATTTACTGATCAAATTCCATAAATGTTCTTTATATATTTCTGTTCAAGTTACAACTTTTTTTCGATAAATTATGCACTCCGTTCATGCTTTGATTAGTCAAACCTCAAAATTTTAGTCACTTATCTGTGAACCTTAATTCTCTCTCCAAATTTGGTTTCCTTCACCACCTGCTATTTGTACAGACTGAACAACGTTGGAGAGAGGACACAACCTAGCCTCACTTCCTTCTCAAACCCCTTTCCTCTTTCATGTCCTTCAACTCTTATAAATGCAGTCTGGTATCTTTGTAGTTTGTAAGTAGCTTTGCTAACCGTATATTTCACCCCTCCCATCTACACAATTATTTCGAACAGTATGCTCGAGTTAACAGTGCCAAATCTTTCTCCAAATCAACAAATGCAGTAAACGCAGGGTCATCTTTCTTTCAAAGTAAATCGTATGGTAAGAACAGCCTCGCGTGTTCCTGCATTTCTCCAAAACTCTAACTGATCTTTCCGAAGAATAAAATTCACACTTGTCAACATCTGCCTTCTTTTGAACTGGTATTATTACATGCTATCTGAAGTCTGAGGGAACGTCGCTAGTTTCCTATATTTTGCATACCAGATGAAATAGTTTACACATGGTTGGTTCTCCCAGGTACCTCAGTAATTACGTGGGAATGTCGTCTACTCCAGGAACCTCTTTTCGACCTAGGTATATCTTTCTTTTACCTTATTCTACTTGCAGTATCGCATCTGCCATCTCTTCTTTGCTTAGTTTTTCTTGCTTTTCTGTAACAATATCTTCAAGTTCATTTCCCTACATAGCCCTTTTAGAGCTCTTGATATCCGTACAGAAGCTTCTCGCTTCTCTAAGAGTTTCTTTAATTCTGTTGTAGGCAGCACCTGCCATCCATCTCGTTATGCGTGGTTCCACAGCTCTGTTTTAATCCTATAGCTATTCCTGATTACCTCTTCTGCAAATCTTGTTAGTCTCAATTTTATACTGCTCTAATCGCTTTCGACTGCTTCGTTTGCTGCGTTTTCATGTTCTCCCCATTCCTCAACTAAATTCAATACATACTATGTTACCCAAGGATTTCTAATAAGTCTTTTCTTACCTATTTGATCATTTGCTGCCATTACCATTTCATCTCTCAAAGCTTGTCAGTCATCTACCATTATGTTATTTTCAATTGCTTCAGTCAATAATTGCCTCTTGCTTCCAGACGTGTATACATTCCGGTTTTAACCTGTCCATGCTTGCCAGTTAGTCAGGAAGCAAGCTGCCACGCTTTATCAGCTGAATGGGCAGGCGGCTTTACTCCCATCGAAATCGAGCTGTGCCCAACCCTAGCAGACTAAAGGAGTCTTGCTTGCCTCTTCCCGCTGTGCTACGCTACGTAGCAAAAATGGCTGGTTCAAATGGCTCTGAGCACTATGGGACTCAACTGCTGTGGTCATCAGTCCCCTAAAACTTAGAACTACTTAAACCTAACTAACCTAAGGACATCACACACATCCACGCCCGAGGCAGGATTCGAACCTGCGACCGTAGCAGTCGCACGGTTCCGGACTGCGCGCCTAGAACCGCGAGACCACCGCGGCCGGCGCTACGTTGCAGTTTACTCTGTACGCTTTCGCTGTAGTGTTATGAGTAGTGTTCGGAAGCTGATGGAAATACCCGAGTGTCAAAAGACGACACTCAATGAAATTTATTTTGGGTCATTGTAGGAGAGAAAATGGTGAAGTTTATTAGTCCTGATTTTCCTTTTCAGCGTATTTCGGTCTTTGTTTTATTTCCATATGAACGGACTTTTGTGCTTCACCCTCTTTCGACTAGCACTGGCCATTCTCAATTCGAACCACCATTAGGTCACCTCTAACACACGTTTTTTTTTTACTAATGAGAACCATCTATGGAAGTCGAGATCCCTTCCACCTAGAAACCTGAAGACGTCAATTATACGGGAACGCCAACTAAAGTAAGGTTTTGGAAATCTGTTTTCTGTAACCGTAGCGCGTTACAGCCAAATATGACTTCAGTTAGACCAGTTTTAATTACTTTTTCCATTATGTGTATTGCGGGTTCACTGAATTCATTCTAAGTGCAAAAACTGTTCACTCTACATTCCCCAAATGCATTTTAGCAAACACAAAGGTTTTTTGTATTACGTCAATCTAAAAGGTATATGTCTGAAAGAAGAATCTTTTCTTTCATACTAAGATTTTTCGCACTGCATTGCATATCACCAAAATGTAGCTCTTAATATCCACTGTGCCGTCTATTTTTCCTATTTCAGTCAATGTTACCCATAAAGTTAGAAACCCCTATGCTGCTAAATGGCCTCAAGTCTCTAGCACACATTTCCACACTCTTCTCGGTATCTAAGTCTATATCCTCTCTCAAAATATTCATGGAGTTAGTAAACTGATGGTCAAATTTAAAAGAATGTCGTAACATATTCGAGGTTTCCGAATGCGTGTTTAGTGACTTTTTACACAGTTTACTTTGCGAGACACCTGTCGATTTATATGAAGCTACCCCATCAGCACACGACAGCTTTTCCCCTGTTGGACTTGCGTTCCGTTTCGATACTTGTACAGTATATATTCCATGGACCTTGCCGTTGATGGGGAGGCTTGCGTGTCTTAGCGTTACAGATAGCCGTACCGTAGGTGTATCCACAACGATGGGGTATCCGTTGAGAGGCCAGACGAACGTGTGGATCCTGAAGAGGGGCAGCAGCCTTTTCAGTAGCTGCAGGGTCAACAGCCTGGATGGTTGACTGATCTGGCCTTCTAACAGTAACGTAAACGGCTTTGCTGTTCGGGTACTGCGAAAGGCTGAAAGAAAGGAGAAACTACAGCAGTAATTTTTCCCGACGGCATGCAGCTTTACTGTATGGATAATGATGATGGCGTCTTCTCGGGTAAAATATTCCGGAGGTAAAATAGTCCCCCATTCGGACCTCCGGGCGGCAAGTGCTCAGGAGGACGCCGTTATCAGGGGAAAGAAAACTGGCGTTCTACGGACCGGAGCGTGGAATATCAGATCACTTAATCGAGCAGGTAGTTTAGAAAATTTAAAAAGGGAAATGGATAGGGTAAAGTTAGATATAGTGGGAATTAGTGAAGTTCGGTGGCAGGAGGAACAAGACTTCAGGTCAGGTGAATACAGAGTTATAAATGCAACATCAAGTAGGGGTAGTGCAGTAGTAAGTTTAATAATGAATAAAAAATAGGAGCGCGGGTAAGCTACTACCAATGCAGTGAACGCATTATTGTAGCCACGATAGACATGAATCCCACGCCTACCACAGTAGTACAAGTTTATATGCCAACTAGCTCCGCAGATGGTGATGAGAATGAAGAAATATATGATGCTATAAAAGAAATTACGCAGATAGTGAAGGGAGACAAAAATTTATTAGCCATGAGGGACTGGAATTAGATAGCAGGAAAAGGAAAAGAAGGAAAAGTAGTAGGTGAATATGGTATAGGGGTAAGGAATGAAAGAGGATGCCGACTGGTAGAATTTTGCACAGAGCATAACTTAATCATGGCTAACACATGGTTTAAGAATCATGAGAGATGGTTGTATACGTGGAAGGCGCCTGGAGACACTAGATGGTTGCAGATAGATTACATAATTGTAAGACAGAGATTTAGGAACTTGGTTTTCAATTGTAAAACATTTCCAAGGGCAGATGTGGACTCTGACCACAATTTATTGGTTATGAACTGTAAATTAAAACCGAAGAAACTGCGAAAAGGTGGAAATTTAAGTAGATGGGACCTGGATAAACTGAAATAAACAGAGGTTCTAGAGAGTTTCAGAGAGAGCATTTTGGACGTTTGACAAGAACGGAGGAAAGAAATACAGCAGAAGAAGAATGGGTAGCTTTGAGAGACGAAGGAGTGAAGGTAGCAGGGGATCAAGTAGGTAAAAAGACGAGAGCTAGTAGAAATCCTTGGATAACAGAAGGGATATTGAATTTAATTCATGAAAGGAGAAAATACAAATGCGCAGTAAATATTGCGGGCGAAAAGGAATACAAGCGTCTAACAAATGAGACAACTGGAAGTGCGAAATGGCTGAGCAGGAATAGCTAGAGGACAAATCTAAGGATGTAGAGGCATATATCACTACGGGTAAGATAGATACTGCCTATAGGAAAATTAAAGAGACCTTTATAGAACCACTTGCACGAATATCAAGAGCTCAGATGGAAAACCAGTTTCAAGCAAAGAAGGAAAGGCAGAGAGGTGGAAGGAGTGTATAGAGGGCCTATACAGGAGCGATATATTTGAGAGCCATATTATGGAAAGGACGTCTATGAGGATGAAATGGGAGCTATGATACTGCGTGAAGAATTTTACAGAGCACTGAAGGATCTAAGTCATAACAAGGCCCTGGGAGAAGACAACATTCCAGTAGAACTACTGATAGCCTTGGGAGAGCCAGCCATGAGAAAACTCCAACATGTGGTGAGCAAGACGTGTGAGACAGGCGAAATACCTTCAGACTTCATGAAAAATATAATAATTCCAATCCGAAAGAAAGCAGGTGCTGATAGGTATGAAAATTACCGAACTATCAGTTTAATAAATCAGGGCTGCAAAATACTAATCCGAACTCTTTACAGAGGAATGGAAAACAGGAAAAAGCCGACATCGGGGAAGATCAGTTTTGATTCCGTAGAAATGTTGGAACAGGAGAGGCAATACTGACCCTACGACGTATCTTAGAAGACAGATTAAGGAGAGGCAAACCTACTTTTCTAGCATTTGTAGACTTAGAGAAAGCTTTTGACAATGTTGACTGGAATACTCTATTTCAAATTCTGAAGGTGGCAGGGGTAAAATACAGGGAGCGAAAGGCTATTTAAAATTTGTACAGAAACCAGATGGATGTCATAAGAGCCGAGGGGCATAAAAGGGAAGCAGTGGTTGGGAAAGAAGTGAAACAGAGCTCTAGCCCATCCTCGATGCTATTCAATTTGTATATTGAGCAAGCAGTAAAGGAAAGAAGAGAAAAAATTGGAGTAGGAATTAAAATCCATGGTGAAGAAATAAAAACTTTGAGGTCTGCCGACACAACATTGTAATTCTGTCAGGGACAGCAAAGGACCTGGAAGAGCAGTTGAACGAAATGGTCCGTGTCTTGAAAGGATAGCGTAAGACGAACATCAACAAAAGCAAAACGAGGATAATGGAATGTAGTCGAACTAAATCAGGAGATGCAGAGGGAATTAGATTAGAAAGTGCGACACGTATAGTAGTAGATGAGTTTTGCTTTTTAGGGGGCAAAGTAACTGATAATGGTCAAAGTAGGCACGATATAAAACGTAAACTGGCAATGGAAAAGGAAAGCGTTCCTGAAGAAGAGAAATCTGTTAACAACAAGTATAGATTTAAGTGTCAGAAAGACTTTTCTGGATGTATTTTTAAGGAGTACAGCCATGTATGGAAGTGAAACATGGATGATAAATAGTTTAGACAAGACGAGAATATAAGCACTTGAAATGTGGTCCTACAGAATAATGCTGAAGATTAGATGGGTAACCACTTAAGTAAGTGGAGGTACTGAATAAAATTAGTGAGAAGAGGAATTTGTGGCACAACTTGACCAGAATAAGGGAATGGCATCAACGGATCACCAATTTAGTATTGCGGGGAAGCGTGGAGTGTGAAAATCGTAGACGGAGGCCAAGGGATGAATGCACTAAGCAGGTACAGAAGCATGTAAGTTGCAGTAGTTACTCAGAGGTGAAGAAGCTTGCACAGGAGAGAGTAGCATGGAGAGCTGCATCAAACCAGTCTCTGGACTGAAGACCAACAACAACACATATACCCCACAGTTTCTAGTTTCTCCTCAATTTCCTTTAAGTTTGGTTTTGGTTCTGGCAACGTTATGATAGATAAATTGCGGTGCAACTTCTTACGCAGCCACATAGCTGGCTATTCGCGTTGAATTGACAGCGCAATCTGTTGCCAGGTGTATCAGGCTGAATGTGTCCTGTGAAGCTTGCCAGGTTATCGGAAACAGAAGTTGTCCTGTTTTAACCATGGTGCTACAGTAAACATGTATCACTGTTGCTGCTGGCTGAGCTGCTTCAATGGTTTCAGTGGAGATAGCGGCAGGCAGGCAGGAAGAAGAATTTTTGCACCTTTGGTCGCTCCCTCTACAACTGACAACAACCACTGCTTCTTGCAATTCATCCAAATATAGTTTGCTTAATACCCTACCATATAGCAGTTTCTTTTGCTTTGATCTACATTTCATAAACAATAACTTATAGTTACCGTTAACAGCTGGAAATTTCTAACAGTTTAAGATCTTGTTTCTAAATATCTTCTTTACCATTTTATAATCAGCCTGAAACCTTTTAGTTTCTCCTGGAGTCTTCCATGTGCACTGATAAGCCAAAATATTATGACCAGTGCCCATCGCGACGTTGGATGCCGTCTGGTGGCGTTGCGGGCACGTGACACGGTAACAAAGTATGCAAGCCGAGCAGCACGGACTGGGGATCACCGTAGCAAAGATATGGGTTGCAGATGGGGATATCCCCTGAGGTAAGCTACTCTGAAAGAGGGTAAAGGGTTATTACGCAGACCCTGTGAACGTGTATCTCGAAAACGGCAAAGCGGGTCGAATGCCACCTGCTGCTGTTGTGAGCATCTATGGAAACAGGTAGAAGGACAGTGAAACTACCACTAGGCTCTAAATAGTAGGACGTCCTCGACTCTTCACAGAACATGCGGTTCGGAGGTTTGTCTGTTCTGTAAAATAGGATAGGTAGTGATCTGTGGAACCTCTGGCGAAAGAGCACAATTGTGGTGCACGCACATGTGTTTCGGTGCAAACCGTTCATCGTTCATTATTGAACACTTAGCTCTGCAGCACACCTCCCGTACGTGTTGACGTGTCGAACCAACGACATCGTCAATTACGATGCCAGTGGGCACCGAACCATAGGCATTCGACAATAAATCTATGGAAACATGTCATCTCTTCAGGTAACTCAAATTTTTACTACACTAGGTCGCTGGTCGTCTCCACAAACGTAATCATCGAGGTGAACAGTGGGTCGAAATGTGCAGCTTGCAACGGGTGCAAGATGGTGGGAGCAGTATTATGCTCTGGGATACATTCTTCTGCTCTTGCATGGGACCTTGTGGTAGTAATCGAAGACACGCTGAGAGTTACGAACCACCTGCATCCCTTCATGTTTGATGTCTTCTCCGACGGCGATGTCATCTTTCAGCAGCGTAATTGTCTGTGTCCCTGAGCCAGAACCGTGCTAGAGTCATAGGAGGAGTACTATAATGAACTCACGTTGATGTCTCGGGTACAAAATTCCCCTGTTATAAATCCTATTGAAGCTACCTAGGCCGCTATCGGGCGCCATCACCGCGAACGCAAATCAGTGGCACATAATTTAAGCGAATTACATGACCTGTACTTAGACATCTAATACCACATCAATCCAAAAACGTATCAACAAGATGACGGATCCCTGATACGCAGAATGAGTGAAGTATTTCGTTCCAAAGATGGACAAAGAAGCTATTAAGCAGGTGGTCGTAATGTTTTGGCTCATCAGTGTATATAGCCCGATTACGTGCTTCATAGACGAAGTGTTGGCAATGAGTAAATTAAGTTCTGTGAAAAATTCTACGAGGCAGCTTCCTCTTCCATTACTCCCACCTCTGCCGCCCCCCCCCCCCTCCTACTGTCCATATGCTTCTGTTCTTTTACCTTCTTTACCTTTTCCCACTATCGAATTACATTCAATGACAGCACTTTAATTTGAATCTACCTTAACTATCTCAGTACTTTTTTACGTTACCATATATTCTTTCAATTCGTTTATCACGTGCAGAGCTAGTTGGCTCACCCATTTCTTCTGCTGTAATGGCTGTTGTTCTTGTGTCTAACTTGGCTGCTATAAAACTGTTCCTTGTACCTTATCAGCATTCTTACATCCTTGTTCATTATTACACTTACTCCTGCATTACACCTACTATATTTTTCATTTATAACTCAGTATTCATCTGATCATTTCACCAGTTCCCGCTAACTAACTCTACTTCAAAGTATCTGACATATCCGTTTCCCTTCTTAAATTATGTAGCCCGCTTACCTCAACAACGGATCTAAAATCAACTTTCCGACCAGAGCAATGTTTTTCGTGAGAACGGCAACCTCTTCACCAGTTCCCTCCCAAAACTACAAATCCAGAACAATTTTTCTCTTGAAGTATTTTTCGCAAGAGAATATCATCACAATTTAACAGTATTGTAGAGCAGTATGGCATCCTGAAACACGGCGACCATTGTCTCCTCTTGCTTTCAGCCACTGACAATACCAACATGGCAACGTTAGAAGGCCAAAACAGTCAATCATCCAGACTGTTGACTCTGCAGCAACCGAAAAGACTGTTTTCCCTCTTCAGAAACTATAAGTTAATCTGGCCTCTCCAGAGGTGACCCTCCATTTTTGCACATACGGTATGGCTATCTCCATCGTTGAGGAATGGAAGCCACCACATTTCGGCAATTCCATGGGCTTTGAATGAATTTGTGACAGAATCACTGGTTTTATCTGATTCAGATATTTCAGCATGTCCTAGTCAGCCGCGTTCCATATTTTTAACGTGATTATTTCCAAGAAAATTCACTTTTCAAGCGTTGATGGCGGTATGATTTCTGATAACACACTTACTAACGTTTGCAGTATTGTGGATCTGATTTAAATCTACCTCGATTGCCATATGGGACAATATTCCCAGTGGGTATCTTGTGGTATCAAATGGCTGGCTCTGAGCACTATGGGACTCAACTGCTGTGGTTATCAGTCCCCTAGAACTTAGAACTACTTAAACCTAACTAACCTAAGGACATCACACACATCCATGCCCGAGGCAGGATTCGAACCTGCGACCGTAGCAGTCGCACGGTTCCGGACTGCGCGCCTAGAACCGCGAGACCACCGCGGCCGGCTATCTTGTGGTATCAGTCTATCATTACCACACCACTTAAACACTAAGTTGGACGTACGTCATATGCTTCATCTAAGCTGCTAACGTGAAATATTTGTGATGTTGTTTAAGGTATGGTAAATACTCGTATTTTTCCCATATAAATTTTGAAAACGACGTATAGTCTCTTTACGTTGCTCTATTAAATACTGAGATGTCGGTAACAATTTTGATGTTTCAAATGGAACTAAAATAATTTCTGGTGCTATTATTGTAGTCCGAAAAGAGAGGGATTAAACGACGTTTCACTCTTCAAACTCAGTTACTACTTTCGGAAAAATATTCGTATGTTTATCACTAATATTTATTTGTGTAGAACATGAGACCGAATGCTGTGTTGTGCGGTAGATAATGATTTCATGTCTAAATAATCAAAATGTCACGTTTCGGTAACTCTTAATTATAATCCTCATGTTACTTCGACAGAAGTACTGAGTGCCTCTGAAATAGCTCAGCGTTGTTCGAATTTTCCTCGTGAACATACTTCCATCTGTATCGTAAGTCACTTCGCAAGCAGGTAAACAAACTGGATTGCTGAAAACCTATGGAATTCTGCCGCTCGTATCTAATGCCACACTAGGCCAATAGGTGCTCTTCAAAGAATAGTCATTAACGAAAATACTACTTATACACGTCATGCAAAGCGGAGTGAAAGTAGTGTGGGCTACTGTGTTATTAGTAATCCCCTTTGGCTGACGAACGCTGAACAGCAGACGCAGTTTAAAAACCGACTATTACTGCGGGTTGACTGAATACTAAGAGACAGCTGTTTAATTCACTAAAGAAACCTCAGCTTCTTAGAGGAGACAGCTCCTAAAATACGTAGATATTTATGGCACCAGAACGATATGTACCCGACTGACTACTCGCTAGTGGCTACGAAAGCGCCGACCCAGCTCTTTACTGGTCACTGGAAATATTTGTGGAAGAGTTACCATTTGGCTTTAACGTTCGCCTGATTTAATGCCACTGGACATTTTTCTCCGAGGTGAACACAGAGATGAGGTGTAGGCACTAATTCCGACGACCAAAGAGGTGTTAAACATCTCACTAGGGCAGCACGTGCAATGATGTCGATGAAATTTCTTCAGTCTGTCAAGAATTCCTCGCACAAGAGACTGCAGACGTGTATTTTCAGTAGACGGTGAGAAGTGCAAATACTTGATGACATAAATGAAATTTTAAGGAAGGGTTTATAAGTAACTACTTTTGTGACTCTCATTTTTTTCGTGTTGCTGTTGTAATTTTGAAGCGCGTGCATATTGACAATCTCATAACGTGACGCTGTGGACACCTTCCTTTCGAGATTCTGGGAAGAGTCGCAGCAGAAGTTTTACCGTAGTTACCTGGTGAAACATCCTTAGATGCCAAAAAAAAACTAATTCTATTTTCTAAAATAAAACATCATCGAATTCTTCTTTTTTAGAACTGCGATACCGGCAGCAGAGATTACTGTAGTTCTGTTTGAAAGAAAAAATCGAAGTTGATACCAATATCTCTGCAATTAATGTAGTATTGACTGGAGGTTATGAGCTTTAATGGGATCTTTTAAATACAGGATTATGATGTCTTAAACAGTTCTGGAATTATCTGAGGCGAAGAGCTTAGCTGAATCGTCCTGTATAGCACGGTGTAATATTACAGATATACTGATAAAAGTACCATACATTTTAGTACTGCTGTCAAAGCACCCACAGTGCTAAGATTTACGATAACGGTTTCAGGAATCACTGTTGAGTCTCCGGTTACCAGCATTTATAGAGGCGTATGTAGTTTGATTAGTCCTTTGCATTATTTAGATATGTTATCTACGTAAGTTCCCAAAACGAATTATTTTTCTGATGATTCCGTCGAACTATACAGTATTGTCACTTGGAGCTCATAGCCTCACACATGATGCTTACAACGACGTGAGAAGTACAAAAATTAGAATTTGCACTACATAACACACAATATGTGCAGATAAGCTTCACAGAGTTGCTGAATCAGTACGTGCATAAACTTACAGTTTTTAATAAGCAGTATTTATTGATTTCCATTGCACTGGTGTGCGCAGCAGCAAAAACAATTGCGTATGCAGTAGCTCAGGTACTGTAAATAGCTGATGGCAGAGATGGGGCTGCCGCAGAATACTGAGCAGGTAGCAGCTCGCGGCTAGCGGAGTGGGAGGTTTTTGCGTGAGGAAGGCCGGCCTAAGCCTTCCAGACCAATAAAACCCCGCCAGAGATCGCGCCAGGATTAGCGCGAGAATTATTTACACCGGCAAGTAGCATGCGCCGAGCTAACAATTAGGATTTATGCCGCATTTCGCGCGCCGACTCCGCATACGAACGCGCCAATTACGGGATGGCAAGCAATTCTCCCACTGTGGCCGAAGGGACCCTCAACCAGCCGCATAGCGCTACACAGAGGGCTGAGGGTACTATTTCCTTTCGCTAGATGCCACCTCGCATTGGTGTGAGAACGTTTGTGACTGACTCGGAACAGTCACTTCCCTTCTCGGCATCGGTTATATTGGGCACGTCCGAATTCTTATACTCTAGGATTTTTTAAGATATGAGAACGAATCAATAGGTTAGTAACCGAATGACAATCTCAAAACCTGCTCCAAGGTCATAAACATGTGAATAACATGAAGAAAGCACAAGACGCAGGATTGCAGTTTGACGTCACGTCGGCAACGAGTTCATCAGAGTCTATTGTACGAAGTTGCATTACACAAGTAGGGGTATAGTAATCGTACGTAGCGTTTTCAAAGAACCTTTGCGGAATATGCCTTAGGCTAGTTAAGGAAACGATGAACAGCCAAAATATGCATGGGCGGTAGCGGATTTAAACCCTGCTCCTCCGGATTGCGAACGTAGCGTGGTAATCATAGAGCGACGTAACATAATAGTGAAGGAAAACATGAAACAAGGGAAGCAAGTAAGATTATTGTTTAGCATCCCGTCGATGACGGAGTAATTAGAGTCGGAAAACAAACCCACGTTGCAGAAGACTTAAAAATTACAGCTGTGTCCTTTCCTATAGTAACATCCCTGCTGTCGCATTAAGCTATTTTAAGGAAACCACGGAGAACCTAAATGTGGGTGAGCAGGCGGGAATTTTAGCTTCGTAATGAACGTTACGAGACCACGAAAATGCTACGCAATAATTAAATGCCAGGACTGGCTACCGAGTATATGGTTGTTCTAGTGATTTCATGTTGCAATGACACTGATTCGCTTAATTTACAATTGAAATTATTTGTTAGCGGTACATCACGCACTTCTCTTAAATGTAACCTTTAAATCGTAATTTCAGTTTAACAATGACAGTAGCACGTTTAATATTTTCAAATAGGCTATTGTATTATAGATCTACTCTAGCAGTGATTGTACACTGTAGTTAAGTTTTGTGGCTCCAATTAAATATACGGTTTCTGAGCACAACGTTTTTCTTTGATCTTTTCACATTCACACATCAACTTTTTTTCTGGTGATCGAACTGTCCTTAACTGAAAACCGGTTTCCAAGACTGTGTATGAACATTACATTGCACAAAAAACCACAATAAATTATCATGTCCTGCTAGTATTGTAGATAGTACCCCCACAAAAACTATTACAATAAAACACACTACTAACGCTCATTTCCAAATTTATGTCAAAGAGGCTGCTTTCCATTAAAATTGCAACTCCAAAAATTTTGAAAATAATGAAATATTAATTACCGCGCAAATCCAGTGTCGTAGGACGGACATATGATTACATCTGCAGGTGTCTGGGGACTGCATATGGTACGCCGTGTGCCAGCGACAACTGCTCTATAGTTACTGGGCACAGCTTACAACTGACCTTCGGTGAAACATACGAGTACGTCAATCCACGCTACTTCTGACCTATGTCTGAGTGTGGCAGCGAACTGCGCTACGCTAGTCCAATTTTTTCATTCTGTCAGAGATTTTGAAAACTCAATGGACAGGACCACAATCTAACGCCCTCTGCATCCAGGTAGATCAGAATACCACGGGCACCATGCTGCACTACATTATCATGTTGAAAAGGCCGTAACGGAGATCTCAGATACGTCAGAGATGTAACAGCAGCTATCCAAATTAAAGGCTATGCGACCAGTGATGATAACGTTATGTACCCAATAGCAGCCCATACCATCAAACAAGGTGCAGCGCTTGTACGTATGACGATGACGAATGTAGTCCGGCAACTTTCGTTCCTACACCAGTATCGGTGCGCCTTCCTCTGCAGCTGCGCCATGTACACGTACGTCTATACTCAGTAAGCCTACTTGCGGTGTATGGTCGCAGGTACTTTGTGTACGGCTATCACGTCTCTCTTTCTTGCTCCGATCGCGAACTGTTTGCGGGAACGATTACCGCTATGGCTCCGTGAGCATTCGAATCTCTCTTTTTTTATCTTCATGGCAATTTCACGAGATATGCATAGGAGGAATCAATATACTTGTTGACACTTCTAGGAATGTACAATCTCGGAACTCTGACAGTATACCACGCCGTAACAGAGAACGCGTCTCTTGCAGCGTCTCCCACTGGAGTTGGTTGATAATCTCCATGGCGCTTTCGTGCTTAATAAATGAGTCTGTAACGTAACGTGCTGTTGTTCTTTGGATCTTCTCTATTTCCTTTATTAATACTATTTGGTAGGCATCCCATACTGATGAGCAATTTTCAAATATTGCTGGAACGAAGGTTTTGTAAGCTACCTCCTTTGATGACAGACTACATTTCCTGAGGATTTCTCCAATGAATCTGTCTGGCATTTGCCTTTCCTGGGATTGGGTTTATTGGGAATTTCTTCTTTAAGTCGCTCTGTAGGCATAACACTGGATATTTTAGGGAAGTAAATACTCCCAGTGATAGTTCCGTTGGCATGTTATCATACAATAATGGGGCTTTCTGTCTATATATAATCAGTACAATACATTTGCATATGTTGGGTATCAACTGCTACTCCCTACAACAAGCATTGATTCTCTGCAGGTCTTCCTGCATTTCGCTACGATTTTCTTGTGTTGCGACTTCTCTTCATAGAGCAGCATCATCCCCGAAATGCCTCATGGAACATCCGAGGTTTCTACTAAGTCAATTATGTGTCTGCTCTAAAATTAATGGACTAATAACCCTCTTGAGGTACGCCCAAAGCAACTTTTATATGTGAAGAATACTTCCTGAGAATGACATGTTGTGTTCTGTTTGCTAGAAATTCTACAATCCAGTCACACAGTTGGTCTGATATTCCGCACTATTCTTTTTTGTTACTTAGGCGGCAATGTGGAACTGTATCCAATGCCTTACGGAACTGAAAGAACGCCACCACTGCCAGGCACCTGTATGAGCCGCCTTCTTGATCTCTTGGACGAATAGAGCGAGCTGAGTTTCACACGATCATTGTTTCCGGAACCCCTGTTGATTCCTATACTGGAGATTTTAGGTCTCTGGAAATGTCACAATACGCGAGCATAAAACATGTTCCAGAATTGTACATGAGACGGTTGTCAGAGTTATAGGCCTGCAACTTCGTGCGTCTGTTCGACGACCCTCACTGAAAACGGGAATGAGCTGTGTTTTTCTCCCAGTCATCGGCAATACTTCGATCCCGCAGAGACGTACCGTACACTGATGCTAGGAGAGGAGCAAGGTCTTTTGCATACTCTATTTAGGATCGTGTTGGTATCCCGTCAGGTCCAGTGGCCATCATTCTCTTGAGCGATTACAACTGATTTTCTATTCCATGGTCAGTCAAATCGTCACACAAAATTTAAATTTTGAAGTCACGGAACGCTTTACTCACGTCTCTCCTTATGCAAATTTTGGCTTCTTTCTTTCGAGGCTTTCGCTACGTTTAAATCTGTTAAATTCGGAATGAGGTTCTCTTTGCTTCCATAGCAGCTTTCAAACATGGCTGTCGAACCACATACCTGCTTAAAGGCTATTTTACCATGCTATTGAATTTGTCCACTGATACTGAAACTTTTCAGTGGTGAAGATGAAATTGTCATTATGACCACTCAAGTAATCTGATATCTATTTGTTATCACTTTTGCTAATGAGAAAGAGATTCCTACCCTTCTTTGTATACCTATTCACAGCCGTATTATATGATGCTGTAATGGCCGTATGCTCAAAGAATTCCTGTTCCTCACTGAATCCAAAAGTTCGGGCCTGTTCTCATCTGCAGATCGAAGATGTTGCTTCACGAGTCGTTTCTTATAAAAACTGCTCAAGGTAAATTTCTAACAAGGCATTTAAAAATATTTTATACTATACACTGTCCATACTGTCCGCCTTAATCACTTGAGTCTCCCAGTCTATAGCTTGTATGTTGAAATATTCAACAATTTCTACAACATGACCTGGAAATTTACTTGAAATATTGTCAAGTTTCCCCCCAAATTTTCCGTCATTAATGCTCCTGAGGCAAGGGTCTATAAAAGAATCCCATGATCATCTTTGATCCACGTTTAACACTTGTCTTCAACCAACTTATTTCGCATTCGGAATCTGTATTACTCTAATTAGATATTATCGTATTACTTATGGCTATAAACAAGCCTCCACCATAAGTGTTCAACCTATCGATACAATTGCATCCCAACCGGAATTTAGAATTTCATTGCTGTTGACAACTAGTTTCGGCCATCTTTCTATCCATTGTACTATTTCGCCAGTGTTACCGTTTACAAGTGGCACTACTTCCAGAATCTTTCCTTTACAGCTAACTACTACTGTATTAACTTTATCTTTCTCAGCACTGTAGGCGTGGGTGCGTATTTTCGAGTGCTCAGAGTAGATTATCGAAGTTTCTTTTCCTTACAATTAGCTATACCAATATTTCAACTCAAGCTACGTTTCGTCTTAGTTTGAGCTCTACAGATGTCAAAGAAAGTAATATGTAGCGAATTTTGAGCCTTCTCGGTCTTTTTGTTCGTCCATTAAAATAGCATGCCTTGGGATTGTGAACTTCCCCGGTTTTTTTATTTCACTCGATTTGTAAGCCGAGCAGTGTCATCCCTTCTCGTCGTTAAAAAACGAGGAGCAGTTTTTTGGAACATGGTTTTCGTATAAGCCGCGTTGCACTGAGTGAGGTAGGGTGTTGTTAGATTTGAAAATGTCAGCACTTTCATATTCAGTTACTAATCAGTTAAGCTTTCCCAATAATATTCGTGTGTGCGTACTAATAGATACGCGTGAAATTTACGATCTTGTGTGCATGCTTCGTTCTTTCACACTGACTGTCCATGTGATCTGACAGTGTTATCATTTGACAAGTTTAGCATTGCTCGTCCTACCTCAACTATTCAATGCTGTAAGTATACCACAGTGCTCACTGAGAGAAAATCTTAGCGTTAACGGAATTCTTGTGGACTAGGAGTTTTTCATGAATGATTGCCTCACGTATGTTCCTTTTTAACTTTCAGTTTCGCTTAATATTTCTTGGAAATTGGAAATTTGTGATAAGATATTATGGGACTAAACTGCTGAGTTCGTCGGTCCCTAAGCCTACACACTACTTAATCTAACTTAAACTAACTTACGATATGGACAACACACACACACATGCCTGAGTAAGGACTCGAACCTCCGACGGGGGGAGCCGCGTGGACAATATTTCTCCTTCCAATCACTTCTAGTGAGCTTTACCATTGTAATTCAAACGCAGGCAGAAGGAAACTTTTCGCAGAGTCACGTTCATCCTTTATATGGTACTGGACACCAAATGGCAACAAACATGTGTATTACGATTGACCTAACGCGGCAAGGAAACCAAGCAAATTTTATCTACAGTGCATTTTTTTGAAGAAAATGGTCTGTACATCTTGATCGCCCTTCATGGAAATTGGATGTACCTCATTTATTTCATAGGGAAGGTACCCTTTAATCTAACGAGTTATTTGTGCTGAAATTTACAAATAATAGTATATCACATGGAGGACGTAATGTAGTGTTGCGTCGGTAGCAAATTTACCACTGGATTACAAATATCAATGACGAAGGAAAGAATGATAATTATATTAGCAATAATGTAAGTTATCCATTTTAATTTTTTGGGTCTAGACAATTTTTCAGCTATAGTCCGTGACCCTTGACATCTCTGCTAAGGTTTGGGCCATTTTTGTGTGAAGTCCATAGCTGTATTAACTTCTGGGTCATAGATATTCAAGGCTGCACATGTAAGAACCTATAAGGAGATGAAATCCAGACTGGACAGGGGTATTCTGCTGCGGAAAAGCAGGGGATCCTATTAGTTATTTTGAGAACAATGATATTTTCTCCCTACTTATTGCTAGTAATTTTCTTCTGGATATTGCTCCTCGTTGTTACTTTCTTAGAAATTTGCGTGACGTGATTCATATAGGTTCAAGACCTGTGACGCATACTCAATGATAATTAGGAGTGTCTCTGTTGTCCATTGCTGCCCCCCCCCCCAAATATATTTTCGGTTTTTGCCTTATAAGTCCCTGTTAGTTTCTATTCAACAAGTTCAAATTTATAAACTGTGCAACAAGAGCGAGACCTCAATTGCGGACGATGTACAGCAACCATCAAAAATTGGTTTTAGGTTACTTGATTCACAAAATACCTCTTTAGAATTTATACAATGAATCATGAGACGTTTACTGGTGAGTTGCCCTATGATAAACAGTAATTCTCAGTTACAAACGTGTAATAAAGATGGTTGTGCAATAGACTTGCGTTTTAACGCAACTTACTTGATACATCAGTTCTAAGCATTTTTTTTTTTTCAGTTTCCTTCCAGCTAATCATGCTCGTAATGTCGGTTGCATTTTCACAATCACGTACGTCTATCTGCATTACTAAACACTTCCATTCGGACACAAAACTATTTTCCGATGTGCACCAGATATTTTGAATTACTGAAAACATATGAAAACAAATACAAAATGTTTAAAGAGAACATAATTGTCAAAGATACAACAATAAAATGGTATATTACAAAGATATGATATTTTAAGAAAGGATGCGTATATTACTGTTATGTCAAACTGAAAAGGTATTTTACATTAAATATGGGGCATTAAATATAGACAGATAAAAGTGATTTTTGAGAATTATAGCGTTGCAAATTTATTTTATAATGTTTAGAGAAGTAACGTTGGCTAAGAAAATATGTGAATTCTAATGTGATATTTGAACAGTGATTTTAAGTGCCATGAAAATTATTGACTGTTATAGATACAACATTATAAGATTTTTACCTGATCGCAGGTAGGTGAAGAAACATTATTAACAATGGAGAGTGGAACGTACTTTATGGAAGTTTATCAAGAAAGGAGTATTAACCATCTCAGTCTCCCCATTAAGGATATTGTTAGGAAAGCTGGTTTTTTTTGTATGCTATTCTATTTAATCTCACACATTCATAGTGGCGTCTTCTTCTGTTCTGTAATATTTTCATGTTGTTCTCAATGTTTCTTACTGAATCGTTTTTTCAGTAATGTGGGCTGCAAATGTAGGCTGGTTCATGTTGCCAACTCTTAAAGCGTCAGAGTGTTCTTTGTATCTAATCTCAAAACTTCTGCGCGTCTGATCAATGCCCAATTCTGTGTATGAGGCATATTGGAGCTTTTATATTCCTCATTGACTATATGGGGCCCAGGAAGGATCTGTTAGTAGAGATGCTGATCTTAATATACATCCATTCAAATAAGTATGTTATTTGGTATGATACTGGTATATAGGATAACGGTATTTTTCGGTTGTGCTTCTGTGGAAGGCGGATTTTTTTTGGGATGAATGTTGTGTTAATTGTTTATCTGCGGACCTGTGTTTTCCGTTTTTGTTTTGTTGGGGATAGCCATTATTATGAACAACTGATTTAATTACAATGATTACATTTGGTTTAGCTATATGACTCATAGACACTTTCTGCATTTGGTGTATCATGGGTCTGAAATTTTCCGTGTTTTGTTGGTTGGCGTGACATGAGTTGTCAATGCTGACGTCTATGGTTGAAGGTTTTCTGCAGATGCTGTACTTTTTATGGTTACTGTTACAAATCTGAACACCAGGATAATTTATGCTCTTGTTTGTTTCATGATTAACTGTGAATTTAATATTGTTGAACATCTTGCTGAGGCCTGCTACCAATGCATCACTTTCACTGTCTGCACCATCAAAAATTAAGGCTGTATCATCGGTATACTAATCTTAGTAGATTACTTTGATTGTGATATTTTTATTAGTTGAGAGGTATTTCTGGTCTACACGGCTGAGGTAAATGTCAGATAATTTCTGAGACAAGCTACTTCCCACTGTCAATTCATCGTGATGCTGGTATGACTTGTTGTTCAGCTAAGGTAATTATGCTGTGTTTCAATGAGTTCACATGTCTGTGCAATACCAATCTGGCTGCATATAACCAAATTTTTTCAAATAATCGAACTATGCTCTACTCCTGACTGTTCCATTGGCCTGGTAGCCAAGTAAACACAGCTCCAGAGTTCCCAGACTGGGGGAACAAGCCTTCTCATTCCATATGCCAATCAGCGACTGCAAATTCCTCTTGTCTGACAAAAGAAGGTATTAGAGCATGAAGGTGTCGTTCTCATGGTAATCATGGCCTGGTTTTGGCAAAAACATCCACCTACAGTTAGACAGGTCCATAGTCTCCTACTTACAGAGAGATCTAATTTTTCCAGGCCGATCATTTCAAATTTCAGTAAGAAAGCTGTTCTGCTTCCCAGACAGTCGTGCCTGTGAAAGCCTGTGAAATATATGTTTCTATCGCTCTCTAAATGAACCTGGCGACATCCTGGTGGCGTCAGGGGGAAGCGGGGGGGGGGACGGGGGGGGGGGGCAGAAGGAGGTTACAGTTAGCCTCCACTGCATATGTACACTAGTCACTATGCCCGTATCTTTCGAGCTTCTAACATGCAAATGCATGGAGCTTTATGACCTCCCCACCATTTGCACAAAAGCTCAGTTTACATCAGTTTTCACCCACTTTTGGCCAATTGCCCACATTCACAATGGACCGCCTCCTGAACCAGATCAAATGTTTTGCAAACCCATAACCTTCTGTCTGGCACTAATCGGAAGGAGAAGAGGGCTTCAACCAGAGGAAGTTCCACTGCAGGTACGATCCACTGAATGCTGCATCCTTGAATCAGTCACGCTGGCAAATCGCTGCACTCAGCATTTAGGGCACCCAGTTCCTCTGCCTCTGTGTACTTTGCTACCTCCACTACAGCTGCTTCGATAGAAGTTACACATGTAGTAATAAGAGCATTCTGGCCACAATTTTCGCATGTGAAAAAGTTGTAAACCACAAATAATAAATGTAGTACTGGGAACTCTGAGATCATGATCTAAATTAGGAGTATTAATTGAACTGACAATGTTGTTAAAGTGAGAGAGTGATGTGCCACCTCTCTCTACCTGCCCATTACTCAATAATCTCTCCATGGGGAGTGTCACACTTCAATAAAGGGGTCAGCGTGACACGAAGCTGAGGAAATCATCACACGTTAACTGGGTCTTTGCGAACGACATACTAGCCTATGTCTGCTTTGCCAACCAAAAAATACCACACCCTGTCTTGACTTCATTCAACCAGGGGTCATACACACACTCACTGCTGCATACCTGCAAAAGTTTTGTGATTTTCTTGGTGTCATAATAGTTCCTGTGGACCTTCAGGTCTTTGACATGCATCCCTAACTCTAAATTCAATGACTGAACAGTTAAAAGGCCATGCAGACATTTAAGTAATCCATTCACACTGAAGCTGTGGTCAGAGATTATTGGTTTCCCTAAACACAACACAATATCACTGCACGCTGAGCATTCTCAGAGATTTTTTTATCCCTGTGCAAGCATTCATAGTGATTCAGTCTTCCATAAAGACAAACGACATGACACATTCAGTCCAAGCATTTAGCAAATCTAGGCACGTCAGTTGCATGTTCTTGCAACATGTGTCATCCATTAACCTTATTTCATTGTAAGGTGTCCTTCTGTTCTTTTAGTACAATAGTGTAAATGGTTAACACAAAGTAGACAACATTTAAATTACGTAGCGAGACTTTACACTAATGTCAAAGACAAAATAAAAACAAGAGTCACTTTCAAAAATTGGTTTCAATTTCAGTGTATATGGCTTGTGTGATCTTTTGTCAATCTTAGATTTTAGATGAGAGTGGCATTGCATCCCATTACATATCTGAAAATGGTGTGAAATAAATGTTAAACAAAAGGCAAAAATATTTGAAGTTCCCTACTACTGCCTTGTCAAGGCTCTTTAGGGAGTCCAAAAATTAACCTTACATTAATCACAACACTACACTCATGAAGTGTGTAACAGGTTGGACATGGCAGCTATAGGGGATGAATTGGAGCTAAGAGAAGGGCTCTTTAGGGAGTCCAAAAATTAACTTTACATTAATCACAACACTACACTCATGAAGTGTGTAACAGGTTGGACATGGCAGCTACAGGGGATAAATTGGAGCTAAGAGAAGGGTTACCCGTTTACTTAACAAGCTCAGAGGCGGCAGCAGTGCCTGCGGCAGGACTTGTTCCCTGTCTATGGCAGCAACCAATAATCATATGGACTATTGATAGATCAGAGATGGGTCAACAATACACAAACTGTCGCTCATGTTGAAGACAGTCCTACAACAGCAGTTGTCAGTGTCATGGCAAGTGGTCCAACGCTCTCTAATCCCTCTTTTTCCTTGTATCAAACAGCAGTGATCCCACATGGTCACATGACCTGCTGCATGCTGCAGGCAAAGAACCCTTGCTGCTTCTTTCAGCCGCAGCACTTGGAATTCCTTTCACTCTCCGTTTGCAAGAGTGAAAGGAATGGGTGGACTCTGTGTGAGCCACTGTCGTCCCTGAGCTGCCCCTGTGTCATAACGTCAACTGGCTGTCTCCCCTGTCACCTTAGGGGGATGACGGGCCACCTGCAGATGACAGTTGCCAATGTGGTCATGCAGTGACTTCACGTCCGCTGGCCATTTACCTGGGGTAGTCGCCCTGCTGTGACGTTACACTGACAGCTGCGCCTGAGGTCATGCTACGTCGTGCCAGCCCAAACATCAGCACTGCGGTATGTGGCGTTTGCTGAGCGACCAGCCATGCCCAGCCATGCCCTGCTTCATGTTCACCGTTTGGAATGCCATAGTCAATTGCACAATCCTTAGTGCATACTTTAGTGCTATGTTTTTACAATGAATGTATAAAAAACACATACATAGAAATCATAACAAAAATATTAACTGCTTTTAGCTGAAACTGCGGCGGGGCGGGATTAATTTTCGTCCATTCGTCATAATGTGCACTGTTCATCTGCAACGTACGCACTGTTTAGATGTCGGAAAAGCAGCATTGATAAAAACGACGCCTATACTTACGTTGCAAAGTTCGCGTGAACTCTAGTAACCAGCTGTGCTGCAATAATTTCATAATACATATCGGGTGGTAATGTTGGTGTTTCTGTCATTCGAAATTGTTCAAAATTCGAAAGCAAGTCTTTTTTATTTCCTTAAGCACACATTTGAACTGGCCATCAAGTCCACAGTTACTTAACTAACAAATCTATAACTCTCAGTTCTCAGTTCATACAACAGCTTCACACGCAAAGCAATCAGACATACAAATAAGTCCAACCAGATTGACTACGCGATCTCACAGTCACAGTTCCACTACTAGTAGTGAGTTTCACATTCGGTCCTTTTGACTGGCCTTAAGAGAAAGTTCACACGCTCGTAACTTTCCAACAAAGCAATTCGAAAACGTCCTACTTTCATCAAACTGTTCGTAATTGCAACGGCTTTCCTTGTAACTAGTTTTAAATAGGCGGAACACAATATTTCTTCATCTTAAACACAATGAGAAACATCATATTTAACATTTCCTTCCGCAACCGAAGGTGGCGAGCGACTCTTGTTCAGGCTGCCTCTCTCCCAGTATATCTAACTAGTTGTGTGTGGGAAGTACGTAATTCTCATTGGCTGATCAATCTGACAGACCAATCAAAATAATCCTTCGAGATCATTCTAGCAGCAAAACTCGCCTAAGCCAATTACAATTCAGAAAAAGATTTGCGTCTTTCTAAATGCAAATACTTAAACAATGTTTACTAAAACAAAACTAAGTTAAAAGTAATCTTGAAAATAATTTAGAAAACTATTACTCTGCAATCGGCTATTGTGGCTGCTTTCTTATAAAACCCATTACACCTAGATATACGTCATAAGCAATGTGGCTAAACCACAACTTTCCCACGTGCTAGTTATGTAATGTTGTACATAATATAATATTAAATTTAAACGTATGTCACACATACACACTATCACTCATTCTCATTTATTCACACAACAACCTAATAAACAGATAAGAAAATTTCTGAATTTTATGCTACGAAAATGAAAAATAATGAAGGTTTTGAAAATAATATCTCAGTTAAATCATTCTACACCTTTAGAACTCTAGTAATGATTTCAAAATGATACTAAAAGACAAACGGTTACTATTCCTAACTGAGTTTTGTACTCTAATTGTCGGTTTGGGGTGTTTTAGGTAATTTTCTGAATCTCCAAAACTATAATATGTACGACTTTGAAAATTTGTGGAGACCTTCTTCTGAATAACAAATCCTAGTATATCAACATATTAAACATATTGAGAATAATTTTCTGCCATCTCCTGCAGCTCTGAAAAATATTATATGCACAGTATGTAAGAGAATACTAAATTATTAAACCCCTTGAATATCATTTAGGCCACTTTATGCTGCTCTAGAAAACATCATTACCTACATATTACACGAAACTAAAAAACATAATTTTTATAAAACTATTAAAAATTACTCTTGCCAGCTTCTGTGGTTCTCCATTACACATCAGATACACGTTACTCAAAAAATACACGTTGTTGAAATTACCAGAATACACTTAAGCCCACCTCTGTGGCTCTGTATCACTTCTCATATACAACATTATATTTACTCTTTTCACTGGCACATTCCCTCTGCCTCTGACACAAACGTTTTACCACCATATTTTTACTGGTTTCAAAAAACTTCTGAAAACTCGTCAGATTACAGTAGTCTTTACAGCTTCACTTTCACTCCCCATCCATCCTGGTTATTGTCTTTTTTAATGACATTACTTTCAATTACTACTTTCTAAAACTGTCTTCCTGATATACTTACTACATACTCTTTATTTTTATTTCCCACGAAATTACTTTCTGCTGATTCTTAGATATCCAATATAAAATGTCCCAGTCTTTTTTATGAATTCTTAACAACTATGGAAGAAGAAAACATGATAGGAAAAGTTCTGAATGATGAAGAGGAAAGTTGACAACTTGAAATGAAAAGGAAGTAGTATTGCCAACAACTCGGGTTCCCTGGTGTTCGTCAAACACCTGCTGATGCAAAGGTCACACGTCCCCTGAGGCTTCCTTGTTACTGCTGTCTCTGTCGTTCGTCCTGTATATACCTTTTTAAGACTACAATGTTTCTCAATCCGAGTAGTTTATGTGATTTGACATACTCTAATGTGAAATCATTTGCGTGAGGTATAGCAACAATCCTAAATGGCCCCACATACTCATCAGCAAATCTTTTAGTCTCAGAAGTACGTTTATTAGATTTTTATTTTGTCTTTACTAATACTAGGTCATCTATTTGGAAACTTGTCGAATTTGCCGTAGCATCGTGCCTTATTTTTCTTTCCAAAGCCTTTTTCCTAGTATTTGCACATATTATTTTATTTTTCTGCTCCATAGCTATTTCAGTAAGAGTCGGAAATTCTACCAGGTCAAATAGGAGGTTATTAGGTCTAATCCCACCCATTAATTCTATCAGCGCAAAAACCATTGGCTTCGTGTTTCAAATTGTTTGTTACTTCTTCAAAATATTCCAAGTAATTAGCCCAAGCAGAGTGCTTCTTGTGACAATATGTAATGCATGGGCGGTTCAGTTCTTTCATAATCCTTTCACACAAATTCCACTGTGGAAAATAAGACGAAATTTTGAAATGTTCTATGTTTCTTCTGCTTAAACGTTGTTAAAATCGTTTAGATATAAATTGTGGCCCATTATCTGGTAATGTTGCTTTTGGTACCCCAATATTTACATAGTTATCTTTCTCCAAATTACTCATTATTACTTTTCAGTTAGCCTTCTTAGTCGGATAAAATCTTCCTTTTTTTGAAAATCCATCCACCAGTACAAACACATATTCATAACCTCCCATTGAAACTGACAGAGGGCCGAAAAGGTTTACAGCTACTAAATCTAGTTTATTCTGATGTTCCACAGAGTACATCTGTCCCTGTATAACACTGTTATTTGCTTGCACTTTTGGACATCTGCCGCAGGATTCTAGCCTCTACGCCACATGTTGTAAAAAATTACTACTTCACTTAATTTTTCGATCACTTTTGGGCTTCATAATGTCCATATTTCCCATGTATAAAATCAATTAATAACTCCATGTGCTGTTCTAGGAAACAAATACGCTAATTATCGTCAGTGTTCATTCTTCTCCTAAACAGAATATCCTTGTACACCTGACAATATTCAGCTAATTTTGGAAAATCGGGCTGACCTGTCCTGTTTCTAATAATTTCAAATTGTCGTCTTGGTTTTGTTCCTGCCTTAGATTTCTAAAAATTCGCTTTATTGGTCCCTCTTCCTGTAATTGAATAACCACGACCAAAATATCATCACAATCCCGTGTTCTTAATGGATCTACCCCCTGCTCTTTATCCTTCACGTTTCTGGATACTGCATCTGCCACAATATTTTCTGAACCTTTTACATATTTCATTTCATAACAGATTGCTGTAGATACATAGACCACCTCCTCAGTCTACTGTGTTTAAGTTGACAAGTCTTTAAATAAGTCAAAGCACTATGGTCAGTGAAAATTATGACTTGATGTCGCAGCGGGTATTGTTCAAACATTTGCAATTCAGATATAACGGCTAATGCCTCCAGTTGAGAAATACTATAATTCTTCTCTGCTTGTTGCAACGATCGACTAGCAAAAGCTTTTGTTTTATAGACCTGCTCTCCTCCAGTTGTTTCGATCTGGAATAATTCCACCCCCAGACCGTAACCACCTACATCTGATCCCAGACAAAGAGGTTTAGAAAAGTCAGGATGTTCTAAAATCTGACTATTTACCATCCCCTCTTTTAGTTCTTCAAACGCTCTTTGACACTCATTAGTCGACCTATGGGGAACATTTTTCTGAAGTAATTCCCTCAAACAAGGTGCATTAAATATCTGCCCAGTCACAAAATTGTGATAAAATCCCAAAAGGCCAAACATACCCTTTAACTCTTTACGTGTAGTTGGTGCTACGTAGTTTCTAAGAGCCTTCATCTTTCCAGGATCTGGCTTAATACCTTCACCACTAACAATATGTCCCAGGAATTTAATTTCTTTCTTAACAAATTCTGTTTTGTCCAGTTTCAGTTTAATTCCCCCCGTTTTAATTGTCTAACAACAGGCAGAGTTCTTCCCAAGTGGGAGTCGAGATTAATACATAATCTACATAGACAGTAATCCTTCTTAATAATTGATCAGCTAACACCTGGGATATTGCACTAACAAATGCACGGACACTGATATTTAATGCAAATGGTACCACTTTAAAATGATAACATCGTCCCTCAAACAGGAAAGCAGTGTACTTTCTAGATTCCTGAGCCAACAGTAAGTACCAGTAGCCACACGTTACATCCATGGATGTGAAAAACTTTGCCCCTTAAAATTTCTGTAATAACTCCTCTAGATTTTCAGGTCTATCACTCTCTGGCACTATAATTTTATTCAACGCTCTAGTGTCTAAAACAAGCATAACAGAACCACCCTTCTTGGGTATAACAACCAATGGGTTAATATATACACTAACTGCTCTTTCTATTATTCCCCATTCGAGCATTTTCTGTATCAAGTCTCGAACTGCTTCCTTATGCACCTCTGGAACGGCAAATGGTTTTCGGAAAAAAATGTTTATCCTCTTTTACAGTCAAATAGCGTTCATATTCCCTTATTAATCCGGGTTGGTCGGAAAACACTTCACAATGCTTGTTCAAAATTTGTCTCAAATCTTGTTTTTGTACTTCCTTGAAATCCATTAATTCCTCTAATTTTTTTTCGATCCTTATTGTGACATTCTCCATCTCAGAAAGATACTCTTCCTTCCTTTCGCCATATTCATTATAGCCCTCAATGAATTTTGTGGTCCTGCGGTGTCGTATTGGAATATCACTTTGCTCACTGGCTACACAATGAATTTTACCTATGAAGGGAGTAGCTACCGGTTTTTCATTTACTTAATAATCACATGATTAGTCCCAAAATTAATCCATCCTTCATATTTTTGCAAGAAATCGGCACCTACCAACATTTCAACACTATGTCCATTAATAATGAAGAAATTTTGTTCTATTTGTACCTCACCTATAGTGATTAGTAACATTATATCTTGCTTAACTACTTTACTGCTCTTTCCAGTGACCACAATAATTTTTAGCCGACTCAGTGGCATTATAACTACTTTCGTATATTCAGGGAGAGTATTAACAAAGTTCTATGGCACTGTGCAAACTTCAGAACCATTATCTATCAAACAGGGGACCTTTTCTTTAAATACCGTTACTTCAATGATAGGTTGTCCAATATATTCTCTTCTGACTATCGACTCCGGCTCCTCTAATAAATCCTGCACTTCTTCGCGCCTGTGAAAACCTACCACTTCTGTGGAAAGTGCACATACCTTTAATGGGTCCTCTTTCACTTAATTAGTAGTGGCGTGTTTTACTATCCTGTCCACTATGGATAAATCAAAACACCTCTCTGACTTCTCACCCTCCGTAATGATTTCTGTTTCTGCAACCCTGTCCAGGGTGCAGCCAGACATTTTTAAAACATCTCCTTCTTCTTCCCCTTCCCACTCCTCTTCCTCACTTTCTAAAATTACTTCCTTTAATTTATTAACTACTTCCTCTGCTCTATTATTTTCTTCCTTCTGCATTTCTGATACTGCTTTACCTATTATTGTATTAATCTCACAGTTTACAGGTAGGCTCTCGTCTGTTTTGCAGTGCTGATTCACCCCCACCTCCTGATCTGAGTCTTCACTTTCCGTACCTAGTTCCTCACTAACTTGGTTCCTAGGATCTTCATTTGAACTTCCCTTTTTCCAAAATGCTATTGAATTTACTGAATAACCAAACTGTTTCCCGGTGTCACTCTCCTCTGCTCTCCTGATTTCTATGACATTACTCCCACGATGTTTCGTAGGTGCCTCTCTCACAATGGGTGTCGCTAGCGGGTTTAATTCGTACTGTTTCAATCTGCAAACGCTAGCGGTATTACAGACTGCTATTCGTTTCCCTCCTGTACGCTGCCATTGCCTCTCATACTCCTGTAACCGGGCGGTCTGCGCCTATCCGTTACGTCATCTGACTGCAGCTGTCCGCAGTAGAAGTGGCGAGCTCGATCATTGAACCGGCTCCCAACCGAACCTCCCCGTTCTCTGTACCTACCCTGGTAACCATTACCTCTTTGTATAACTATACAGTTCACCTGTACCTCGGCTCTGTTTCCATTTGATCTAGCAGGAAGTCTATATTCGCTTCTACTCCTTTCCTCCTCTTTCAGAATGTTTTCTACTCTCTCAAGATAATGAATGAACTTATCGTTATCATCCCTAGAAGCTGATATGATCTCATACCTCCAGTACAATGACAGCTTGTTCTCTATTCCCATAATTATCTGCTGTGTCTCTACTTTTGAATTTACATACGACAACGTAGTCACCCACTTGTGCTCATTTCTTTTTGATATTATCTCTCTTGGCATCGTATTTTTCTCATGACCAAAATTTATTCAAAACCTCCATTTATTGGCTTTTACCACAGTACTGTTCGAAAAATGCCTGTTTGAAATCTGCCAGTCTATCATATTTATCTGAGGCCACGTTTCCCCAAATTCTTGCCTCACCCATTAGATTAGAAATAATTAAACCTATCCTTTGCTTATCACTCCATACTTCAGGCAATACTTCCTAAAAATCACTCCAAAACTCCTTGTGATGTACATTTTTATTTGATTCAAATTTCAAAAATGGGCGATGAGTAACATAGGCAATTTCTGAAGCATCTATTACACCACTGGATATGATACAACCACTACTGTTGTAAACACACTATTCTACTTTTGTTATTCTACCTTCCTATCTATATAATTGCTCATTCACATCGGTACTGAGCTGTTGAATGTTAGTTTCAATGTTAGTGATTTTATTAGCCATTTTCACACCAGCCTTCATACACACATCTTCTCCTTCCTTAATTTTACTTTCTAATGCAACATGACTATCTTGACAGTGTTTTTTCACATTATATACCTGTTCATTAATTATATCTAATTCTGAATGTAGCTGTTGCTTAAATTGCTGCTTGTCCTCAGTAACTTGCTCAATCCGTGATGTTCATTCATTTTTTACTGTTACAACAGCAATATTACATTCTTGTCTGACCTGATTAATATAGCTTTTAATACTATTAATAAATATAGCCATGCCATTATTCCAAGATTCGCTCAGTTTAGATACTTTGTCTTCTATTTTAGATTCCATTTCAACTGACCAGTTATTAAATCCCTGATCAACATCTGAATGCAATTCATTTATTTCGTAGCCAAATTTAATCATTTTATTTTCCATATCAGAACTCAATGAAGATTTAATATCTGAACACATTTTATTCTTTTCAACGCCCATTTGACTCATTTTATTGTTAATATTAGCATCCATTTTATTCATATGTGTTAAAATATTCATTAACATTCCTGAAACACTATCATTTGGTTCACAAGGCATTGGTTCCTGTATTGTTTCTTTTACAATTACAGTTATAAATTTAGCATCAGCTTCTACCATGTTCAGTTCGTTTTTCATTCCATAGTTAAAAGACACTGACTCAGGTAAACCACTATCACTAGCTTGTGCTACATCAAAACTGAAATTACCTATCATGGACTCATCTTCATAGTTTACATTTCCAAAATATACCTGCAGTCTCTCCTTTACGACTTCCTGATTCTTATTTTCTGCCATGGTGCAAAGTTTTTTGACACATGCACACAGACAACGAAGTAGAACACTACTTACCTTTTTTCTTGTATGGTCGGCACGGCGAGATAGTACGAGTCCGTTCACCAGGATGTGACGCCGTTGGTCCAGAATACAGGTCCACACTTCAGCCAGGGCTACCAACTGCTACGAATGCCTGTCTGCTGCAGTAGCGAGGCGCCCGTCGATATTCAGCTGTCACCACGTCGACTGCTACTTTGTACCGTCAGTTGTTCTCGCTGCATTCCACCTCACTATAAACGTTGCACTCGAGTTCTTTGCGTGTGTGTTTTTCATTCTTCCGGGTTCATTTAACACTACTGCTTTTGTAAAGCTCCTACACATCCGAACTTTCCGATTATTGTTTTTCCCGGACGCTACTGCAACAATAGCAGCGGGGCGGGTGAAATTTTCGTTCGTTCATCGTACTGTGCACTGTTCATCTGCAAAAATCCACCTACATCAGTACGGCGTCCTTTCACCATCACTTTTCTCTACAAACATACGTACTGTTTAGACGTCGGAAAAGCAGCGTTCATGAAAACGACACCTATAATTAAGTTGCAAAGTCTGTGTGAACTCTAGTAACCTGCTGTCCTACGATTATCTCATAATACATATCAGGTGTTAACGATGGTGCTTCTTTCATTAGAAATTGTTCAGAATTCGAAAGGAAGTCTTTTTTTATTTCCTTAAGCACACATTTAAACCGGCCATGAAGTCCACATTTACTTAACTAACAAATCTGCACCTCTCAGCTCTCAGTTCATACAACAAATTCACATGAAATGCAGCCAGAAATACAAATATGTCCGAATAGATTGACTACGCGATCTCACAGTCACAGTTCCGCTGCTAATAGTCAGTTTCGCATCCGGTCCTTTTCACTGGTTTTCTTTAAGAGAAACTGCTCGCCAAAATACTTCATATATGAGTACGGAACGTGCCACGCAGATATGTTCACAAAGACCGAAAGTTCACACGCTCGTAACTCTCCATCAAAGCAATTCGGAAACTTCCTACTTTCATCAAACTGTTTGTAATTGCTACGGCTTTCCTTACAACTAGTTTTAAACAGGCGGAACACAATATTTCTTCAGCTTACACATAATGAGAAACAGCACATTTAACATGTCCTTCCGCGACCGAAGGTGGCGAGCGACTCTTGTTCAGTCTGCTTCTCTCCCAGTATGCCTAACTAGTTGTGGGCGGGAAGCACTTATTTCTGATTGGCTAATAGTCCGACAGACCTTCGAGATCATTCTCACAGCAAAACTCGCCTAAGCCAATCACTATTCAGAAAAGGATTTGTGTCTTCCAGAATGCAAATACTTACGCAATGTTTAATAAAACAAAACGAAATCCTTCTAATTATGTCCTACCCATCACCAAGTTTAGCTACCTGTAACCCTTTCTATTTTACGGTGTTCTGCACTTTGAAACTTTTCCTGATGCCAACTTATTGGATGATGACACTGATGCAGACATCTTGCGCACAATCTGGTCGAATACCGCTCACCACCTTCTACACACTCTTTACTGTGCTGTCGGAATCGATCAGACACTGGCACGCATTCACCTTTCTCTCTGAAACTGACCAATAACTCTCAAAAGTCTAAGTACAGATATCATATAACAACTGCTGCATAGACATAAAGTAACAGTATTTTTTTATAATTTGTGGTTAACTTCCTTTTCCTTTTTCTTTCTTTCGTTTGGTCCCATTCGCCATTTCCTTCCCTCGCACTCCACGCACTCACGCCATGTAATACAAAACTTCGCCAATGGTGCCCCTTGCGCTGCGATCCACAATCAAAGTACCACAAGGAAAGAATCATCGCACTACTGGCGATAATCCATAAACGATTACCACAGACGAAAAAGTACCCTCAGTGAAAAACACCGCAACATATGCGATTATCCGTAAGTGTAACAACATTCGAAAACCACCAACGAGAACACATCGCTTCACTGCTAGTAACACTAATCGAACCACAGCGAAAAAAAAACCGTACTTGAACGTCAACACACCTCTGGCATGGACAACCAATGTCCATCTCCAAGAAACCCCATCGGTATTGGCGGCATGATCAAAATCACGCCATGGTCCACTATCGGATCGCTGATCAACTTCTATGGCACCACTATCGCCTTCTCGTTTCGAATGAAGGAATAAACCGTGCACACGCCCCACTGTCAAGGCGCACAATATCAACAGAAGAAACGAAACCAAATCCTACATTCCAAGGTACAGAAAACCAAAAGCGCCAAACTCACTGACCGGTGAAGATGTTATCCTTTAATTACAATAATAAATCATATTAAAAGTATAAGTGTAAGCAAATAAAGAACAATACACTAAGTGGCTACATAAATGAATAGGAAACAATTGATTCTCCGCATTAACTTATTGCTATAACGAGACCGCAACGTCCGACTGTCAATTCCTATGCGGACTTCTGCTGTTCCTGTTTGATGGGTTCGGTGGTCTGAGTTCCCCTGCGTCATTCTGGCGTTCATGTTGCGGACTTCGCCTACCAATCCCTCCATTATTCCTTGTTTGCCCTAAGATCCAGGCCGGCTGCATGAAGTCGTTAGACTTTAGCATTTCCCTCCTCTTATTATTTCGGTTTTCTTGAAAATTGTTGCCATACATCCTCCGTCTGCTTCCATCATTCCACTGAGGCTCATTGCTGAATATTTGGCCTTGATACTGTTATTTGGGCACCTTGTCTCTATTTATGTTTTGCTCGTCATTATTTCCACCTGATGCACCTTGCGAATTTCGTTCTTTTTGTCTCATTCGGTTCCCAACTTTTTGCACTTCCTTGACAAAATATAACGCTCGTAGAGCCCTTTTGAATGGCTCTGTTATGTCATGACATTTGCCAATGAGCAGTTCCTGTTACCTCAACGGAAGTTTCATGTAGTAGTGTCGTATTATCTCCCTATCACTGTATGTTTGGTCCAGGTAACTGGATAAGCGTCGCGAATTTTTTTTTACAGGACTACGACTCCCCGGTGCTTCGCAGTCCTTCCCTAACATAATCTCATCTTTAATCCTATCCTGTGTGTCTTCTGACCAGTAGTTTTTTAGGAAAGACTTAACTGCGGTAGTTTGCCGCAACGTTACGCATGTGCTCTGCTATTGAACCTTCCAGGTATCCACAGACAAATTCCAATGTGTATACTAGCGGCTATGACTCTGGCAGTACCCTACCATACCTAGCAATTCATGTGCGCGCGTGCGCCCAAGATTTCATGGCCGACCGATGCCTGATATTGTTGTACCCTCGTCTCGTGTCGTCAGAGTCATGTAGTAATATTTCCGTATGTCTGGGTCGCGCGCAAATGTGGTCCGGCCGGCTTGGAACTTGTGCAAAATTTCGTCTTTGACATTACTGGTGACCAACGAATTCACGGCGACGCGCTGTTGCTTGTGGCTGAATTTCAACATGAGCGAGCCGTTCTCACATTAGTCTCATCTCATCCGTCAGCTCGTTCTCCTGGGTAATGAGACGTGTTTGCTCGTTTTTGATTTCCAACATTTCTTCTTGTGTCCCAATTTTTGGAGCGCAGTAAAAGCTTTCTTGGTTGCGCTCACTTCGGCCTTTGCCAGCACCGCCTGATCTCTCGTAATTTGGGCATTTTTTCGCGCCATCGAGTGCTAGTAATGTGGCTGTCCTAGCCTCACGTCTGGACTCAATCACTACTTCTCGCGTATCATCTGACGTTGTCCTCTGTTTTTACACCCTTAACTTCATTCCTGACCTGATTTATGTTTTAGACAAATTCATCAGCTCTCCTTTGAATTTACTTTATTTCTTTCATGATTCTGTCCAGTTTCTTTTCCTCCTTGTCTTGTCGCTTCATAATTTCCCCAGTTTTATTAATGAGAATCTCCTGTCTATCGTCTTCTTCCTACGGTCTCTTTTCTTCTCTTTCCTTCCTCTGTTTTTCCTCCTCCTGCCGTCTCTTCTCAACGTCTTTCATAAATTGAATGATCGATTCTAATTGCGTACTTCCAGTAACATACCCTGGATTAGACGCAATGACTACAATACACTATGCACCTTGACCGCAGAATCGGACTGTTACTTTCCCATACTGTACCTCATTCCGTATGTACAGAACCTACATGAAGTGCCACCTCGGAATAGTTTTCATTTTCATTTCCTGTCTGAACTGAACCCTCAATATCGGAGTAATCTGTATTTGACGTTTGTGCCCTGCTTGCTGACCGATTTCAATGAACCTCTTCCGCCGTTCTACACTCCTGGAAATTGAAATAAGAACACCGTGAATTCATTGTCCCAGGAAGGGGAAACTTTATTGACACATTCCTGGGGTCAGATAAATCACATGATCACACTGACAGAACCACAGGCACATAGACACGGGCAACAGAGCATGCACAATGTCGGCACTAGTACAGCGTATATCCACCTTTCGCAGCAATGCAGGCTGCTATTCTCCCATGGAGACGATCGTAGAGATGCTGGATGTAGTCCTGTGGAACGGCTTGCCATGCCATTTCCACCTGGCGCCTCAGTTGGACCAGCGTTCGTGCTGGACGTGCAGACCGCGTGAGACGACGCTTCATCCAGTCCCAAACATGCTCAATGGGGGACAGATCCGGAGATCTTGCTGGCCAGGGTAGTTGACTTACACCTTCTAGAGCACGTTGGGTGGCACGGGATACATGCGGACGTGCATTGTCCTGTTGGAACAGCAAGTTCCCTTGCCGGTCTAGGAATGGTAGAACGATGGGTTCGATGACGGTTTGGATGTACCGTGCACTATTCAGTGTCCCCTCGACGATCACCAGTGGTGTACGGCCAGTGTAGGAGATCGCTCCCCACACCATGATGCCGGGTGTTGGCCCTGTGTGCCTCGGTCGTATGCAGTCCTGATTGTGGCGCTCACCTGCACGGCACCAAACACGCATACGACCATCATTGGCACCAAGGCAGAAGCGACTCTCATCGCTGAAGACGACACGTCTCCATTCGTCCCTCCATTCACGCCTGTCGCGACACCACTGGAGGCGGGCTTCACGATGTTGGGGCGTGAGCGGAAGACGGCCTAACGGTGTGCGGGACCGTAGCCCAGCTTCATGGAGACGGTTGCGAATGGTCCTCGCCGATACCCCAGGAGCAACAGTGTCCCTAATTTGCTGGGAAGTGGCGGTGCGGTCCCCTACGGCACTGCGTAGGATCCTACGGTCTTGGCGTGCATCCGTGCGTCGCTGCGGTCCGGTCCCAGGTCGACGGGCACGTGCACCTTCCGCCGACCACTGGCGACAACATCGATGTACTGTGGAGACCTCACGCCCCACGTGTTGAGCAATTCGGCGGTACGTCCACCCGGCCTCCCGCATGCCCACTATACGCCCTCGCTCAAAGTCCGTCAACTGCACATACAGTTCACGTCCACGCTGTCGCGGCATGCTACCAGTGTTAAAGACTGCGATGGAGCTCCGTATGCCACGGCAAACTGGCTGACACTGACGGCGGCGGTGCACAAATGCTGCGCAGCTAGCGCCATTCGACGGCCAACACCGCGGTTCCTGGTGTGTCCGCTGTGCCGTGCGTGTGATCATTGCTTGTACAGCCCTCTCGCAGTGTCCGGAGCAAGTATGGTGGGTCTGACACACCGGTGTCAATGTGTTCTTTTTTCCATTTCCAGGAGTGTATCTTGCTCTGTATCAATGTCCGGCTCGTATTCCATATAGAACGACATCAGTACGCAGCCGTTCTCACTATACAACGAGCTTTGCTTCCCGTAAACATTCAAATCGATTGCTAGTTTCGCACGTTTCCGTTTCTAACACATCACGCGCCAAAACTCCACTCTGATCTTCTTTTAAGAAATTACGCAATTATACCTAAGGCCATGAAACTAAAACTACTCTAAAATGTCGTACACACCAAATTTTGAAATTTGTTTCACAGAAGCTTGCGGAACGATGTGAGCAACGACGCAACCTCAGAAAAGATTGACAAAGAAGTCACTGACAAGATACAATGAGGACAAAAGATGTCATGACTCAGCATATTACAAAGTCCTGAGAGACAACGCATAGCGCCAAACCTGAATCTTAATATTCTCAGTTCACCATAGTCTCACTCTGGGAAAAAGAAAAGAAAAACACGTGTCTGTTCGGCAAGATAACGCATTAGCTACCTCACGAAATTGTCATCATTAGAGATCCTGGCCACGGGAGGCCAAATGCTTGTTTTAATCATATATATATATATATATATATATATATATATATATATATATATATATATATATATATATGTATATATATATATATATATATATATATATATATATATATATATATATATATATATATATAATTGAAATAAGAACACCGTGAATTCATTGTCCCAGGAAGGGGAAACTTTATTGACACATTCCTGGGGTCAGATACATCACATGATCACACTGACAGAACCACAGGCACATAGACACGGGCAACAGAGCATGCACAATGTCGGCACTAGTACAGTGTATATCCACCTTTCGCAGGAATGCAGGCTGCTATTCTCCCATGGAGACGATCGTAGAGATGCTGGATGTAGTCCTGTGGAACGGCTTGCCATGCCATTTCCACCTGGCGCCTCAGTTGGACCAGCGTTCGTGCTGGACGTGCAGACCGCGTGAGACGACGCTTCATCCAGTCCCAAACATGCTCAATGGGGGACAGATCCGGAGATCTTGCTGGCCAGGGTAGTTGACTTACACCTTCTAGAGCACGTTGGGTGGCACGGGATACATGCGGACGTGCATTGTCCTGTTGGAACAGCAAGTTCCCTTGCCGGTCTAGGAATGGTAGAACGATGGGTTCGATGACGGTTTGGATGTACCGTGCACTATTCAGTGTCCCCTCGACGATCACCAGTGGTGTACGGCCAGTGTAGGAGATCGCTCCCCACACCATGATGCCGGGTGTTGGCCCTGTGTGCCTCGGTCGTATGCAGTCCTGATTGTGGCGCTCACCTGCACGGCGCCAAACACGCATACGACTATCATTGGCACCAAGGCAGAAGCGACTCTCATCGCTGAAGACGACACGCCTCCATTCGTCCCTCCATTCACGCCTGTCGCGACACCACTGGAGGCGGGCTGCACGATGTTGGGACGTGAGCGGAAGACGGCCTAACGGTGTGCGGGACCGTAGCCCAGCTTCATGGAGACGGTTGCGAATGGTCCTCGCCGATACCCCAGGAGCAACAGTGTCCCTAATTTGCTGGGAAGTGGCGGTGCGGTCCCCTACGGCACTGCGTAGGATCCTACGGGCTTGGCGTGCATCCGTGCGTCGCTGCGGTCCGGTCCCAGGTCGACGGGCACGTGCACCTTCCGCCGACCACTGGCGACAACATCGATGTACTGTGGAGACCTCACGCCCCACGTGTTGAGCAATTCGGCGGTACGTCCACCCGGCCTCCCGCATGCCCACTATACGCCCTCGCTCAAAGTCCGTCAACAGCACATACGGTTCACGTCCACTCTGTCGCGGCATGCTACCAGTGTTAAAGACTGCGATGGAGCTCCGTATGCCACGGCAAACTGGCTGACACTGACGGCGGCGGTGCACATATGCTGCGCAGCTAGCGCCATTCGACGGCCAACACCGCGGTTCCTGGTGTGTCGCTGTGGCGTGCGTGTGATCATTGCTTGTACAGCCCTCTACACTCTTAATTTTTATATGTGTGTTAGTGAATTTATTCATGGCACGTTGGTTGCCCACCCCTGTGGCCACTTTAGAACTCAAATTAATAACAAAATTATTTATTGAGAATGAATGTTACATTGCTGGTGTATCCATGTACCACCACATTAAAATGAAAACAGGGAATAGTAGAGGGACTGTAAGTGATAACAGTGGCGTATTTAACTTTACAAAATAATGACAAATTTTATTAATCTTTTTGTAATTACAACTAGCTGCTAAAAATTACAACTGCAAATCAGAAAAGCAAAGGTGATTGATTGGCAGAGCATGCATTGGCGTGCACGCTATACAAATTCTCCCCTGAATTAATCCCTTTTGTAACACAATGCGACATTTTTTTACATGAATTCACTTTGAGGCCCAATTCTATTCAAAGATACGAAGAAGTATAGCACAAACTACAGTTAACCAGAGAACAGGGAGCTGTGAATTTAATTTAACAACCTTAAGACGCTGCAGCAGTATTTCGTGCTTCGATCTTGATTCAGGCAACAAAAGAAAAGGCAGTCATAATGTTCTGACACGTCCACGAAAATTTGATAACTACGCGGTTTGGCGTCATTATCAGAACGCGGGAGAATTTCCTATTAGAGACCTGAAATCCCGGCAGATTTGAGTGTGAGGTGCACCCGTTCGCTGGTCTGGCCAAACCAATTTGACTTACAGTCACGACGGTGCATGCCGGAATTGTCAAATGTCAGACGGCCGATTCAGGGTGAATAAGTTCATTCTCGTGACACACGGTATGTCGTAGATGATATGCAACTCCACTATCGGTAAAGTTGGAAATTGCCACTGGCTCTTAGTCCACCACAAAATACAGACCACAAGCCTCACCCACTACAGAAAGACATGAAGTTCTCTAGCAGGGGAGGACCAGAAGACGAAGCAGGCAAAGAATCACAACCACTTACCACCAAGCCTCTGTATGGGACCCCAATTAACAAACCCAAACTCTCCGCCACATTGCACAAGCCAATCGAACTACACTCAACTCATTGAATTTCCCCTCTTGACTGTTTTGTTGCTTTGGTAACCAATCCAGACACAGCTCCGGGGTTCCCACACTGAGGGAGGAAGCCTTCTCTTTGCATACGGAAAAAGAAGATTTAGAGCTAGAAAGGCATCGTTTTCACGGTAAGCATGGCCATGTTTTGGCAAAAAACATCTACCTAGACGGGACCACAGTTCTTCATTTACTGAGAGATCTAATCTTTCCCGGCCAAACATTTCCACATCCTGAAAGGCGACTGTTAAGCTTCCCAGACAGTCATGCCGGTGAAACATGTGTTTTTGCCACTCGTTAAAAGAACCTGGTGACTTCCTGGCGTCATAGTGGCGGTCGGTGGGAGGGGGGAGGGGAGGGATGGGAGGGTTACAGTCTAGCATGCACTGGACACGTTGTACAGCCGCTCTGTCAGTATTGTCCCAGCTTCTAACATGAAAATGCAATGACCTTTATTACTTTACCACCGTTTGCACGAAAGCTCAGTTTACAGAAGTCTCTCTTATATGGCTTCCCCTACCCAGTATCCGTAACTGGCCTCCTTCGCGACTGACTGTCTCCTGGCCAATGTAAATGTTCTGCGAATTGCCGCCATTCTGTCCAACCCTAAGTGGAAGGAAGAGAGGGCTTCAGCTAGAAATCCGTTTGCTAGTACGATCCACAGAGCACTACTTCCCAGAATCGCTCACACAGCTAGGTCGCTGCACTCACCGTTTATGAGCCCCATTTCGTATCTATCCCGGTTCCTCCTCAGCTCCACAACAGTTCAAATGGTTCAAATGGCTCTGTCCAACCCTAAGTGGAAGGAAGAGAGGGCTTCGGCTAGAAATCCGTTTGCAAGTACGATCCACAGAGCACTACTTCCCAGAATCGCTCACACAGCTAGGTCGCTGCACTCAGCATTTATGAGCCCCATTTCGTCTCTATCCCGGTTCTTCCTCAGCTCCACTACAGTACAAATGGTTGAAATGGCTCTGAGCGCTATGGGACTTAAGTTCTGAGGTCATCAGTCCCCTAGAACTTAGAACTACTTAAACCTAACTAACCTAAGGACATCACACACATCCATGCCCGAAGCACGATGCCAACCTGCGACCGTAGCGGTCGCGCGGTTCCAGACTTTAGTGCCTAGAACCGCTCGGCCACCCCGGCCGGCCACTACAGTTCCACGGGTACAAGTTCTCTACGGGTTGTACATTCTGCCCACAATATTCCGACGTAAAAAAAGTTACAAACGACATATACCAAATGTAGTACTGGGGAAGTTTGAGACCATGATCTAAAGTATGAATGTTAATCTGACTGAAAATGTTGCTGAAGTGAGAGAGTGGCGTGCCACCTGTCATGGTCCTGTGCTTCGCATCATATTCCGCAAGAGTTCCTCTCAGGTATGACATATTCATGCAGATCAAAATGGTGATCTTCTTTTGCGCTTAAAATAATTTGTTTACTCGGCAATAAAAACCCATTTCCAGTCTCATCGATTGCATAGAACTGAGGAGCAAACCATGCTATGCAATCGCTGTCTCTATACTTTCGAACATTGGTTATTCGTGGTTAACACTGTTGTATACGTTGTAAACGACACTGAATAGTCTATCGGAATACGAACTAGGATCTGTATTACGACTGTAATCAGTGACTGGTTTCAATATGTATTCCGTATCAGCATAAAACATGGAAGGCAGTTTCAGTCGATTACTAACTTTCGTAAATTTTACAAATTCGTTTTAGACTGTAGGCATTGTACTGGAGACAGGTTTAAACTGTGTGCAGTCAACTAAATGTACATTTCATCCTTCCCTGGAATCAAGGTAACAGAATTATCATCCTACATTTTGCTAAAGAGAAAAAGTAATGCTGCACCCAGTGGGCCACCAAGGTTTTTTATGTAGCGGAAATGACATATATATGTTGTATCGTAAACTGCAACAGTAGTTAATACACATGTATTTTGCAACGGTATTTTGTAATATGTAGTGGTGCAACTCTAATTTCCTTGTTTTTCCACTTGGCCTCTACAGTTATTCATTCATAATCCCAATACTGGATACCGATGACATTTACAGACACCTCTTCATTGTGTTTTTCGAAAATCTGAACATGTCTGATCTCTGCAGGGAAAGCCGTGTCGGCAAAGTTCACTTGGTATTCACATATTGGGGCTATTTAGAGATGCTTTATGCAAACGTCTTTACAGGATACAATCCAGCTTGAATTGACGACTTAAAATGCGCGTTATCCTTTGATTCATTATTTATTAGAGCGTGTTTACCTGATATGACTTTAGGAATTTACGTGTTTACTCACACATAAAGCTTCTTTCTTTCATTAACACTAAATCTTAATTCTTTCAGTGCCGAATCAGAATAACGCGCTTGGAAACTTTTCGGGTTTTCACAAGTCGCTCTGTGACGCTGGTTGAGTACCATTCGAAGACATGTGCCGCTTATAGTGATAGAAACACTTTGTTTGCGTTAAGGTACGCTGTTTTCCCTCACCTGTCTTTTTCTCGAGAAAGTTGCAGACTAGTGAACAATTATTCTTAACATGCTGGTTAATTTGAAGCACTCTGCTGTTAAAAATGTGAAAAGAGCGATCCAAAAATGTGTATGGTTCTTAACGCCAAGCATATTGTACAGGATGAAGAAAAATTGTGTCACCAAATTTTAACCCTGTATAGTTGATGCCAGTAGGAACCAGAATTACTAATGTTCTGTAGGTCGAAAACGCACTATTTTTAAACTACAGAAACTTGGTGCCACGAACTCCGATTGACCGTGGGATTGCCCTGTGCCCGTTCTTCGGTTGACGGCTAGCGCTATGGTTCCCGTGGCCAATTGGGGCGCGTGACGCCAAGTTTCCGTAGTTTAAAATTTGTGCGTTGTCGACCTACACAACATTAGTAATTTTGGTTCCTACTGGCAACACCTATCCAGGTTTACAATCTCGTAACACAATTTTTCTCCACCCTGTATGTAACTCCAGTACTTATTCGTCTTCTAAATGAAGACTTGGCAACAAGCCATTCGAGTTCATGATCTACTTTAATACATTTTGCTGCTACTTCAGCCATAATAATAATACTATTCGGTTAGTCGATGACAAACACAAGCAAGCTCAGACGTGTTTTTTCCGAGGCAAGGAAGAGGTGAGCTGGTACTTGTTCCAAAAGGTTTGCTGGTGGCTGTCTCCCAACTACATAAACATCCAGCCACACTATCTAGAAGCTGAAGAGGTATTCTGCATCAAATGCTCCTTTTTTTCTTTTCTTTAAAAAAAGAGTAACGTCTTCAGACCAGTTTTTTAAAACGTCAACATTCATAAGTACTATCGCCAGAATCGTGGCGCTTATTCTGAATCCTAAAGATAATCGGAGTGCTGTTCCCCGAAATTTATTGGGAGTAGAGTCAGCGCATTTCCATCGTTGATAAAAGTTATACCGAACTATCGACATTTCTTCGTGAGAATCTAAAGAGAGACAATGACTCCGTCATAAAAAATAATGTTGCCCATGACTGTGAGCGCAACTACACATAAGAGACCCTGTGTAAGTTATCTTTGTTAGTTGCTGTTCCAACGTCGAACGAGTAACAGTGTTAGAACAGGTTGCAAATAAGTGTCTCACACTACTGATAATACACAGTATCAACGTAAGCCCATTTTATTTACGTTTCATATCATAGCACACTGTAAAAGACGGTAGAAGAAATGGGGCGCAACAGTCGACACATTTCTGCACTCAGCGCTAAACAGCGCTTAAGGTGGTGTACAGAGCGACGGTACTGGACAGTGGACGACTGAAAACGATTGATTTCGAGAGGTGTTCGTTGCCTGGTGTCAGTGAAGTACGGGTGGCATTATGTTGTTAATGTATTCCTGGTTAGGGTTTCTCCTGATATTGTACTTGAGAAGAATCTAAATGCAGTAGGGTATGAAGACGATTTATAGCATTGTGAACCACATACAGTAAGGTAGCTGTTTTCAGTGGATGAATGTTTTTATCAATATGATAATGGATCCTATCACAAGACAGCATCAGTAAAACAACGGTACGTGGATCATAATATTCCTGAACTGGACTGGTCTGCCTGCAGTCCCGACCTGATCCTGATGGAACACCTCTGGTATGAGGTCCAGCTCTGAACATCCAACGTCATTGTTTCAGCTGTTACGGAACTGTGGGACGCCATTTCTCCTCAGGCGTTCAGATGTCTTATTGAAAGTCTTCTTTGCAGAATACAAGCCAACACAAACGCAAAAGATGGACACATCTCGCATTTATTTTTTACAGTGCTACAATTTCATTTTGCCAGGACTATTTGCTGTGACATGAACCAATCTAAAGTGATAGACAATAATATCAGCTGAAGAGAGGAGCGTGGACTATCGCCTGAAAGTTTACATTATCTCACGGATATACTAGAGTGGAAGACTTGGAGGTAGCATACGGAGCCAGTCTATCGATTGAGAGACGTCTGCCAAATGTTCATATGGAAACAGTCCACGTATTTATTGATTTAGATTGAACAACATGCACTGGATTAGGGATGAGAGATTGTATTCACTTTTGGATATAAATTGAAACAATTAGTTACATGATAGAATCAATACTACTCTTAGAGTGTGTTCTGCGGAAAACAATGAGTGCTGCAAGTGTCAGTGCAAGATAACACTGTAATCTAATCCCGTAAGGCAACAGCGACTGACTGTGTCGTGTTACAGTGCTGTAGAACACAATATTGTCTTCAATTATTATAACGCACATTGAAAGAGAGTTTTTACTACTCCTTTTTTTCGTGCAAAGCTGCGACACTGAGAAGGAAAATCAAGTTTATCTGGTTCCTCTTCCAGAGTGTCAAGGTGCTTGAGATTTGCGGTTTCCAGACTATCTCAGGGAGATCATCTTCTTGGAAAAAAAAAAAAAAAACGAAAAGATAAGACACTTGTTGATTAGTGTATACAAATCACATTATTTAGTACTCGTCATATTACTGCATGCGGATTCAGCAATAAAACATACTATAAGGGCTGAAAGAAACTCGCTTTGAAGCTTTCAGCTATCGTCCCAGTCGCTGTCTTTGTTCGTGATGTAAGTACAACATACGCTGTCTCTAATAAGAATATATACATTTTGATGATCAGTTACTTGCTTTATTATGTGAAAACAAGGATTCCCTGTAACAGAACAGGAAGAGTCTGGGAAACATAATAGGCACTGTAAGACTGCTGGCATCGGAGGAAGTGCGGCGACATCCGATACTCATCGTAAACTACGTCACCATCAGATTTGGAGCAATTGTCCTGGTTCACCTGAAGCATTACAAGATATATATCTACAATCAAAATTGTCAACCATCTGTCCCGCTGAACTCGACTACCCCAATAGCGGTGAAGTGTGGATAACATGTTGTGAAAGACAGAAGAACATGGACAATTGATTTTGGAAATATCGATAAGTAATTGTTAGTGTATATAGAAATGTCAGCTTCTGCCCACAAAGCATCAAGCAGCGCATGAATAATAACAGATGTTAATATTACGTCTGTAAAAGAAGGCCCATGTCTACTATTCCTTTTATTCACATAGCTGTTAGCTGCAGCGTAACTGGTGATCTAAGGGCTTTTACAGAATTGGAAGAGTGAATAATATGTTAACTTCAGACAGACAGAAAGTGCTTTACCGATTCTCAATACTTTGGTGTTTTTCGAGTGAACAATAGATAAGAATGACAGAACCCTCTGTTCCAACATAAGAAGCTGGTTGACTGCTACATTAAACATACATTACTCACAATGAACAAAGCTTGATTGCAAAAAGCTATTCACTGCTCTTTCGATTTCATTAATGCAAATGTAGCAGTGAAAACTTGATGTCTAATGGAGTTGCCTCATATATCTTCATAAATTTCAATAAGCTACTGTTTGCAATGACGTAAAAACTGTGGAAAAGCATTCGAATGAGGACTAAATTCATACATTTCCACAGTACAAAATGTGAGAATTCACTGTGAAAATCTTTACTTTATATCATTGTTAGATACTGCTTGATTTTCATTTTACCCTCTCAGTGATATAATTTTAAGGCAGTTTGAGACACCTTGGTGTGTGTGTGTGTGTGTGTGTGTGTGTGTGTGTGTGTGTGAGAGAGAGAGAGAGAGAGAGAGAGAGAGAGAGAGAGTAACTGAGACAGAAAAGAGAGAAAAATGGTTAATAGAGATCACAGCATATGACGTATTAAATATAGAGGTCTCTCTCTCTCTCTCTCTCTCTCTGTGTGTGTGTGTGTGTGTGTGTGTGTATAAAGCACATCTTTGACCTTGGAGTTTTTAAAATATTATTGTTGGTTGTATGGTTTTGTAGACGGGCCCAAAAAGCGAGGTCATCCACCCCATCAGTATAGAAAAGGAAGGAGAAGGAAGTCGGCAGTGCCTATCCAAAGGAACCATCTGGACGTTTACCTGAGGTGATACAGGGAAATCACGAAAAACATAAATCAGGATGGCAGGACGCGGGTTTGAACCGTCCTCCTCCCTAGTGCGAGTACAGTGTGCTAACCACCGTGCCACCTCGCTCGGTAAATATTATGCCAGACGTACGTATGTGTAGGCAAATAATACAGAATTCTGACATTAACATGCTTTCAGAATCCCATGAGCGGTATTTAGTGTGTGTGTGCGTAACGAATGTAACGCGGCACAGATTTTATTTAGGAAATAGTGTGTGTCTTTAATGTCCAATGAAACAACGAACATCTTTGAGTATCAAGTGAAGGTTACGTAATTGTTTACTACATATCTGGCACATCATTTTCATACAACACTCTGACTGGTTGGATATGGGGAGGAGGAGTGTGTGCTATAAAGCACCATTGGTCTATTTCCGTCAGCTTGGATTTTTAATAATGTACTCTGATAAGCTAGAGACAGGGAGAGCGAGAGGGGCCAAAGAGGGGTTTTTTAACTTCCTTTAACACAACGGGGCTATTTTGGCCATCTCCGATTTTTCATTCGACTCTTTCATTATTCATTCTGCACTATGATTATTCGGAGGATAAGGATGATGACATCATGCATTCAAGGTCATCGATGATCTATAGGATCACGTGACGATCTTGAACGTCAGTAACTTAGTTCATGGTCGAAATGCATCAGATTTCCCAGGTTGTGTGACTGCAAAATTCTAGCTGCGGCAGATAGTTGTCACTAATACTACTCATGTTGGTTATGTAGCAGGGCATGTCTGGAACTATGTTTTGAATTAAAATCAGAAATTGTTAAATTTATGAAGGGAAAAAGAGAGCAGGAACGACATTTGTAACATCCAAAATGGATTGTAGACCTTGCATTTTAAGTGAACTTTTCTGCACACTGCCCACACTAACACCTGGCATGCTGAGAAAAAAGTTATTTCTGATTTGACTGGGATGCACTTAAAAAGATAACCACGTTGTAGAAGAGGTTAATTCTGACAAAAATACCTCCCACTTGTCGAAACCCACTGGCGTTAAAGAAATTGCGACGTTTGAAGAATTCATTGTAGCTTTGAAATAATTACAAGGATACTTTTCTAAACGATTTCAGAACACTGCCAATCTTACGTCTGTTTCCGAGGCCGTTAGACGATTCAGTTTAAAGCGCCTCCGTGTAGATGCAGATGGAACTTACTGGTTCATAATTTTATTCCCGTTTAAAATACATTTTCTTTTGCGTTAAAGAAATCCTGGAGGTCTTCATTGTTTTCCTTGGGAGGAGTTTCCATGTCTGCACAATGAGGCTGCAAACGTGATAACATATTTCGACCAACAAAGGTGTTTGAAAGGCTTCTTCCGATTATGAAAAACTAAACAAACCACGATTATATGGCACCCAGAGTGCGTAAATTTGTAAAATGATCTGCTTCTGTCAATGTGCTGACAGTTTGTACCAGATAAAATTTGTACAATATCTTCAGCGCGCCAAAAACAATCAAATAATACTGGAAATTTGCTTTGTTTATGAGCTGTGTTCTTGAGAAATAGGAAATATTGCATCAAATTGTATACTTCGCAGCTATATTGCCATTTACATGAGGCTCTTTCGCGGATTCCCTTTCTACACGCTCCTCATGTTCAAAAAGCATGGTGTGGTGGTGGTGGAAGTGTGTACCAGGATGAGAGAGCTATGGCATGTGAGCGAAAGGACTGCCTGTTTGCCGTATTCTTGGCTATCCCTGATCTAATAATTTTGTTGTTAGTGTGGCGTTACAACCTAAACTTACTTTTTATTTGCAAAAGTAATATATTTTCTCAGTAATGTTATTACTGTGCCTTTTCTGTTTACGTTACTGACTTTTTCTTCAGATTTACATTACTCTCATACTGGGTTCCAGTTAATTAACTGAAAATTAGTACACTCATACAAAGACAGACACGCATCCACATACACATCCATGCACAGAATACACAAACAAAAGTGCGTTATCAAAAATTCCTCTAGACTTAATTGTTATGTTTCTGCCTTAGACTCTATGTAGTACAATATACATTGAAGGAAACGTGCTTAAAACTAAAGAGTGGAACAATAAATTAATGAAATTTAATCCATTATCTTATTCACATGGTATAGAATTTTAGCATGGTCATCCATAACAATCACCAGTAGTTTAAGATAGCAGTTAAATCAGCCGAATTTGAAACGTTGTGTTATTTTAGACATAATCACACACACAAGCGCAAGCACACACACACAATCACACCCACGGTATATTTGATGTCTCAGAGATTTACTTCTGCTTCTTGCAGGAACCGTAATATTTACTGGCAATGTTAAACTGTCACACTAAGTAATGAAGGAATGGACAGCGTTGAAGTCTGCAGGTAACCGACAGTTAGCAATCTGAACCTGCGATACCAGTGCCCAGTAGAGGACAAACTGTTTCTTGTGACACCTCTGGTATGAGTATCAGCAGGAAACTGTTCACAGGGAACGGCAGAACGTACACGTTGCGGCGACGGTGAGACGGCAAGAGAACAGTGGGAGGATGTGTTCGGGCATCCTTGCATGGTTCACATAGCTCGACATGAGACAGCATTCGACTCGGCACTGGTCTGTATTCAGAGCGGTTCGTGTATCCATTTCAAAGCGTCACACGCGAACAGCGGCCATTGGAATGGCGTGCATTGTGCTAGGCACTGTCCAGTGCTGTACACATCGAGGCGCCAAGCGCACCTGTCGTAGCAACCGTGTTTGCGGATCACTTAGCACCGCTCGGTTGTATAAGATCAGACGCACGGAACCAGAGTATAGAGAATCAATAACGCAACAATCTGTTCTTACAGGAGCCCTTCACAGACATAGGGTTTGGGTTCTGTGTACCCTTCAAACCTGTTTTACATTTTGCACGTCCTCTGCTAAAGCTTTTGCTTGCTTTTAATAATAATAATAAGATAATATACGAAATGTACAGATGTGAAGACGTCTAGTTCCAGGACGTTAGGTGTTATCGTGCATGATATCTTGTTAACAGCTTTTTGGCTGTTTTTCAAGGCTACACCGCGGAAGGATAAGCTGACTGCGTCCCTTTCTCTTATTTCCTGCCACACATCCATACAACAGAAGGTACTTTGTTCAAAAGACAGTCTTTTCACTAGTTGAGGATCTCATTTTCCATCTTTGCCGCGATAAATTATTTCGTTTAACGGGAGACACAAATTGTGAATGTTTTCGTCCGCTTACATTTCTGTTACTGTGTCGTCTGTTTACAAAGCAATCGTCTTAACAGTTCTTTGACGACGGCTTTATAAGCCTAATAAATTTATTTAGGTTTTTTATGATTTGTAATGTCCATATAGCACTGTATCTATTTTATTTTTCCAAACATATCTTTTATCTGCTGAGAGCTCAATGCCTTCTTCTTTACTCCAACAATGTGAATTTAAAGTCTTTCACTTTGAATCATATTAATTCTTCTATACTGTCCTCTTTTGTTAAACAAACAATCTTTGTAATCTTCTAAGCTTATTGTGTTTTTAACAATACGTTTCTTAATTCTTTCTCTATTTTATCACCAACGTTATAAGCATGCATTCAGGCTCTTAAACCACAGAATCTTTCCATTATTATTCCATTGCATTCATCTTTCATTTTTCCTAAGACATTCTTGTTTAATTGTGGAATTCCATAAATATTATCGGTTGGTTAATCACTTTTATCAAAGTAATCAATCATCGATTTCATGTCTTCATAAAAATCTTCAGTTCATATATTGTAGTTATAACCATCAATGTCTTGATAAGACAACTCAATATTTTCTCCATATTTCGGTTTCACTATTCTATAGTGAAAATTATACATCATTTATTTAGATAAACAGGTATACTCATTCTGACATAGATGGGCTTATTAAATGTGATTTTGGTCTCGTTCATATGAATGGACACAAGATTTTCATTAAAATAGTTATTTCTTTGAAGTTTGGCTTAGCTATAAGATTACCACATATTTCTCCATTAGAAACTAATTTTATATCCACTGCGTTTCCTATATTTTCTATCGTTTTTGTACTGATATCAGTCAACATCGGTGCATTTTTCTAACCAATACATGCCATAAATAGAAGTACAGTCCTTGGCAGATTTCTATCATCTTGGAAGGTGACTGATATCAGTCAAAATTGATTTGCAACAAGGTAAATAAAGTATGTATCTGCGACTGGTTGCTACATTCTTTATAATTTTTCTTTAAGTGTTCTGTTGAATTGTTCAACAACAGATGCATTTAATTCTGTAAAAGATGAATAATGATTGATGTAGTATCTTTTCATCAGCTCATGTAACTCACCATTGTTGAATTCTTTATCATTATCTGTCTGTTATTTTCTTGGAGTTCTTACTTTGAATATTTTTTTCAAAAGCGTCAGTTACATTCTCATCTGTTTCATTTTTATTTGGAATAGCCAAAGGAAATTTTGAAAAAAAAATCCATAACAGTTAATAAATATTTACATCCTTTATTAATTTTAGATAATCGTTTCAGATTACCTGAGTCCATTTCAACTACATCAGCTTGCGATAAATCAACAATTCCAAATGAAACAACTCTTCTTCTTTTAAATTCTTTTCATTTCTTTATGCATTTCATTAATGATTTATTCATGACTATTAAAGGGGTCTGGGAGACATGCTTCGCCTACAAATTTTTTTAAAGCACTTACTCTTTATAGTTTTACATAATGTGCAAAAACCTTCAGTCCTCTGTTGTCCGTTTTTAGTGGTGAGTCTGTGAGGGTTATGTGTTTCAGTAAATTTTTTGCAATTCAAACAATATATGTGATTGTGTGGATCCATTTACACCGATTTAAAAATCTGATAAGATTTTAAATTACTTCACCTACGATAATTAACTTAACATCAATTGGAACAGTTTTAATAGAATCTTTTAATCTTATTCTGAGAAAATTTTATCTGTTTACCATTATTGATTGCTTACTATTATTTATTTGGTATAGTTTATCAGCCATGCTGTCAAAGTCGTCAAATTTTAAATTTCTCGTTATATTCATACCAACAACAATGACACTTTTAAGTTCTAAATCGTATTCGAAACCATGCATCTTTTGTTCTCTTCCAGTCATAAAAGTAAATTCAATTATGTGTTTATCATATACTTTTTCTTTAAGATTACTTAACTCATCTAAGTGCAGAGTTAAATCTGTTTATGAAAAATAATCTGAAAAACCTTTTTCTATTTCCTTTTTGATAAAGTAATTAGGTTAGTTTTACTGACATAATTATTAAACTGTGTTAGAATACTTCTATATTCGGGTTTTGTAACAACATTTGACATCTCTTTCTGTGAATAATGTTTGTTCACTACATTTTCGAATTTTGTAATTAATTCATTATTAACTTTTGAATGAAAATCTAACTCACTATTTATCTTATTTCCAAAATCGTCCATTTATGCGACTGCAGGCTTTCTCGCCGGATTTCACCTATGAAATCTTCACGGGTTATCAGCCGATTGGCGTCGTCTTCTAGTCGCAACATTTCAATCCATTGCCTATCCATCGTCTTCAGGCGAAGTGTCGGGATGCTGTCAGTCGCGCGCCTTTGTAGCCGCTAGACCGCAATCAGATTTCGGCCGCCAACCAATCACGTGCCAGCTGAATCGCACGGGGGCTTGGCGCCAACGGTGCTGGGGGCGACGCGAGTGGTGGCGTCCATTCCCGGTGTCTGTTCATAATCAACGCCGGCCGCGGTCCCCTTCGGACCAGAGCGTTCTTGCCGAATTTTCCTAATTGCAGGATACCAAGCTGTACTGAGACGGTAACCACTCTCTCGATTAATTAAATTTACGTGCAGACGAATCTCTACCGTTTCTTTTATCACCGAATACCAAAATCCACTGGTGCTGCATAACGTCTTTGTTTCTTCAAATTTGAGGGTATGCTTTTCGTTGATGCTGTGTTCTGACAAGACGGACTTGTCAACCTGTCCAAGACGCACGTTTCTTGTATGTTACCTATGGCGCTGTGTAATGCAACGTTGCGTTTGCGTTACGTACTGCCTTCCACATTCGCATCCAATTCTGTAAATACCCGGTGTCATTAGTCCTAGTGGGTCTTTGGTCGATCCAAGAATATCCTTCATTTCCTTTGCTGTGCGAAATAGAGTCTTTACTTGGTGCTTGTTAAGGATTGTTGCGACCTTTGCCGTTGTTGGTCCCGCTTACGGCACGAACGCACGATCTCTTATGTCGTCCTCTTCCGGTCCCTCTCCTCCTCTCTTCTTATTGTTCCTCAAAGCTCGTCGTATTAGTTTCTCGCTGTAGCCTTTTCATCTGAAGGTTTCCTTTAGATGTTGTAATTCACTGGGTACGCTCTTCTTGTCGCAAATGGACCTCGCCCTGTGTACCAAGGTTTTAAGTACAGAGCTGCGTTGCGCTGGATGGTGACAGCTCCTAGCGTTGAGATATAGGTCCGTGTGTGTTTGTGTCCTATATACCGAATGTCCCAGCGTGCCTCCTGCGTTTCTAGTAACCAGGATGTCCTGGAAGGGTAGGCTTCCGTTTTTCTCTATCTCCATGGTAAACTTGATGTCTTCATGTATACCGTTGAGGTGCTGCAGGAACTCAAGCAGTTTATTTTTACCATGTGGCCACATCACAAAGGTGTCATCCACATATCTGCAAAATGCTTTCGGTTTCAGTGGCGCCATGTCCAACGCTACCTCCTTGAAGTATTCCCTGTATAAGTTAGACATGCTTGGTGCTAAGGGGGAAACCCATAGCAACTCCATCAATTTGCTCGTAGAATTTCCCACCACATTTGAAGTAGGTGGTGGTTAGTAGATGCCAAAACAGTTTGACTATGTCCCCATCGAAGTGTCCCTTGAGCAGTCCTAGAGAATCTTCCAGTGGCTCCCGTGTGAATAATGACGTCACGTCGAAGCTGAGTAACAGATCTTCTTAAACCAAGTGCATTTCTTGCATTACCTTGACTAATTCCGCCGAGTTTTTCACAGAGTGGGGACAATTCCCTACGAGTGGTTTTAAAAGCTGCGCCAGATTTTTGGCAATGCCGTATGTCGGCGCCTTTATCGTGTTTAAAATCGGACGTAATGGAACCTCCTTATTGTGACTTTTTGGTAGGACGTACAGGCGTGGTCGGGTTGGTGCCCTCGGGTACAGTCTTCTGATAGTGTTCCTTTGTAGTCCTGAGTTATTGAGCAACTCGATGGCCTTGCGTGTCACTGATGCAGTCGCGTCCTTTCCAATTTGCTGTTAAGCAAGATCTTGCAGGGGGGTGTCGATTTTCTGTCAATAATCTTTTGACTTCATCAGCACCGTCGCATTCCCTTTGTCCGCTGCTAGGACTACTATATCTTTGTCTTCCCGAAGTGTCCACAGTGCCTTGTGCTCTGCAGCCGAAATGTTCTTCGGCATTTTTGCCTTCTCAAGTACTTCGCGAATGTCTCTTCTTACTTCTTCTGCAGCCTCTGAGGGGAGATCTCTTATGGCCTGTTCCATACCACTCATGATTTCGCGTTTTGGCAACGTCTAAACTTCACCCTGGTTCCAAAGACGTTGCCAAAATGAGTAGCATGGTAAATGCGTCTCAGGCAATGGTACATTATTTAAAATCCAATTTACTATTCCTTTTCCATGTTTTTCACATTTCAAAAATGTGTAATGAAGATTATTCAAAAATGTAATTAAACATGGAATTACTTTTGTATTATTAATAATGAAATCACTAAATTTACTTGTTAACATCTGTGCAATGCTAACTTTTTCATTATGATAATATTTATTTCTAGCTAAATGTTCTCCATGAATTACTGTTAATCTGTCCATTAAACCTCTAACATAATTCATCCAAAGGTATTCAATTGGTTTTTCTGTACATTTATTTACTAAGCCTTGACTTTTTTTCTCAGCGACAGCTGAAGCAGTCTCAGAACTGCATTCAAGTGAACTTGTTTCTGAATAATCTGAAGAAACTGTAACTGATCTTCTGAAGTTTGGGAAAGTCATCAACAGTTTGGTGTATCAGATCTCTGTATCTATTACCTTACCTTGATTTTATTTTATTTGGGCTAGTCTCAGAATACAGTGCTCCTGAATTGAATGACATATCTGCATAATCTGATAGATCTACACCATCAAAATTTTCTCCCATTTCATTCATAGTAATCCATTTTTCAGTTAAAAGATTGATTAATCCATATGTTCCTTCATGTGTCTTTTCACAAATTGTTAATTTATCTCCACTGAATTCAACTGGTAATTTACCAACATATTGAAACATGCCAACAGGTTTTAGATCTAAAACTTTATCTCCACTATGATTAATATACTTTAACATTCCTTCACTATCATTTATCTTTTAAGTTTCATCCTCATGACTGCCAGACTGCATCTCCTTTATTATTTGAGATTGTCTCTCTTCATCATAATTCTTCAAAACGTTTTCAGTTTTTGATTCACTTAATGTATAGCTGTATTTCCCAGGAATATCATCAGACCAATCTTTTAATGGCTTAATAGATGATAAATCTACAAAATATTCTGTATGACGACAATATGGAATCATCTGTTTCTCAACTCCTCTATCTTGTTCAATAGATTTCAAAACAGTATCACCTAAAACTTCAATTTCTTGTTTAGTTGTTTGATAGCATGGATAACTGGGTGATCTTCTTTTTTATATTTTTCATAAACTCTTCTTGGTTGTTTTTTCCAAAGCTTGAATTGTGGTTTCAATTCTTCAGCTGTCTTTCTATTTCGCTTAGCTTTTTTAATAACCTCAAGATCATATTCTCCAAACATTTGTTGGGGAAGATAAAACATAAATTAAACATATCTAATGTTTGTGTTGAATGTTTCCCTTTATTTGAACTTCTATGGCTAATGTTTACATTTATGTTTAACATTTATGATTTAGTTTAATGTTTATGTTGTTATGAAATCTAATTTATTTCTGAACTTACCTTCATTTGGTTTTCTAGTCATGTCTGCAGTAAAAAATCCAAACTCTTCATTCCAACATTTACTACACATTTCTTTAAGATCATCAAACTTTAAATCGCCTCCAATGAACTTAGGGTAAATATGATTTACATTTGTGTCACCTGTCTAAAAATGTTAAAAAGATTAAGATTATCTCTGACTAATTGCTTTGAGTAAGACAAAGCTAAATAGAAACAGTCAGTTCCTTTATCTCTTCCTCTAGTAAAATATTCTCTTACTATAACTTGATTTTCAAGAATGCAGTCATCAAAAACCCAACAGAATTTTCTTGGCATTCATCCAATGGAATGGTTTCATCATTATTTTCAATAAAAGTAGCAATTTTTTCTTAATTCTTATCTTCAATTTTTCACACCTCTTTGTAAATGCTCGATATTGTGGTTAATCTAAACTTTTCAAATAGACATATACAAACAATTAACTTTATTCCAGCTCAGCCATCCTGGAGCAAGAATATAACTGTCAAGCATTAATATAGTTTTTCCACAACCACTTGCTCCTATGGCTGCACATCAAATATAATTTCGTAAAACTTTTCCTTGTTTACTTTTTTGACTTCTCTTTGGGTATTCTTATTTTTGGTTCCCAGTCGGTATTCAATTAATTGAAAATTTTTTAATGGTAATGAGTAGATTATTTCAACTGAGTGACAAGTCATCAGTTCTCAAAAAGAGATTGACTGTACCTATATGAGACAGCTTCAGTAATGTTGCACTGGTTGGTTTTTATTCAACATTTTTAACTCTTAATATTACATAGAAAAATAATAAACTAAATTGTGGACCAGCAAAAACAGGCTCCAACCTGCAGTCTGATGAAGAAACGATAGAAATTCCAGCTTGTCAGTATAGCTTGAAAATCTTGGGAAAGTTTATATATATTTGAAAAAGACTAATACTCACATGAAAGCAGATGAAATTTTAAACAGAGTTACTGCTGAGAGTGATGTAAAATTGTATATGGATATAAAAGGTAGCATATTAAGTGTGCTTCATTTTAGTAATCAAATTGTTGAGGCTAATGAAAAGGCTGTTACTAACGATGTTCCTAAAAGTATTTCTTTTTAATTAATAAATACAAATTTTGATTTGGTTGCTGGGATGTTTGTAAAGCATACTGATAATTTTCATTCAGAGATTAATATTGTTGCCTCATTCAAGCCCAGTGGATAACTTGGTGGGCCAATAATTCACAAACCACATTATCCTGTAAATATTCCAATTTCTTATCCAATTCAAAATCTAGAAATAACTGTAACTAATGAAAATGATAGTTTGATTACCTTCAGTGGTGCTTATGTATCAGTTGTTTTGGAAACGTCTTAATAATTTTTTTCCTTAATAATTCATGAATAAAATCGAGAGTTGTCAGTTCTACTCATTCCCAGTGAATGAGAAAAGTAAAAATAATTAAAATGTACCAAACAAGGATACAGAGATTATTATAAATATTGGTGATGGATGGTTGCCTCCTAATCATGCTCAGTTACAAATGAACTTTAGTGTTATGGGAGCTGAAGGTATTGATTATCCCACATACAATGGGAAATATTTGATTTTTGTTACTCTTCTTTATTCGATCACATTAACCTGTAGAATATATACCTGAAAAATGGAAGAAACGAAATTTTCCCACAGGACATGTGGAATATTAATCCTCCAAATTATTTTCTCATAGCATAAGATGCATTTCTCGATTTCAAACGAGTTATGAAAGCAGATTTAGATATTAGTTTATATAATTCTATAACGAGTTATCCCATTTTCGTTATTAATATGGCTCGAAGAAAGTATATTGTAATATTGCAGGAAACGGCTATGAAACTGTGTGCAATGATAAAATTCCTTCAGACACTATACCATATACAGTTATGTATGAAAAGAGAAATCGTACATATGATGCTCAACACAGAATACTTTTGAAAATTTTTAATCACTAGTTTTTACTTCTACATAAATTAATGAAAAATTAAAAAAAAACTATAGAAGTGTTAACTTCATGCTTATATACACTGTTGAAACGTTTAAAAAAGATAGAGAAATTAAAAGGGGGAATAGTTTTCATTAACCAGTTGATTTTATTTATTTTCTATGTTCACCTTTCATAAAAATTGCATTACATTTAATTTGCTTACGTTCACCCTTTATAAAAAATATATTAAATTTGTTTTATTACATTCACCTTTTATACGAAATAATTATTTTCGAGTGAGTTAGACTTGAAAATATTGGTGAGAGTAGGAAGTGAGCCAGTGAGCCAGAACTCAAAAATCGGTGTGTTAGCCTAAAATTTAGGTAAAGAGCCAGAACCCTAAAATCGGTGGGTTAGTCAGAAATTAAGGAATTGGGCTAGAGAGCGGGCTAGTGGGCCAGAATCCGCCTTTTCATACTACTCTTACAGCAACGTAGTCTATCTACGTACATTCTCCATTTTGTAAAACTTTCTGCGCCTTTTAATGCTCTATAGTAGTTGTTAAACTCGGAGGGAGTATGCTGCGGGCAGTATTTTACGTCCTCCCACAAATATACATAATTCTTCGGACATGAGGGTTACAGAGATTACTGGAAATTAAACTTTAGTACATTCCACATAGTTTTGGCAAAGTTATCTGTCGTTGACCAACTGGAGACATTTATACTGTGACGCAGTTGATTGGTGGGAAGACCTCATTAAACCTAGTACCCTAAACAATATTACAAAATGTAGCTTTCAAGCTAAATGATGGCTGCAGAAAGAATATCGAATATTACTTCCTTCTAACTGATAAACGCTGCGGTCGGCAATGTCTATATAAAAGAACAAATCCCTGGCGTAGTTGTTAGACCGTAAACTGCCGCTGTAATAACAGGTTATCAAGATTTAAGTGGGTTTTAATGTGATGTTATGGTCGGCACGCGACCGATGGGACACAGCATCACCGAGGTAGCGATGAAGTGGGGATTTTCCCAAACGACCATTCCACGAGTGAATATCAGGAATCAGATAAAAGATCAAATCTCCGACATCGCTGCGGCTGGAAAAATGGTCTGCGTGGACGGTACCAACGACGATTGAAGAGAATCATTCAGCGTGACAGAAGTGCAACCCTGCTGCAGATTGCTCCACATTTCAGTGCTGAGCCATCAACAAGTGTCAACGTGCGAACCATTCAACGAAACATTATCGATACGGGCTTTCGGAGCCGAAGGCCCACTTGTTTACCCTTGATGACTGCACGACACAAAGCTATATGCCTCACCTGGCCAAACACCACCAACACAGGACTGTTGATGGCGGGAAACATGATGCCTGGTCGAACGAGTCTCGTTTCAAATTGTATCGTGGGGATGGACGTGTACGGGTATAGAGACATCCTCATGCATCCATGGACCCTACATGTCAGCAGGGTACTGTTCAAGATGATGGAGGCTCTGCAATGGTGTTGGTCATGTGCAGTTTGAGTGATATGGGACACCTGCTACATCTACATGCGACTCTGACAGGTGACACGTACTAAATTATCCTGTCTGATCACCTGCATCCAGTCACGTTCATTGTGCATTCCGACGGACTTTGGCAATACTAGCAGGAAAATGCGACACCCCATGCGTCCAGAATTGCTACATAGTCGCTCAAGGAACACTCTTCTGAGTTTAAACACTTTCGCTGCCCACTATACTCCCCAGAAATGAACATGTGATTGAACGTATATGGGATGCCTTACAAGGTGTTCTGAAGAGATCTCCATCCTGTCGTACTCTTACGGGTTCATGGGCAGCCTTGCAGGATTTTTGGTGTCAAATCCCTCCAGCACTACTACAGACATTAGTCAAGTCGATGGCACGTCGTGTTGTTTCACCTCTACGTGCTCGTTGGGGCCCTACACGAAATTAGGAAGGTGTACCAACTTCTTTGGCTCTTCAGAGTAGAAATGCAGCATGTATACCAGCACAGCAGAACTGATATACACCTGCCTTGTAGCTTTTATGGAACGCCATTCATGGTATTTGGATGCGATTATTGTATGCATTTCTGAGTAAATCGTGATAAGAGATTAGCATGTCAGTAGGATCCTACATGCATTACTAACCTATTAACGATTCGAGGCTGAAGATTGTGACGTTACGTGTCTGTAGGCGTGGGATTTAGCCGCTGTGGGTGATACGAGAGGAGGTGAAAGTGTTGTGTGACTGACCGCTAGTGGGCCCAGGGCTCTGGGTGTGCCCCAGCAGGTCTGGCAAGGTAACTGGTACAGGCGAGTTCAGGTACAAAGATGAGCAGTGTCGCAGGAAATGGGTAAATCCCAAAGCTGGGAATTAGAATGGCAGTCGCGCACGTTGGCTTTCGTGCAGGAGAGGCACCAAAAATGATGCAGTGTCGGACCTCAAAGGTGACGTGTTAGAACTATTTGAGAATCTATAATAATCTTCGGTGAAGTATTAAAGCAAATCTGAATATATCTGCGATATCAGAAAACGAGGAAAATCCAATGACACGACAGTATTTCAATTTCTTTGAAACTACAGAAGTTAGTATCTCACAGTGAACTAACATTTTCCCAACAGACCTCTGAATTAACAAATTTTAAACGCTTCAAGTTATTTCAACCAATGATACCTTAAATGATAGCGTTGTACGATGGCTATAACCCTAGAAAGCCACTCATCTGTATCTGTTCCATTTATTGATTTATCGAGTCTTTAATAGCATTTTACTGCATTAATATTTGTCAGAAGATCGGTTATTGTACAATTAAACAGCAAATGGATACAGCATGGACACCTTGTGTAGTTATTTAATGCACAATTCACAATTTTGCCAGTAACTTTATTCAAGTGCTGACTGCAAGTGCTGTTAAAAATGTCTAATCTGAAAGTGGTCAGTCACATTTATTAACAGACACCACAGTTCAAAAGACAACCAAAAGACACTTCTGTCAAAGGACATAAATTATTGTTTAAATTAAATTTGACGACGATCTCTTGAAATTTATAGTGAGCACAATTGCGCACGAATACCGGCTTACTTACTTACAAACAAACCTAAACTTACATTTAATGTGAATGGTCTGAGTGTGACCGAATGTTTACAATATTTCTTCACTTAAAATTGCTGTAATAAGTGGTCGATTTGTGTCAAACCATGTCTGTAGAGCTTAAGAACGACGTGATTTTAGTGGGGACAACCGTCAGCCTATGGGAAAGCAGACAGTAGCTTAACACAGCAGGAGTTACGTGGAGACGGGACTTTTTCGAGTGAAGAGCTGAAGGGAGCGATTCTTGTCACTTTAACGTGATTTCTGGAAGGATCTTGGCCTGCTTGTGGTAATGATTGATTGTCGATCATGGAGTGTTTAATTCTGGACAAGGAACAGCCTCTACATTCCGTAATTTCTGTAGAGAACTTATGTTTCGACAGGTGTGAGTATGTTCCAGAGGTCTCCAACTTCCTAAATTAATAGTAAAGGAATGAGGTGAGACGGAGTATGAGTTATAGTTCTTAGATTCACAGATGGTAATTTGTAAAGCATCATGTTCAACTCTGAACTATTTTGAGGTGGTGAATATTTCGTGTCCTGTGATTATCAAATGGACTCATTTTTTCGGTATCTTTGATTACAGTTTAGTGTGGGGATTTTCCTACTATTCTTCTAACGCTCTCAGCGTAACTTTACTGCGTTCGATGACAGTATTTGCTGTCTCCATTTTAAATGAATATCGTAGGACCACTTCCCATTTATCTGAGATGTCCTTTCTTGGATAAACATTATCCAACGTAGTTCTCTGTCGTCCACATCAATTGCATCGTTTGAATAAAACTCTTGTTATTGAATCATTCACTTAAGTTTTATCTTGTAATTCTGTGTATTTTATTAACTCGCAATTCTAGTCAATGCATAGACTATTTGACTGCAGGATCAGGGCTACAATTTCTTATCTGCAAAGCATTAGCTGCAGGGCATAAGAGCAGATATGTGCGGCTCGACCTTATGACTACATCGAGCTATTCTTTTTAGAGAGAGCCATTCATATCTCAAGTACAGAAAGTACAAATAATCAGAGCTGAAGACGCAACTGGCTTGTTCCTGTGGGATGCCTTTTTGGAAGAGCAACTACACAAGCAGTAACCATTAGGTACCATCGCAATTGGGGTTACCTCATCTGGGCTATGAATTTAATCGCTATAGAATTACACCTGTAATTCTAACACATTACCGTATTCTGTGATCCATGTGTCAAATCTACTGCATTACAGGCAATTTGCTTGATGTCTCCTAGCGTAAATTTTTGCAGCAGTTGCATCTGTGAGAATCGGTAGCAAAAGTTATGTGTGGGGAAGATTTGTGGGGAGCTTCAGGGAAAATAGAAGAATGCTACACACAGGTGTGCAGAGTTCATGTTTGCAGTGGCCAGCAGCAGAGGATACTGACAGCAGCAATGGCAGCGCGAGCCACAGGCGGTGACTTCGTCCATCCGCGTCGGCATCGGCAGCATATGCCTATTTGGCAGCAACCGTACAGCAGATGCTGCCAACATGACTGACACGTTAAGTGCTTGTGCAGATAACATTAATATGTGTGAACTCCTAGGTCATCGTCATTGATGGTACTTACAAGTAATGAGCAACTATCCAGTCTGAGTGATACAGATAATATTAGTGGGCAATTTAGTCCTAAACCTAAACGTGGTAGTGTAGAAATTAAACTTATTAATGGGGAAGACAGTCCAATTTATAGAGGGGAAGTAACCCTTTAGATGACACATCATCAAAATTATTCAGTGATGTCTAGTATGAGATCGTTGTGTACGGAGCTATGTTATGTAAAAGCAGAGCAGGCTTCAATAGCGACAAAAACTGAGAATGTAGAGACAAGTGTGGCAAAAAGTGTAGTATCTGAGGTGAACAAAATAAACCTGATGTAGAAAAAATGAGTGATTAAAAGTTAGAAGTTATTGGGGCAGATGGGGGGAAAATTTCTGAGGAGGTTGGGCTGTTTAACACCTGAGTCGATACAGTTGAAGAAGATCTGGGGGTCAAGTTGGAAATGATACAGGACGAGCTCGGTACCGATATTAAGAATTGTATAATGAGGCAAAACACTCTTGAGCAGTCGCCTGGGGTGGCCGAGCAGTCCTAGGCACTACAGTCTGGAAGCGCGCGGCGGCTACGATCGCAGGTTCGAATCCGGCCTCGGGCATGGATGTGTGTGATGTCCTTAGGTTAGTTAAGTTTAAGTAGTTCTAAGTTCTAGGGGACTGATGACCTCAGAAGTTAATTCCCATAGTGCTCAGAACAATTTGAACTCTTGTGCAAGTGTACCACTACATCGATTAACAATTTGTCAGGTACAGTTGTAGAATGTAATACGGGGGTGCTTATAAATTAATAACATTTTGAATCTGGATTAAATAAAGAAGCTGTGCAGCATAAACCGCAGATTAAAAATGTACGAGCAGAAGAAAATTCTTTACCAGAGGATCAGGCTTCTGCTGCAGTAGGGGTTCGATGGGTTAATTCAGGAACGACAAAGTGTTTCGCAAATGATGGAAGGTAACATCCAGATGATTTTCTTAAGCATGTAGAGTTGGTTGTACGAGAGGAATGTCCCAAGAGGCTAAAATTAAGTTCGCTAAAAGACATATTGAGTGCAGTGTACAATCAAGGGCAAATTTAACCCTCTGACTGCTGGAGGCGTACCATTCTTGGGGCGCTGAGGCGCCGCGGCCTGCGGCGTAATCCGGCTACCTGCGCTGCGTGCCTGTCCCTCGGAGCTGCAGCCGACTTCTCGGCTCATTACGGTTCAAATGGCTCTGAGCACTATGGGACTTAACATCTGAGGTCATCAGTCCCCTAGAACTTAGAACTACTTAAACCTAACTAACCTAAGGACATCACACACATCCATGCACGAGGCCGGATTCGAACCTGCGACCGTAGCAGTCGCTCGATTCCGGATTGAAGCGCCTAGAACTGCTCCGTCACCGCGGCCGGCAGCTAATTACAACTCGCATAAAGTCAGCGTGAATTTTTGGAGACTTTGAGTTGTAATACCTCGAGCAATGGTTTTTATAAAGAAATCAAATTTGGCCATCTTGTACATCTTTCGAATAATAATGAAAAGAATTTTACTAGCCATATTGAGACAGAAAATTGTAGGTAAATCGGCCAAAAAATTAGGCGCCCGAAAAAATTTCGAGGTTTGGCTTCTTGCATCTCTTGAACTACGTGAAACTTAGTATGTAGTAACCTAGCAACACAAGGTTCTTAAATATAAAGTTTCATTTCAAATTGTTCAAATGGCTCTAAGCACTGTGGGACTTAACATCTGAGGTCATCAGTTCCCCAGACTTAGAACTAGTTAAATTGAACTAACCTAAGGACAACACACACATCCATGCCTGGGGCCGGATTCGAACCTGTAACCGTAGCAACAGAGCGGTTCCGGACTGAAGTGAATAGAACCGCTCGGCCACAGCAGCCAGTAGTTTCGTTTCCATAGCACTTTCCAATACTGAATTAATTATGCGCAAAATTGAAGTTTTGTAAAAACTTCAAAAATGCGGTATTTTCGTTTTGATTTTGTTAAAAACTATACTCTGTAAAGCATACCAAGCTGTATAACTGGAATGAAAGTTGGGCACGAACATCAATTCCGAAAACAATGTAAACTTCGGATTCGCGTATCTAGTAGAGTGAACGCATGATGAAAATGAAGTTAAGAGTTCAATAGACTGACAGCACAACGATAAGGAATAAAAATTTTTCTTACCCTTCTATTTTCCAATAATCTACAAATTAGTCGACAAGGTGTAAATTTTTATGAAAAGATGAAAGCAGGCTATATTCGATACTTCTTTCACAAATACCGTTTTCTATTAATGCTTCAAAGCCAGTCTCTTTCAAAGGTTCAAATGGCTCTGAGCACTATGGGACTTAACTACTGTGGTCATCAGTCCCCTTGAACTACTTAAATCTAACTAACCTAAGGACATCACACACATCCATACCCGAGGCAGGATTCGAACCTGGGACCGTAGCGGTCGCGCGGTTCCAGACTGTAGCGCCTAGAACCGCTCGGCCACCTCGGCCGGCCAGTCTCTTTCGAACAACAAGTTTTAAGCCTGCCACCCTCCCCAGAACATTGGGCTTAATTTCCAATATTGGCTAACAACAGAGGCAAAGTAGCAAGAAAAATTTTGCATGTTGTTTCTCTTTGGTCAGAGGCGTTTAATTCAGTAATGGAAAACAGGTTTTGTACAAGTAGACCGAATGTGATCTATATTTGTACCACTAAGGATAAAAAAATATAACTGTGCATGTTAGGTGTTAATAATTTAAATGTATCGTACGTAAATTGATACATGGGTTTTGTTATACTGGCGCACTGTACTCGACGTAATTACATTAGCTAATGTACATATGTTGCGCCATTTCAATCACCAAGTACGTTCATTTGCCAGTAAACTGCTACATACCAATAAGTCAGGCTCTGTTTGAATAATTTTACACGTGTTGCATCTATTTCCCATCCTTCGTTTTGATACGGGATATGGACCGGCACTGGGGAAGTTACAAACACATTTATATTTTTCTACGTTTTAGCCGTTTTTTTTTGTTGGTAATTGATTCAGAAGTGTAAATAAATTTTCTCGGATTTAGTTCCCAGTGATTAGTAATGCTACTATGTAAGATAAGTCTCAAAGCATTTTTCAACACATAATGGAACGTTGCAAGTTTTGCATTAGTATCTAGTTTCCCGGCGCACTTTCTGTTTCGTGCAAGCCACGCATCTACGCATTAGCCGACTTTTCTGCTAATTTTCACTCACGATAACTGCCGGAAAATGTCTACCTGAGAATCACAGAGGATTCTCGTGATCGTAGCGCCTTCCCCTACCAGCTTTTTTCCGGTCTGTAGTATATTATTCTACAATCTCCCTTGTGGGAGAAAGGTGAAACTCTGCGAGTGCCATTTTCCGTCCTGTTACCGACCGGTGGAGAGCATGAGCAATTAGAATGCACAAATCCAGAATGTGAAAAAAATATTTCTTGTGCCATTTTACAGTATTACTCACTGATCCCACTGAGCTCAGTAACATGTCACAACCGTCAACTGCACGTATTCTAGAACTGTAATCTACAATACATTGCGGTTTCTTTATTTTTTCACTAGAATTTCTGTCAGTCTTCTCTGTTTCAACCATTTGTGTTGTGTGACTAGTGGACAACATGCACAACTCTCTCTTATCGCACCACTTGATAGTAAGGACCTTGTCAGTGGACTTAAGCTCAGTTTCTTCACGTTATAATTTCTTCTGCAGTTTAGGCATGTTGCGCCTATTCTTACGACAGTGCCACATGCGGCTGTTCCATGGTTGTGAAGCCAGAGGAACAGGTCCGGGCTGGAGTACCAATTGTCGACATATAGAATCTGATCCTGTTCCAAACACGGCCCCATAAGAGCTGCCACTACGTAGCCACTTTTTTCCAAGTTGTTGAACCCAATTTCTGTTGTTGCGCCTGTATATACAATAAAATTCAAAACATACCCACTCTGACAGTAACACAGTACAAATGCCTTTATTCCGAACCTACTTCGCTTAGTTGGAATAAACTGCTTAAAAGATAATCGTCCTTTGAACAGCCAGAGACTTTCATCTATACAAAGCTTGTGATGTGGGCGAAATGAATTACGAAACATCTTACGAACTTTTTCAACAATCGTCCCAATTTTAAACAGACTGTCACCTCCAGTACTCGCAGAGCTACCACTGAAGTGTAACATTCCCAGTCTAAAGACATAATTTGGCTGAAAACTGGTGTACTCAAAAGTGTATCTCTGGATCAATAATCACTTAATTCTTACTTCTTAACTAGCGCCATTAGAAGGCAAATAGCAACAAAACTATACTTTTCGTCAAATCCAGTGTCTTTCCACATTGACAGTCGAGAATTCACAGATTCTGTAGTATTTTCTCTGGTTCTTTCGTCTGCAATAAATTTCAACATTTCTTGAGACATAAATATCACAAAAAATGAAAGAATGCTTGTGTCAGTATCTAATTGACATTTGCGTCCTGAACTCGAGTCATCGAAGCAATGGTTTAACAGCTGGAAATCGGTTTCTTTCCAGTTAAATGTGTCATTTAAGCTCTGTCTTTTCCGAATCGTTTCACTGTCACTTTCTGATTCCTCGGATTCAGAGGAACTGCTGACTGTAACTCTTGCTCTCCCCTCTGATGTAAAGGGCTGAGGACTACAGCTTCGGGATTCTATTGAAGACTCATCACTGCTAGCAACATCAGATAACTCACACTCCCTGTCGCTCTTAGTGAGCATATCCAGGATTTCTTGTCTGTGCAACCACGGCTACGTGACAATTCTCACGCAGAAAACTAGACAACGGACGAAAACACAGGAATAAAAAAAAAAAAAGAAGTTCAAATGTGTGTGAAATCTTATGGGACGTAACTGCTAAGGTCGCCAGACCCTAAGCTTACACACTACATAACCTAAATTATCCTAAGGACAAACACACACACCCATGCCCGAGGGAGGAATCGAACCTCCGCCGGGACCAGCCGCACAGTCTATGACTGCAGCGCCTTAGACCGCTCGGCAAAACACAGGAATCGAAGTCGAATTCTGCGAATAGGGAACATTACAGCAAACATATATGCACTCTCGAACTATACAGTCGGACCACTAAACAGCTACTGGAAAAGCAGAGCGGAAATACAGCTCTGCGTGTTTAAACGTCTGTAGCGCTCAGGCAGCTGTCACTGATCGCGCCTAAACTCGTCTGTAGCGGTGGAAGGGCCGGTGGCGCGGTATGCGTCAACACGTCCTTAGCCCTCTATGGAAGACCCAAGGGCTGCGCTTATACTCTTCAGGCGTGCCGGGGAAACAGCGAGGCAGGACACGTTAACACGTCCCCGGCAGTCAAAGGGTTAATGAGTGATTCATTTGTTATCTATGGCCGGCCGCGGTGGTCTAGCGGTTCTAGGCACTCAGTCCGGAACCGCGCGACTGCTACGGTCTCAGGTTCGAATCCTGCCCCGGGCATGGATGTGTGTAATGTCCTTAGGTTAGTTAGGTTTAAGTAGTTCTACGTTCTAGGGGACTGATGACCACAGATGTTAAGTCCCATAGTGCTCAGACCCATTTGAACCATTTTTTTGTTATCTATTAAATGTTTGAGAGTTGTTTCCTGAATAAATTCTAAAGAGAAGGGAGACAAATACAAATTCAGAATGTGTTTCTAAACGAAACAAGTTTCAAACACGGGCGATACAGATCTCTGTGTGTATGAACTTTCTGTGTTGATGCACATAAATCGTCCGCTAGGAGTGTTGATGGAGATTACGATACTCAAGAGACGACTACCGGAATTTTACAATGGAATCTCGTTCACAGTCCGATAATTTCCATCGATACGTTTGTAGATTTCATTGGGAAACTAGAACGGGCGTAGAAATTCAAACCACGTGATTGGAACAGTACACAGGGAAATGGGTTCCAGAGCGGGAATGTTAGTGAAATCCACAATAATTATAAGAATCATAACAGAAATAATGATTACTGTAATAATAATTCCCAAAGCGGAAACGGAAATGGGAATCCTTTCATCCAAAATGAAAACTATGAGAGAAATTTTGAGGGGGCAGGAGCCTCACGAAATGCACCAGGAAATTAGAGATCGCCACATCTCAGTTCCGAGGGTGGCAAAATAAACCGATTTCATGCGAACAAGGCTGATGATGAGACGGAGGATTTTGAGGGTGATTTAAAACCTGTAGACGATTAAGAGGTGGATCAGGAGAATAGAGAGGTGGATTATAGGTTAACTATTTGCTTAGGAGATATGCTAGTACTTAATGGCAGCGCAAGGCAAAGTGACTACTCTATGAATGATTCGAGATGATGTGGAAGAAATGCTGCAGTCATTAATGTCTCACTGGTGGGGACGAGAGAAATTTAAAGTAGAAAGAGGTCCTGAAGAGAGGAAAGACGAGATCGGGGTGAATTAACTGTTTAATTAATTGTTCATTGTAGTAATGAAATTGAGGCATGGACTGACGTTGTAATGTGTACCATAAATATGGAGGAAGAAGGAAGGGAGTTGAAACTGATCATTTTCTGGCGCAATCTACATCTACACCTACATCTACATGGATACTCTGCGAATTGCACTGAAGTGCCTGGCAGAGAGTATTCTGAAAGAGGACGGACAGGCTTATTGTACGCAGTGTCCCTAGTAGATCTGTTATATTTTCTGTGTCCTGCCAATAGAACGCAGCCTTTGGATGGCCTTCCCCACAACATTTTCCCTAGGTATTTAGTGGAATTTACGGCCTTTATATTTGACTGATTTATCGTGTAACTGAAGTTTAACGTATTCCTCTTAGAACTCATGTGGATGACTCACACTTATTTAGAGTCAATTGACAATTTTCGCACCATACAGATATCTTTTATAAATCGTTTTGCAATATGTTTTGATCGTCTGATGACTTTATTAGTCGATAAATGACAGTGTCATCTGCAAACAACCGAAGATGGCACCTCAGATTGTCTCCCAAATAGTTAATATAGATAAGGAACAGCAAAGAGTCTATAACACTACCTTGGGGAACGCCAGAGATCACTTCTGTTTACTCGATGACTTCCCTTCAATTACTACGGGAAATCACGAATCCAGTCACATAACTGAGACGATATTCCGTAAGCACGCAATTTCACTACGAGCCGCTTTTGTGGTACAGTGTCAAAAGCCTTCCGGAAATCCAGAAATACGTAATCAATTTGAAATCCCTTGTCAGCAGCACTCAAAACTTCATGCAAGTAACAAGCTAGTTGTGTTTCACAAGAACGATGTTTTATAAGTCCATGTTGACTGTGTGTCAAACGACCGTTTTCTTCGAGACAATTCATAATGTTCGAACACAATATATGATCCAAAATCCTGCTGCATATCAATGTTAATGATATGGGCCTGCAATTTAGTGGATTACTTCTAATACCTTGGTGTGACCTATGTAACTTTCTAGTCTTTGGGTACGGTTCTTCCGTCGAGCGAACTGTTATATATGATTGTTATGTACGGAGCTATTATATCAGCATACTCTGAAAGGAACGTAAATGGTTTACAGTCTGCATCAGAAGACTTGCTTTTATTAAGTGGTTTAAGTTGCTTCACTACACCGAGAATATTTACTTCTACGTTACTTATGTTGGGAGCTGTTCTTGATTCGTATTCCGGAATATTTACTTTCGTATTCCTATGTGAAGGCATTTCGGAAGGCTGTGTTTAGTAACTCTGCTTTGGCAGCACTGTCTTCGATAGTATCCTCATTGCTATCGCGCAAAGAAGGCATTGATTGTGTCTTGCCACTAGCATACTTTACATACGTCCAGAATCTGTTTGGATTTTCTGCCAGGTTTCGAGACAACGTTTCAGTGTGGAAACTATTATAAGCATCTGGCATTTAAGTCAGCGCCAAATTTCGAATTTCTGTAAAAGATCGCCAATCTTGGGGATTTTGCGTCTGTTTAAATTTGGCATGTTTGTTTCATTGTTTCTGCAAGAGATTTTCTGCAATGTTTAGAGGGGGTAGAAATTAGCGATGAGCAGCCTGTAACTGAAATGACCGATACTGATGAACACAGAATGTGTGCGTGTCTCCACCCTAAAATTGGTGTTACGACGGCTGTCAAAGAGAGTCCATTGATGAACGGGAAAAAGGGCATCGAGTTCGAACAGTTCAAAAAATGCAAAAAGGTGAGATTCAAAAGGTGCTAAAATCTGCTAGAAAAATGCCATAAGAGGAAAAAATGTCTGAGTTGCAACTTGTGAAAGAAAAAAAAAGTTGCTTGTATTAATATAAGTGTGTAAAGAAGTTTATTTCATGTGGGGTTTTTTAAGAATTTTGTTTTGTGTAAGTGGTAATTTTGTAAATTTAATATGTAAGTAACATGTAAGTAATACGGATGGAAGTCGACAGAACATAATTAATTTCAAAATATCCACGGGTGTACTGCCGGTCTACAGTGTCCAACGGGTACAATATTTCGGCGATCATACATGTCACCATCATCAGGTGAACTGACGGACTGAGCTCCTGTGAACGTGCCGGCACGGAGATCCGTACGCTATGGCTGCTCAGAGGGAACTGGGTTCGGTCGCGGCGGCGGCCGACTTATATATCCTCCGCCCGCAGCGCGCTCCCTCCTCTGTCCGCGCCCCGCGCCACGGTCGGGCGGTGGAACAGATTGCGACAGCGTCTGAGATGACGTCGGCGTGATGGCTCTGTCCGTCGTGGTCGTCACAACTATACGTTTGCTCGATTTACTCTTGATTAACCAAATCGCTGGTTCCCAAGCCTTGGTAAGATTATAGCCACAGTCACGGTTTATGAGGTCGTCATTGGTGCGAATTTCGATGGCCTCTCTAACAACGCTGTCCCAGTATCTCGACGTCTGTACCAGAATCCTCGTGCGTTCATACTCCATAGCGTGATTTTCCAACAAACAATGTTCAGCGACCGCCGAATTGCTCGGATACATCAGTCGAGTGTGCCTCTGATGTTCACGGTATCGATCCTCGACGGTACGCATCGTCTGACCAATATACGACTTGCCACATTGACACGGAATCTGGTACACGCCGGCCTTCCTCAAACCGAGGTCATCTTTGGCGCTCCCCACCAGTGCACTAGTTTTATTCGGAGGACAAAACATAGTTCCGACCCTGTGTTTCTTCAAAATGCGGGCGATTTTCCCCGAGAGTGCGCCTATATATGGAATAAACGCAGTGCCTACCTCCTCCCTCGTGATTTCATCCATCTCCACAGGTTGTGCTGTAGTGGTTGGGCGGAGCGCACGTTGAATCTGCCACTCTGGGTACCCATTTTTTCGAAATATAGTTCTCAGATGTTACACTTCCTGGGGTAGACTCTCTGCGTCAGAGATAGTGCGCGCCCTATGTACTAGAGTTTTAAGTACCCCATTCCTCTGTGAAGGGTGGTTGCAGCTGTCTGCGTGCAAATACAGATCAGTGTGCGTTGTCTTCCGATACACCCCATGACCTAAGGTGCCGTCAGCCCTTCTCTTGACCAAGACCTCAAGGAAAGGTAATTTACCCTCCGTTTCAGTCTCCATAGTGAATTTGATGTTGGGGTGTACAGAGTTTAGATGTGTAAGGAAGTCAAGGAGTTTATCCATACCATGTGGCCAGATAACGAACGTGTGATCTACGTAACGGAAAAAGCAAGTAGGTTTCCATTCGGATGACGACAGGGCTTCCTCCTCGAAGTTCTCCATGTGCAAATTCGCTACCACCGGTGAGAGTGGGCTACCCATGGCGACTCCCTCCGTTTGTTCGTAGTATTCTCCATCAAAAAGAAAATACGTGGAAGTCAAGACATGCCTAAACAATTCAGTGGTCTTCTCGTCAAACTTCTGACTAATCAATTCTAGTGACTCTCGAAGGGGTACCTTCGTAAACAAGGAAACGACGTCAAAACTCATCATGATATCTGACTCATACAACCTGAAGTTATCAAGGCGTTTAACAAAATCCACGGATTTACGGATGTGATGAGGGCATTTACCCACATAAGGACTTAATATTCCCGTCAGGTATTTGGCCAACAAATATGTAGGTGCCCTGATGTTGCTGACAATGGGGCGTAATGGTACCCCCTCTTTGTGAACCTTCGGGACTCCATATAGTCTAGGCGGTACCGGACCTTGGGGTAACAATTTCTTAGCGTCACCCTCCGGTAAATCTGCGTCCTTGAGAAGCGACCTCGTCTTGTTCTCCACCTTCTTTGTAGGGTCAACGCTGATCTTCCGGTAGGAATCGTCATGTAGCAAGCTCTGCATCTTATCTGTGTATTCTTTATGGGAGACAACAACTGTAGCATTGCTTTTGTCAGCCGGCAAGACAACAATTTCAGAGCGCTCCCATTCATGAACACCAGAGGCATACTCGACTGATGTATCCGAGCAAGTCGGCGGTCGCTGAACATTGTTTGTCGGAAAATCACGCTATGGAGTATGAACGCTTAATTCTGTAATATAATGTATGTCATTCTAGAAGCGTATTGAATAGGTTTATGTATGTAAAATTAGGAGAAATAGTTTCAAATATGTTTATGAGAATAAAGTTGGAGAATAATCGTATTTTATTGCTAATAGGAGTGAAGATTTGCTGAATTTATAATCCAGTTACCCACTGAGTTCAAAATGAAATTTAAATAAGCAGTTTCTGCACAGGGTAGTATCAGTTCTAAGTTCCTCATTAAATGCAGTAAAACTGTTTAGGATTGATAAATTTTAATCGATTTATGTAGGCGAGCAAATTTCAGAACACGAAAGACGTGTTCTCTAGTGGGAACATGGACAGAGTGCTGGGGACGCTGAGCTGAATGAAGTGTTTTGCCTACACGATAAATCAGTCTTTGCTTGCTATCCTGTTTGTGAATGTATCGATTACACTGGAGAGGACGTTTAGTGCCTGATCTATAAGGATTCAGGAAACCTTATGATTACTGGTAATCACACCACAGTCGTATTTCGATAGCTATCACCATTTACCTCTGACGGTGACAGCAGAAGGACCCATGTTCGGCGCAGCACGTGGCCAAGGGGATTACGAAATTTTGCAGAGGGGGCTGGAGTGTGAATGATCCGAATCAGTATGTTACAAAAAGCGTTCTGGAGAGTTCGCTGGAATTTAGTTGTTGCTCTAGGGGCTGGGAAATACATTCACAGAACAAAGCAATCTATCTTATGCTGGTGTAAGTAAATTCTGAAATTTGTGGTAAGGCCTTATGGGACCTAACTGCTGAGGTCATCGGTCCCTAAGCTTAAGCAGTACCTAATCTAACTTAACCTAACCTGCGCTACCATCTGCAACAGATTATGGAACAGACCAGAAAAACCGAATCTAAAGCTGCGAGTGCTCTGGGAATGTTGGGATGGAGGAGGGGAGGTACGAAGCAGAGTCAGGGATGGTTATGGCGTACTTATTCTGTTAACATACGCCGGGGAAGGCACATCATTATGGTGGCGAGGGAATTTTTTCGGTAGGTGTGTGACGTTACCACAATGCTTTTTCCTTAATTTCAGATGTATGTTGCACGATGGTTCGTTAGTTACGACTGGGAGAGGGCAGGTGGTGGTTTTTCACATTAATTTAGATGTTTCTTTTTCCCGAGAGCAGTGAAGCATTTATCATGACCTGTGTGTGTGCGTCTGTGTGTTTGTGTATTTGAAGTATCAAGGCTGTTTGGTTTCGAGTGATGTTTAATTGTTGGACTATATAATTTTTTTCCGATCTTACTATGATCCATGTGTGTATATATGTGTGTGTGTGTATTTAAAGCACCAAGGCTGTTTGGTTTTGAGTGGTGTTTAGTTGTTGGATTATATGATTTTATTTAAATTAGATGATTCTCTCAAGTACTGTTCTTTTAGTTTGTCTGTTAGGGTTTCTTTTGTCGGTAGTACATAGACAAGACAGGGTCACTCTCTAGCGCTTCTGCTGCTGAAACTATGATGCTGTCATTTATGTGCCTGAGATTTCCTCCAAGTGATGATGGCAGTAGGCTGATTTTCAGTCAGTTTTTATCTCTTCCTTTCAACCAAGTGTTCTGACCGATGTATGAGTGTCTTGTTATGAGTGAAATTATGAATATGCTCCACCACTAGCAGTTATTCACATGTGGAGGCAGCTCTTCCTTTACTTCTGTGATAGTTTACTGTCCCTTTCTTTCATAGTAAGTGCCTTGAACAATGTATGCTCGCAAGAGGTGTGATAGAGTACGGCCAATGAATGCATTTGAACCGAAAACTGTGGAGGTGTATCTCAGGCAAGCACACACAGAGCGTTTCCCACCAATCTGTACCAGTGTAATTACGTAATTAGGGCGTCTAGTAATACTTGCACCAACAGCAGTGGGTGTGGTGGCAGTAGCACATCTGATAAATCAGGAAGACTGCCTGCAGTCTGCTTTCGCTGTGGTTTTGTGGGCATATGTTGAACAACTATGTGCGCAGCGTAAGCGTTTTAGTTAGTCATGGATCACTGGCGTGTTGTGATGCTGGAAAAAAATAAAATCAAAACGTAAATATCAACGACCAAATGAATAAATACATAACAATAATATTAATAATAAATCTTTTACTGCTCTAGATGTTTTAAAGCTCGTACACTGCTGCTACGATCCCCAGGTGCGCTGGACACGTTTACGCGTTCCTTTGATCCTTTCGTCATGTGCTGTAGACTTGGATATGTACATTCCCTTGTGCTCCCGACGTTTTAACAAGCCTTGCCGCTAGTGTCCTTGTGTACCCTGGATGTGTTCAGGCGCGAGACACTTAGCGGGTAGGTAGTGCCGCCAAGTAGCCTCATATCCTCTCTGAGCCCTCAACAACTGCTCATCGTTAACCCCGTGTGCGTTTGCTGCTGTGATCTTATATGTGTTGCTAATTTCATCACCGTTCTTCACTGAGAAAATGCTACACTGTTGTGGCTGCACAGAGCAAGAAGATGGTGACAGGCAATTAGACCTTGTACTTGGCATCACAGGATTAAGAAAAACTGAAGGAGAGGATGAGGCCCATCCATATAAAAACCATTGATGTCATGTTACTAGAGAGAGTAATTGGCAAGCTAATATCGTTACATGTAGCTATAATGCATTCTAAAGATTGTAAAGAACCAAAAGCTCTCAGTGGAAACTGAAATAATTAAAATATTTACTTAGCTAGAGATTACATTTTCTGACATAACAACAAACAGGTTTCGACTGAACAGAGTATCCTACATAGAACTTTCGAATTATTAATTTGTCCAATACAACAATTATTCTTTTTCGACTAGATATTAAACGCTGTTAAAAGAAGTACATCCTTCCATCGAGAAAAGATTTAACTACGCATATATCTCGACGTATAAAAATGTTTCGAGTATTAATCAAGCGGTATTATGGGCACCGCTTTGCATGCTATCATTTCCAAAAAAACAATTCGTTCAGATATCGTGAACCAAATTCATGAAATACGATGGGTGCTATAATTCACGTTCCACATCAAAAAAACAGTAGGTGCTATTCGAGCAATAAATCCATGAATATAAGAAACCATATCTTGAGAACGGTCAAATACACTGAAGAGCCAAAGAAACTGGTACAGGCATGCGTACTCAAATACAGAGACATGTAGATAGGGAGAATAAGGCGCTGCGGCAGGTGACGCCTATACAGGGTAGTCCATTGATAGTGACCCGGCCAAATATCTCACGAAATAAGCGTCAAACGAAAAAAATAGAAAGAACAAAACTCGTCTAGCTTGAAGGGGGAAACCAGATGGCGCTATGGTTGGTCCGCTAGATGGCGCCGCATAGGTCAAACAGATATCAACTGCGCTTTTTTTTAAAAATAGGAACCCCTATTTTTTATTACATATTCGTGTAGTACGTAAAGAAATATGAATGTTTTAGTTTGTGATAGATGGCGCTGTAATAGTCACAAACGCATAAGTACGCGGTATCGCGTAACATTCCGCCAGTGCGGACGGTATTTACCTCGTGATACATTACCTGTGTTAAAATGGACCGTTTACCAATTGCGGAAAAGGTCGATATCGTGTTGATGCATGCCTATTGTGATCAAAATTCCCAGTGGGCGTATGCTGTGTATGCTGCTCGGTATCCTGTACGATATCATCCAAGTGTCCGGACCGTTCGCTGGATAGTTACGTTATTTAAGGAAACAGAAAGTGTTCAGACACATGTGAAACGTCAACCACGACCTGCAACAAATGATGATGCCCAAGTAGGTGTTTTAGCTGCTGTCGCGGCTAATCCGCATATTAGTAGCAGGCAAATTGCGCGAGAATCGGGTATCTCAATAACGTCGGTGTTGAGAATGCTACATCAACATCGTTTGCACCCGTACCATATTTCTGTGTACCAGGAATGCCATGGCGACGACTTTGAATGTCGTGTACAGTTCTGCCACAGGGCACAAGAGAAATCACAGGACGAGACAGAGTTTTTGCATGCGTTCTATTTAGCGACGAAGCGTCATTCACCAACAGCGGTAGCGGAAACCGGCATAATATGCACAATTGGGCAACGGAAAATCCAAGTGGAACATCAGCGACTTGGGGGGGTTAATGTATGTTGCGGCATTATGGGAGGAAGGATAATTAGCCCCCATTTTACCGATGGCAATCTAAACGGTGCAATGTATGCTGATTACCTGCGTAATGTTCTACCGATGTTACTACAAGATGTTTCACTGCATGACAGAATGGCAATGTACTTCCAACATGATGGATGTCCGGCACATAGCTCGCGTGCGGTTGAAGCGGTATTGAATAGCATATTTCATGACAGGTGGATTGGTCGTCGAAGCGCCACACCATGGCCCGCATGTTCACCGGATCTGACGTCCCCAGATTTCTTTGTGTGGGGAAAGTAGAAGGATATTTGCTGTCGTGATCCACCGACAACGCCAGGCAACATGCGTCAGAGCATTGTCAGTGCATGTGCGAACATTACGGAAGGCGAAATACTCGCTGTTGAGAAAATTGAGGTTGACGGACATCATTTTCAGCATTTACTGCATTAATGTGGTACTTACAGATAATAACCCTGTAACAGCATGCGTTCTCCGAAATGATAAGTTCACAAAGGTACATGTATCACATTGTAACAACCGAAATAAAATGTTCAAAGACACCTACGTTCTGTATTTTAATTTAAAAAACCTACCTATTACCAACTGTTGGTCTAAAATTGTGAGCCATACGTTTGTGACTATTACAGCACCATTTATCACAAAGCGAAAAAAGTGGTACAACTGAAACTTTCATATTTCTTCACGTACTACACGAATATGTAATAAAAATCGGGGTTCCTATTTATAAAACGCTGTGGATATCCGTTTGACCTATTGCAGCGGCATCTAGCGGGCCAACCATAGCGCCATCTGGTTTCCCCCTTCAAGCTAGACAAGTTTCGTAACTTGTAGTTTTTTCGTTTGACGCTTATTTCGTGAGATATTTGGCCCGGTCACGATCAATGGACCACCCTGTATAAGACAACAAGTTTCTGGCGCAGTTGTTAGATCGGTTACTGCTGCTACAATAGTAGGTTATCAATATTTAAGTGAATTTGAACGTGGTACAATAGTTGGCGCATAAGCGAGGGGGCACAGCGTTTCCGAGGTAGCGACGAAGTGGGGATTTTCCCGGACGACCATTTCACGAGTGTACCGTGAATATCAGGCACCCGGTAAAACATCATAGACGGACATCGCTGAGACCGGAGAAAGATTCTGCAAGAACGGGACCGATGACGAATGAAGAGAATCGTCCAAAGTGGGAGCCCTTGGAGCCGAAGGCTCACTCGTGTACCCTTGATGACTGCACGACACAAAGCTTTATGCTTCGTCTGGGCCCGTCAACACCGACATTGAACTTTTGAGGACTGAAAAAATGTTGCCTGGTTGGCCGACTCTCGTTTCAGATTGCATTGAGCAGATGGATGTGTGCAGGCATGGAGACAACCTTATGAATATATGGACCCTGCACGTCAGCAGGAGACTGTTCCAGCTGATGGAGGCTCAGTAACGGTAAGGGTTGTGTGCCGTTGGAGTGTTGTAGGACCTCTAATACGCCTACACACGATTAGACAGGTGACACGTATGTAAGCTTCCTGTCTGATCATCTGAATCCATTCATGTCCATTGTGAACTCCGACGGACTTGGGCAATTCCAACAGGACAATGCGACAACCCACACGTCCAGAATTGCTATCCTGTGGCTCCAGAAACATTCTTCTGAGTTTAAACACTTCCTCTGGCCACCGAACTCCCCAGACGTGCCTTGTAATGTGTTCTTTAGAAGAGATCTCCACCCCCTCGTACTCTTACGGATTTATGGGCAACCGTTAAAAAATTTTATGTTGTCAGTTCTCTCAAGCACTACTTCAGACATTAGCCGAATCCATGCCACGTCGTGTTGTGGCACTATTGCGCGCTCGCGAGGGCCGTACACGATATTGGGCAGAAGTACCAGTTTCTTTGGCTCTTCAGTGCATGTCGCTCTGTTCTCAAGTTTAAATACTGCTTAGATATGTTAGCCACATTCCATTCCCTTCAGTCAAAGACATAAAACGAACCATACGCAAGGTCTACACAATGTGGTTTTTACCTCTGCAAAAATTTTTGAATATCCCACAATGCTTTACTTCATTGGATACATCACAGTAACCACGACAAATAACCGAAAGTAGTTAATTTTTTTATCACGCGAAGATATTAAACTGCAAGATGTGAAGAAATTAAATTTTTTTGATAAGTCGTTTTCTTAAAATCGGATGATGAATATTTCATTTGCGGCCCGCATGTCCACTCGTCGTCGTCACTGACAGTTCGTGAACGGAATGGACAAACGTAGACCGAAAAGTTAATACTGTGGTTCCCAAAGAAAGCCGATGCAGTAGAGCGATATCAATGATAGCTTCAATCCTTTGATCGAATTATTAAAGTTATGAAAAAATGCTGGACAGCAGCTTTGGGCAAGAGTAACTATGAAAGGACACTAGGTTACTGAGATGAATCGAAAGTGACACTTAGCTTTCCTCACAGGTTTCCAACAATCTACTAAAACCTCCAGGATAGCTGTAATTCATAGACGTGAAACAATATTGACGTATCTGTGTATTCATTTCTAGACGAGTTTTAAAGTCAAAAACTTAAGTTGTTAGAATTACTGCATTTACAGTAGGCTCTTGACCGTCTGGCTCGTTACTATTTGGTCCCCACACTATTTAGACTGCTTAATTAAAATCATAATAATACTTTTCCATGGTAAAATAAAGATTAATATATTGCATGTGCTGTACTTTTCCGAAGCTTTAACACATGGGCGCCGGCTACAGCGTTGTGGGGCCTTTCAAAATGCTTATGCAGCTTTTGTGCTCCTAGCACGTGTGGAGGCCCAGTTATAAGGTACACGCGGTATTGTAAATATTGCATCAGGGAACACTCTTCAACAAACGATGCCTACACTCATACCTCCAAATTTCAGAGAGCCAGATCGGTGCCAAACGTTGTATGTCGATAGACTATCAACCAAAACTCTGATTTAGTTCGTACCATGTGCTGTCGTCCAGTAGAACGGGCGTAAATGTTAATTAAAAGTAAGTAGAACTACGGACCACAGTAAAAGGACAACCCTATCTCATACGTATTAATTCCGGGGGAATGTTGGTAGAGCGTTAGATCGTCGTTCCAAGGGTACTGGTTTCGTATCGCAATGATGACAATTTCTTTTTACTCTATTATGCATGAAAGAGTTATGTGGGACTATTAACACTTCCTCACGCGTGATGCAATTGTCTCTTTATTCTACTGTTCCAGTTATTTATGTTTATTCTGTGAAACTACAAACGCACTAGCTGCTTCATTACGAGTGGTGTCTGTTTCGTCGCACACGTCAGACTGAACACCACACCTATCTACAAAAATGTACTCTATAGGTTTGCTACGTTCAGCTAACCAAGCGATAGCAGACTGTCAAATGAACATTGCTACAAACTCCGAAATCCTTTTACATGCCAGTAAGATGTTCTCCCATATAAAGCGTAAACATTTGTAAGAAATTGTCATCATTGGGATTTGAACGTGGGATCTTTGGCACGACCTCACGCACCAACAACTCACCGACACAAGTTGTACAGAACTACCTCTCACAGATATGCGTTTCCTGTGCTCCGTAGTTCTGGTGTTACTTTTAATTACCGTTTACGCATGTTCTACTGGACGACAGCACATAGCACGAACTAAATCGATGTTGTGGTTGATACTCCATCTACATGAAACGTTTGGTACCGATCTGAGCGTGTGACATCTTGAGCTTTGGGTGTTAGAAAACGTCTTCCACCGCTCACAAACAACCGTGAACAGACAAAGAGTGCAGCTCTGCTGCCAACACTGTCTTTTTGGTTTCCTCAGTTGCATGTCACACGTCCAAAATGCGTACTTTGTTAAACTACTGCTTTGTGTGGTCCTTTGTATTTTAATTAGAGTTCAAAATGGGTGATAGGTATCACGTAAGAGCTGTTAATAAAATCACGTTTTGATATAAAAAATGACGTTTGGAATGGTACAGCTGGGGTCGGGAAATAAAATTTGTGGAAACCTATTCAGCTTTTTAGTTATCTGGCTTGACCTTCCACCACAACAGGCCGGATAGTCAAAAGTCTACTGTATATTGTGTTGGGGCGACGAAACCCAGAGTGGCCAGGGAAGTGTTCACACCAAGCGCTCCAGGAATATTCAACACGGAAGAAATGGACCGTGCGCAAGAACAGTTCACAGGTAATGGACAGAGCTCGGTCTCCCGGCTTGGGCTGGAGTATAGGGCGACAACAAGTCAGCACTCTCCACGGAATGCAGCCAGTACGTTTGTAGCTGTTGAAGTGTTAATAATTGATGGACGTCTTCCGCTTTTTCTGCTTTTTATTCTGACTGAAGGCAGTGGCTGGTCCTGCTGACAGCGCTTGATGGCTATCCTTGAACTATGAAACTGAGACCTCAAATGAGGGGCAATCTTTTTTTTTTACCAAAAGAAACGGACATGAGAGGAGCTTCATTTCTATTGACCGAGAGCAATGTGATATCCCAGAAGTTTGGTAGAGATTAAAGACGTCGACATGCTATTGACCTAGAGCAAGTAGGGGTGGAATAGGAGATAAGGGGAGATCAGTGACCTTGGATATAACAAGCACAATTTCCTCAGCTATAATCTGACCCCGGAAGTGCAGTTTGAGAAAAATGACACTGTAATGAGCTGATGGTGCAGTTCAATGTACGCTGAAACCAGATGAAGTGCTGACATTAGCGATATGAGCCAAAACCGTCTCTGTTATCCTATTAATATTTATCACATGGCAGTCTGAACAACATTCGTGAACATCACTGGCGTCCAAACCTTCATCTCCTTCGAACACTCAGATTTTGGATACGACATTTTCAATATCTATTACATAATTTTTATGATATTATAGATAGATTTTTTTTTGCTGATCGTGGCCAATATTTATACAGTAATTAGGTAGAGTAAGGAATTAGAAAATAAGGACTTCCAGGTTTTATATTTGCTGAATTTATGGAAATATATATGGAGAAGGTATGTGTCATTAAAGAAAGGAAAAGTATTTTCAGCGATGTTAAGTAGAATAGTGGGAATGTATGCAATGGATGAAGTCAGTTAACAGCAGATCATTTTTGCACAACCTTTTCCCTCTATGTACACTGAAGGGAAAAAAATCACAACACCAAAAAATAATTCATGGAGAATAATGAAATTTCGAGAATACCTTTGTTTAGTTAACCTATTTAAGTGATAACAGTTGGAAGATGACAGGTTTATGTGAACATGAGATAAGCCATTGCAAATATGAAATGCTGGTACATCAGTAACTAGTGTAACCACCAGAATGTTGAACGCAAGCACGCAAACTTGTATGTATTGTGTAGTACAGTCCAGGATATCAATTTATGGTATGGACTTCCATGCCTGTTGCACTTGATCGGTCAATACATGGACGGTCAATGCTGTTTGTGGAAGATGCTGTCATCCAAAGATGACCCGTATGAGCTCGATTTGAGCCAGATCTGGTGATGGAGGAGGCCTAGACAACAAGTCGATACTCTGAAGAGCATGTTGAGCTACAATAGTGGTATGTGGGTGAGCGTTTTCCTGTTGAAAAACACCCCTCGAATGCTGTTCATTAATGCCAGCACAGCAGAGCGAATCACCAGATTGACGCACAAATTTGTAGACACAGTGCTTAGGATATCCACGAAATACTCATTCTCATATAATAAATCGCACCGCAGACCATAACTCAATGTGCAGGTAGAGTGTGTCCAGCCTACAGACAAGTTCACTACAGGCCATAAACTAGCCTCCTTCTGACCAAAATATGGCTAACACTGGCACCGAGGTAGATCCACCTTTTATCGGAAAATACAGCTGACCTCCACTCTCCCCTCCAATGAGCTCTCTCTTGACACCACTGAAGTAGCAAATGTCGGTGGTTTGGGGTCAGTGGACTGCACGCTACAGGGCGTCTGGCTCGGATTTATCCTCTAAGTAAGCGATTTGTACTAGTTCGTTGTGTCACTGGGGTGCCAAATGCTACACAGATTGTTGTTCCAGATACAGAGCACCAGAGCTATGCGCCGAACATGATGGTCTTGCCTCTAGGTAGCGCCACATGGCGTCCAGAGCCCGGGGTTCTTGCGGCCGTAAATTCTCGTGATCTCCACTGCCACCTGTATGTACAGTGGTTACAGTCCTGCCGAGTCATTCCGCAGTATCGCAGAAGGAACATCCAATTTCTAGTTGCTCTATATCATAAATTCGTTCAAATACTTTGAGGTGTTGATGTGCCATCTTGGTCGCCTTAAAGGCATTCTTGACTTACAGCAGCTCACCACGTTCAATCTCAAAGGTAACTGATGCTCACCACCATTGTTGCATGTATTTGAAGCAAACCTGATATGGATCCTCATAGTAGCGCTACTAACTCTTACGCGCCAGGGGCGAAATTTAAATAGACGTAATCTTTCTGATGTATAAACACGACTACCAACTTTCGTCTGTGTCACACAGCTCCTTCTTGGTATAACGATGTTTCCTCCTGTATATGTAGATCTCAGTAGTATTAAAGTGAATTATTACTCACAAAAAACTTTTGAACTGTTTGAGCACTGAGTAAAACGCATTCAATTGGATTGCATCAAGTATATTTCTAACACCATTTAGTAGTTAACGAATAAGGACATTTTACATGTTTATTGTTGTGTAACTGTAAGAGGAACTGAGACGATTTCATTGTGTTGTATCATTCTTACGAAGACTTATCGCAGTGGTTTTAACACTTCTGCGACCATTGCCCCTGAGTGAAATCGTATCTTAGCTAGTAGCCTTCAATACCCCGCCCTCCATTTTCAACATTAGTGTCTAACTAATCTTCATAATGAATATAAATGTTCCTTGAACACTCTTATTTTTAAAGTTATTTATTAAACCAAAAACTAAGGAGTCAGTGAGACAAATGGTACTGATAATTTACAACACTCAATTTTTGTGGAGTGATGAAGCAGTTCACTGTGCATTGCAAGTGGTACCTAGAATTACAGAAACTTCTCAGAAAAGAAATCTAACCATCCAATATTGAGTGTAGATACACATTACGAAACGTGCTTCTTCTGCAGCACTCTTCTCTCTAGTGACATTTGTGTCAACCACACCCAGCATCCCCATTTAAAATCAACCACGTTGAAAAGTATTCGCTCTATTTGGAATGCGGCAAACATTTTGCATGCCGGTATCATCAATAATTGGAATATATTGGTCGTTCTGAGGCTAACAACAGGTAAAATCGGTATAAAAATATCATTGACATTATGGAACCTGTTGACAGGCCGTAGCGTGCCCTATGTAATTTGCATGTCTCTCTTTACTAACTCAGTAACGGTTTCAAAGGAGTATCACTTGAAGTGAGGTCGACTCGGAACCCAAATCGAGCGGCAAGCATTGTCCTCGCACATGATTGCTTGGAGGTAAGGTCCGGTCAAAAACTGTGCGGTATTGTGTGGGGGAGTCAGGCGTGCCTCTCCATGTTTTTAGACTCCCTTTGAAGACTAGCAGCTGCAGCTCGTAGAAAGTGCAAGCCGCAGGAAGCAAGCCCTAGCCTCGTAGTAGTCCTCTCTGAATTTGTTCAACGCAGTTCCGAGGCAATGAACAATGGCGGGAGAGCGTGAGGCTGGCTTAAGATACGTGGCTTCAGAATGCAGCATTGAAATGAATACTTTTGGTGATCGGGAAGAGTTTTATGTTCTCATGGGAGGCTGGAAAAGACGAGCTACTTTTGAGAGGATTCTCAGTTGCGGGTAATCCTCGTGATTGGGCTGCAGTGCATAGTAATTTTGGGATTGGCAACTTGTACCTTATGGCGGCAAGGAATACTCATTTCATAAGTGAGCATCGCAAGGGAAACACTTGCCAGTATGATGAGAAAGTTGCTGAGGACTCCGTCCTCACGAGGGGCCAGCACAACTGAAGCACACAGCTCTGCACAGCCGAGTCCTACTTACAGTGAGCATAATTCATAGCAACCGCAGAATAATTAACTCTGAATTCACACTTTTGTAATCCAGGATGATCGCTTGTCTGATCTCCTGTTCCACTGGTAATGAATGTGTGGACTTCTGGGTTTTAGACACCAACTTTCAGTCACTGTTTCGATTGAGAGTTGCCGGATTAAATAGTTGTCAGTTATCATGTGCATCGAGAGAGAGTAAATTCTTAGGAGGGCAAGAAATAATTTAACTGACAGGAGAATGACACTGTTTTCCATTAACTTCACGCTAATTTGGATAGATATATATGTCACAGGTTTTTGATAATTCGTTTCCTATGTTGATCCCATAAATGTGTTCATGAACGAATGTAGGAATTTAATTTAATCATTGTTTTTATTCGCTCCCTTCACATACATTAGCTTGTAGGTTTTTAATATGTGTCCAAGAAGATAGTGATAGAGTGCAATTTTGCGCAAAGTACCTACTTTAAAGGCTATGTCTAGGGCTGTAATTTACGCGTTATCTATTTCAATTTGCCCACAAACCATTAGAGGTTACTCCTTTGAGATATGGCCTTCCCCACCATCAGTACTAGAAGCTTAAGGGATATTCTAGCAAGCTAGGTTTTCAATAATTATTGTCTGTAAATCACAATAGTAGTGGATGGCATAAATGGAAACACTCCATGGTGCCACATTTTGTTTCTGTTCATTGCCATTAATAATAATAATAATAATAATAGTAATAATTCCGCTACGGTCGCAGATTCCAATCCTGCCTTGGGCATGGATGTGTGTGATGTCCTTAGGTTAGCTAGGTTTAAGTAGTTCTAAGTTCTAGGGGACTGATGACCTCAGAAGTTAAGTCCCATAGTGCTCAGAGCCATTTGAACCATTTTTGTAGCAATAATAACATGTAGGCCTTACAGCATTGTAGTAGATATTACATAGTTATTGTGAAACAGTTCGTTTACTGTGAAATCTGAGATTCTTCAGATGTTTAGTGTTCAAGTAACTTACGAGAATGCAGGCGGACGCAACCTTCGACAGCCGCGTTATTTTGGAGAGGTGCACACCCTGTCATTTTCAAAGCACAAACGCAAAAAGGAAGAGCTGTGCCAGGGAATTTAGAACGTCGGTTTGCTGAGCATTCCTGGAAATATAACACACACACACACACACACACACACAAACACACACACACACACACACACACACACGTTATCGATAGTGAATGTTAATAACCAGTGAGTGAGAGAGCATTAACTCTGCCCCTCTTTCTTCGACAGATGGTGTGCTCTCCATATCGAGGTTGTAAGTTCCCTTACACAGAAATTCCTTCCAGCACTGATGCACTGAAAATGACAGGGTGTTCACCTGTCAAAATATCGACGTTTGTCGAAGACGTCACCCTGCTCCATTCCCGTAAGTTATTTGAGCAGTTCGTTTATTGTTGCGAAGTGAATACTGAAGGAATTTCTGGTTTTTTCTGGGAACTACCTAGTGCATGGAGTAAGCATTTTCGTCAGAAAATTTTATTTTAACCCCAAAAATCATAATTACTGCCAGGTTGACTTAGAAGAATGTAGCCATGGATAAGTAATTTTTTTGGTAATCAGTTATTTGTTTCTGTAGGGGTTTTTTGGTCATGTATAAACATCCGGGATTTTTCTTTGAAAAATTCCAATGGAAGTAAGTAAGAAGTGCTACTGTTAATAGTACTATGGCATAGTTATCAGGAAGATTCGAAACTAAATGTGCCTTTTCTGACTGGAGGCAGTTCCACAGTGCCTAAGCAATACCCTTCTCACGCCTTTAGACGAGGCAAGAGTTATCGTTGTTCAGGTTTCCCGTGGAACGGTAGGATGCAGTCGTGCAGCACCAAAACATATTGATAGTTGGCAGATGTTTAAAATATATATTTTTGGAAGTTTTCCGTCGAATGATTGGCTAACAGTGAGTGATTACACGGAATACTCGCAGAGGATGTCTTTTATTATTTGAAGTGAGTGAACAGATCAGTATCGTCATACGCAGCTGGTAGTATACTTTGGTGGGCTTTACTATTATTTGAACACTTATTAAAACAAACAAACTATGTACGAAGAGGCCTTATTAAGACGGCTGTAAACCTTTTTCAACGTAGTTGTTACATTTAGAAAAGCAATACAGCAATGGTAAGTCCCAACGCGAATGTCGAACGTAATATAACTGTTAGTACGGCAACATGGCCAGGTTTCGTACAGAGAGTGTTCTATATGTTAAGCATCTCCTATCCATGTCCAATGCTCGCAAAGAATTCTGTTTCAATTAAGAATCAGCAAATAGTAATTGTAGAGGAAGGAACGTTACAAGCCCAGCAGATGACGGCCACCTGACAAAGAGGCGCTGTTCCTTGATTATCTTGTTGAATGGCACTTATTTTAGTAGCTTCCTATCCAGTTCGGTGTGAAAAAGAGGCCAACATATTCCATTCGCAGTTCCTTTAATATACCCATGGCTTTCATGTGACCCAGCGTGAATACCGTCTCTCACTCTGGTCCTTCGGTTAGATCCGCGGACTTACCTCTAATTTAGTTAGAGGTCACTTACAACTGGCATCCGATAAGTCGCCATATTGACAAAAGCCTTGTTCTGAATTTATTCACACAACGGAGTAATCAAGAGGAATTAAATGGTCCCAGTAAAAAGATCTTTCCATGGACAGTCTTCGTGGGATACGGCAAACATTTTACAGATGACGTGAACTAGAGGACACATCATGAGAATAATTTGTTACTAATGCAACGAGACAACAAAGCTGTTGGCGAAACAATCAGCCGACTGCTCTACTCGAAAGTCACATTCTCTCTCTCGTCCAACCGTAGCTATTCTACATTAGTTATGTGACTCGTAGAAATTATATTTTATAGAATTGTTAAAGATAAATAGACGTAATGCCCAGCAGAAGACAGCAATTGTCTAGTGGCTTTGGCTGCAGAAGCCTAAAAGCTATAAATGTTATATCGGTTTAATGTATTTACATATGCTATTAGTTCCCTGTGTACTCTCTGCAGCTGTTTCAGTGCTACATACGTTGTGTCCCAGGAGGAATGTTCAGTATTCAAAGACATTACAGAAACGATCATTCGAAACTAAAAAGGGTAAACATAGGTTCTGAAGTGCTTACCGTAAGAGCTATGAACATTTCTTCATCTTCGGAAATGTGAAACAAACCTCTTCTACTGCAAGCTCTTTGCTTTCCATATTTTGGGAGGAAGTAGTATAGATCAAATAGATAAAAATTTGTTTAGTAAACGTGGGTTCTAAAATATATACCTTAAGAGCTATGAGCACCTGTACAGTGGAAGGGATGTGTGTCACAGTATCGTACGAGGAAGCGCTCATAGCTCTATGAGATGCATTTTAAAGCTCATGCTTACTAGACATTTTTCCGTCGAATTATCGTTCCTGTCATATCGCTGAATATCGGCCATTCCTCCTGGAACAGATTATATTTACATATACTGTATGTGTTCTACACTGACTCAACTGTTTTGTGCCGATAAAACAGTTAATGCCTTAGTGTGTAGAAACTATGTGCTAGCCTTCTATTGTTGGTATTTTCAGTCCAACCACACTGATCATCACTATCATAACCTGACTGATTGTTAAATCGCCACTTCTAAATCAGTTCTGCCAGTAGGAGTGAACGGATCCCTTCAGTGGTGATAAATTTACATCGGTTTACACTGACTAGACAAACTAACACAAGTACACATAAGCAAAACGGCCCAATGGTAGCGGCAACTGTCACTTTGGACGTTTAAATTACATACAAAATAAGCACAAAATATGAGCAAACCAAGTAAGCTGCATACAAATTAATGCGAAGATTATTTTTCTGTTAAATTCGAAGTTTTTTTTCTACTTTGTCGTGAATCTTTAAACGTTGTTTACGGATTTGTTGAAAAATGTCTCAACCATACAGTTTTGTAAACCACATATTATGGCAAAAACGATCATCCGTGCTATTTCTTTAATTAGCGACGTTCGTTAGTATTATAGCATTGTTATAAACAACTGTACTGTGGAAGCGTTTAGTTACGCATTGTATTTGAGGACGATTGCGATCTTACGTAACATCTCCATTTTCGCAGGTCGGCAGAGGATTTGCTCTGTTCGTGACAACTGGGTTTTCAGACATCTGGCTATAAGCGTACTTAAACGTAATTTGAGTGACATTATTCACAGCGGTAACCAGCAACGGTGCACAAAGCCGTTAATCTGCGACAACAGCGAGGGACTCCGCGTTCAATTCGCGAAGCTCAGGCGCAGCTGTAGCGCGCGTCTCGGCCTCAGACAGCCAAATGAATTCCATCTGCGCCTCCACTGACACCCCATTACGCAGCTTAAGGCAATTTAATCACTGACAAACAGTCGCCTCACTGATTGGATGAAGAGTTGGAATTCGTTACGCATCAATTCCGTGACTTTAATATTAAAGGGACTAATGAACAGACTTTACGCCTTTGGAGCCTGTCGTAGAAATCAATTCAATGTGTATAGTTACTACACAGGCACTGTGCATCTCTCATTATCAGGTATCATCCCACATAAAGGCACAACAGTGCGTTTTAAATAGATGGCTACAACGTAGGTGTTTGTGAAAATTTTTCCTACACTTGGAATAATGAGTGACTCATTTCGGGTAAGCGATGGTTCGGGTTCTGGGGAGATAAGATTAATGACTTGTGCTTGTGCACCTCGTCCAGAAACGCCTTATTCACATCCCCAAATATTTTATTCACAGCCGCAGGCATGGACAGTATAGTATTGTAAACCGCATTAAACCGTTCGGTATGCCGAATCCCTGGCGGTCGGAATGCACCTTGCTTAAATTTTTGTCTGCTGACTTCGAACATAGTAATGTACATTTCACTGACAAATAACGTTGAGATCAATCGTGACCAAATCGTAATACAACACAGCGTGCCATATACTCGGTTCGCTCCGTAAGCTGCAACTTTCAGCCATAATTAATGAAACAGATATCCAGAAATTTTCTGTGTAGTATTTACACTAACTGAGGACTCAAATGATATCGTGTAATAAGTTGTCGTCATGTATTACACATTATTTATATTGAATCATAAAGTGCTTTTGCCAAATGTACGATAAATCATGACAATGTTAGCTCACGTTACATGCATACATTTTTCAATTTAACAGACGTTACATTGTATATTCGTACACATATTTAAGGGAGACGTTTATAGGTTCTCCGATTTCATACCGAATGCTATTTGTGACGTATGTGATAAAGAAACAGCAATCAGACCGTGAAGTGAGGATTCCAGTGGATGGAGTATATCAGAAGAACCTTCAGGTCGCTTTCAGGCTGCTTTCACTAATAGCATAAGTGACCTCTGCTTTTGCAAACGAAACAGGAATGACTGAGCCGTATGGCCGCTGCTGATGAGACGGGAACTAGATTCGCATGTAATTGTACGGAAAACCAGAAAAATGTTGTTTCGAGTGTAGACAACACATTTAATCTTTCCAGGACACTGCGCACTGAATCCAACACAGCGGTACACCGTCACGAATAGTTAGTAGTACTGACATAAAATAGTTTTAATTTTTACTATAGATCACATGTAATGCCAATAGACGGAAATTGCAGCAATGCCTTGTTCTCGAACATTCAACCACCAAGTAGTTATTATTTCAAATATTGATAGGTATACCCCCTGATTCCGCATCGGTGCATTATTTTACTTGTAAAGAAGTTACTGCTGCGGATATCCTGATACAAGCAGGGCTCTACCTATAGTATTCAAACTCAGTAACAATGTATTAATTTTTTCAACAAGTATAACAATGTAATAAATAATTTTATAAGGGTAGTCTACCCCAACAGACTATTAACATAAAAAGGAAATGAATCAACTGATTTAAATAACGAATAATAAGATAATGTTATTTTTCTGCATGAAAATTCAAAGAAGGTTACTTAAAATTGTAGTGTGTATTTTTATAGACATTTGGCAGGTTGTGAAAGCTACGTTGTTTTTCAAGACACATCCTTACTGTCAAAAAATTTCTCTTTGATTTCTTGATTTAGTGCCCATTTATGTGACGCCATAGTAAATAAGATTAATTATAAAGTATAAAACTTTCCCCTCTTGTCGTTTCGACCATCCACATGCCACGATATCTGAACTGTACTTTTTCTTTACCATGCACGTTTCCTATGCTGTTCTTTTATCACTGCAGTCCACGTCCGTGCGGTTTTTAGTTTTAGTTTTTTCTTGGAAAGGAAGTTGCTCTTAGAATGTCTTCTCGGGAGTCTTCTTGGAGCCAGGTGGTTTTCTAATACGGTGAAGCACATTCCATGGTACTATCGTTGAGAACGTAACGGAAAATCTTGTAGAACTCACAAAAGCAATGTGGCCATTGGAAACAATCCAGCTCCTACGACAAGTAACTGACGATTTCCACCTCTATGTGGAGTTCATGGCTACACCTTCTTCTACATTCACCATTTTCTTTGAATGATCCTGGAGTTTTCCTTAAGATCTGCCTTTTAATTCTTAATTTCCGTGAGTTATGTAAAGTCACCGATCAAATTACTGAGCAGTTAATGTCGTATCTTGGCCTTGACTAATATTTATTTGTCCTTTTTGAATAGTAAATATAGCGTTTTCATTTTCTTCATACACAGCTTCCACCTCTAACATTTCCAAATTCAGTAATTAACACGTCGACCCGTTGAAGATACGGAACAACTGCCAGGAAAAGGAACAGATTATAGGCAACATAGCGTCCAGGGTACTTGAACTGTAGACTTCAGGGACTGTACGACTTGATATTTCCTTTGAAAGTCTTAGAGACGATTCGTATGTAATGCTTCTTGAAGTCTTCCTAAATCTGTACTAGATGGTTTTTGTCGAAAGTATATTTTACCATGCAGACACTTTTGGCAGCGTGTTTTCTTGCATCAAGGAATTTCTTCCCGGTATCTTTGTCCTTCTGGAGTTCTGTTTCAACCACGCTTCTATCTTTGCCTCGAAACCACGCTTCTTGGTTAACACTGTACTGAATCTCAGCTTCTCTTTGTCGAACAAGTCTCCTCCGAGCTCTCCTAGCCTCTCTTGCAAGAAGCTTGATCTTCATCCGTGAGAGATGGTGGTCTATTTCGAGAGTTGCCCTTCTTAAACCTTTGTTAGGCTGAGTTTCCCGCTGTGGTCTCCTTGCGATAGCGTCATGGTCTATTTGCATTCCTCCAAGTCTGGGTTTGGGGGTGTCCAAGTTCTCTGTTTCCTGGATTGATGTTTGAGGTTGATAAAATTGAATTCCTTGCAAAGTTCAATGAGCCTCTCCTCAAATTTATTAACTCTACGGAAATCAGGATAATATCCTACAATGTCTTATAGCTTTCGTTCTTCACCTATATGTGCATTAAAATCTTCGATCAGGTTGACACTAGGCTTCAGTTACTTCTGGGCCTTAACAGTTTTTCTAATTAAGTGGAGCAAGTGCTATCAGTTGCAAAGGTATCCCAACGACATTGATTGCTTTCCACCTTATTTTAATGCAATCCACTTAACGTAACTGTCTTGCGGGTCCTCTACAGTTTCTCTCCACCTGTTGTTATTAATGACAACAGACAAGGATGCGACAAAAGTCATAATAATTTTTCACCTATGGTTTGGTGTGCGGATGCTATAACTTGAAATATTATGATGAAAATTTTTTTCCCGATAAGGATTCGAACCAAACCACGTGCGTTTAGTGAAGACCCTGAGGAGTTTGTAATCTTGGGGGAACCAAGAAACGATTTAACAGTATCGTTTCAAAGGGGTCAACCCCGGTGAAACGAGAGATCAGGGTATGAATCCCAGTCCGCATCAATATTTTTAACACCTCACGTTCAGATGCAGTATGCAATAAGTGCCCTGTGACCTTGCATGACGACTGGTTCAGTAATGAAATATAATTTCCCGTGTAAGAAAGCATACTGGTTTCAACTTGCCTTTGTCATGGCCTTTGTGATGGCCCGACCTACGTTGACTCTCACCCAGTTGGTGGAAAAGGGACATCATGTTTGATGTGGCTTTGGAACCGCTATGTAGGAACCATGCTAGGACCCATCGTGTTCAATCTGTGTATCTATACTGTTCAACTGACATTACTAGAGGTGAAGAGGATCTGTACGTCTTGTTAAAGATGGTTGACTGCTGTGTGAATCGAAGCAAGTTACACTCCTGGAAATGGAAAAAAGAACACATTGACACCGGTGTGTCAGACCCACCATACTTGCTCCGGACACTGCGAGAGGGCTGTACAAGCAATGATCACACGCACGGCACAGCGGACACACCAGGAACCGCGGTGTTGGCCGTCGAATGGCGCTAGCTGCGCAGAATTTGTGCACCGCCGCCGTCAGTGTCAGCCAGTTTGCCGTGGCATACGGAGCTCCATCGCAGTCTTTGACACTGGTAGCATGCCGCGACAGCGTGGACGTGAACCGTATGTGCAGTTGACGGACTTTGAGCGAGGGCGTATAGTGGGCATGCGGGAGGCCGGGTGGACGTACCTTCGAATTTCTCAACACGTGGGGCGTGAGGTCTCCACAGTACATCGATGTTGTCGCCAGTGGTCGGCGGAAGGTGCACTCGTCCGTCGACCTGGGACCGGACCGCAGCGACGCACGGATGCACGCCAAGACCGTAGGATCCTACGCAGTGCCGTAGGGGACCGTACCGCCACTTCCCAGCAAATTAGGGAACCTGTTGCTCCTGGGGTATCGGCGAGGACCATTCGCAACCGTCTCCATGAAGCTGGGCTACGGTCCCGCACACCGTTAGGCCGTCTTCCGCTCACGCCCCAACATCGTGCAGCCCGCCTCCAGTGGTGTCGCGACAGGCGTGAATGGAGGGACGAATGGAGACGTGTCGTCTTCAGCGATGAGAGTCGCTTCTGCCTTGGTGCCAATGATGGTCGTATGCGTGTTTGGCGCCGTGCAGGTGAGCGCCACAATCAGGACTGCATACGACCGAGGCACACAGGGCCAAAACCCGGCATCATGGTGTGGGGAGCGATCTCCTACACTGGCCGTACACCACTGGTGATCGTCGAGGGGACACTGAATAGTGCACGGTACATCCAAACCGTCATCGAACCCATCGTTCTACCATTCCTAGACCGGCAAGGGAACTTGCTGTTCCAACAGGACAATGCACGTCCGCATGTATCCCGTGCCACCCAACGTGCTCTAGAAGGTGTAAGTCAACTACCCTGGCCAGCAAGATCTCCGGATCTGTCCCCCATTGAGCATGTTTGGGACTGGATGAAGCGTCGTCTCACGCGGTCTGCACGTCCAGCACGAACGCTGGTCCAACTGAGGCGCCAGGTGGAAATGGCGTGGCAAGCCGTTCCACAGGACTACATCCAACATCTCTACGATCGTCTCCATGGGAGAATAGCAGCCTGCATTGCTGCGAAAGGTGGATATACACTGTACTAGTGCCGACATTGTGCATGCTCTGTTGCCTGTGTCTATGTGCCTGTGGTTCTGTCAGTGTGATCATGTGATGTATCTGACCCCAGGAATGTGTCAATAAAGTTTCCCCTTCCTGGGACAATGAATTCACGGTGTTCTTATTTCAATTTCCAGGAGTGTATTAAATATCCGAGGTATAATCATTACAATGTACCTGCGAACTACACAGAGCGTTACTTCATGGTTTTGTGGTAAAGAAGGATGCTACACACTAAAAGAGAATTCTGATTGCCTGGAGGTTGATTACAGCCCTTCACATCATTCATCTCCTTGTTCGCCAACACTGATATTCACTAGCTCCTGTGATATCCAATGATTACTTATGACTTTATTTAGTAGTCATTGAAATAAAAGCACGTAACAGATTGCTGCACGAACTGACAACACAGCAGGATGGGGAAACTTCTTCTTGAGCTACTCTGCTGGTGTATACAGGGTGTTACAAAAAGGTACGGCCAAACTTTCAGCAAACATTCCTCACACACAAATAAAGAAAAAATGTTATGTGGACGTGTGTCCGGAAACGCTTAATTTCCATGTTAGAGCTGATTTTAGTTTCGTCAGTATGTACTGTACTTCCTCGATTCACCGCCATGATTTCATACGGGATACTCTACCTGTGCTGCTAGAACATGTGCCTTTACAAGTACGACACATGTGGTTCATGCACGATGGAGCTCCTGCACATTCTCAACAACAGATTCGGTGCCCGATGGATTGGTAGAGGCGGACCAATTCCATGGCCTCCACGATCTCCTGACCTCAACCCTCTTGACTTTCATTTATGGGGGCATTTGAAAGCTCTTGTCTACGCAATCCCGGTACCAAATGTAGAGACTCTTCGTGCTCGTATTGTGGACGGCTGTGATACAATACGCCATTCTCCAGGGCTGCATCAGCGCATCAGGGATTCTATGCGACGGAGTGTGGATGCATGTACCGTCGCTAACGGAGGACATTTTGAACATTTCCTGTAACAAAGTGTTTGAAGTCACTCTGGTACGCTCTGTTGCTGTGTGTTTCCATTCCACGATGAATTTGATTTGAAGAGAAGTAATAAAATGAGCTCTAACATGGAAAGTAAGCGTTTCCGGACACATGTCCACATAACATATTTTCTTTCTTTGTGTGTGAGGAATGTTTCCTGAAAGTTTGGCCGTACCTTTCTGTAACACCCTGTATATTTAAAGTATAGTTGTACATCTTTTACATTGTTAACACACAGGCCAAATATCGAGTACACTCGCTTCTTTACTTTTCTATATTCCGATATTATGGCTTGGTTCAAATGGCTCTGAGCACTATGGGACTTAACATCTATAGTCATCAGTCCCCTAGAACTTAGAACTACTTAAACATAACTAACCTAAGGACATCACACAACACCCAGTCATCACGAGGCAGAGAAAATCCCTGACCCCGCCGGGAATCGAACCCGGGGACCCGGGCGGGGGAAGCGAGAACGCTACCGCACGACCACGAGCTGCGGACTCTGATTTTACCAAAATAATTATTTAGCCAAGGGTACATACAGTGAGCTTTTTTCACACAGCATGTTATGTGAAGAATATCGATGTATGTAACCCATAAGGGCAAAATTACCGGAAAAAGTATCTTGGTGCATAAGTTCGCCGAGAGACTGTTTGGCATGGTGTCATGCAGAGTTCTATAACTATATTAACCATTCGTTATATTGTATTTCATGTTCTACATTATTCTTGCGATGCCTCACTGAACTTATCACATTTAAAGGCCACAAGGGCTTTTATTTAAGCGTCATAAAAAGGAGTGTGAAACGGGATAAAAGTCTAATATTTGTGACTTTTTTCTATTTTGATTTAATGCGTGGCTACAGGAAGCAGAGGCGAAGGAGACGAAAGGACTATGATGAACGACGTTCTTATCGTTTTCTAATATGGTACCTCTGATTACTGCCAAATGTGATGAATTTTACTGTTAAACTTCGTGTGACACTTGCGTACAGTTGGCAATGTGAGGGGTAAATGAAAGAAAGGAAGCTTAAGATTAAACATCCAATCAACTACGATTTCTTCAGAGACGGATCAGGAGCTACGATTTGGAAGGATAGAAAGGAAATGGAATGTACCGTTTAAAAGGGAAGATATCAACATTGGCCTTAATCGATTAAAAAGAATACATGGAAAACCTAGATCAGGATAGTCAGATGGCGATTTGAACTTTATAAAAATAATATTTGAAGCAAAGGCATGTGTATGTCCTCAAAATATAGCCTTCTGCATTCACCGGTGCGAAGTAGGTAATCTGTATCATGAATTGCAACCTGGGTGTGTGTTATCGCAGTAGGCATCTGGTGCCAACAACTAAACCGTCTTGCAGTCGCAACGCACCTTAAGCGACTAAGGAAATAGGAAGAGGTATAGCTACTCTACGAGAGGACCCATCTACACTCTCGGGATTTCACAAAGGAACCTATCCAGGAGCTTCACTGGAACCAAATCTCTACTAAACTTATTTTTCTGATCTTGGGACTCAGATGTTTAACTTTCTTGTTCGTTATCGGACAACCATCAAGAAAAATTTTTTTTGCAAGAAAATGCAGTTTATACTTCGACTTATGACGTCTTTATATCCGAAGCAGTAGTTTTCAACCGTCGTGGAATCGAGAAACAGCCCGAGCGTAATCAGAAAATTTTAATTAACGTGAGCGAACGTATTTTTGATGATTAATATTCCCTTGTGTTTTTCTGTCATATTCAGTAACGGAAGGAGAAACGCTATAAAATAGGCAATGTTCTAATACGAATAATTTACAACTTACCAGGATACTCTTACGAGAAAAAGAGAAAAGTGTTTGTAAAATCAGAAAAACGTAAGTTTTAACATGGATGCAAAGTCACCTAATTAAATATATCACCTTTGGATCTAAGGGTCACTAAGACGATATTTTGATAAGATTTAAAAGGGCCAAGAGAACATTTCTTTACTGGTTTTGATCTGGAAACTTATAGATCGGTAAGAGGAGACGTAACATGCAGACAAAATATATAGGCCCCCCATCGAGAGTACAACCTATGGCTAAATCACTTTCTCCTTTAAAAAGGGACCTCTTATCAATTAGATAGCTAGCCTATACTGCCATAACTATGCTCTTATTGCCATAGTGATCATTATAAGAGGTAATTAGTTTATTCTACCTATGAAATTAGTTATAGATTCTGTATGGAATAACCTTCCTGGAATCTTACAAAATATTTGACAACCCACTGTTATAACTTAAGTGATAATAATTCAACTTATTTTGCAGAAATGGCCACGAAATATCAAGTGAATCTAGTGATAAATTTTTGAGCATCCACAGAAAATAAATTGATGGTCACGTAGTCGTCAAAAGTACTCGAAAATGTTGCCAGTTCTCCATTATGCTAACGAGAGGAAGAATATGTTCTTTTGTACTGTTGTTGGGTGTCCAGCCACGTGCTGTCATTTTTATGGAACGATATTTCGACAGCGTACTTTGACTTCATCTTCTGGCGACTCTTTAAGAATGAATGTCGATATCCCCTTTCCTTTATATTCTTATCACTCCACACCCCTTCCTCCACTGCCGCTCGCACCCTGTGACGAGTGTAGTTGTGGAGGGGGACGACGCCGCCGGATGCTGGGCGCGAACTCTGATCCCTCACTACTCCTGTGACCTGCGTCGGACACGGAAGTCGCTCTCAGCCGATGCTGTGATTTTAGTTTACTGAGTACTTGGTCTGAAGCTTTGCTGAGAGTGAACACACTATCTCTGTTGATCAGCCACTCGTATTTCAGTAGTTTCATTGAACACAGTCGCAAAACGACCAGGTCTGTCTCAGAACTTCTGTTTCTTCATACTTCAGGGAGTCCCCTGTAACCATGTAGTGTTCCGCAACAGCAGGTTTTGTACTGAAGTTCGGTGTGTTCTGTTCCTTGCATCTTTCTTTGATTGTGTGTACAGTCTCCCCAATATACAAATTACCGCATTTACATGGAATACGGTGGACACATGGTTTACAAAGTCCTAATTCATCTTTCACTCTACGTTATAGGACACGCTTCTACGAAGGTGTGCAGGATTCTACAAAGTTTGTTTGATACTTTGCATACGAAAAATACGTCATTGTCTTCTTCTCGTCGTTTTCTGTCTGCTGGGATTATACCTTCTGCCTGAAAGTACACTGAATTTGTCTGTCCTCGAATTCATCCTTCATGAAAACATGCTTAAGGTGGTTAAGCACCCTTTGTGTGCTTTCTTAGTCCGATGTCGCGTGGTCTCTGTGTTCCACTGTACGTAGCACACACTCACGCTGTGAGAGATTATTGCAGCTGGCAACGTGGAGATACATAGCAGCGTGGATAGCTTTCCTATACATACTGTGTCCTATAGTGACGTCCATTCTGCGCTTGACTAAGACGTCCGAAAAGGGGAGTTCGCCATTCTCTTCCACCTACATGGTAAATTTGATACTAGGATGCAGAGAGCTCAGATGGTGGAGGAACTACTGGAAGTCTTTCACTCTCGTGTCGCCACACGACAAACGTGTCATCAATGTATCTTAGAAAACATGTAGGCTTCAGTGCAGCTGTTTCCAGAACTTTCTCTTCGAAGGCCTCCATAGATACGTTTGCCACAACAGGTGACATAGGCACTGTATGGCGACGCTATTTCTTTGTTATAACAGTCGCTTCTGAAGAGAAATAATTTTTATGTGAGGGGAAATTCAATGAGATTGGTCGTTGGGTTGAATTTCTCCCAGATCAACTTGAGGGACTCAGTAAGCGGCACTCTGGTGTGGAGGGATATCACACCAAAGCACCGTTAGGTCCTGCACAAGAAAGCGTAGTTCTTACACCTGTTGAATGAAATGTGCCGAGTTTCTTGCGTGGTGCTGACATCTACCGACATAGGGGCTTAATACTGCTGTTAGACGTTTGAGCAGCTAGTACGTTGATGTGCCTATGTTGCTTACAATAGGTCGTCGTGGAACTTTGGTAAGCCATAGAGGCTTAGTCATAGAGCAGCAGTTAGTGGTCGGAGCTTCTTGACGCTTTTCTTCGACATGGACTGCCACAAAAGCTCAGTAGTTTTCACTCTGTTGGTCGCATCGCCCTTGATGTTCTGTATGCTGGATCCTCGAGTACATTATACGTTTTAGTACTGTACTCTGACAGCGATGGCAGTACTGTAGCATTTCCTTTGTCCGCAGGTTGAATGATTATTTCAGGATCATTTCGTAGTTCTCGAATGAGAGTTCTTTCAGCTTTCGTGATGTTCATCCTCCGTATGACGGCTCTAGTGATCACGATGCACGTTTCCCGATCTACCTCTTCCGCATCGTCTCTAGTACGAGCGTGGAAGGGAGGGGAGGGAGGAATAACTAGTTATATACCACTGATAAAATCTGCAACAAGTATAGCAATCGGTGCTAGTGTGAAGTTGAATCTCTTTTTCGGAACTGATTCTGCTGCGACGACCTGCGACCAGCAGTGGAGGAAAGGGTGAAGGGGCTGTAAGAGTATGTATAAGGCGGGAAGTAGCAAAGACACTCATTCTACAGACATCACCTGAAGATGACGGTAAGGTACTCTGTCGAAATATCGTGTTACGAAAACGACTGCACCAGGCTGGATACCTGACAACAGCACAAACAGCTGATTCGCCGGGAAAGCCTAAGATCACACAGAATACGCTCTCCCAGTCGATGTGCTGAGCTGGCTTGCACTGGGAAGCTTGCACTCTGAAGACGCCTCGACGCCATCTGCTATCGTAATACCTAGTAGCAGAAATTTCGTAAATTATAGCCTAATGAGTTTTATTCCACTGACGCATGGCTTCTTGCTCCGACTCGACGACCCTCCAACCTGTGGTGCTTCTAGCGCGCGGATCATCGTGCTCCACATCTTACCAGAGGACAGCGAGCAGATTTGCCCGCGGACCAGCCTCTGTTTAAAGTGACATTGGAACGAATGTTGTTAGAGTTTTGGGGTTTCGTGATCTATCCAACTTGTTTCTGCAAATTTCAGGATGATGATCTCAATGTGTTAACAGGGTGACTGGCTCACCCACGTTTTTGTAAGTATTCAGTTAGTCACTTTCCCCTGTACTTTTCTTTTAGTTCTTACGTTGTTTTACTTCTGCTTTAATTCCATTCATAGCGCCTTTCACCCTTCTCCATTGTCTTAACACCTGGGAGATAGTTTGTCTGAGTTAATGTGAGTGATGTGGGAGGGAGTAAATTGAGTGTTATTTTATTGGTCTCTTTCTCAGTGTGACAGCAGTTTGTCATTTTACTCATGTTCATTTCTTTTAGTATGAGTAAGTGCGTTGATAACCTCAGCGTTGAGCACCAGTAAGCTCGAGACAAACACACACACACACACACACACACACACACACACAAACAGGATACCCCTATCCTTCAGTAGCTGTCGTAATTATTTGTTCTCCTGTCAAACTGAGAAACTCACTCGCCAGACGTGGTTCACTGCTTTTTATTTTCAAGTATCACCCTTGGTTACATACTAAACATTATGAGGACATGACGCTGGAAAACAGACATTCCTATACGAATTTTAAAACATATAACTACTCATACCTTCAGAGTGATACTTGAGCCTGCGTAGCTGCACACAGACGGCTTATTCGTGACGGAATCGTAGTCAAAGAAAGCCTCATTCCTCCATCGATTTATCTGAGTCTCTCTCTCTCTGTGATGTTGTACTGTCGGTCAACATCAAGAAGCGCAGTTCACACAAATATGTGTTTGGAAACAGTTATCACACTTAAACTGCCATGCTTATCGACTGCCGAAAAGTTTTAAAATGCACTTCGATGAATTTTGATTGCAGTTATCTGCCTGCTTTCAAATCTGCCAGTTGCTCTTCTAAGCCTAAACCTAAATTAGTTACAAGTTGTTTCAAATCCACGAAGTGATGACAAATCCAATCAAAATTTTCAAAACGCTTTCCAAAATATATTTAGAAATTTTACTGCAAGAGTATTATATGATGTTTAATTAAGTCCATCAACATCTCATTATCGTCAGTAATGGACCACACAGATGGGAAGATCTCACACGATTAATTTTCAATTGTCTGTATACACAAATTTATCCTTTAATAAGTTCTTTAATATTACCCATACTAGTCGGAATAATTCCCTTTCCACCTTGCATTTTGCTGTACAGTTCATTCAAGTTTACGAAAATATCGGAAAGGTATGCCAATTTAGATACCCATTCATCATCTGCAAATAAATCGAATATTCATTCTTTTCAATAGTAAAAGACTCTAATACTTCATCTCTGAGTTCAAACATTCGCGTTAACACTTTGCCTCGAAATAACCGTGGTACGTCTGTATGTAGCGGAAGTGTAGTACGTTGTAATCCCATTTCGTGACACAATAGTTAAAATGTCTGATATTTAGGGGCCGCCATTTAAAAAAGTTCACGGCTTTTTCTACTTCGTACACAGCAGTTTTCAGAGATGATGGCAAAGACTTAGCAACAATGTCTTCCCGGTGAATGAGACAATAGTCGGTTCATAAAACAGGATATACTTTGCGTACTCTACCTTCTAGCCCTTTCACTTGGCTTGTCATTTACGGGATCCATCTCTACAAACATTAACATACTCCTCACACGTTAACCCCTTAAGGACAAATAGTCAATAGTTGCACGAAATATTTCTTATGTCTTCACTATTTGCTCGTTCGGGTTCTTCTTTGAAAAAAGGAATACCAGCAATTACATGTCTGTCAAAATACCTTATGTAGAAAAGAAGGTGTGCGTGACCGCAAAAATTAGTGGACTAATCGATCTAAAGTGAGACCTAATGCCGCTATATATTTGCTCCTTGAAAATGTCTTCCACACCCCAGGATATGTCACTAACTCGTCGGCTGATTGTGTCTGCGGAGATAATTCTTGAAATTTCAGTAGCAGCATCTGAATCGAGGGCCATTTTTATAATGTATTTACACATTGGAAGCCGGCCGCGGTGGTCTAGCGGTTCTGGCGCTGCAGTCCGGAACCGCGGGACTGCTACGGTCGCAGGTTCGAATCCTGCCTCGGGCATGGGTGTGTGTGATGTCCTTAGGTTAGTTAGGTTTAAGTAGTTCTAAGTTCTAGGGGACTTATGACCTAAGATGTTGAGTCCCATAGTACTCAGAGCCATTTTTTACACATTGGAGTTAAGAAATTTTCTGCTGTTATGTTTTTATTATTTTTTTTTTAGTGTTCAGCTACGTCATAGCTAGCCACCTGCACTTTTTGCGAAGCACGTACTGACGTAGGCATGAGCTTCACTTCAATTTTACTGATTTTTTTTCACATGGTTCGTTGTTACTTAAATGGAGTATAAGCCATTTAAGACCAAAGAGACGTTTTAATTTGTTTCATTTGCACCTCAGTAATTTTTTATGTTATCATTGTAACAGAAGACCACATATTTAGAAAATAAACGATTAGATAGTTTGCGCACGCCGCTACCAGCGGCCTATGGAGCTTTTACCTGGCAACTGTTAGTGCATTGAGCTTGTGTTCTCTCTCTACTGTTCAGTATGGTTCGTTTATTGTGTGGTAAACTGTGTCACCATTCTGGATTGTCTGTTGTGGCTACTTCGAAGCATGCCTACTTGACTGTATTTTAATTACTTACGTAAACGGTATGTAACCTTTCATGTCACCATTCATATAACACGAACTAATACCTCATGCCTCATTTATATAGCTATTGTAACATTTACCGTTACTTTGTTTTTATGTAGGAAACTAGTCACTACCAATAAATAAAGGCACTTTTTAGTCCGAATTTCGAAGGAATTCTAACCATTTATTTCAAGCGAACTTCACTTGCTTTATACTTTGTTACAACAAACGACTAAAATAAATCACTTCTTTATTTAAGAGAGAGGAATGTTTGTTGTAAAATGTTTCAGTTTAGTTGGAACCATAGCAGCATTACTAAGTTTATCACAATATACAACAATACACTCGAGGGTTGGTTATTTTTTGTGACCACACCAAGAAAAAAGGTAACATAAGTAATTATCATTACATTCCCTATGAACTACTTTCTGACTCTGTTACCTGACTCGATAGTTTCACTACTCACACTTGAGTACGGACCACTCCGTACAAAGAACATATCCATATTACAAAAGAATAGTTTATTGACACTGTAACAGAAAATACTAGACTAGCAATCACAATATCTACACTACTATAGAGCACAGTTATGATAAAACTGAAATACTCAAACAATGGAAGATCCAGGACAGAATAACAACAATATTGTTAAACTGAAATGCTAAACTGTAGTCTGACAATGTGTGAGACGTTTGCTGGCGAATGAAAAGAGCTATAAAATTTAAGAAGCGGCTACAAACTAGAATAATTATCGAAACAAAGCAATAAAAGCAATAATACAGGCAGGTTTTTGCTAATCCCCGGGATATTAGTAAAATTCACATAGAAGTACAGCCAAACATACTCAAAAGATTCGGTATTACAAAGTGCTCTTACCCTGGCGACATTGCCGGTGCAGTGGTACAGGTGAGAATACACTTATCTTACTAAAGTGTCATAATAAAACTTCAAAAAGTTAAGGAATACACAGTCACCTTATTATTTAAAATCACGTGAAATATATTACTTTTAACATCTTAAAAACATAAAAATTCGCGGCATGTGTAAAATCGAAAGCCCTTAATAACTTACACTAATTCGAGGGCTGTCCGGAAAGTAAGGTCTGATCGGTCGCGAAATGAAAACCACAATGAAAATCAGAAATTTTTAATTCGCAACAGTTCCAGCTACCTCTCTAAATAGTCGCCGCTCAGGCTCAGATATTTGTCGTGGCGTTGTGCAAACTTTCGAGTACCCTCGTCCCAGAAAGCAGCGGCCTGTGCTTTCCGCCAATTCTCTACCCTGGCCTGCCTTTCGTTGTTTGTGCCAAAATGTTGTCTTCATAGCCAGCGGTTCATGTGAGCAGAGATGAACAACGGAGGGAACCAATGAAGGGCTGTATTGTGAGTGATAAATACTTCCCATCGAAAACGCTGCAGGAGCGTCTTCATTGTCCCTACAGAAAGCGGCTTAAAATTGTCTTGAAGAAAGAAACGCACGACATTAATGTTGTGATGGCCGAATAGATTCAGGCGAAATCTATCACCAGTTCCACATACTTGGCCGGAGACACAGGTGTTTTAGGCATTTCTACTTGATCACATTGCGCTCGGAACTGAAAAGAGATACGTGAAGCGATCGACAGGCACCCTAAAGATACTGCCCAACACATCTGTACAAAGTTCCATCGGATTTTCGCACTCGTTTCCACTTCGCGCCTAATCAGACCTTACTTTCCGAATACGCCTCGAATGTAAATGTTCGCACCACACTCTTCACTCTGTTTAACAGCATACAGGTTGCGGAACACTGCTCTACGCTAATCCAACATGCGCATTATCTCTGCACAACTACTGCTACCTGCATCCACATCGACCTGATTACCATATTCAAACCTTGGTCTTACTAAACGGTTCTTACCTCTTACCCCCACCCTCTCCACCTCTCCCACCATTCCCGTCCATTATCAAATCATGTTTGATGTCTTACGTTGTGTTCTACAGAATGATCATCATTTAAGTCACTTTATGAAATAAATTTATTTTCTTACGAAATCTATTCAGTACGTCTGCGTTATCCGGTCTACCCTTCTAGTCGTCAGCCTTTTTCTGACGCACAACATTTGAAATACTTTTAATTTCTCCTTGTCTCGTCTATTTATAGTCCACTTTTCAGTTCAGTTCAATGTTACACTCCAAAGAGGTCCATTTCGAAAAGGCTTTCCTGGATTTAAATTTATGTTGGAAGTGAGCTAATCGATTTTCATTCCATAAGGTACCAGTGTGCAATAGTTCTTTTTTTGAAAAATATGACTTTTGTTATTAGTTCACCCAGCTTTATCTGTCCTCTCTATTTCTGCTATCTTCACTTGTTTCGCTGACTAAATAACAAAATTCATGTACTATTTTTCGTGTGCCAATTCATAATGTAATTCACCTAGCAGCACCTGGTTTAACTGGACTTCATCCCATTATCCTTGTTATATTTTTGTTGATGTTTATCATATCACTTCTTTTCATGACGCTAACCATTCCGTTCAACTGATCATCCAAGTATTTTGCCGTTACCGACAGAATTACAATATTGTCGGCAAACCTCAAAATATTTATATCTTTTCCTTGAAGTTTAATTTCCTGTCCAGATTTCTCCTAGGTATCTCTTATTGGTTGCTCAGTGCTTAGTTCAGAATTACAGTGTATCTTACAATCAACGTCGTCAAGTGTTTACTCAAAATGGACAAACGCTGGACACGTAAGTTTGTCGTTCTTCAACCTCATTTCTAAGATAGGGCCAATATTTTATCAAGTGTTCACAAATTTCTCCGGAATCCAAACTAATTTTCCCGCGTCTCGGCGTCTACTAGTTTTTTGTTACTTCTGTAAATAATTTATGACAGCAATTTCCAACCATGACTTATTACTCAGAGAGTTCAGTAGTATTCTCGACAGTAACCAACTGTCACCTTTGGAATTGGAATTGTTAATCTGAGAAAATCATATACCTTGAATGACAGATGCAATCCTTTTGTCACGGTATCTTCTCCATAGGATATCAATAATTCTGAGGGAATTTTGTCTACTCTAAATGATTAATAAACTTTAACTATGGTCCGTATAATGGCTATAATGTGATTTTTATTTAATCGTGTGATTAGCTGACTTCGATTACTAGTCATTGTCAAGCACCTGTAAAATCAACTTGGAAAAGCACTACACTGTCTGCATACATTGCCATGCATAATAACACTTTCATACCTTACGTTAAGATAAAATATTATTGCACAATTTTCTTACAACCACATGGTTGTGCAGTAATTTTTGTCTTAAGGTGGGATGTGAAAGTGTTATTTATGCATGGTGACATATGCAGACAATGTAGTGCTTTTCTAACTTGATTTTGTAGGTGCTTGACAATGACTAGTAGTCGAAATCAGCTAGTCGCACGATTAAATGAAAATCACGTTACAGCCTACTACGGACCGCGTTTACGTTTATTGAACATTTGGAGGTCGTGGATCCCCACAAATACAAAATTTTTGCCCTAAATGCCTTGTTTCAATCCATGTGGTTCATTCATCTGTCAGATCAGTTCAATATCTCGTGTAATGTGCAAGGGGTTTGTTTATCTGTCACTAAATCTGCTGTCAGTATCAGGCTTTGCAGCAACAATTCTTAAGCAGAGGGATTTAGTTTGAACAGAATTAGCATTTAGATAAACAAACAATAGACAGTATAAATAATTTATTTACCAACCAAGATGGGATACATGTGTAGTGTGTGGTGTCATGGGATGTAGGTGCTGTTAACCCATGGTTGAGCAATTCTTTCCCCGTCATAGATTAAATATGGGTTATAATGACGCAACAAACTGATGCTGTTGAATTGTGTCCGGCAAACGATTTTTGCATTTTGCAGTACACGTATGACAGAAAAAGTACAACAATCACTGAGGAGTACGGCCATCCAAGTAATTTCCCTTGGTTTTAACTAATGGAGTTGAGGTTGCAGTCGGTGAATCTGAAAATTAAGCGTAACTATGCTTTAGTTCTGACTCGTAGTTACAGAAACGTGAATAAATTCATTGGTCTATTCATTTGGTTAACAATCCGGCTGCCTGCTACATGCGTTTCAAAAGCAGTAGGGGGTGCTCAAGATACAGCTGTGGAAATGTATTTTTTCTGTCGCTGGCTAGAGACTTCACAACATCCCAGAATATATTTGGTAACTCTGTGACCTTCTTCTTCCTTCCCGGAAAGCTGAGAATTAACCTGGAATATTTACTTGATAATTTCTTCTCATTTTTATGAAATATTCTTAACGATTCTCACTTTAGGGGTGAGTCTGGGAAGCTTGTTCCGAGCTGAAACGGTAACCGCTACAGTCTTTTACGTTGCTCACTATCCGTCTTGGCAATCACTGTGCAGAAGAGGGAGCTACTTGTATCAGTGGTAAAGTTTTGCCTTTCAGAGGAAGCTGTCGGCAGCTGTCAATTCGAATCTCGGTGGAGACAAGAACTTTTCTTCTTCTGTGACAAGCTACACTCAAACAAATCGGCAATAAGTAAAGGAATCTTCTGAAAACTTTTCTCTCTAATGTTTCTTTGCTACCTTGTTTCTGTAACCTGTGGATCTATAGGAGATATACTTGCAGATTTGCATACCTGCTGTTACCTACTTTTCCTGCCTGTTCTGACATCTTTCTTTTTTTTACGATCAAACAAATGTATTGTTATTTTTTTTACTTTTTCGTGAAGGAGCAATTGTAGTGACTTAACTGTGGCATTGACTAATTTGCTGACTGGATTTCGTTATGTGACTGCCTACACAAATACATTTCCATATTCTCGTCGTAGTCCTCTAACGCTAGTTCAGTATGACCTTTGACTCCACGTATACAGAGACGTTTTTACTTGCCAAGTTTGTAATATCTTGCTGATTGGTGTCAACTGGTAGCATTCGTGTGACCGGTACTTCGTTTTATTATAAAAGACTTTTGTTGTAGGGCTACCATGGTAAGTTGCAATTCATTTGCTTTGGAACAGTGTATATTTTACAGCGTTTTTACATCAGTTTATTGAAAACGAGAGATGAGCGTAAGAATAAATTAATCATCAGCAATACAGTCTTCCACTTTCTGAAACACTACTGAACTTTCACTGTACTTATAGACTTGTTTCATTTCTTAACGGTTCTTTGTATCCTACTTTTTCGTCACTACATTGCTTCTGTGATTTTAAAACCATTTGCTATTCGTAGTTACGAAACTTATTTGTGGAAGTTCACGTTTTGTAATCAATGTTCTTTCCTCTTTTCATTTGTGTTATTATACGATAGAAGTGCTGCATTCTTAAGAAAGCATTCTTAAGAAATCTATTTGATGCATGTATTATTAAAAACTACTGTTTACTAATAGTGTTAACTGCATCATGCAATGCTAAAATAGCGAATCGCTTACGTTGAATGGGCTTCTTCTCTGCCATATACATACGACATACAAAATAAAAAAATAAAAAACGTACGACGGCTACTAAACAGTAGGGCCAGCCAGACAGTTCCCCCCGTTCTTTATTTAATAAGTTCAAGTTGTGCAAGCATCCAGCTCAGTAGAACGAATGCATTACCATTCGCTAGTGTAATGGAGAGTAGGCAACATCGTAGAATACGTTTAGCAACTATGTGACCGTGAATTAACTTGCTGGAGTGATTCACAATTTTCCCACTATATTCACTTGATATTTCGTTGCCACTTCCGATAACGAACCTCAAAGAATGTCGCTAAAGGTATAACTCTGGGTTTTCAAATGTATTATTAGATTCCACGAATGACGTTCTACATAGAATCTACGTATAATTGATCTCATACTTAACATTGCGAATTATCTCTGCTAACGATCACTATGAGAGTTTTGGAAGATGGCTGCAGAGTGCCAAGCGTGATTAGTGCTAGCCAAAACATATTTTGATCATTTTTTAGAGTATTTTTGTTCTTATCTCTCTGTTTGAGCATTCTAAGTACCTTCTGCAGTATATTTAATGTGTATTATGCTGTGCGTTCACCTGTACAATGAATTTACGATAGTCGTTTTAGAGGTCTGACTTTTGTTTACGTACTGAATACAACGTTTGTAAAGAACTGTCTACATTCACGCGTATATTTATACTTACCTTTTATTATGAATAGCCGCACTAGCGTCTTTATTGCTTTCACAAAAGGGAAGTTTCGGAATCTCTGTGTTAGGTTTCATAAATATCTCCAATTGGATTAAACTGCTGTTAGGTGTGAGATTTGACAAACGTTTCTTTACATTGGCCTTATCTGCTAGAAAAATCTTGCATCTGATGTTATTGAAATTGCGGTAGTAATGAACTTAATCGTGGTGGGTGTCGAGGGAAAGTGGGTAATGGCATGCATTTTTGGGGCTGTTGTAAATGGTTTCGCTGGTGGGGGGGTGGGGGGGACGTAGGGGGGTATGACTCTGGGGACATTGCTGAGGACCTCTTCTGGAGCTGTAATATACATAGCAGGAATTGCTTAACCGAGCACCAGAAAGAGAACATTTGCCCCAACCAGGCCCAGATAGGTCAAAACAGAAGAGAGCTGGTGTGTGGGTTTGTCGGAGACTGGCAGTTCACAGCAGGATTAGCAGGGGAGGACTTTGCCCTACAGTTTTGTTGTGGCTATCAGCAACAGGTTTCAGTCGAAGGAGTTGAGGGGAGCGGAGCCTAAAGCGGGTGTAGGAGTAGGATATGTTCAGCAAACTGTAAGTCAATAGGAAGCTTTGGAATAACAGTAACGTTAGGAGGAAGGGGATACATCTCCTAGGTAACAGTCTCGGCAAAGGTTTAGATCCTCAATTGAAAGGAGAGGTTATGGGACGAGGATCAGGTCACCAACATTTTTAATACGAGTGCTGGGCTCGATGAGGCAAGTGATGGTTTAGGGCTTTTGTGTAAGGATCTCACAAAATTGATCAGGTAGTGATAGAGGGTGCGGTATGGAACAACTTGAACAGGGACACGGTGTACAAAGTAGGAGGTGAACTGAGTAAGTTAGCTTACCTAACTGATGACACCAACATGCATGACAGAGTTGTTCCAATGCATGATCGGCCTCGAATTGGCAGCTCTGTATGGCTTCTCAGTGTGGAGCTGGAATGGTGCTGATGACTGCTGGACGGGTGCGCACTGCACTGGTGCCTGTGGGCGAGTATCAGGAGATGAGAGTGCAGTAGGCATGATCTGCACTTCGACATGTTTCGAAAAGGGAGGTTTGTGAAGTTGACTGGTGAGACTATGGTAGGTGGGTGTGGGGGCACACATTGTCAAATACCTGTTGTAATGGATAGCAGAACCAGCTCTTATTTAGTGTGACAACAGGCTCCATCTCTTAAAAGTATCTTAGGTAGATGACAAATAGAATTCACAACACTGCGGTGGGATAGCCCCACGGAAACTTGCCCAAAATTAGCTGTTATTCATCAAAATGCGTAGTCCATTAAATATTATGTACACCAGCTTGAAATGGAATTACAATCTTTGAGCAGCAGAGTAATGTGCATTACTAAAACACTGTTGTAGAGATGAAGATGTGCGGCATATGGTGTTATCATCGTATGAGTGTGCAAGTTGCTATTGGACGTGTACCTTACAGAATCAAGAACAATGTATCTATATCAGGGGTGGCACACATTTTAAAGCTGAAGACGAAGTAACCAAATTAGTGTAGTTAAACCAATGGAATTGTAAGCCACTGAAGTTACAAAGCTAGAAGCCTATAAGATGTTAAACATTGTGTGTGTTTGCAGCTCGCTTACTTTCTTCAACAAATTAACTGAAGCCCTAGAAAGAGTTACAGCTTGTTAAAATTATCATAATAATATATGGAGATACGATTTTAACATAAGTGTTTACGGTGAAATTAGTAATAACTTCCTAAACATTTTGAGCAAAAATGGTTCAAATGGCTCTGAGCACTATGCGACTTCACTTCTAAAGTCATCAGTCGCCTAGACCTTAGAACTAATTAAACCTAACTAACCTAAGGACATCACACACATCCATGCCCGAGGCAGGATTCGAACCTGCGACCGTAGCGGTCGCTCTGTTCCAGACTGTAGCGCCCAGAACCGCACGGCCATTCCGGCCGGCCATTTTGAGCACAGTTGTCTAGGCACTAATGGTAAAGACTGCTATAAGGGTTTCAAAATGTTCAGCTTCAAATCAAGACCACGTACTTACAGATATTAACAGAGAAAATTGTAAAGTATCAGTTGGTTATAATAAAAGTTCAGCTACTCACAGAAGTTCAGTGTGAATTGTAATCATCGTATGGCAGCTAAACTTGATAAGTATTCTACAGCGTTAGTGCAGGATCGATTTACGTCGGGAAAACAATTATTTCTAGATCTGACCACCAGGTGCAAATCATGCGATGTTTCCACATCTAATTGGTTAGGAACGATACGTGGGCAGAAAAGGTCAAAGAAGTGAGAGAGGAATGATATATATTTTATTATTACCTCCTCTTATACAATTTGTTTAGTATAAAAATGGAGACGGCGACTAGGTGCTGCATCTTAAGAAGATGTGATCAGAAGTTGCTCGCCGCTTTTCTGGTGGAATCTGAGTAAGGTGTATCAATGAATTGGTCTTCAGATCAGTTGTAGACGAAACGTGTTCCAGGTAAACGCGTTTTATTTGACATCCCCAGAGCCTAAAGTCACATGGATTCAGTTAAAGTGGGTGGGAAAGCCTCTGGAGATAACACGTTCGTGGAAGGTTGCACAGAGCAGATCACCCAGTGAGCGACATGAGATGTTGCCCCATCTTGCATGGAAACAGTGGCTACCATACAGTTGTACCCTTTCAAAGCAGGAATCACAGGTCTCAATGGCATGCAGACTTCACGGTATTCCTAATAGCCCTCCGGGTGTGTTCTGTTCAGAGAAGTGCGGACTGTGAATAAAGGTGCTTATAAATACACACCACACAGTCACATGCGAGGAGTACAACAGCCTTCCGTGCAATACAAGTGGTTTAACAGTACCCCAACCCAAATTCGGCAGTTCTGTGCATTCACTGCTCCATGTGGTGTAAAATATGTCTCGTCACTACATATGATATTGCCCAGTTAAATGTCATCACCTTCGACCAATGTCAGAAACCGAAGAGGAAATTCAGAACGTTGCTGCAAATCATGAGGTTCCGGTTGCTACAACGTCTGGATATTGTACAGGTACCAGTGCAAAATAAACCGCAAGACTTTCCGTACTCCTGACCACGGGATGGACGATTCTCGTGACGCTGCACTAGCACTAGCAGACTACCTAGAGCACATGCTACATGACCATTTACAGTAGCAGCGACCTCGTCAGAAACTTACACGGGGATAGTAAACCTTTTTCTCCCAGTTGCCGCACCAAGCTCACCCATGTTTTAGAATTTCATTATCATCTTCTCTGAACCATTTAATGACATCGGGCCTCTTCTCAGACCTTTCAGTTCGCCACACTCTCTCAATGCAGCACTGTGATTTATGCCATTCACATAAAACTGTTTCACAAAGAGTGTGTGGTCTCTCTTCCCGACATCCGGGCTATTCACTCACGTTATGGCTCGTCAAACGAGAGCGTGGATGTCATACCGTGATACAAACAGTGTACAGCGCTAGATTTGCACCTGGTGGCCAAGATTGGAACAAATTTTTTCCAGCGTAAATAGGTTCCGCGTTAACGTATTAGCATATACAGCAAGACTCGCTGCCATCTGATAATTTCAGGCCACACTGGACCCTCGTGACTAGCTATATTATAATGATGACGATCCAGTATTTACTAGTGATTTTGACATTTTGGATCATTTCTATCTGGTAATAAACATAAATATTTGTTTTTGTGGTCTTCAGTCCAGAGACTGGTTTGATGCAGCTCCCCATGCTACTTTACCATCTGCAAGATTCTTCCGCAACCTACACCCTTCTGAATCTGTTTAGTGTATTCATCTCTTGGTCTGCCTCTACGATTTTTACCCTCCACGCTGCCTTCCAATACCAAGTTGGTGATCCCTTGATGTCTCAGAATATGCCCTACCAACCGATCCCTTCTTCAAGTCAAGTTGTGCCACAAATTTCTCTTCTCTCCAGTTCTATTCAATACCTCCTCATTAGTTATGTGATATACCCATCTAATCTTCTGTAGCACCACATTTCGAAAGCTTCTATTCTCTTCTTGTCTAAACTATTTGTCGTCCACGTTCCATTTCCATACATGGCTGCACTCCATACAAATAGTTTCAGAAACAACTTCCTGACACTTAATGTTAACTTAATGTTAACAAATTTCTCTTCTTCAGAAACGCTTACCTTGCCATTGCCAGTCTACATTTTATATCCTCTCTACTTCGACCATCATCAGTTATTTTGCTCCCCAAATAGCAAAACTCATCTACTACTTTAAGCGTCTCATTTCCTAATCTAATTCCCGCAGCATAACCCGACTGAATTCGATTACATTCCATTATCCTCGTTTTGCTTTTGTTGATGTTCATCTTATATCCTCCTTTCAAGACACTGTCCATTCCGTTCAACTGCTCTTCCAGGTCCTTTGCTGTCTCTGACAGAATTACAATGTCATCGCAAACGTCAAAATTTTTATTTCTTCTCCATGGATTTTAATTCCTACTCTGAATTTTTCTTTTGTTTCCTTTAGTGCCTGCTCAATATACAGATTGAATAACATCGGGGAGAGGCTACAACCCTGTCTCATTCCCTTCCCAACCACTGCTTCCCTTTCATGCCCCTCGACTCTTATAACTGCCATGTGGTTTCTATACAAATTGTAAATAGCCTTTCCCTCCCTGTACTTTACCTTTGTCACCTTCAGAATTACAAAGAGAGTATTCCAGTCAACACTGTCAAAAGCTTTCTCTAAAGTTACAAATGCTAGAAACGTAGGTTTGCCTTTCCTTAATCTATTTTCTAAGATAAATAGTAGGGTCAGTATTGCCTCACGTGTTCCAACATTTCTACGGAATCCAAATTGCTCTTCTCCGAGGTCGGCGTCTACCAGTTTTTCCATTCATCTCTAAGGTATTCGTGTTAGTAATTTGCAGCCGTGGTTTATCAAACCGATAGTTCCGTAATTTTCACATCTGTCAACACCTGCTTTCTTTGGGATTGGAATTATTATATTCTTCTTGAAGTCTGAGGGTAATTTGCCTGTCTCATACATACAGGCTCGGTGAAATCTGCAAAACTGCAGGTCTAAAAAAGCATTTTCTCAGATCCTAATATACGTACTATTCCCCTGGTATTAGCTAATGAAACTTGGCATGAAGCATACGGAGAGCAATCTAGATGCTTAGTTGTCTAAATTTTGCACCCTGTCATAGATAATTTTTGAGGTTAAATTTCGACCTACTGTTGCTCCTTAGGAAAACTGGTGGATAACTGCGGATATTAGGAAGTCCGCACTGACACTTCAATTTCTCTGTTCTTTGCAAAAACGCCACCCCAATCCACAGTTCGTTTAGTACAACAACTAGTATACAAAAAATACAGGAGGGTACTCCTTGCGGCAAAAATGCCATTCAATGATAATATAATAGATAATGCAGAAACTAAATCAAAGTTTTGTAGGGTGTTTTAAAACAAGGAACTGGAAAAACCAGACACAAGTATAATAACATACAAATCAAAGATGCGGGTAGAATAATAGAAACTCCTCAAGGAATTGCATATTCTGTAAATGATTGTTTCTCTGGCACTGCAAAGAAGTTGCTGAAAATTCTTCCTGATATGCATGTAGCGCCCCCAATGCTTTACACAAAAAGCGCAATGATGTTGCTTCCGACAACAGTTTTTGAAGTTAGGAAGACAGTATAACGAATAAAAAATAAGGAGTTAGTGGGAATAGATGAGGTTGCTGTCTCTGCTCTGAAGGCGTGCTTAGTCAGCATAGAAGCCCTATTAAAAACATAATAAATGAATCCTCTAGTTCAGGTGTATTCCAAGAGTATCAACAGCATGCACAAGTGGTGAGCTTATTAAAGAAAGGTAATGTGGAAAGCAGTTAAAGTAATAGACCAGTTTCAGTGCTGTCTGCATTCCTAAAACTAAAAACTAGAGCAATCGTGAAAGAGAGACCGATAAGCTACGTAAGTAAATGCAAACTCTGTAACGAAACACAGTTTCACTACTGCAGCACAAGAAGTGCCATATCGGCCCTCACAAAGTTCACGAAAATGGTACTTGAAGCTCTTGATAGGGACGTTTTTGTTACGTGCATTTTCTTACACTTTTCCAAGGATTTTGACACTATTGATCATGAAGTACTACTGAGAAAGCTAGAAGTGCTAGGCATAAGAGAAACAGCGAATAATTGGTTTCAGTCTTACCTGGAAAACAGGGTAGAGAAGATGAAGATGGTTCACTCGTGTGATGATAATTAAGTTTTAGTGAAGCATTTGTCAGACAAGAAATACGTAACCAAGGTAATGTACTGGGTCCAGTTCTGTTCTTATTATGTATAAATGACTTTCGAGACAGTATAAACTTCTCTTTGCCAAATGACCGCAACATCACAGTCACTGACGAAACATCAGATCTCCTGTTACAGAAAGGAAATGAGACATACAAGGATGTTTTAAATGGGTCAGTAAATAATAAATTAATGATGAACATAAAGAAAACGAACAGTATGCATTCCTTCGTAAAGAGGGGGAGTAAGTCTGTCACTTGAAACATAGATGGTAAATCTATAGGTTGTGGTGTCACCGCCAGACACCACACTTCCTAGGTGGTAGCCTTTAACTCGACCGCGGTCCGTTAGTATACGTCGGACCCGTGTGTCGCCACTATCAGTGATTGCAGACCGAGCGCCGCCACACGGCAGGTCTAGAGAGACTTCCTAGCACTCGTCCCAGTTGTACAACCGACTTTGCTAGCGATGGTTCACTGACAAAATACGTTCTCATTTGCCGAGACGATAGTTAGCATAGCCTTCAGCTACGTCATTTGCTACGACATAGCAAGGCGCCATTATTCAGTTACTATTGATATTGTAAATAATGTACAGACAAGAGCTACGTTCAACATTAATGGATTAAAGTTAAGTATTCCACCAGGTACCACCTTTTTTCTGAAGTCTAAATTCCTTGTCCTGTTCCAGACCTCACGCCAGCCTGCGTGAGCTTAAACGCGTGCCTTTCGGCTTCCTCCAAACTCCGTGGGTTGGCTCCTGCCAATCCACAACATAGGTTGTGTAGCAAACACCAAGTTTTTAGAGATCAACATTGGTTACCAGCTGACATGGAGTGTACATACAAAAGATACCAGTAGAAAAGTTATCAGCATGCTACGCTCTTAAGGTGTTAGTATGAGTCTATAACAGTCAATGTCTTGTAGTGACGTACTACGCCTAAATACACTGAATTCTTAGCTATGGGTTTGTTTGCTGGGAATCGAAGGCACAGAACACAGACATGGTTTTTAACCGGGAGACAAGGTCCTTCAGAGTAATAACTGGAAGTAGTATTCAGGCTCACTGAAAAGAGCTGCTTAAAAACTGGGCATCATTACTGTACCAAGATTGTACATCTACCAATCTGTGGTACACATTTTGGAAAATATTACTAAATACTGCACTAGTAGTTATATTTACAATCATGGAAGGTGAGCCAGTTTAGATTTACATTTACCCAGGAAAAACAAAAGAAAAACACTGAAAACAGCATTCCACATCAGGAGATAAAAATGTGTAATAAATTGTCCAAGGAAATTACTAAAATACATTTATTTAAAAAGGCTACTAGTTGTTCCTCCCAAGGATGCATACTATACAGTTAAAGATTACTTAGATGACTCAGACTAGTGGATGATAATGAAAGAGGATAGCAGCAGCATCTTGTCACAATTCAAGGCATAATTAAGATTTACTTAATTCACAAGGATCCTGTGGCAAGATATAAAATGCGTGACAGCTGCGTCTGTTGGCTTAGTTGTTCAGGTGGACAATGCCATATATTTGAATCTGTAATCTGGAAGTGGGGTAAGGGGCACATGCCATCTTCTCAGTTCAGGTATCATTGGTAGATGTCTTAGTGCATGTGGTAGTGAAGAGTGCAACAATGATTTACATTACAAATAACGGGAAACGGTTGAGAAGTCATTAATTGTTGGCCCAGAGTGTGTGGCATTGAAGAATGAAGCTATGTTTTAAATTTCATGTTGCCTGAAACAAGATGTGTGTAAATCAGGGAATATTATACTGCTGCTAATTACCGAATGAGCCAGTGCAACTGTTAAGACATTGACTTATTAAGGATGATGGAGCTGTAATGTCTGGCCATCATGATTTGGGTTTTTCCCAATTTTCCAAGATCACTAAGGCAAATGCCAGGAGGGTTCCTTAATCAGGGCTACGGCTTACCACTGGTCCTATTTATTTAGGTTACCTGTAGTAGTGTCATAAAGCATGTTACACTATGTGGTCAAAAGTATTTGGACAGCTGGCTGAAACTGACCTACAAGTTCGTGCCGCCCTCCATCGGTAATGCTCGAATTCAATGTGGTATTGGTCCACCCTTAGCTTTGATGACAGCTTCCACTCACGCAGGAATACGTTCAATCAGGTGCTGGAAGGTTTCTTGGGGAATGGCAGCCCATTCTTCAAGGAGTGCTGCACTGAGGAGAGGTATCGATGTCACTCCGTGAGGCCTGGCACGAAGTTGGCGTTCCAGAACATCCCAAAGGTGTTCTATAGGATTCAAGTCAGGACTCTGTGCAGGCCAGTCCATTACAGGGATGATATTGTCGTTTAACCACTCCGCCAAAGACCCTGCACTATGAACAGATGCTCAATCATGTTGAGAGATGCAATCGCCATCCCCTAGTTCCTCTTCAACAGTGGGAAGCAATAAGATGCTTAAAACATCAATGTAGGCCTGTGTTGTAATAGTACCACGCAAACCAACAAGGTGTGCAAGCCCCTCCATGGAAAACACGACCACACCATAACACCACTGCCTCCGAATTTTACTGTTGGCACTAAGCACACTGGCAGATGACGCTCACTGGGCATTCGCTATACCCACATCTTGCCATTAGATAGCCACATTGTGTACCGTGATTCGTCACTCCGCAAAACTGTTTTCAATTGTTCAATCGTTCAATGTTTACGCTCCTTACACCAAGCGAGGCGTCGTTTGGCATTTACCGGCGTGATGTGTGGTTTATGAGTAGCCCCTCGACCATGAAATTCAAGTTTTGTCAGTTCCGCCTAACTGTCATAGTACTTGCAGTCGATCCTAATGCAGCAAGGAATTCCTGTGTGACGGTCTGTACAGATGTCTACCTATTACACACTACGGCCCTATTCAACTGTCTGCCGTCTCTGTCAGTCAACAGATGAGGTCGGCCTGTAAGCTTTCGTGCTGTACGTGTCCCTACAAGTTTCTACTTCACTATCACATCGGAAACAGTGGACCTAGGTATGTTTAGGAGTGCAGAAATCTCACGTACAGACGTATGACTCAATGACACTCAAACACCGGCCGGCCGCAGTGGCCGAGCGATTCTAGGCGCTTCAGTCTGGAACCGCGCGACCGCTACGGTCGCTAGTTCGAATGCTGCCTCGTGCATGGATGTGTGTGATGTCCTTAGGTTAGTTAGGTTTAAGTAGCTCTACGTTCTAGGGGACTAATGACCTCAGATGTTAAGTCCCTTAGTGCTTAGAGCCATTTGAACCATTTTTGAACACTCAAACACCTGACCACATCGAAGTCCGTGAGTTCCGTGGAGCGCTCCAGTCTGCTCTCTCACGATGTCTAATGACTACTGTGGTCGCTGATTTGGAGTACCTGAGTGCCTGGCTGTATAGGTGGCAGCACAATGTACCTAATATGAAAAACGTGTGTTATTGAGGGTGTTCAGATACTGTTGATTACATATTGTATGTATGCTGCCTAGTGTATGTTTTGGCAACTGATTTGCATTGTATTACCTTGACAAATCGAACACAATTGTGAAGTGATCCTTAGATATAAAATAAATAAATCCATATGAAGCAAAGTACGCGTGTGTGTGTGTGTGTGTGTGTGTGTGTGTGTGTGGTGTGTGCGTGTGTGTCGGAGACCTGCTCCCAAAGCCTTGTTTCAGCAAAATTAGGTACAGAAACAGATGGCCTCACCAGTATTAGCACTGAGGGGTGTAGAAACTCCTATCTCCAACTGGAGCAGAGATACAGGCAAATAGTTGGTTTTTAAAGCCCTGGATGTAATGGCTGTCCTTCACAATGGGCATGTTGTATGGGAACAGTATGGTCCTGTCAAATCCACCTACTTTTTAGGACAGCCTACACATCAGTTTCTTGCTCTTATATGTACGCTGCACTGCAAAGTAGGTTGATATGGCAGGCTACTATTCTTCTCACACAACATGTGTGTCATGTAGGGCAGCCTACAAGCCTAGCACTCGGAAAAAAAAGACGTTTCGTAGGACCGTTGCTGTTCACAATATACATGAATGACCTTGTGGATGACATCGGAAGTTCACTGAGGCTTTTTGCGGATGATGCTGTGATATATCGAGAGGTTGTAACAATGGAAAATTGTACTGAAATGCAGGAGGATCTGCAGCGAATTGACGCATGGTGCAGCGAATGGCAATTGAATTGATCGTCGGTAAAGCAGATGCCAGACTGAGATTCATTGGAAGAATCCTAAGGAAATGCAATCCGAAAACAAAGGAAGTAGGTTACAGTACGCTTGTTCGCCCACTGCTTGAATACTGCTCAGCAGTGTGGGATCCGTACCAGATAGGGTTGATAGAAGAGATAGAGAAGATCTAACGTAGAGCAGCGCGCTTCGTTACAGGATCCTTTAGTAATCGCGAAAGCGTTACGGAGATAGTAGATCAACTCCAGTGGAAGACTCTGCAGGATAGATGCTCAGTAGCTCGGTACGGGCTTTTGGTGAAGTTTCGAGAACATACCTTCATCGAGGAGTCAAGCAGTATTTTGCTCCCTTCTACGTATATCTCTCGCAGAGACCATGAGGATAAAATCAGAGAGATTAGAGCCCACACAGAGGCATACTGACAATCCTTCTTTCACGAACAATACGAGATGGAATAGAAGAGAGATTCGATAGAGGTACTCAAGGTACCCTCCGCCACACACCGTCAGGTGGCTTGCGGAGTATGGATGTAGATGTAGATGTATCAGGTATGCATGTTTTAGTAGTATCGTTCTCCTCCATTGACTTGTTTTGCATTAACTCAGTATGTTAGAGAGAAATAAATGATTTTCAATCCCTTCACGTGTAGCCTGCTCCATGTCACAGATGTTTTAATGGAGTTGTATCCGTCTGCTTTACTGAACTGTATTGCAGGAGCTGCTCGTGCTCATGAGCAGGGCTGCAGACAGTTTGAGATGGAAAGAGGAGATGATGGAGGGAAAGGAGGAGGAAATGAACAGAGAAACAGGTGGAGGGGGAGATATATAAGGCAGGTGGGAAAGTGAAGAAAAGTAGTTGGCTGGTGGAAAGGAAGAGAGAAGGGCAGAGATAGAAAGCGAGAGGGAGGAAAAGATATGGCCAGAGGTAAGATGGAGGAAGGTCTAGTCAGAGAGAGGAGGTGGAGGAAATGGACAAAGAGAGAGGGAGGACAAGATGAAGACACACAGAGGACATGAGGAGATGGGAGGATGAGGTGGACAGCCTGATGGAGGATGAGGTGGATACAGGGAGGATGAGGAGGACATTTGTTGAATATAAGTATCAAATGCATGCACAGGCAAAATTGTTGGGAAATGTCTAGTGCATATACAAAGCACACTGTAAATGTGTATGTATGTATGTATGTCTAGGTTCTCATCCCATACCTCTGCATCGATTTCAGCCAAATTTGTCACACAAACAGCGACCAGAAAAGTATCAGCACTCTGCTGTTTATAATCTCGAAGCTACAACTGGGACCCAGATGCATACAAACTCACCATTTTTTTCAGCCCATGCCATATAGAATGCCCTGCACAACAGCTTTGTTGTGTGGTAATAGTGTCGGGGTGCTTAAATGACCTGCTTTGCAGGGTAGCCTACTTGTCAGGGACAAGGAACGGTTTACCAGTCAGTGACACTTAGGCAGCCCTGAATGTCCTTCATATCAGGGGCAAAACAATGGTTTTGTGGTCCATGACATATAGGCTGCCCAGCACAACAACTGTGTTGTGTTTGAGTGTTATCACCCTGCTTTATCGTCCTGTTTCTCAGGGGCTACACTTGCAGTTGGGCAAAGCTGGAATAACACTGAGAGGGATAAAGAAGGGGATGGACAGATAGAGGGAGCAGGAGGGGATGAACAGAGAACAGTAAAGTTTTTACGAAAGAGAAAAAAAATTTTATTGGTCATATCAGTTTTAGTCCTCTCGCTGCTGGTGAAAAATTTCGATTAGAAACACTTGATTGTACTTACATAATAATACTATCAGGTGCTGAGTTACAATTCTTGTCCAACTCAAAGTTTTATGCCATATTAATAGTGTACACACTTTGTTACTTTTGTTAGAAACCGTATTTCAAATCTTCTGTGGTACGCAAACAGGAAAAACAGTTGCTGGATTAGAGTTCCAGGTCCCAGTCCAGTACAAAAATTTTCGTCATGTAATCTCATGTTGGAATCTGCCTTTTTGGCAATGTCATTTATTGTATTAGAGTAGAGTCTACAAGCGTTAGAGGCTGTGTTATCCCTAAAAACTTCTATTCTGATATTACCATTATTGTGGTATTAATTTCATTGTGGCTGATAGCCATGCAGAGGACGTAAGTGTATTGGCCTCTTGTAGTCTCTTTGTATTTTCAAACAACTCTACAGGAAAGAGAGGAGAGAACCTGCAGAACTTGGGTCATGTGGTTCCATATACGTCAGACGGAACACAGTGCAGGTTTTTGAGATACTTTTGAGCATGCTAGTACATTTACGATATTGTAGATCGATTCGGGTCGAACGTAAGTATGCTAACCGCAAGACACAATGAATGCCTTCTCTGTGCAATATCAATGGAAATATTATGCTTCTGAAACATAGGTCCCAAATACAGCCTTCCGAAATTCCTCTACAAAAGAAAACGAAGCAAGTATTCCAGAATTTGAATCAAGAACAGCTGCCAACATGAGTAGCTTTGAAGCAGATGACTTCGGAGGAGTGAAGCAACATAAGACCCTTAACAAGGGCAAGTCTTTCAGTCCAGAATATATACTACTTAGGTTCCTTTCAGAGTATGCTGATCCAGTACTCCATACTTAACAATCATCTACAACCACCAGCTCAACGAAAGATCCGTACCCAAATAGTTGAAAGCAGCACAGGTCACAAAAATATTCAAGAAAGGCAATAGGAATAATCCACTAAATTACAGGCCTATTTATTTAAGTCGACATGCAGCAGGATTCTGGAACATAGATTTTGTTCGAACATTACGAATTACCTCGAAGAGAACGACCTATTGACACATAGTCAACACGAATTTAGAAAACATCTTTGTAGTTAAACACAGCTAGCTCTTAACTCACACGAAGTGTTGATTGCTGTCGACAAGGGATTTCAAATTGAGTCCATATTTCTGGGTTTCTAGAAGGCTTTTGACACAGAAGCTTACAAGCGGCTTGTAATCAGAATGCGCGCTTATGGAATATGGTCTCTATTAAGCGGCTGGATTGGCGATATCACGTCAGAGAGGTCATAACCCGTAGTAACTGACGGAAAACCATCGAGTAAAACAGAAGTGACTTCCGGCATTCCGCAAGGTAGTATTATAGGCCCTCTGCTGTTGTTTACCTGTATATCGATTTAGGAGACAGTCTGGGAAGCCATTTTAGATTCTATGGAGATGATACCACCGTTCATACTCTACCATAGTCATTAGAAAATCAAAACCAATTGGAAAAACGATTTAGGTAATTTATGCCTATGACGCAAAAATTGGCAAATCCCCCTAAATAATGAAAATGGTTAGGTCAGTCATCCACATGAGTGCAAAAAAGCTACGCGGGGTAGCCGCGCGGTAGGGGCGTCTTGTCACGGTTCGCGTGGATTCCCCCGTCGGAGGTCCGATTTCTCTCTCGGACATGGGTGTGTGTGTTGCCCCAGCGAAAGTTAGTTTAAGTTAGATTACGTAGTGGTTAAGGTTAGTGACCGATGACCTCTGCAGTTTGGCCCCATAAGATCTTACCACAAATTTCCAAATCTGAGTGCTAAAAGGAATCCCTTAAAGTTCGGAAACACCATGAATCAATCAGTTCTAAAGGACGTTAATTCGACTAAATACCTGGGAATTACAATTACAAACACACAAAAAACACACAGAAAATGTTGTGGGGAAGGCGAACCAGTGACTGCGTTTTATTGGCGGAACCAGACAGGATTTACGGAGTACATTGAGAAAGTTCATAGAAGGCCAGTACGTTTTGTATTATCGAGAAGTAGGGGAGAGAACGTCACGGACATGATACAGGATTTGGGGTGAAATTCATTAAAAGGAGGGCGTTTTTCGTTGCAACGGGATTTCCTCACAAAATTTCAATCACCAACTTTCTGCTCCGAATGCGAAAATATTTTGTTGAGGCAGACATTCTTCGGGAGATGCGATCATCATAACAATATAATGGAAATGGAAATCAGAGGTCGCACGAAAGATATAGGTGTTCGCTTTTTCTGCACGCTGTTCGAGAGCGGAATAAAATACAATTGATGTGAAGATGGTTCGATGAAGCCTCTACCAGGCACTTAAGTGTGATTTGCAGAGTAGACATGCTGATGTAGATACAGATGTACATATAGGCCTATCGATGGTCTATTTACCATTCTACAGCGCAGATGATGTGAAATGTTCATGTCTCTTACCCTCCCCTAAATTATTTGTAAGTCAATAACCCTCAGGTGGCAATGATGACGCCAAGGCTCTGCTGCTACGCTATGAGCGTGTGAGCCCAGGCTCTGATACTGCACGGTTGTAGATTCTATTCATACTTGGAAATGTGTGAATCGAGACCCGGCTGTTCAGAGTGAAAAGTCTGTGACCTGTTGTAAGAACGTTTCGTTAATAATGAATCTTATGCCAGTGCGAGGGATAATTCTCACTACGTGCTTACAAGGTTTACCTTCTGTGGCACTGTAATCCTAACACTAATGTATGTTCATTATTTAATTTGGTTTCCAGAATTGTTGTTAGTAGGTTTTGATGTTTGAAAGTGTATGTTTCTGTTTCCCAGGTTTTAGTTTACACTTAAGATTGAAAAGAGGCTCAGCTGCTTGTGATTAATCTTATATCTGGGAGCCTCAGATACTTCCAAGTGTGTCGGTGTAAGCTCCTCAGAATCAAAAAGCCTTCATCCACGTGTAAATCTAAATTACGGTGTACTGATTAACACCCGGGTAGTAGCGTTTTCTGTAAAATCCTGCATGCCTTTAAGAACTGAAAGATGACGATGTTCCAGACTACAAGCAATAATAATAATAAAAGTAATATTAGGAAGAAGGAGACGAAAAACGAAAGTAATATTTATTCATCCTCTTATCAATGTGTTTGTAAAATAGAATAGACAAGTTTCTTTTTTAAAGAAGTATACAACTACTGAACGCTTTAATTGGTACTCGAAGAGATTCAGAGTTTCTGAACATTGTAATCATAAAATCTTCAGTCAACTGATGTATATTAGACAGAGAAGAACCGCCGTTTTGGCCACGGATGGGCCAGATTTGGCCACCAGACCGCCTTGTCATCCACCAGCCAATTTCGTCACGTGGATTATGCATAGATGAGTCGGGGTCAGCACACCTCCATACCGGCCGTTGTTGGGTTAGCAATCCTGCTACCACAGCCGCTTGGCCAAGAAACTCCTCTATTATTATCACGAAAGTGAGTGAACTCCGCTCGAGTCGTCGCAACAAGGATAAACACTTCGCACTACTGAGAATCGAACCGAGGTTCTACTCATGGCAGTCAGCCACTATGACCACTCATCTACGCAGGCGATGTCCTATAGACACTCTGCTGAAATTACTTTCTAATGTATAATGCTATAGGATTTCGACAGTATGCAGTGGTTAATATCACACCGACCAATAGCAAGAACAAATAGTTTGCTTCTGGCATGCAGATACGTATTACATTTCATAAAAATGCTATTGATATGATAACGAAATTTCTAGAAACTAACTTAAGTAGTTGTTTTACTACACTTAAGGCGGTGCAGGAGCCATAGTTCGTATCCTAATCATTTTGTTGTAATATGTAATTTACGTAATCACTCAGGAATTTTACGTCTCTGTAAGTTATGTGAGAAAAAGAGTTATATAAAAGTTGTTTTCATGTTCATGGACATCAAGACATATATAGTGAAATACTGTTTTGCTCTCATTAGCCGCCAGCTTATGGTGTCAACTGCTCATCTATTTTTAAGGAATGAGTAAAAACATTTTTTACGTTTTAACACTATGTGCAGGGTGGTCCATTGATAGTGACCGGGCCAAATATCTCACGAAATAAGCATCAAACGAAAAAACTACTAAGAACGAAACTCGTTTAGCTTGAAGGGGGAAACCAGATGGCGCTATGGTTGGCCCGCTAGATGGCGCTGCGTTTTTTTTTTTTCAATAGGAACCCCCATTTATTGCTGCATATTCGTGTAGCACGCAAAGAAATATGAATGTTTTAGTTGGCCCACTTTTTTCGCTTTGTGATACATGGCGAGGTAATAGTCACAAACGTATAAGTACGTGGTATCACGTAACATCCCGCCAGTGCGCACGGTAATTGCTTCGTGATGCATTACCCGTGTTAAAATGGACCGTTTACCAATTGCGGAAAAGGTCGGTATCGTGTTGATGTATGGCTATTGTGGTCAAAACGCCCAACGCGCGTGTGCTATGTATGCTGCTCGGTATCCTGGACGACATCATCCAAGTGTCCAGACCGTTCGCCGGATAGTTACGTTATTGAAGGAAACAGGAAGTGTTCAGCCCCGTGTGAAACGTCAACCACGACCTGCAACAAATTATGATGCCCAAGTAGGTGTTCTAGCTGCTGCCGCAGCAAATCTACACATCAGTAGCAGACAAATTGCGCGAGAATCGGGAGTCTCAAAAACGTCGGTGTTGAGAGTGCTACATCAACATCGATTGCACCCATACCATATTTCTATGCACCAGGAATTGCATGACGACGACTTTGAACGTCGTGTGCAGTTCTGCCACTGAGCACAAGAGAAATTACGGGACGATGACAGATTTTTAGCACGCGTTCTATTTAGCGACGAAGCGTCATTCACCTACAGCTGTAACGTAAACTGGCATAAAATGCACTATTGGGCAACAGAAAATCCACGATGACAGCGACAAGTGGAACATCAGCGACCTTGGCGAGTTAATGTATGGTGCGGCAATGTGGGAGGAAGAATAATTGACCCCCATTTTATCGATGGCAATCTAAATGGTGCAATGTATACTGATTTCCTACGTAATGTTCTACCGATGTTACTACAAGATGTTTCCCTGCATGACAGAATGGCAATGTACATCCAGCATGATGGATGTCCGGCACATAGCTCGCGTGCGGTTGAAGCGGTATTGAATAGCATAATTCATGACAGGTGGATTGGTTGTCGAAGCACCATAACATGGCCCGCAAGTTCACCGGATCTGACGTCCCCGGATTTCTTTCTGTGGGGAAAGTTGAACGATATTTGCCATCGTGATCCACACACAACGCCTGACAACATGCGTCAGTGAATTGTCAATGCATGTGCGAATATTACGGAAGGCGAACTACTCGCTGTTGAGAGGAATGTCGTTACACGTATTGTCAAATGCATTGAGGTTGAAGCACATCTTTTTGAGCATTTATTGCATTAATGTGGTATTTACAGGTAATCACGCTGAAACAGCATTCGTTCTCAGAAATGATAAGTTCACAAAGGTACATGTATCACATTGGAACAACCGAATGAAATGTCCAAACGTACCTACGTTCTGTATTTTAATTTAAAAAATCTACCTGTTATCAACTGTTCGTCTAAGATTGTAAGCCACATGTTAGTGACTATTACCGCGCCATATATCACAAAAAAGGGTCCAACTAAAACATTCATATTTCTTTACGTAGTACACCAATATGTAACAAAAATGGGGGTTTCTATTAAAAAAAAACGCTGTTGATATCCGTTTGGCCGGCCGGAGTGACCGAGCGGTTCTAGGCGCTACAGTCTGGAACGGCTCGACCGCTACATTCGCAGGTTCGAATCCTGCCTCCGGCATGGATGTGTGTGACGTCCTTAGGTTAGTTAGGTTTAATTAGTTCTAAGTTCTATGGGACTGATGACCTCGGAAGTTAAGTCCCATAGTGCTCAGAGCCATTTGAACCATTTTCATTTGATATCCGTTTGACATATGGCAGTGGCATCTAGCGGGCGAACCATAGCGCCACCTGGCTTCCCCCTTCAAGCTAGAAAAGTTTCGTTCTTCGTAGTTTTTTCGTTTGACTCTTATTTCGCGAAATATTTGGCCCGGTCACGACCAATGGACCACCCTGTATATGACCTGAATAATAACAACAATCCATTTCTACTTCACGGTTTCAGATTGCTCCCCTGTTGTAGTCCATCAGTCCACATCTTCCTTGGTCGTCCCAATCTTTTGCCTTACGGTCGGTACTCAGCAACTTGTTTGGTAGTCACTCGTGTCCCATTGGTTAGGCTATTTCCGTATGTATTCTTCGAATGTTTTTCCTTCTTAGTATAGAAACGATCTTCATTGGAGTGGTTTTCGACCTCGATATTTAATTTCTCTCAGAAGATTTATTGCTCTACTTCTAAAGTCGCCTTCATTTCGTTTGGATTCCATACTTTGCTGTCATGCCATTGATCTGTAAAATATCCTATGCGTATCCGTGTATCAGGCACCCGACTATGTTCTCCTAATTATGCCGAAATCCTTGGAAATTAATTGACTTCCTCTCGATGTCATATATGATACTACAGCCAAGGTAGTGGAATTCTAATATTTGTTCGAGACAGTTGTCACCTAGGAAAATTTTCGTTCAGAATTTCTTTTACCTCAGGTCTCTTAAATGATCTTTAGCTTTTGATATTTCACAGTGTTTCAGCCATATAATGCTGCGAAATGGCTGGTGCATGCAATCTTCAATAGATGCGATAGCAGCCTGGTCATCGGTTAACAAGGGGACAGACTATATCCAAATTTAAGGTATATGCAGGGCTTAGTCAGAAAAGAAACTGACAGACATAGTAGCTCGAAATGGAAAGCGTTTAGAAAAAGAAGAGCAGATCGGGTCAGTCATAAGTCATTTACAATAGTGTAGTTTCCAGGTGGAAGTTGGCGCAGCGCAGAAAGTACAGAACGGCAATTCTAAGGTCGTGGGTTGAACTTCATATGCGAAATAATTATTTATTCAATTTTTACGTTGCATGCATTGCTCATAAGGTGAAATAATACTCATTATATTGTATTTATTAATATTTTCATAAAAAGGAAAGGCAAAGGTAAATTTGCGATAGCAAATAAATTTCAAGGTAAGGACTGTAAGCCGTACACTACAGCTTCATGCATGAAATTAGATACGTTAATTATTTTGCAGTTGATGATTTACACATGCTGGGGTATTATTCATCGTAAAAACATGGTAAGCATTAATTTGCTTGTCATTTCTCACACGATATAAACGCAGAATTTTTCATAATAATATGGTTGCTTTAAGGTTTCTATGCAAAAAGAAAGTGGTTTTCAATTTATAAGGGTTTCGCTAACATCGCACAGTCCGGCAGTAAGCGACACATATCGCATCATATCGCCAAATATTGTAATGTGTTTTGATGCAGTCTCCTTGGAGTGTGATTTCTTCTTCTCTCTCGACGAGATAATATCAGTCTACAAGCTTTTCGATCAAATTATTTAGCTGACGACACAAACTGACATTGCAGTGTGGGAAATTTGGGGGAAATAAGATTAATATTGAAAAACTGTAGTCGTACAATTGTGTATTTGCTTATCTTCCCCACGAGTCAGTTAACAAAAGAAATTTGTTCTCCAGCTCATAGGGTTTCATCGCATCAAACCATGTACATTGATCATTATCGCGATTTATTCGCAGTGTGAATAAAGTAAAACTTGAAAATAAAAATAATTGGGAATAGTGACTCGAAGCCATGACTCTTGAATTATCGATCTCAACTCTTTTCGCTGCGTCCTCCACTGTCTGCAAACTAAGTCAATGTAACTAGCTCATACCTCTACCGACCAGCAGTATGAAACAATACTTTTTTGTTATAAACACTTGGCCATCTGGAGCTCACACATCTATGACTTTCATTTCTGACCAAGCCCTGGATGTATCACATATTTAGACGACATCCTGGTGACGAGTAAGCACGGTCTGTTCGTAAGACCGACTCGATGATAATGAGGATTATGTATTTTACTGGGCAACAAAACATTTGTGTATTTAATTCCCTCACGAAACCTTTAAGGAACACTTGAGGCTAAAATGGATCAATAAAAATTTCAGTAGGAATTAAAACATGCAGTTTCCCTATGAATCAAGATCTCTCTCTCTCTCTCTCTCTCTCTCTCTCTCTCTCACACACACACACACACACACACACACCTGCAGCCCTCTCCCTGTCCTAACAGCACATACTAAAGCCAATGCAATCGTCAGCCCTAAACGATTGATTAAAAAACAAAAGACGAAATGGAAGATGTAAAATAGTACAGCAGATATCGGATGGCTGTTCACTAAACTAGTAAAGCATGAGTGTGCCACTCCGAAATGCACCAAAACCTCCAACCTAATAGTTTAGGGTGGAGTCTTGACAGTTCTAAGGAGACTTGTGTTGAGTGTCAGTGATGGTAGATGTAGATTGCAAACAAAGCTGCCAACGCCTCTGATATGTGCTTCTGTCTCTTCACTGTTCGGGGAACTTCTAAAGCGAATTGTTATTCGTAGTGTTATTCATGACACAAACGATACTGTACCGTTAGTGTTTGAGCCATAACAACTAGATACAAAGATAAGTTCACTCCTGCAAATGATTTGTTTGTTCTATAGTGCAGTGACATGACGCAGATCACATTTGAATGTAATAAACTGATAACAGGTGTAAAATGAGTTCGAAAATATTAAATGAACCAAAGTGAAAGAAAATTTTTCGGGTGATTTGTAGCACAAGAATAATTCAATGACCAATTACGAATATTTTGATCATTTTTGTATAAATAGTTTATTTAATAAAAAAATCCAGTAATTCATATGAATATCCGACCATAACACTGCTTTGAATAAGTACATTTTATTTTTACTATGATGTGGAAATTGTAATGAACAGCCAATACTCAGAAGTTTCTATTTTATTAGCGATGGGTCCCGAGGTTTTGTGACCCATGAAATTAAAATGGAGATTTCAAAGCTCGAGAACCGCATTAGGAGAGGTACTCTGATAGTTTCAAAATTTCCGAAACAAACAAAATAATGTACTAGAATTCAAATCCAGAAGAGCACGCCGCAAGCAGGTGAAGGCACAAATGAAGAGAGAGATAGGACATCAGCCAGTGTAGAGGCATAACTAATTCGCAGGAAGCATATGTGTCCAACGTAACAGCCTCCAGAAAGGGCTACTAGTAGCTCATTAACCTCGTGTTGCAGACACAAGGCATATATGTAAAACAACAAATTGTATAGAATTGACCTTATGTAGAAAACACAATACTTTATTTTTATTTCAAATAGAAATTTATTCCTTTATTAGTGAGTAAAATGCAAATCACACTTGTATCGTTACACACTAAACTACAGGGCACCTTTTCACTTAAATCTGCTGCTATTAACTCATCATAATATAAAACGTACTCCGTTAAAATACAGCGTAACGAAATGCGTACACCAAAGACATCACAGGTCAAAACTCGGTACTTAAGGAAAGAGTAGGGAGGGGGGGGGGGCGTGTTATATCCGATACAGGGACAACAAATAGTACTTCATCCCACCTGTAAACGAAAGGAGAAACACCATGGAGATATCGTTGGTTACACAGGTCGAAGCTTCTTTCCCTTACATCCAATCACTATTCTTCCCATGAACGTATGACTGCATCCAACAGCGAGTTCACAGCCTGTAGAATCATAGTACATTGTTCAATTAAGTTCCCCTATAGGCCTCCTTGGCTGCTATGTCAGCTTTCTCGTTTCCCTCGGTCCCCATGTACCCAAGTCTCCATCAGAACGCAAACACATGTCCATTCTGCTGCAGCTAGAGAAGCACATCTTCGAAATGCTGTATCACATTTCTTGCTGTGTAACTTTGTTGTACAGCCTGTAGAGCACTCTGGGTATTGGAGCACAACAGAAACATGATCCTTTAGTATTGTGGCATCTGCTCTGGTTCTTTCAGAATTGCATGCAGCACAGCGTAATAGACAGAGAACACATCTGGTAGATGGATCCTGAAGACACGACCAAGGAGAACTATTGTGCGCCTAACAAGGGAACCTCCCCATCGCAGCCCCCTCACATTTAGTTATAAGTTGGCGCAGTGGATAGGCCTTGAGAAATTGATCACAGATCAATCGAGAAAACAGGAAGAAGTTGTGTGGAACTATGAAAAAAAGCAAAATATACGAACTGAGTAGTCCATCTCCAAGGTATGCAACATCAAGGATAACCAGCGCTAAGGAGCGCCGTGGATCCGTGGTTACCGTGAGTAGCTGCGGTACAAGAGGTCCTTGGTTGAAGTCTCCCCTGGAGTGAAAGTTTTAATTTTTTATTTTCAGTTATCAAAGTTCAGGCACTCACACAAAATCAACTTCGCCCTCCAAAATTCCAGTAGATGTTCAGATTTGCTTGGACTTATGCAGGATTTGGTGGTCTACACACAGAAAAATTTGAAAACGTTAAAAACATATTTTGAGAGAATACAGGGAAAACTGTGCGACTGTGAAACTGTTGCATTCATTTGTTGCAGTTTATGTGACAAACTCTTATGTTTTCATCACTTTCTTGGGAGTGATTATCACATCGACAAGAAAACCTAAATCGGGAAAGGTAGAAGAATCTTTTTACCCATTCGCAAGTGTACAAGTTAGGTGGTTCGACAACATATTCCTGTCATGTGACGCACATGCCGTCAGCCGTGTCGTATAGAATATATCAGACGTGTTTTCCTGTGGAGGAATCGGTTAACCTATGACGTTGCGATCAAATGTTTTCGGTTCCCATTGGAGAGGCACGTCCTTTCGTTTAGTAATCGCGCGGTTTTGCGGTGCGGTCGCAAAACACAGACACTAAACTTATTACAGTGAACAGAGACGTCAATGAACGAACGGACATATCATTACTTTGCGAAAATAAAGGAAGTAAAATTTTCACTCCAGGAAAGATTTGAACTAAGGACCTCTCGTTCCGCAGTTTGTCACGCTAACCCCAGGACCACGGCACTCCTGCGCGCACACTCTCCTATATGTTGCTTATCTTGCAGATGGACTACTCAGTTTGTATATTTTGCTTATTTTTTTCATAGTTCCTCACAACTTCTTCCTGTTTTCTCGATTGATCTGTGTTCAGTTTTTCAAGGCCTATCCACTGCGTCAACTTATAACTAAATCTGAGAGGGGTGCGATGGGGAGGTTCCCTTGTGAGTATTCTCCTGTTGGATCCTCTGTATGTACCGTCTTAAAAATATGGTGTTTATTTAAAATAGTTCTTAACATATATCTGAAAATCACATTCTGAGTGCTTTATTTCGTAAAAATAATTAAACCTAAAGCTATTCTGAGCATCTGAAGAAGCCAATGCCATTGTTTAATCTAACCTTTGCTATACTCATTTCTGAAAGATGGATCTTTGCTTGTTGCTCGCGGCCGTCAGGTGAAAAGTTGCTCTATGGATGGATGGAAAACACTGTAGGTTCTGTGAGAGTAGAATCTATTTGATACACTTATCGTATAATAGGTAATTGCCGCCTGATGGAGACTGTGGCTCACCAGCTTCGTCGCAGAGGCTGGAAATGGGGCTCTTGCAGAGCGCTCCTACTGCCAACCTAATGCCTTCAAGGTGGACTGTATCCAGTAGCTTAAGGCATAATGATCTAGCAGACCTATACTCAATGCATCCATAAATAGAACAGGGGCCACACAAAAGCTCTATAAAAGTGATGCAATCGTGCTCGGTCTCCTTCCTATTCACTGTGTGCAACACATTGAAGGATATTATGAGCTTTGAGGGATTTAGTTCCCAATTAATTCATATGTGGTAGCAATGTACGTTCCTTGTCAAAACGGTGTTCCAGATACCTTACCAACTCTTTCAAATTTCAAACACTGTCTCGCTGTTTAAATTCTGAAAGATTAAAAGGACGACGACAACGGATAAAAAAAAAACACAGCTTTTCCTGACTAAAAATTAAAACTATTTTTTAGTTTCCATTCCTGCAGCCTTTTCATAACGTTCTGCAGCTATCCTGTGCTTACTGCATGACTAAATGATGAGAAAAACTTTAAAAAAAAGGAAGCCGCCCAAAAAGCCCCATGCGTGGACGTACTGGAGGAGCCGCCTCATGCGGTGGAGTGATACCTCCTGAATCCACAATGAACGGGAGATATGAGCTATGTGGATAGTACGAATCAGATAAGATGGAACGTGATAATCCGTCCCAAGATCTTTCTCACACAGCTGCTGAAGACAACTCTACGACAACTACTTCGAAATATCTTGTCACTCCCGGTTTAATAAGGTCAATTAAAGTAGTCTGTTTTAAAAATATCCAGTTTCCCGTACTGAGTTTAGATGGTCCAATGGGATTTCCTTACAATCCCAGCCAGATGCAGCAACATTCTGTACTGCATTTTGTAGTGATCTGATGTCATGTCGCGTGCTAGATTCAATTTAGAGTCCAGCTCCCAGGTAGAGAGGAGGCAGTTATATACTTCATCGAGGGTCGAACGTAAGTGCCAACTACAACACACATCAAGCACTCTGTAGTGGCGAAAAGCTGGCAGTGTTAGTGATTTGAGGGAAGTGCTCCGCAATGATTTGTGCAGTGTCTTTTGATTGCAGGACTCCTGTTCTTTATTGCAGCATTAATGGCATCCCCATCTACCCTTTACATCCTCTTAACGGCTTCCAATACGTGCACTGATTTAGAGAACCTGTTGATGAGTTCACGAATTGTTGCCAAAATATGTTTTTGCTCTCCCATTTGGTAAGGCGACCATTTGCTCTCGCCATGAGAACCCGAAAGGCTGTGACGTTCTGATCAGGTGCTCCGCAGTTGAACCTCCGCAGGGCCATGCTTCTCTCTCTAACTCCAGAATGACATTTGTCATTCCACCAAGGGACATGTGGTGCTCCCGGCGTGGTGAATCGTTAAGCCGGTATGATCCCCCCTATCATGGATGCTGCCTCTACGATCAAATACAATCAGTTGACTGCAGCTGCCGTGTTCGGATGCAGGCTGAGTTGGTATCCCTTCGCTCCCAGCTTCAGGCAGTGTTGGCTTCGGTCACACAGCTTGAGGCTGTTGCCAATGGGCATCACTGTGGGGGTCTGGATGGGGGTTTGTCGGGGACGGCCAGCTCGTCCCACGCATCCCCCGATCGGACTAAGACTGTGGCTGCCCGGGATACTGCCCACATTGAGGCTGATCCCTCACCTGTGGTAGAGTGGGAGGTCGTCTCGAGGTGTGGCAGGGGGCGAAAGACATTCCGGAGGGCTGAACAGAAGGCCTCTCCAGTTGGTCTGACGAACCGGTTTCAGGCTCTGTCTCAGACTGATACTGATCTTCGGCCGGACATAGCTGCTTGTCCTGTTCCAGAGGTTTCCCCTCAGTCTGCAAAATCCGGGCGGTCGCAGAGGGTGGGCTTACTGGTAGTTGGGAGCTCCAACGTCAGACGCGTAATGGGGTCCCTTAGGGATATGGCAGCAAGAGAGGGGAAGAAAACCAATGTGCACTCCTTGTGCATACCGGGGGGAGTCATTCCAGATGTGGAAAGGGTCCTTCCGGATGCCATGAAGGGTACAGGGTGCTCCCATCTGCAGGTGGTCGCTCATGTCGGCACCAATGATGTGTGTCGCTATGGATCGGAGGAAATCCTCTCTGGCTTCCGGCGGCTATCTGATTTGCTGAAGTCTGCCAGTTTCGTTAGCGGGATGAAAGCAGAGCTCACCATCTGCAGCATCGTCGACAGGGCTGACTGTGGACCTTTGGTACAGAGTCGAGTGGACGGTCTGAATCGAGTGGTCTGCAGGTTCCTCGACTTGCGACATAGGGTGGTGGGGTTTCGGGTTCCGATGGACAGGTCAGGAGTCCACTACACGCAGCAAGCGGCTACACGGGTAGCAGGGGTTGTGTGGCGTGGACTGGGCGGTTTTTTAGGTTAGATGGCCTCGGGCAAGTACAGAAAGGGCAACTGCCTCAAAGGGTGCGGGGCAACGTCAGGACATGCGGGGACCAAGCAGCAATCGGTATTGTAATTGTAAACTGTCGAAGCTGCATTGGTAAAGTACCGGAACTTCAAGCGCTGATAGAAAGCACCGAAGCTGAAATCGTTATAGGTACAGAAATCTGGCTGAAGCCAGAGATAAATTCTGCCGAAATTTTTACAAAGGCACAGACGGTGTTTAGAAAGGATAGATTGCATGCAACTGGTGGTGGCGTGTTTGTCGCTGTTAGTAGTAGTTTATCCTGTAGTGAAGTAGAAGTGGATAGTTCCTGTGAATTATTGTGGGTGGAGGCTACACTCAACAACCGGGCTAGGTTAATAGTTGGCTCCTTTTACCGACCTCCCGACTCAGCAGCATTAGTGGCAGAACAACTGAGAGAAAATTTGGAATACATTTCACATAAGTTTTCTCAGCATGTTATAGTCTTAGGTGGAGATTTCAATTTACCAGATATAGACTGGGACACTCAGATGTTTAGGACGGGTGGTAGGGACAGAGCATCGAGTGACATTATACTGAGTGCACTATCCGAAAATTACCTCGAGCAATTAAACAGAGAACCGACTTGTGGAGATAACATCTTGGACCTACTGATAACAAACAGACCAGAACTTTTTGACTCTGTAAGTGCAGAACAGGGAATCAGTGATCATAAGGCCGTTGCAGCATCCCTGAATATGGAAGTTAATAGGAATATAAAAAAAGGGAGGAAGGTTAATCTGTTTAGCAAGAGTAATAGAAGGCAGATTTCAGACTACCTAACAGATCAAAACGAAAATTTCTGTTCACTCACTGACAATGTTGAGTGTTTATGGAAAAAGTTCAAGGCAATCGTAAAATGCGTTTTAGACAGGTACGTGCCGAGTAAAACTGTGAGGGACGGGAAAAACCCACCGTGGCTCAACAACAAAGTCAGGAAACTACTGCGAAAGCAAAGAGAGCTTCACTCCAAGTTTAAACACAGCCAAAACCTCTCAGACAAACAGAACCTAAACGATGTCAAAGTTAGCGTAAGGAGGGCTATGCGTGAAGCGTTCAGTGAATTCGAAAGTAAAATTCTATGTACCGACTTTACAGGAAATCCTAGGAAGTTCTGGTCTTACGTTAAATCAGTAAGTGGCTCGAAACAGCATATCCAGACACTCCGGGATGATGATGGCATTGAAACAGAGGATGACACGCGTAAAGCTGAAATACTAAACAGCTTTTTCCATAGTTGTTTCACAGAGAAAGACCGCACTGCAATTCCTTCTCTAAATCCTCGCACAAACGAAAAAATGGCTGTCATTGAAACAAGTGTCCTAGGAATAGAAAAGCAACTGGAATCACTCAACAGAGGAAAGTCCACTGGACCTGACGGGATACCAATCCGATTCTATACAGAGTACGCGAAAGAACTTGCCCCCCTTCTAGCAGCCGTGTACCGCAAGTCTCTGGAGGAACGGAAGATTCCAAATGATTGGAAAAGAGCACAGGTAGTCCCAGTCTTCAAGAAGGGTTGTCGAGCAGATGCGCAAAACTATAGACCTATATATCTCACGTCGATCTGTTGTAGAATTTTAGAACATGTTTTTTGCTCGCGTATCATGTCGTTTTTGGAAACCAAGAATCTACACTGTAGGAATCAACATGGATTCCGGAAACAGCGATCGTGTGAGACCCAACTCGTTTTATTTGTTCATGAGACCCACAAAATATTAGATACAGGCTCCCAGGTAGATGCTATTTTCCTTGACTTCCGGAAGGCGTTTCGATACAGTTCCGCACTGTCGCCTGATAAACAAAGTAAGAGCCTACGGAATATCAGACCAGCTGTGTGGCTGGATTGAAGAGTTTTTAACAAACAGAACACAGCATGTTGTTATCAATGGAGAGACGTCTACAGACGTTAAGGTAACCTCTGGCGTGCCACAGGGGAGTGTTATGGGACCATTGCTTTTCACAATATATATTAATGACCTAGTAGATAGTTTCGGATGTTCCATGCGGCTTTTCGCGGATGATGCTGTAGTACACAAAGAAGTTGCAGCATTAGAAAATTGTAGCGAAATGCAGGAAGATCTGGAGCGGATAGGCACTTGGTGCAAGGTGTGGCAACTGACCCTTAACATAGATAAATGTAATGTATTGCGAATACATCGAAAGAAGGATCCTTTATTGTATGATTATATGATAGCGGAACAAACACTGGTAGCAGTTACTTCTGTAAAATATCTGGGAGTGTGCGTGCGGAACGATTTGAAGTGGAATGATCACATAAAATTAATTGTTGGTAAGGCGGGTACCAGGTTGAGATTCATTGGGAGAGTCCTTAGAAAATGTAGTCCATCAACAAAGGATGTGGCTTACAAAACACTCGTTCGACCTGTACTTGAGTATTGCTCATCAGTGTGGGATCCGTACCAGATCGGGTTGACGGAGGAGATAGAGAAGATCCAAAGAAGAGCGGCGCGTTTCGTCACGGGGTTATATGGTAACCGTGGTAGCGTTATGGAGATGTGTAGCAAACGCAAGTGACAGACTCTGCAAGAGAGGCGCTCTGCATCGCGGCGTGGCTTGCTCGCCAGGTTTCGAGAGGGTGCGTTTCTGGATGAGGTATCGAATATATTGCTTCCCCCTACTTATACCTCCCGAGGAGATCACGAATGTAAAATTAGAGAGATACGAGCGCGCACGGAGGCTTTCAGACAGTCGTTCTTCCCGCGAACCATAAGCGAGTGGAACAGAAAAGGGAGGTAATGACAGTGGCACGTAAAGTGCCCTCCGCCACACACCGTTGGGTGGCTTGCGGAGTATAAATGTAGATGTAGACGTAGATGTAGAGGCAGACTGTATAGTGTGCTGTTATTCTATCTGGACACCCGTCTCAGTGGCCTTATTATTTTCAGGCAGTGCTCTTTCAGGTAAATATGTCCAGTTCGGAACGTGATCGCTGCTGCACAAGTTGTCGTCCACTTTCCACTAAACAGTGTGTCAGAGGGATGGCGATGACCGATCGAAAAGAACGACGCAAGGTCAGTGCTAAGGCTTGGCTTTTTCACCATGGTCAGAAGACATATATTATCGACAGCAAGTGATTCTGATTAACTCGAACTGAGAAAGTGTGTTGGTGGAGCCAAATCACGTAAGTTGGACGTTGCAGTCAAGGGGACGGTGAAGGTAACAGTATGAAGAGGTTATCAAGAGCGTCCACATCTAGCACTTCATTGGACGGGAAGCGTAGAAAACATACTACACTGACCAGGTTAGTCATTCATTCACGTCATAACAGAAGCTCGGCCAGTGCATGAAGCCATCCGGCCGTCCGCATCTTCGACCCTCTGTCTTCCTACTGTGTCGGTGCTTCTTTGCCTATGGCCACTCAGCTTGGCGACAGTGGGAAGCAACCATCTTGATGGTGCGGCCGTAACACATGTCACATCAGTAGACATTCCCCATTGAAGTTCTGCCCCGCTGTTGTGACATGACCCCCTTCCTTGGCTTACTGCGTTACCAGGAAAGCTGTCTTAATTTTAACCGGCTATGCCAAGTACATTACATTATGGCGCAACAATATGGTTATCCGGTAGGGAACATGCACTCTGGCTGCTGTACTGACGTGTAAGTCCTCCTTAAGTCGTTCCTTCTGTGGAGGTTATAACACCTTAGTACAGAGTATTCAGATAATTTAAAACGTACTAGGGTTGTTCAATAAGTAATGTCCCACATCTTTTTAAAAAGGCCATTAATAAACGTAGACAAACGTCCTTATTTGTGCTTCACATTTGATGTTTGTTCTGTGCGCCGATGAAGTTTCGAACCGTTCTGGCAGATGACAGAGCCGTAGTACAGCGTCAAAGTAGCGTCTACATACGACTCACGTTACAAAGAGTGTGCCGTTATTGAATTCATGTGTGCAGAGAAAGAAACCATAGTGAACATCCATAAACGTTTGTGTGCAGTGTATGGTGATGCTGCAGTTGATAGGAGCACCGTTGGGCGATGGGTATAGTAAGTTACAGCCTCAGGAAATGCAGAAACAGAGCTCCATGATCAGCCACACTCGGGACGTCCTGTCACAGCTACTGCTCCAGACATGCTGAATCGTGTGGATGCCATTATTCGTGTCACAACTCGACAATTGGCTCTACAGTTGTCTGTCAGCATTGGAAGTGCGTCTGCAGTGATAGATACTCTCGGATATAGACAGAGGTGCTCACGATGGGTTCCACGAATGCTCATAGCGGATCACAAGATTCAAAGAAAGGTCATTTCACACGAATGTTGTAGTGTTTTGAGACAGACGCAAAGGCCTTTCTGTCACGGATCGTTGCGAGGGACGAAAGCTTGGTGCACCAATTCGCTCCGGAAAGAGAAAGGCAGATCATGGAGTGCCACGATCCTCATTCACCATAAAAGAAGGAATTCAAGACATCCCCCTCTGCCAAAAAGGTCATGGTTACACTCTTCTGGGATTGTGATTACGTCATTCTCGTGGATGTGATGCCAAGAGGGTCAACCATCAATTCAAAGGCATACGTGAAGAATCTGATTAAACTAAGGAACCGTTTCCGACGTGTTAGATCGGACAAGAATCCAACAGAAATCTTGCTCCAATACGATAATGCACGCCCACACACGTCTGAAAACCCGGGAACACATCGCAAAACTGTGTTGGACATCAGCGCCTCATCCACTCTACAGTCCAGACCTGGCGCCCTCGGACTTCCTTCTCTTTGGGTCGCTTAAAGATTCTCTAATGGGAACGAATTTTGAAAATGAGGAGAGGGTAAGTCATGCAGTGGAAACAAGGCTACGCCGACAGGACAAATGCTTTTACCAGCAGGCAATTCATGCTCTTCCACAAGTTGGACAAGTTGGCGTACCGCCATATAAGGTGAGGGAGACTACGTAGAATCGTAGGACATGGACAAGACATGTTGATGTATATTGTCACCAAATTCTGACTCTTAATAATAAATGTGTTCTGAGAAAAAACTGTGGAGCATTACCTACTGAACGACCCTTGTACTTTCTGTGAAAAGAAGCTCGATGGTTTATCCTTTGCTAAAAGTACAACTTTCTCGATACAATTTCGGAAACCATTTACATTCCATTGTAAAATGTGAGCCATCTTATGGATGAGGTACAGTGTTCTTTTTATTCGTAACTATTTGTCAGGAGTCCGCAGCTCGTGGTCGTGCGGTAGCGTTCTCGCTTCCCGCCCCCGGGTTCCCGTGTTCGATTCCCGGCGGGGTCAGGGATTTTCTCTGCCTCGTGATGACTGGGTGTTGTGTGCTGTCCTTAGGTTAGTTAGGTTTAAGTAGTTCTAAGTTCTAGGGGACTGATGACCATAGCTGTTAAGTCCCATAGTGCTCAGAGCCATTTGAACCATATTTGTCAGGATGACGATGTTGCGATATAATGGGGATTGTTACATCGGGCTTTTGGTCCCCTTAGGCATTTATCGATGCCCATATCGCCTGTATTTCCGTTAGATTCATCACAAAAACCACTGCATTGCTGTATGATGGTCATGAGCTGTTTCTTTTCGCTCTCGAACTCTTCACCACGCCTTCCCTATTGGCTGGAGATAGTAGAGACTTCATCATTGGGAACACGCTACCGAAAGTTGGTCTGTCTTTCTGCAGGGATGTGTTTGCGGCATGCGGGGTGAGTTTCGCTGTAAGTTTCGTTTGTTGAGTGGCGGGGACAATAGTTCAGAGGGGACTTCGCTACTGCGAGTGCTCTTGGATGTTCAGGTGTTTATGGCAACTTCCGTTGAAGTCTGTGCTGAAGTACCAAGTTTTGGAACAATTTGTCAGTCACTGAACAAAGTACGTCACAAAATTTGGTACGTTGTAAGCAACACACAGTTTTTTTGCTTCCTAATAGGAGATTCTCTTTTTGACTTTGATGTCAACAATTTTATTTTCATGCAGAATAAATGGCAGTCATGGCTCCAAACAGCATGCTTATCTCTGCAGTCCACACAAAATAGAGAATCTGTACAAGAATTTCTATCTTCCCTTTCAGTTTGGCTGCAATTCCACTACTTGCGTGTCCATTCAACGCTGCTGTGGTGTGTCCGTAGTGCTCGAAACAGCGAATTCCGTTAGAGACATGTATTCTCACTTTCCGGTGGCTAACTCCTGCTATAATGTGCTCTAGGAACGTTGGATACCTGTTCATTCGCTACAATTTATTTTTAATATTCGTCACATCAGCATCCTCCCACTTTCATTTTAAGTTCTTATACATCTACATGCACTAGGTATCTGCTTGTTACAGCAACCTTTTCACAATTAGGGTGTTGTGGGATTTGGCCAGAAATCCATATCCACCAAAAATTCTTCAAGCGCTTCACACATTTTAGTGTGCCTCCTACGCATAATGAGCGTTTATGTATACAAACGGGTGACGCTTGTTCAAAGCCTTCCTTCTATCTTTTAATAATGGGAAACACATTTCGAGACGCAGTGATTACATATGGAACCAACAGAAAAAATATTGCAGCTCCGGGAGTTCCGAAATACAGTTTTCAGTCGGGACACATACTCCACTGAAACAGTACGTATTCGCGGTATGAATCTTCTCCGCTACTTTGTTTTCATATTACTTGCCGAATTAGGACTTGTCAGTGACGAGCAATAGTAGTTAACAGTTTAACTAAAAGAGGATGGGTTGATGCAGTTACAAACCATCGCCATAATTGGTACTGGACATAATTACAGTATATACGTTTAAGAATGATTCACGTGATATTATGTGCTGAATGTATAAGGGATTATAAAAAGTTTCCGTTCGAAGGTCGTATAGTCCACATAATCAGGGAAAATCGTTGTGGTCATTGAGGTAATCATCCCACCGGCGCACTGGGATGAAGATACTCGTTTGGTAAAAAACCATCAAGAAGTCCGTAACTGAAAGCTGCTCATCTTCTTCCGGCGGGTATCATGGATTTTTCAAGGCCTTTTCTAAGGGACCGAAGGCATGATAATCGCATATGGAGTGATTAGGACTATAGATTGAGTATTGGAGTGCCTCCCACTTGACTTGGCGAAACTTCTACTCTACGAAATTTGCGATATGGGGACGTGTGTGGGACTTTGTGCACCATTCCACAACGGCGGTTTTCGGAAGATATACTGCTCCTTCCACATTCTTCGTTCTCCGATGGATGTCTACCGGTGTTTGTCCTTCGGCAGCCAAGAAAGGAATAGCATCACGTCGGTATTGTTTGGAGACATTTGGTAATAACGTCCTCATTTACCGGTTGCACGTCTGAAAGACATGGATTCCACAATAATCTCTTTGTCCATAAGTCGCTGTTTATATATTCACATGATATTCACGCTACGTTGTATTTACGCTGTAGAATCGCCGTCAAACGGAAACTTTTTGTCGACCCTTATAACTACTGTCATTGCAAACTGATGAGTAAATATATTGCTATAAATCGATCTGTAAACGTCGTAAATGCCAAAGAGTGATGGAATCATGTTTATCGTGCCTATTCACAGTTGTTTTTCATAATTGGGAAACGACTGAGGTGCTGGTGGATGACGGTATGTCGTAGATTACCGCATGCAGAGAATGATACGAGAGCAGTTGTGGAGTTGGGGTGGTTCCCACGCAGCAATTATTTAACACTTCTTCACTGAGGGTGGCCAAGGTGCACTAAATGCACTGCTGGCCAAACTAACGGTTAAGTGCGTCCGAAGAAAAGAGATACGTGCAGATTATCATATAACAGTAAGCCACACTAAGGGTACGGGCGGTTCATCATTCTGAATCGAGGTCATCAACTCCATTGAAATTACGAGAGTAGATATCGCAGCTGTAAACCCTGTTGGCGCTTTCAGGACGTTGTATTCTAGAGGAACTGCCATTCTCTAAGCTACTATCCTTTTTTCAGTTTGTGGTAAGAGTGTGTCGCTTAGAAATTAGTCTACTTTTCATGAAACTGCTCCTAATTGTTCCTGATCGTTATTGAGATCAAGCAGAATAAAGTAATTAACTTTCATTTTGATAACTGTAACTGCTATTATTTAAATTAAAACGAAATTTGTCTGCATTCGTTTACTGCAAGCTGAAACAAGCTGATGAGAATTATAAATTCACGACTAGCATTAGCAGTACGGAGCCTCACGATATTTGAGGCGGGACTCACTAAAACTACGAGACGCATAATTTATGTTTACTGCACAGTTGCATGTATGATGAAATGCGCGACTGCCGACTAGAATGGTAAGGAGTGAACGAGTTTACTTTTTTCAGTTGATCTCGTCTGTTTCCAGGTATGTTACATGCAATCAGCATTGCTATCTGTATTGACACTGTGTTTGTGTGTTATTGTGCGTGCTGAATTGAAAGTGAAGTGTTATTAAAAGAACATAGCATTGTTTTCAGATTTTTCGGTCCTTGCAAAGATCGTTTGGTGCTAACAGCATTGACTTTATTCTCACTTATGTGATTTAAATTGTGTCGTTTAAAGGACGCATTTTGGCAGGATGCTTACGCACTTCATCCAGTTAGTTCGTTTTTCTTTCATAGCACAATGGAGGCTTACTGTTCTCGGTCAAGATGTGAGAGAACATTCGGTCGATTTCTAATAGCTGACTGTGGTGCTATTGCCGACTCACGACATCAGACATTGGTTTCAAATCTGTCATCAGCCATTACAGACCGGGCTCATTTTTTAGAGAAACGTGATTCAAATCACCTTGAGGTCCTACACGCCCATATTTTCTCTGGTTTCCTTAAGACAGTTGCTGTGACTCATTCTCCGAAAGGGACACGGTCGATATCTTCTCCTATCCTTGTTCTATTTGAGCCTGTACTCGAAACATAATTTTTTTTAACTAGATTCCTCAGTAAAACTAAATATTTCAAATTTTATTAATCAGCATCGAAAGCGACAAATAACCTCGATTAAGACTTAATGTTTTTAATGAGTTGAATAAAAGAACGATTCTAAAATAAATGGTAAAATAGGAAATCAGGAATGTGACGTCAGTAAGGACCAAAGAACATCGAATTTGTGTCCTGAGACATTATAATTGTTCAGGAAAGTATTTGCGAGATTAATTGGCCTTACGCACTGGCTGTAGAAATAGCTGGATGCCTTACAGACGGGACGGCCTCACAGAAGAATCTCCCTGTAGCTCTCTGCAGAGGTGTAATATTCACGCTGTGCGCCCGCAGCAACTGAAACCCGGGAACCTGTGCGCTCTGTTCCCGCTCCCCACGCGTAATCGTAGTTTACAGCAACAGACGAGGCGTGCCCGCTACCTAACACCGACACGCGCAGGAAACCTTAAACGTCCGCCTAAACGTGTTAATATATCCCCGCTGCTGGCCATATCGGAGGACGGCGAGAGGGACATTAGCCGATATATTCCGGGCGCGGACGCCTATCCGGATAATGGCGGCGCTTAATCCCGGCACACCTTCGGAGCATCTCTGCCAGCGCATAAATTGAAGCGCACGGGACCGGCCCTGCGGCGTCGCCGTCGCCGTCGTTAGCCGCAAGAAGCACGTAACGAGCGCCTCCGGCCTCACGCGAAACCGCACTCAGCCGCTGCTACAATGGGCGCAAATTAGAAGCGGTCACACTGCCAAAAGGGCGGACAAAAGGCCGATATGCTTAAACAACGCCTCAAATGAGGACGACTAACCGCGTCAGACAGACTCGCAGATTCTTCGCTTCTTCACGTCTCGGTAAGCGAATCTCAAGAAAATGCCGATGACCACTTCTTGATGTAAGCAGCGTTTTAGCTAACAACTCTGCTGCCAATGCAAGTCGCGTTGATGATCATTTCCCTGTGTCACATAGGATCGGCAATATACTTCTAAGTATTCGTAAATACTCGACAGGGTTTCATGAAACATCGTATTTGTGAAGAACATCTAGCTCTTTCTTCTCACGAAGTAATGAGTGCTATCGAAAGAGAATGTCAGGCTGATTCCATAATTTTAGATTTCCAGAAGGCTTTTGACACCGTTACTCACAAGAGACTTCAAATAAAATTGCGTGTACACGGAGTATTACCTCAGTTGTGCGACTGGATTCGTGAGTTCCTGTCAGATAGGTAACAGGTCGTAGTAAATGACGTGAAGTCGTCGAGTAAAACAGAAGTAATATATGGCGCTCCTCAGGGAGGTGTCAGAGGCCCACTGCTGCTCCTAATATATGTACACAACATAGGAGATAATCTGAAAATCCCTCTTGGACTACTTGCATATGATGCTGTCATTGGGTTTCATCGGATAATCAAAATCAATTGCAAAATGATCTTGTCAAGATATCTGTATGGTGTGAATACATCCCCATGAGTACTAAAACAAACCGGCTAAATTTCGGTTACACGATAAATCACACAAATCAAAAGGCTTCAAATTCAACTAAATACAATTACGAGTAATCTGAAACGATCACATAGATAATCTTGTGGGGAAAGCAAACCAAAGACTGTGATTTATTGCCAGAACACTTAGAAAGTGTTATTGGTCTTCTGAAGAGCCCGCTCATACCATGCTCGCCCGCGATTTTTCGGGATACTGCTGTGCGGTGTTGGATCCACAGCAGATGGGACTGAAGGAGGATATCGAAAAAGTTCAAATAAGGGCAGTTCGTTTTCTATCATCGTAAAATAAGGGAGAGAGTGCTACGCCCATGATAAGTGAATGGGAGTGGTAATTCTTAAAACAAGGGGTTTTTTGGTGAGGCAGGATCTTCTCACGAAATTACAACCACCAACTTTGTTCTCCGACTGCGAAGTTATTCTGCTGGCACCCACCTACACAGGGCTAAAGGATCATGACGATAAAACAAGGGAAATAATAGCTAGTACAGAAAGAATTTATTACCTTCCTACAAAATTTTATCTACAAATGAACATATTCAATATTCTTTTTTCAATAACTTTCTCCTCGTGTAAAATGTACTTCAGGTATCGTATTCAACTGCTGAGGAACATTGACTGTTGGACGGACTTACGTTGCGCATGTAAACATTGTCGTGGAACAAAACTTTAATCCCAGTGAAAAGCTGAATTTAAAATCACGAAAATAAACCTGATTAAATCCCTTAAGGAACTAATAATTTATATATTGAAACCTTTGTAACTGTAACTCAATACTGAAGTAGTTTGTGAAAGTTGCGTAACATGAAGTGCATATCTACAATATAAAATACTCCTCAACTCGATAGAAAATAACTGTTACATATTACCTACACTGTTCACTGTAACTTAATCTGCTTAATAAGCACGGTACCGCCGGCCGTTCTGGTCGAGCTGTTCTAGGCGCTTCAATCTGGAACCGTGCTGCTGCAACAGTCGCAGGTTCGAATCCTGCCTCGGGGGTGGATGTGTGTTATGTCCTTAGGTCGGTTAGATTAAAGAAGCTCTAAGTCTAGGGGACTGATGACCTCAGATGTTAAGTCCCATAGTGCTCAGAGCCATTTGAACCATTTGAAGAACGGTTCCCAAAATTTCTGACTGTGTACTATTTGTCCGCAAGAATTCAAAGTGAGATCTGACCTGAATTAAAAGTAACTTACCTCATGTGCACGCTGTTTTTTGTGTGGTGTACTGACGTTCTCGAAACCAATTTGAAATCAGCAAATGCAGCCGCTAAAGAAATATAATCTGACTCTAAATTTGTTTTATGCTTGTCAGAAACAATCTGTGGCTTCGTGTGGCATAAAGTGTAATGCACACACGAGAAGAGGTTCAAAATTTACTAGGAATGATCGGGGAGTGTTTTCTTTAATGAACACTGATCATGGGAAATTAAAATCCAGTTATTCTAAAAAAAGACTACGTTACAAAAGTCTCTCACGAGTAAAAAATTTTACAGATATTTCAACTAATAGTGTTACTTCTCACACAATGAATATTATTAGTTATCTGAATGATACAAATTTCCGTAAATATTAGCACTGACAAACAAAGATTTCGTTTTTGCACATACATTGTTTACCTTGAAATAGTCCTAAAATCCTCTGCATGGAACCAGTAACTGTCTTTTTATAAACAAGTTTTCATCTCCATAATAAAGTATTTCAGATAATTTCTCCCAAATTCACAAATATCAAATCTCCTTCCCTAAAAACTCAGCTGCTCGCTACTATTCCTCAAATAAGAATGCTCCAGCGCTGCAAACTAACAACCGAGCAAGTGAAGCACAGATAAAAAACCGCAGAGTCAAGTATCTTATTTACTATTCGTGGCGCGGTCTCTTTCATCTCTGTTCCAGCGCAGTAAATGTGAGTTATTTACAATGGCAGATATATTTTTTTTCTGTTGTTATTTCATCCTCTTTGTCCTTCAGGGACGGGGGTGGGCCTTTACTTTCTCCCTTCTTCATCCAAGCGATTTGAAAAAAAAATACGGTGAGAAACATAAAAAATTGGGTGAGTTTTCTATTTTAAGTTAAAAATCTAAGAAAGTTAAAAAAGTGAACATATATACAATAAAAACTCACAGAAGGGTGAAATTCGTTTGATAGAAACACAGAAGCACTGCACATTTCATGTAAAATCTCAAGGACCTGCGCTAGGACGAGAAGTATTGTTGGTGGAGAGAGTATTTTCCATTCGGTTCATGGGTGCTGGTAGAAAGATAGGAGTCTGTTAGATAGTAAGACTATAAAAATTAGTGGTAGAAGTTGAGGTGGATAGTGGGATATACCGATATGCAGTCGGTGGGAAAGACAGAGGGTGAGATGTGTTGTGTTGTATGGGTAGGGCAGTGGTTGCAAGAGGAAAGGGATGGGGCTGGGTGGAGATAGAGAGGAGACAGGATTCCCGATGTGGTGTGGGATAGGTTGGGAAGAGTTAAAGCTGGTAGGAGCGACTAATATCGCGATGGATCTCATTGTCTGGGTGACGGAGTTGGATGAAGTAGCGTTTGGATAGCATATATAGAGTGTGTAAGTGGAGGGATGTGTTTGTGAAGGTGCAGCAGCATACCAGGGTCGGCGATCAGAGGGGAGATAACGGGGTGATTAGAATCAAGTTGATGAATAGGTGCTGGATGTGAGTGAGGGGAGGTGGGAATTTGATGTGATATTAGAGGACCCAGGTGGAGGAACGTAAATGGATACAGAAAGTGAGACAGGTTGCATGATGTTATAGGATTTGTAAATACTTATAGATCTCTGGTGGGGCAGAGATCCATGCAACATTTGCATAGCAGTGGATGGGTCCGATCAAAGTTTTGTAGGTGTGGAGAATAGTGGAGTGGCGTAATCTACAATTTCGGCCTGTTAGCAGTTTCAGTGGTTTTAGTCCCCTGCGGGCTTTTTCTTGGATGTTAGTAAGTGAGGGTTCCACGTTTGTTGCCGATAGAGTGTTACTTCACGATATTTTAGTTTGTTAGCCTGATAGGACCGTTATAAATATTAACATAGAAGTCATGGTGATGGAAGGTAAGAGTAGATCGTCCTGTAATTATTGCCTACGTTTTAGAGCGCTTGATCCTGAGAAACCATTGCATTCATTTCATCAGGAGGTAAACTGATTGAGGCGGTTTTGGAGAGATCATTGGCATTTCTGGGGTGTAGGGTAGAGGGTGAGGAGAGCGGTGCCATCAGCATAATGTACGAGGTGAACTGGTAGTGGTGGTTTGGGTAGATCAGCAGTTTAGAGGAGATAAAGGAGAGGAGAGATGGCAGAGAGTTGGGGAACTCCTGCAGTCGTATGGGACGTACAGGAATTAGTACCGTTAATAGTGACAGAGAATGAGTGATTAGATAGCGTGGAGGTAATGAGGCAGCCATAGTGAATTGGAAGTGCGTCAGTCTGGAGTTTGAAAAGGCGGCCAGAATGTTATACATGGTCGTAGGCTGTTTCTAGATCGAGGGAGACGAGACAGCGGGTTTACAGGAGTGGTGTTGGTGGGATAGGAGATGGGTGAGATGCCGGAGATAGTCATCAGAGGTGAAACTGGGACGGAAGCCACACTGGTTAGGGTGGAGAATGAGGTGTTGATTCATGTGTTGATGGATGCGGCAGGAGAGGATGGATTCGAACACCTTCCTAAATACTGAGGTAAGGCAGATGAGACGGTTGGGTGGAAGTATCAGCAGGAGCTTTGTGGGATTTGAGGAAAAGCAGGATTTTGTATGTTTTCCGTTGTTGGGTATAGTAGCATGTGGGGATGACAGTGGTCTAAAGGGTTGCAAGGGTGTTGCGAAAGGAGGATGGGCACTCTTTGAGGCATTGGTAATTAATGCAGTTGCGGTTGGACCAAGTGTTGCGCTTTGTGTGGAGTATTTGTTTCATGTCGCTTGCTGTAATTGGTGCATTTAATTTTATTTGTGGTATGTTGTCCAACTACTGCTAGCTGGGAGTCAGGAGTTGGACAGCGGTATTTGTACCTTCACGAATGGCAGAGAAAAGTACGAAGCCAAACGTTGGTAATCAGGGATGGAGAAGATGTCAGACAGATAGGATGCAAAATGGGTAGCTTTGCTCAGGTTTTCAGGTACTGGACTGTTATCGTGAAGAAGTGGGTATTGAGGTATGGGGTACTGCCAGTTAGTCGGTGGGATGCTTTCCAGTATTTGGAAGAGTTAGTGGAGAGTGTAGCGTTGAGTTTGGTGCATGTTTGGCGCCTGTTAATAAATTCCTAATATGTCCCTGTATTTGGCAGTGCCTTGAGAGTGTACCCCAGTCACGAATGTGCGAGGAGTGTTATATACGACAGGTTTTTCGGAAGAGTAGTAGATCTTGTAAGGGGGGGGGAGGGAGGATGGGGTGGTGAGGCTATATGTTGGTAGGAATGTGGCCGGATATAGCATCTGAGTGCTGTGTGATGTCCTTAGGTTAGTTAGGTTTACGTAGTTCTAAGTTCTAGGAGACTGATGACCATAGATGTTGTCCCATAGTGCTCAGAGCCATTTATAGCATCCGACCAGGTCTGCTGCTGTTAGGACGAGGCACGAGGGGTATCATTAGTTTCCTGGAAGGACTGGAGGTGGCTTCCGATGTGGTTTTCTATGGGCTCCGAATAGACATTCCAGTTAGAGCGTGGTAACTTTAGATAATTCTTAGATGGACATTTGATAGGGGTGCAATGGGATGAGTTTGTGTGTAGGTAGGAGAACAGGTAGGTTCAAAAAATGGTTCAAATGGCTCTAAGCACTATGGGACTTAACATCTGAGGTCATCAGTCCCCTAGACTTAGCACTACTTAAACCTGACTAACCTAAAGACGTCACACACATCCATGCCCGAGGCAGGCTTCGAACCTCCGACCGTAGCAGCAGCGCGGTTCTGGACTGAAGGGCCTAGAACCACTCGGCCACAGCGGCTGGCAACAGGTAGGTGATCACTTCCAGTCAAATCAAGGACTTCTGCAGTGAGGCGCCCAAGAAGTTTGGGAGATGCTGGGATGAGGGCTGGTGTCGCTTTCAGGATGGGTTTGATGTGGGATGGGAACAACGTCACCTTGCAGGGAGTCAGTAAACTAATGCCATCGCTGGAGTTATATGGGGGATCTACTATGGACGTTGAGATCTGCAACAATAAAACAGCTGGAAAAGGTGCAAATACAAAAACATTACATCTCAAGTGCTCGTTTTCCCAACACGCCGTTCGAGAATGAAATGGTAGAGAAATTACTTGAAGGTGGATTGATGAACCCTCTACCAGGCATTTAAATGTCACTTGTGAAGTAATCATGTAGAAGTAAATGTAGATGTAGATGTAGATGTGGGTCCAATGTAATTTTGATTGTGCCCCAAGCACACACAAACATGAAAATCAGTTATCAATAATGCTGAGGATCGTGTGCCAGCCTTCCAAATTTCCTCCATAGATGGGGAGGAGACCTTATGCACTTTGTATCCAGTTCTCATGGACATGCAGTTGGTGAAAGTCCTATTGCAGTTCCACCTCCCATCGCTTGCCTGGTCTTCCATCAGGCTCTTCCTTAGGCGAAGATTTGGCCCATCACATATCTGGTCTCTTGGCAATGTGCCCTGGCAGCCCTATTTTCCTCGCTTTCATATTATGCACGATGTTCAGTTGTTTCAACAGGTCGTACAGTTTCTGGTTCTTTCAACCCCTGCAGGTGTTCTTTCCACTGATTGACCAAAAGACCTATCTCATGATTTTCCGTTCAAAGATCAAGTTCTCTTCATAGTTTTTGGTGTTGCTTGTTGTTCTGTCCCATATAACAACACCAGAACTATCAGTGCATTATAGGCTGCAAAACTGATCTTAACTGAGACATTTTTACGATATTATCTGCTTCAGATTGAAATTAATTTTACACTGTTGACAATGTGTTGATTTATTTATTGTTTTAGGTAATACCCTATTATAATAGTTCAACCGGGTGCCAAGGCATTTAAAATTTTTCTCTCTGGCTATGTTTCAATTTACAGCCTGTAATTTAGCATTATTATGAGTTTCTCTGGATGCTGGCATCACTCCAGTCTTCTCCACATTAATCCTCAGACAAATCTTAATGGCATTCCTTGCTGAATGCTCTACAGTTTATGACATGTCTTTCTCTAACTCCACCATGGCAACAGTGTCGTATTCATATAACAGTAACTATGTTCTTCTATTCAGGTTCACTGCTTCGCCTTCTTATTTCACTCCTCTAATAATTCTCTCCAAAACCAATTTAACAGGCTGTGGGTAAATGGTATCGTCTTGTCTCACACTGCTCTGATGCTCAATCCCTTGGGTAGCCCCCTGGAATTTCACTTTGGCTTTTGTCTCCACTGTATACACTCTCATCTAATTAATCAATTTCCTTGGTATACCAAGCTCCCTCAGCAAGTTGTACATACTTAATTGAAATATACTACGAGGGCGTGATGAAAAGCAATTCCTCGAATTTTGTATGTGAAAAGTCTTAAAGCTTTAAAGAAAGAAAAATTTATTTGCATTCTACATATTTATTCTGTATTTCCACATACCCACAGCCCTCAGCCGCTTGCTCGATTTTAATTAAACAGCGTAATGTGGCGCTGTGAAACATAAAGCCGTCGGCACACGGATTGTGCTGTGCTGTGCTGAGCGTGCCAAGTTCTACGCGCTGCTGAACGCCCGCAAAAGATGAGATTTGTGCATACGTCACGTGTGCCTTAACGTGGTATTCGCGATGGCAGCACACTCCAGCGGCAGTAGTCTTTGCAGATCACAGTGTCTACGAAATGGACGGCGTAAAAACTCTGCGTGAGCTCTATTAACACGCATATTTTCTCCATTCTCCATGTTCTAGTCTTGTCGTACTATCTGTAGTATACATAAATAATAATATCAGTACATGTCCATGAATATGTTATAAGGCAAAAAGGAAAGTAAATTGTCCAATCAATAAGGACATCTGCTAACGGAAGGTGCATTACAAATACAGCGATGAAAATTTACAATAGTTCTCCACAGGAGATAAAAATTATGGCATCATTCTCACTGTTTAGTAAAATCATATGGTCAGTTTTAGTAGACCCCAGTTCCTGTTAAGTAGCAGTATCCATACAACACGTGAAATACAAAACTTCAGCGTTGCTACCTTTGGATCACGTAGTCCCGGTTTCGATTCCCGGCAGGGTAGGAGATTTTCTTCTGTGTGTTCGTTTTGTCCTCATCAGTCCATCATCATTTACAAAACTAGCTCGATTGAAATGTGTACAGATTGGGAATGTGTACGGGCGCCGATGCCGGTGCAGTTGAGCGCCCTACAAACCAAACAATCCAAAAAAACAAATAAAACTTGAAACAAGAAAGCGAAAAATATCTTACTGCAAGTAGTGCAAGCAAGTTTGTCGAGAAAGTGAATCGAACAAAATCGCTCATCAGAAAGAGAGCACTTACGCTTACATAACAGCGAATGTTATAAAATATGCTTCTATTAAACTAATATGGAAGTAGCGGACCTATTAGAAAACGTGAAGGTACGTAAAAACCTATTTGCCTGTACTGAGATTCGAACTAGCACCACGTTATCTGTTGTCTTATAACTCCATATCTCTACGTTTTACGCTACTCCGACGATGAAAGGTTAACGACCAGCGCCTGATATCTTTAATCATACGAGGGCAGTTCAATAAGTAATGCAACACATTTTTTTTCTCGGCCAATTTTGGTTGAAAAAACCGGAAATTTCTTGTGGAATATTTTCAAACATTCCCACTTCGTCTCGTATAGTTTCATTGACTTCCGACAGGTAGCAGCGCTGTACGGAGCTGTTAAAATGGCGTCTGTAACGGATGTGCGTTGCAAACAACGGGCAATGATCGAGTTTCTTTTGGCGGAAAACCAGGGCATCTCAGATATTCATAGGCGCTTGCAGAATGTCTACGGTTATCTGGCAGTGGACAAAAGCACGGTGAGTCGTTGGTCAAAGCGTGTGTCATCATCGCCGCAAGGTCAAGCAAGACTGTCTGATCTCCCGCGTGCGGGCCGGCCGTGCACAGCTGTGGCTCCTGCAATGGCGGAGCGTGCGAACACACTCGTTCGAGATGATCGACATCTCTGTTGGTAGTGCTGTCACAATTGTTCAAAGGTTTGTTCCCGCTGGGTCCCTCGTTGTCTAACCGAACACCATAAAGAGCAAAGGAGAACCATCTGTGCGGAATTGCTTGCTCGTCATGTGGCTGAGGGTGACAATTTCTTGTCAAAGATTGTTACAGGCGATGAAACATGGGTTCATCACTTCGAACCTGAAACAAAACGGCAATCAATGGAGTGGCGCCACACCCACTCCCCTACCAAGAAAAAGTTTAAAGCCATACCCTCAGCCGGTAAAGTCATGGTTACAGTCTTCTGGGACGCTGAAGGGGTTATTCTGTTCGATGTCCTTCCCCATGGTCAAACGATCAACTCTGAAGTGTATTGTGCTACGCTTCAGAAATTGAAGAAACGACTTCAGCGTGTTCGTAGGCACAAAAATCAGAACGAACTTCTCCTTCTTCATGACAACGCAAGACCTCACACAAGTCTTCGCACCCGAGAGGAGCTCACAAAACTTCAGTGGACTGTTCTTCCTCATGCACCCTACAGCCCCGATCTCGCACCGTCGGATTTCCATATGTTTGGCCCAATGAAGGACGCAATCCGTGGGAGGCACTACGCGGATGATGAAGAAGTTATTGATGCAGTACGACGTTGGCTCCGACATCGACCAGTGGAATGGTACCGTGCAGGCATACAGGCCCTCATTTCAAGGTGGCGTAAGGCCGTAGCATTGAATGGAGATTACGTTGAAAAATAGTGTTGTGTAGCTAAAAGATTGGGGAATAACCTGGTGTATTTCAATGCTGAATAAAACAACCCCTGTTTCAGAAAAAAAAATGTGTTGCATTACTTATTGAACTGCCCTCGTAGATACGTTATGAAGCGACATTTAACTATAAAAAATCATACCAAGAATAATGCATTTTTTATGGATCGTTAATGTGCCGTTGCCTTGAAACTGCATAATTCCATAACACGTAAGTTAGTATAATTCTTGAACCACCAGTATGACGTTCCCCTCACTTTATTGCAGCAGAACAAATCGTATAGTAAAGTACGAGTTTTCGAGAAATCCTCAATTTGTTGGTACTTAGAAACAGCATATATAGTTAAGAGTTTCAACTCAGAGTTAATATGGCGTTTCACAACATTATACTGAAGAGAGACAACAACATCTTCCATGTCATTGGTCTACGTTAAATTGCACGTTCAAATTATCTAACGTGCCAGATATTGCTCTCTGCCAACGGCCTTACCACAGTGGTAACACTGGTTCCCGTCAGATCACCGAAGTTAAGCGCTGTTGGCAAGCGGGTTGCACTCAGCGCTTATGAGGTAAACCGAGGTGCTACTTTATTAAGAAGCGGCGGCTCCGGTCTCGTGAACTCACATACGCCCTGGGAGAGCGGTGTGGTGACCACACGCCTCTCCATATCGGCATCCAGTGACGCCTGTGGCCTGAGGATGACACGGTGGCCGGTCGGTACCGTTGGGCCTTCCAAGGCCTGTTCGGACTGAAAGGAGATATTGCTCTCTACGTTCGGATAGACTCCCCAACGCGCTTTTTCGACGCTATGATGTCAGAAAATCAGCACGAACAAAGCTCAGTATTCGAATACACTATCCATGCGTGTGTGTGAATTCCTAAGGGACCTAACTGCTGAGGTCATCGGTCCCTAGACTTGCACACTACTTAAACTAGCTTGAGGACAACACTCACACCCATGCCCATGGGAGGACTCGAACCTCCGGCGGGGGGATCCATGTGTCGACGTCTAAATATGCTGGTGCCTGAGAAACACCATACTGCAATCGAGTTTCGAATTTGAGAAGTTCGTCTACACATGGAATACCCTATCCTTCAGCGTGATAATCCTAGACCACGCTAGATCACACACAAGCGCTGCAACGTCTACAACAATCAGACGCCTAGCGTTAATTGTCATCGATTATCCTCCATAGAGTCCAAACCTTGCCCCACCATATTTTCATCCGTTTTTCAAACTTAAAGAACACCTTCAAGGGCTTCACTTTGATTGTGATGAAGCTCTGCGGGAAGAGGTGAGATTGTGGCTGCGTCAACAGTGTCAAAGCTTCTACTCTGACGGTAACATCAAACTGGGCTCTCGTTGGGAGAAATGTGTCCGTCGTCTGGGTGACTATATAGAGAAATAAATATATAGAAATGAAGAATAAAGTTGTACAATCTTAATGGTGTTCGTTTAATTTAAGAACTTTATCCACGGTTGATCGTATGCCCAAAAACCTGCCTGCTACTCTCCTACAATATCTTCAGCAAAAGGTTTCAGCTTGTCACTTTTGTTAATGATATCATTTCGTATGGTGCACTCAGCAAAGAAATACCTCAGTAATTGCTACAGTTCCTTTTACTGTTCCTTTTGAAATGTGGGATAAAGACAGCTGATTCCCACACTTTCGGGATCTTGTGCGTTCTCCATACTTCACTTATGAGTTTGTATATCTGGTTGTATTCATGTCGGGTATCCAGTAAGAACATATAGTCATCTGCGAACAATATTTCAGAAGCCCACTTGGCCGCCATCTTCGGGTGAGTAGGCCCTCGTGCCGTCTCGCCGGAACAGAAATCAAACACGCCACGGCGACTCCTTTATATGGTTCAAATGGCTCTGAGCACTATGGGACTTAACGTCTGAGGTCATCAGTCCCATAGAACCTGGAACTACCTGAACCTAACTAACTAAGGACATCACATACATCCATGCCCGAGGCAGGATTCGAACCTGCGACCGTAGCGATCGCGCGGTTCCGGACTGGAGCGCCTAGAACCGCTCGGCCACAACGGCCAGCGACTCCTTTATACACTGACCGTATGTCCACCGCCCGTGCGTGAACATAACTGCCCTCTAGCGACAGGAACAATATCGCACAGGTGGTGAAAACTCGTGGAAACGATAAATCGATCTCAAACACTATTGACAGTCTTTGATGACCGAAAAAAAAGACTGTTGTTTCTTAATGTCTAACAGAACATTGTCAAATAGACAGATTCCAATGGCTTGTTTCACTACACAGTCCCAACACCGCGACGCAGGGGCTACCACTTGTCCTTCATCGTACGACATTTTATGTCCTTCTGTAACACAATGTTCTGCCACAGCCGATTATTCTGGCTGAAATAAACGCGTGTGGCGATGATGCTCCATGCAACGATCCTGGAACGTACGAATTATTTGACCGATATAGACTTTCCCTCAATGGAATCTTGTATACCCTGGGTATTCTCAAACCCAAATCATCCTTCATTGACCCCAGCAGAGCTCTGGTCTTATCAAATTTCTTTAAAATTCTTCTTATTTTTGAAGATATGCTCCCCACAAAGGATAGGAATGCCACCAATTTGCTTGTGTCTTCTGTTGGTTCCCGCGAAGGTCCGATCTGTAGAGCACGACGGATCTAATTGTCAGTGTAACCATTCTGCTTGAACACAGCTTTTAAATGATCAAGTTTTGAGCCAAACTATCTGCATCTGAGGTGGTGTAAGCTCTTTTTGCCTACGTATATAGGACCCCGTTGGGTTGGTACGATGGATGACAACTTGATGCATGAAGATATTGGTCTGTATGCGTGGGCTTACGATAAACACTGAGTCCTAATGTCCCATCATCCCTCCTGTAGACCAAGACATCTAATAAGGGAAGTTTTCCATCCTTTTCAACTTCTACCTTGAATTTAATATTGAGATACAAACAATTAAAATGATCTAGGAAACGATCCACAGCATCCCTCCCATAAAGGTATGGTCGACGTACCTCCAGTAACAAGTTAGATCTAAGAACGTCGTCTTCAGTACCATGTCCTCAAAATCTTCCACAAACAAATTGGCGACTATGGCGAATAATGGACTCCTCATAGCCACTCCGTCAGTTTGTTCAAAGTATAAAAAAAATACGTCGACGTCAACACATGGCAACAAAGCTTAGTTGTTTCTACGTCCAATTTTTCACCAATTAACTGGTGGAAGAGGAACTCTGGTAAATGGAGATACAACATCAAAACTAACGAGAAAATCCGTGGGACTCAGACACAAAGACTTCAAACGCTGAATCAAAACCAGAGAATGGGAAATAATTTGTTCACACTTTCCGACGTGGGGATTGAGAATAAGCGTTAAATACTTGGCTAAGTTGTAAGTAGGAGCGCCTAAATTGCTAACAATAGGCCGAAAAGGAACTCCTTGCTTGTGTACCTTGGTGGTATTACCATCTGGGTAGGTCCAGGTCTTGTGTTATCTGTTTATGGTGAAATGTCGTCCAGCTCACACAAGGTTCTGACTGAGCAGTCCACTGTCATTTGTTTCCGCATGTATACTCTCCTTGTTGGCTGATAGCCTGTACATATCTTCCACTGTCATTTGTTTCCGCATGTATACTCTCCTTGTTGGCTGATAGCCTGTACATATCTTCCTGTCCCAATTGGCATTTAGGTTTCCCAAAATGATGTAGTCTTTCTGTTAACAATGCTTTCTAGTTCTTCATAAAGCTCACTTTTCCCCTCGTAGCCGCTTATGTTTCTTGGTGCATACGCATTAACAAGCGTTACATCTCCATACTTACGCCTTACAGTGAGACACGATAACCTCTTGCTCTTTGCACTGAATCTCTCCACTTGCCTTACCAAACGATCACCCATCACAAAACAGGTTTGCTGTTATGCCTTCCATTCTCTTCGCGGCCTTCGTAAAAGATTACTGAATTATTCTCACGTAAAACCACTTACGCACACCATCAGGTTTCTAGTATTTCAGTGCAACAACTTTATATTCCTCCAGCTCTGACACCACAAATTTGGGGACACCTAGTCTACATAGAGTTCTAATTTTTCATGTGCCGACTTGTTACCCAATTTATCAAGCAGTTTTTGTCTTATAAGTTTCCATCCTTTTGCAAGGCACACTCGCAAGAGCTTTTGGTACTTATAAATGTCTCCCAGTCGCTTTATGGGTGCTGCACAGATGGAGCCAACAGTGCGCTGCCACTTTTCTACACCTGGACTAGCAGGATTGGTCCTCAGGGTTTTCTCCCTGGGAGGATAGGTTACACTACACCTCAAGAGCTGCCTGAGCCCTATGGAACAGAAAATTACGGGATATGTAAGAAATGGAGGAATAGGCAAGACGGGAGTGATGATCTAGGATGCCAGCTCGTTTCATAGTTGGACATTTTTGGTTGTATTTCGCGACACCCTTACAGCGCAGCGGTACGTCCAAGATATTCTACGCCCCGTTTCGTTGCTCTTAGTGGCAAGCCGTCCCGGCTTTACATTTCAGCAAAATTATGTCTGCCCATACACAGCGAGTGTTTTTCTGCTAGTCTTCGTGCTTGTCCAACCCTACTTAGGCCAGCAAGGTGACCAGATCCCTCCACAGGTGAGGACGCTTGAAGCATTATGCCAGCTCGGCATTTTGACAAACTAATGAGCCAGCTGGACAGAATTAGGCATGGTATCCCTCAGGAGGACACCCAGCACATCTAACAAGAAATGTCAACCGGAATAACTGCTTGCATAAGGGCCAGAGGTGAAACAACGCTTTGTTGACTTGCTCAGTTTGTGAAGTTCTTTCTCTTGAATAAGTCATCCAATTTTTGCCTAAAATTGTAATCATCTACTTACCTGTACACGTACATCACATCTATCAATCTCCATTTGATTCGGATAATTCCTATAATTCTTTAGTGATGTGCCCTTTTCTTTTTGTCTTAGAATGTACACTGAAGCTCCAAACAAACAGGTATAGGCATGAATATTCCAATACATAGAGATGTAAACTGGCAGAATACGACGCAGCGGTCGTGCAACGCCTATATAAGACAATAAGTGTCTGCCGTAGTTGTTAGATCGGTTACCCCTGCTAGAATGGCAGGTTGTCAAGATTTAAATGAGTCTGAACATAGTGTTATAGTCGGCGCACGAGCCTTGCGACACAACATCTGCGAGATAGCGATGAACTGGAGATTTTTCCTTACGATCATTTCACGAGTGTACCGTTAATATCAGGAATCCGATAAAACATCAAATCTACGACATCACTGCCGGAAAAATATCCTGCAAGAAGAGGACCAACGAACACTGAAGAAAATCGTTGAACGTGACAGAAGTGAAACCCGTCTGCAGATTGCTGCAGATTTCAATGGTGGCCCTTCAGCAAGTGTCAACGCGCAAACATTCTACGAAACATCATCGATATGGGCTTTCAGAGGCGAAGGCCCACTCTTGTACTCTTGATGACTGCAGAGCACAAAGCTTTATGCCTCGTCTGGGCCCATCAACTCCGACATTGGACTGTTGATGCCTGGAAACATGTCGCCTGGTCGCGCGAGTCTCGTTTCAGATTGTATCGTGCGGATGAATGTGTGCGGCAATGGAGACAACCTCATGAATCCATGGACCCTGTATGTCAGCAGGGGAATTTTCAATCTGGTAGAGGCTCTGTAATGGCGTGGCAGTTGGAGTGATACGGGACCCCTGGTAAGTCCAGATATGACTCTGACAAGTGACACGCACTTAAGCATCCTGTCTGATCATATACATCCATATATATGTGCATTGTGCATTCCGATGGATTTGGGCTATTCCAACAGGACAATGCCACACGCCACACGTCCAGAACTTCTACAGAGTGGCTCCAGGGGAAAGAGTACTCTGTCACTATAACGTTGACCAGTGAGTATACCGTGATCAAAACTGACAGCCACATTAACGTTACACCTCTGCACATCGTAACAATTGAACCACCGAAGCGATCGAGATCGACAATGTTCCTTGGTACATTAGCTGTCTCCAAAAGAGGGTAGAGAATGAGCTAAGGAATCATCTCGTGCATGATCGTTTTGGTGATCCAGATGTGATGCAGTGAGGGATAATATGTTTTGGGCATATTGACCTACAAATCTTTGAACTCTGTACACTCACCGTTCGACATTACTGTCGCATCATATTCCTTCCCAATAGGCGTCTTTTCAGAAACTCGAAAATATAATTAAATTTCTATAGATGGAATTTTATCTCCTTCCTCAACATGACGTCAGTGTACTGGTCGCATTTATACCACAGTATCTCAGAGACTGGACGCATGGCACAAAGTGCTGTACATAGTACTAAAGACGAATAAAGATGAGACGTATTTAAAAAAATAAAATAAAAAATTTTAACAGGCTCATTTTTACCATTATTGTGTTCGAAATAGACTGAAGAGTCAAAGAAACTAGTATACCTGCATAATATCTTGTAGGGCCCCCGCGAGCATGTAAAAGTAACGCAACACGATGTGGCATGGACGCGACTAATGTTTGAAGTAGTGCTTGAGGGAACTGACACCGTGAATCCTGCAGTGTTGTCCATAACTCCATAAGAATACGAGGAGCTGGAGATCTCTTCTAAACAACACTTAGCAAGACGTCCCAGGTATGGTCAGTAATGTTCATATCTGAGGAGTTTGGTGGCCAGCGGAAGTGTTTAAACTGAGTAGAGTGTTCCTGGAGTCACTCTGTAGCCATTCTAGACGTGTGGGGTGTCGCATTGTAATGCTGGAATTGTCCAAGTCCGTCAGAAAGCAGAATAGACATGAAAGGATCCAGGTGATCCGACAGGATGCTTACACACGTGTCTGTCAGAGTCGTATCTATACATATCAGGGCTCCCATATCAATCCAACTGCACGCATCCCACACCATTACAGAGCCTCCACCAGCTTGAACAGTCCCCTGATGATATGCAGGGTCCGAGGATTCATGAGGCTGTCTGCGTACACGTCCATCCGCTCGATACAATTTGGAACGAGACTCGTCCAACCAGGCGACATGTTTCCAGTCATCAACAGTCCAATGTCGTTGTTGAAGGGTCCAGGCGAGGCATAAAGCTTTGTATTGTCAGTCCTCAAGGGTACACGTGAGGGCCTTCGGCTCCGAAATCATACATCGATGATGTTTCGTTGAATGTTTGCACGCTGACACTTGATAGCCCAGTACTGAAATCTGCTGCAATTTTCAGAAGGGTTTCACTTTTGTCACGTTGAACAATTCTCTTCAGTGGTCGTTGGTCCCGTTCTTGCAGGATCTCGTTCCGGCCGCACCGATGTCAGAGAATCGGTGTTTTACCTCATTCGTGATATTTACGGTACACTCGTGGAATGGTCTTAAGGAAAAATCTCCACTTCATCGTTACCTCGGAGATGCTGTGTCTCATCGCTCGTGCTTCGCATATAACACCACGTTCAAACTCATTGTAGCAGCAGTAACCGATATAACAAATGCGCCAAACACTTGTTGTCTTACATAGGCGTTGCCGACCGCAGTGCCGTATTCTGCCTGTTTATATAACTCTGTATTTGAATCCACATTCCTATACCAGTTTTCCGGCGCTTCAGAGAATTATGTGTATAAAAAGAAACACGTATTGCAGGCCACTGAAGATGCTTCACAAATAAAAGAAGCGAAACGTGTATGACAATAAACAAGCTGCCCTCAATTAGTTGCATAAACAGTACATACTTACATGAATTTTGAAGAAACTAAAGATCGACGGAAAACAGAACAAATGACCTTCTAAAAATGTTCACATATTTTCGTGCAGCAGTTTTGGGGTAATGTAAGATTTCTTCATGTGATTGCTCACTTTATGAAGTTTTTTACAGTTTCCGCAGTGAGTTAACAGACTTGGGTGTATTTCAGGGATCATTGCGAGTAGAAATAGTTTTAATTCTCTTCTCAAGGAATGGTATATTAACCCAAGCGCAGAACTGGGTAAAGGCAGGAAAGCATATCAGTCTCTTGCTGCTGTCACAGTACACAATAACGTGTTAAATATACAATTCATGTAGTAAACTGTAGCCACACTGTGTTCTCAGCGCTCATTTTCAGTCAGCCAGATACAGCATGCAGCTATATTGCCGTGTAGGAAGTAGGAAAAATGTAACGGATGATGAAACGCTTGTCCGGCTGTCCCCTAGAAATGAATGCAGCGAATGAACTTTAAAGATCGACACGGGTTTTTATCAAACCAGCATATCCAGCCCTTTTTATTATAGATCTTATGACATTACTGGGGCGTGGTTAATGTTGTTTGCCTTCCTCTGGGGTGGATTGGAGCATCCCTTCAGTTTCACAAACGGCTATCGAAGCCAATGTGCGCAACGCCATAGAGAGGGGTAGGAACCACCTTCAGAGATAAAACGTAAAACCTAGTCAGCCGCTAGTACCAGAGGCAGCGCTTCAGCAACTTTAAGGTTTAATTGTAAGGTGGCCAAGTTGAGGCTGTCCAGTAGGACGTGCAACACCATCAGACAGGCACTACACCAACAGTGGTGTCGATTCCAACGTCGTAGGATTTGGACATGTTTCAGCCGAGTGTGGGCAATTTGAAGCTAACAGAGAGATAGATTTCCTGAACTGCAAAGGGTTCACGACCACATGGTCCTGGTTGGCGTTTTTGCTCGCAGTTTGCTCGAAGGAATCAGGCCATACCAATCTGTGTTCCATGACTCCGAAAATGAGGTTGTAAAGTTTATCGAAAATCAGATTCTAGTACCCCATCTCCAAACTTATCATCCTGGTAGACAGTTTAAACTGGGGTCAATACAATGACGTTCAACTATCCAACTTGGTGAAGGTCAGTAAGGGAAACAGGGTAGTCACAAATAATGGGTGTCGAGGGTAGCACTAAACGATAGCCTGAGACTTACTGAGGAAGACATTGTCTATTATGAACATCTCATCATTGAAACAACTAATGTGACTGAGGGATCGAGCATTGGCCACCAGTTGTGTAGTGAACATACCTTATCTGTTTGGTAGGAAGTGAAGTCCACTGTGTCTTGCCTGTGTGTAGTCAAAACCTGCTGATCCATCTATCATAGAGCCGTCAGTGCCTACTACTTTCGAAGTACATCACGGACGACAGGGAACAGGCGGGGAAAACCCTTTGGATCAGCAGAGTCGTTCAATCCAAAGATGAGGTCTAGATAGATCCGAGGATGTGGTACACACCTTGGGGGCATACGCAATTGCTCCGACAGGAGGCGACAGTGGGGAAAGCTGGAATGCGGAGCAGACATACTGTATGCAAACTGCGATGGATCTCCCTCACAAAAAATAGGACACATTAGTTCAGATGGTCAGGGGGAAAAGCAAAGTTTATCGCATAGTTCAGCAACCGTTGTTGGCGCACAGTTTTTAGTGGAGGGATCCCATCCCCTGCTAGTAGGCTGTACACAGGGCTGGTCCGAGAAGCCCCTGTCACAGTTCGGTGTATTGGGTCCAGCACCCACAATGCTGAAGGTGATGTAGAGACATATAGCCAGGTTCCCAGGCCTAGAATCAGAACTAAGTAAGGCCGCAAATGTATATAGCATTCTGCACTGAAGCTGGTGTTAATGAAGCAGTGAGGAGTATTAATTTGTGACCAGCACATTAACTAGAGCTGGTGTAGATGGGGACGGCATGTCTACTGGGCTTCAGAAACCAGTCCAAGATACCGGTAAGACTCCATCACATTGAACAACTGGCCGACGAGTTAGTAGTGGATGCATAGTACAAGGGTGACAGAAGTGCATGACACATGTCTTGGAGGCCGGAAACCAGTAACCATACAGAACCCAACTGGACACCATTCTCTAGTTCGTGGGGATACTGTAGGAAGCACCAACTTCAGCCCACAAAATATGGTGTGACGAGAAATTCTGGACAAAAATCGGTAGTAGCCAGTGAGACCCGACTCATGAAGGGTGAAAAGGATTTGATGATGCCATGTGGTGTCTAAGCCTTTAACAAGTGGAAATAGTCAGCGATAAGACGTTGACGCCAGGCAAATGCTGAATGGATAGGAGGCTCCAGGAAGACCAAACTGTCACTAATAGAACAGCCTTGGTGAAAACCACCCTGGGACGGAGCCAAAAGACCCTGAAACTCAAGGTACCAACACAGTACCGCGCTCACCATGTGGTTGAGCAACTTACATAGATGATTAGTGTGACTAATTGGGCGATAGCTGTCCATCTCAAGGGGTGTTTACCCAGATTCAGTACTGGGATAAGCACACTTTCTCACCACTGAGATGGGAACTCACCCTTCGTGCAGACACAGTAGAAAATGACAAGGTTGTATCGTTGGCAGTCTACCGTCAGTTTTACGGGTGGTGAGCTATTTGTGTTCTGATATTTCCACACTGTCAGACCACTGTGAGAGGTACACATACCAACATACCTGTGGAATAAATATGACTTAGTATTTTATTTCGTGTCGTGCACATACTGTGTTCCTTCTTCCCCTCCCTATCATGTCGTATAGTGTTCGGTCAAGCATGAATGGATTTAAATGCGGTAGCAGACGACGAAAAGTGTAGAGGGAACCTGAGTCTTGTACCATGTTAAATTCAGTCTGGGTAAGGCATTGAACAGGCACAGGGTGGTCAAGATAAAGATGAGCGGAAAGCTAATCGTTCGGCGTCCAGGGGTTGGTCATGGGCTCTGATTCGGTTTCCCCTATGACTTGTGAGGGGCAGTGAGACGTCCTATGGGCGTAGTATCTTGGCCACGGTTCCAGGAGACGGGAAGCTAGAGGACGATCCCTCACAACGCCTGTGTCAGCTGCTCGCGTAAGAGGTATTGTTGTTGTTGTAGTTGTTTTTGTTGTTGTCTCCAGTCCGAAGACTGGTTTCATGCAGTTCTCCATGCAGCTCTATCCCATGCCTCAGAATAACTACTGCAACCTTCTGAATCTACTTACTGTATTCATTTCTTGGTCTCACTCTGTGATTTTCACACAACCACACTTCCCTCCAGTGCTAAACTGCTGATCCCTTGATGTCTCAGAATGTGTTCTACGAGTACCAACCGATCCCTTCATTTGATAAAGTTGTGCCACAAATTTCTTGCCTCTCCAGTTCTTTTCAGTACCTCCACATTAGTTACGTAATCGATCCATCTAATCTTCAACATTCTTCTGTAACACCACATTTCTAAAGCTAATATACTATTTTTGGCTCTAAGCATTATAGGACTTAACATCTGAGGTCATCAGTCCCATAGATTTAGAACTACTTAAACCTAACTAACCTAAGGATATCACACACATCCATGCCCGAGGCAGGATTCGAACCTGCGACCGTATCAGTAGCGTGGTTCCGGACTAAAGCGTCTTGAACTGCTTCGGCCACAGCGGCCGGTATTCTCCCAAGACTGTCAGTGGTTCTGACAGAATATGGTCTACCGCTGGCCTTTTTTGGCTTAGATCTTTCATAGCTCTTGCGGCGCGGCACGTTACTTTTTACCGCCCTGCCAATGTCCAGCAATGTTCATTTGTCTAGCTAAAAGCTGTAGTAGAAAATACTACCGTCAATGCAGGTCGCAACACACATAGAATTGTCCGGGAAACGGGATGTGGCTAGCTACTGAAATAATAGTTTTAACTTGTCAATGTAAATTTTCAGGTGTATTTTTACGATAAAGATCACAGTAAATACTGCCATGTCGGTACTAAAAGGCAACACAATCTAAAGTTCACACGCACACCACAATCACACACATAGCCAGTTTATAGTATTTACACCCGTTACCGAAGTTAATAGATTTCACCGGATCGTTTAGTTATGAAAATGCTCGCTCAAATGTTGTGCACTCTGCTGTACACGTAATACCTGTTCCAGTCTTAGATCGCACAACATGCCACGGGTTTTAACTAACAGTCAAAAGCAATAATATTGATATTCCGTCCGAAATTCCACACGATTTCCACTATACCGTTCACTGAAATACACTTTGTACTACTTCGCGACTCGTAATTAGCATTTTTCCGCGATTTTACAGTACTTTCGTCGAAGTTGCTTTCAATGAGATGTTACTAGTTCGAACCCTCAGCCCCGACCCCCCAAGATCACACCAAAGGCTTTGTTCCCAGCATAGATTGGCGCGAGCCTGCATTTTTCTGATTGGCTGATATCACAAACAGCAAATCAAGTTGCAGTATTATCCCGCGCTAACCCGCGCTTTACTTCAATGACCAATCATAGTAAAACATTGGTTTCTATGGCAATTGCTAAATAAATAAATTTAGAAAAGTACCAAATATAAAATTACTCCTTCTGAAATTACCGATTAACTTGTGGTCTACTCACGATTTATTAGTACCATGAACTGACTGCACATTTAATTATAGTAAATACCCTGTATAGTTTAACTGGTACTTCGTGAATAAACAAAACAATTTTCATTTACTTCTTTTCGTCTTCACTCATACAACACTCACACTGGTAATTACTACACATATAAAACAATTATAAATGTGCAAATACATTAAATATTAATCAAACATAACTTTACAACATTGTTTTGACTACGACTGCTAGCACTGTCCGTCAACTGCTGACCTGTGCCGCCTACTAGTACAACTACGTGCAGCTCTGTAACTCAGGTTCATGTCAGCTGGTGACATCTGTCGATGACTCATGCCTATAACGATATCGTCCTAACAAGTGACAGGAGCGATGCGAAGGCGCTACGCCTCACTCTGTCAAATTCTTCGCGCAATATCTCCCCTCTCATATACATCTACGTGCACTTCCCCTTTCATAATATGGCCTTCAAGTTCATCTCCCTTGTATGGATCCTATATACGTCCTCCTGCCTTGCAGCTTTCCCTTCTTTGTTTAGGACTCGTTTTCCATCTGAGCTCTTGATATTTATACAGCTGCTTCTCTTTTGCCGCCGGCCGGAGTAGCCGAGCGGTTCTAGGCGCTACAGTCAGGAACCGCGCACCGCTACGGTCGCAGGTTCGAATCCTGCCTCGGGCATCGATGTTGTGATGTCCTTAGGTTAGTTAGGTTTAAGTAATTCTCAGTTCAAGGGGACTGATGACCTCAGAAGTCCCATAGTGCTCAGAGCCATTTGAACCATTTTTTCTCTTTTCCCCAACAGCCTCTTTAATTTTCCTCTAATGCGGTATCTAGTTTCCCCCTTGTGTAATATGCTTCTACATCTTTATATTTCTCCTCTAGTCATTCTTGTTTAGCCATTTTGCACTTCCCGTAAATCTCATTTTTTAGATGTTTGTATTCCCTATGGCCTGTTCCATTCGCTGGGATTTTAGATTTTCACCTTTCATCAATTAATTTCAATATCTCTTGTGTTATCCAATGATTTCTACTAGGCCTTGTTTTTTTAACTGTTTTATCCCCTATTGTCTTCACTATTTCATCTCTTAAAGCTAGCTTCAACCTATCCATTTCCAATTTTAAATATTCTAACTTACCTGCCAAATTACGGGATCTTACATTCCACTCTCTCATCCGTGGAATGTTAGTTTTGTTCCTCCTGGTGACGACATACTCCAGCGGAGTCCCCAACCAGAGATCGGAATAGGTGACTATTTCACCTCCGCAGTATTTTACACAGGAAGACATCATCCTCGTTTAACCGTACAGTAGAGCTGCATACCATGGGCAAAAATTATGGCTGGAGTTTCCGCTTGGTTTCAGCAGTTCCCAGTACCCACAGAGCAAGGCCGTTTCGGTTCATGTTACAAGGCCAGATCAGTCAATCACCCAGACTTTTGTCCCTACAACTATTGTAAATGCTGCTGCCCCTCTTCAGGAACCGCACGTTGGTCTGACCTCTTAACAGAGAACCCTCTGTTGTGGTTGAACTAGGACACGGCTCTCTCTATCCCTGAGCCATCCCAACGGCGGCAAGGTCCATGGTTCATGGGACTGGGGAAGCAGGGAAAGGGATACTAGACTTAACCACTAAATCCATCATTCCAAGAGGTATTAGAATGATTTATTGAGTGGACAAGTCTAATTACTTTTTTCCTTATCAGTTTTATTATTGTTGATGAAGTAGGTCAGGGATAGTAATTATAGCAGACTTCTGAAATAGACACTTTGCAACGGAAGTGATGTGGATTCCGTTATGCGAGACCACTGGGTGTTCAGTTGCCGTAGTTTTTCGTCTGTAAATTCATGCGGTTGTGCCATTAAAATTGCTACACCACGAGGATGACGTGCTACAGACGCGAAATTTAACCGACAGGAAGAAGATGCTGTGATATGGAAGTAATTAGCTTTTCAGAGCATTCACACAAGGTTGGCGCCGGTGGAGACACCTACAACGTGCTGACATGAGGAAAGTTTCTAACCGATTTCTCATACACAAGCAGCAGTTGACCGGCGTGGCCTGGTGAAACGTTGAGATGCCTCGTGTAAGGAGGAGAAATGCGTACCATCACGTTTCCGACTTAAAGGTCGGATTGTAGCCTATCGCGCTTGCGGTGTATCATATCGCGACATTGCTGCAGGCTCTGGTCGAGATCCAAAGACTGTTGGGAGAATATGGAATCGGTGGGTTCAGGAGGGTAATACGGAACGCCGTGCTGGATCCCAACGGCCTCGTATCACTAGAAGTCGAGATGACAGGCATCTTATCCGCATGGCTGTAACGAATCGTGCAGCCACGTCTCGATCCCTGAGTCAACAGATGGGGACGTTTGCAAGACAACAACCATCTGCACGAACAGTTCGACGACGTTTACAGCAGCATGGACTATCAGCTCGGAGACCATGGCTGCGGTTACCCTTGACGCTGCATCACAGACAGGAGCGACAGCGATGGTGTACTCAACGACGAACATGGGTACACGAATGGCAAAACTTCATTTTCTCTGATGAATACAGGTTCTGTTTACAGCATCATGATGGGCGGATCCGTGTTTGGCGACATCGCGGGGAACGCACATTGGAAGCGTGTATTCGTCATCGCCATACTGGCGTATCACCCGGCGTGATGATATGGGGTTCCATTGGTTCACGTCTCGGTCACGTCTTGTTCGCATTGACGGCACTTTGAACAGTGGACGTTACATTTCAGATGTGTTACGACCCGTGGCTCTACCCTTCATTTGATCCCTGCGAAACCCTACATTTCAGCAGGATAATGCACGACCGCATGTCACAGGTCCTGTACGGGCCTTTCTGGATAGAGAAAATGTTCGACTGCTGCCCTGGCCATCACATTCTCCAGATCTCTCACCAATTGAAATCGTCTGGTCAATGGTGGCTTAGAAAGTGGCTCGTCACAATACGCCAGTCCCTACTCTTGATCAACTGTGGTATTGTGTTGAATCTGCATGGGCTGCTGCACCTGTACGCGCCATCGAAGCTCTGCTTCACTCAATGCCCAGGAGTATCAAGGCCGTTATTACGACCAGAGGTGGTTGTTGTGGGTACTGATTTCTCAGGATCTATGCACCCAAATTGCGTGAAAATGTAATCACATGTCAGATCTAGTATAATATATTTTTCCAGTGAATACCTGTTTATCATCTATATTTCTTCTTGGTGTAGCAATTTTAATGGCCAGTAGGTATCATTATCTTGCGTGTAATTCATGTTGCCATGTGTCGAATTTCGAAACCGATCTGATCAGATCTGATGAAGTCTTCTGTATGTACTAGATCCCTCCAATTGAGAGTTTCGGTGGGTGCACTTGTATTCCACACACTTACACCTAAATTCACGATGGTCAGTAGATGGTTAACACATTTGGTTGCGTGATCTAAGCAGCTTCACGGTAAATGTCTGTTGGAAATTTTGGTACATCTCTTTGTGTGTTTGGCTTTGTGCTGTATCCGGTCCACATGGCGGGAATTGGACGCGGAAAGGACAATGTTTCCAGTCTGAGTTCAATACAGGGTTACTGCAAATAGCCATTACTATATTCTGGCACAGTAACATAAATATAATGTTTTGTGAATGCGTGGTGCCTGTTCTTTCGGACGTGTCTGAAAGAACAGACACCATGCATTCACATAATAGATCGGCCTAGCTGTTTGCTGGATCCACTTTCTTCTGTGCGGATGCACAAATACGTCCGATCTCCTTTGGGAATATCAGAGAGCGAACATGGAGGAAATGGACAGGGAACGTGCATACGTGGCGCTCGATGGGAAAGCCGATCGGCCGTGAGACGTGCCGACATAGTCCACGCAGTTGTGCTAACGCTGTGTCATGGATCACGCAGTGGTTAACACATGTCTTGTCAGCAGCATGTCATAGGTTCTCATTTTCACTCGCCGCTGCTGGTTACACACGATGTTCCGATGCAGTTGACAGCAGTGATCCCTTCCCTTCCCGTTCCCTGCTCCCCTTCTCCACCTTCAATTTACGAGTAAGACATTTAGTGGGGATGGAATGCGTATACTGAACATTATCACGAATCTACTCTTCTGCCGACGTGCGTGTGTAACTTTGGGTTCACCCACACCTATATCGTTTCTCAATCCGTTGAAATGTTAACAGTCTACTGTTGTTCCTCTCTCTCGCGTGTGATAGAAAACGAAAACTGAAATTAGTGATCTTTAGATGCGCTTCACGCATACAGCCACCCGTTGTTTCCCGTTCGTTGCCTAAACTATCTGTTTTCTTAATGTAGTTGTCTGTAATTAAAGTTTCGGTCTTATTCCTATTTCATGAACGTTTGTGAGTCCGAGCAGATAGGCCACATGTTGCCAGCAATTTTTTACATCCTTTCCCACTCAGTTTCGTGCACAAATGTATTCAAATGCTATGAACTGTAACAAAGTACAAATACGAGGGCATACTGTAAACTAGCAGATATTTTTGTTTGTTCATGATGTCATTTGTCTTTTTCAATGATAATAAATTTCGTGGTCATCTAAGATCAAATTCTCTGAAAGATCAAATTTTCTGAAAGAAAATCCTTGAATGCTCATTAAAAGAATCCGAATAGAGATCAGTAGGCGTGGAAGCACCAGAATGTACATTATCTGACTACTGCCCAACACCAAATGCCAAGTACTAGTTATATTAAATTATCACGCCCCTTTCTCTGACGACCCCACTGTCGTTTTATGATATTCATTGCGTGTTTTAGAAATCAGTCAGTAACTTTTCTTACCAGCTATTAAATTCAATCTGTCATATCTTATTATATTTGTATCTTTGGGCCTACTCTCCCACTGAGATTATATGGGGCTAGCAGGTCACACAAGAGCGCATCTCTTATAAACAAAGGTGCCTGTGATCTCTCCATGGCAGGTCAAAGAGCTTTTGAAAGAGAATAAAATAAGTAACACAGCCCAATAGCCTGTCACTGTTTCCCAGTGAATAATCAGGGTGTTACAGAAGTCAGTGAGATAGAAAAGCTCCAGTCAACAAATCAGCAAGGTTTTACAAAGCGTGACTCGTCCCAAACTTAGCTAACTCTTTTCTAATATGGTATCCAGCGAATATGGATGAAGGGCAACAGACAGATTCCATATTCGTAGTATTCCGAAAATCGTTTGACACAGAGTACCAACACAGACTACTAGCCAAGGTATGAGTAAACGGAATAGATTCCCAGCGTCTAGGTACGAGGTTATCGTCAAGAGAACCCCAGTGAAATGTGACAGGAGCGCTGGTGTTCTCTATATACATAAATGACCTGACAAACAGAGTCCATAGCGATTTGTGGCTGTTTGAAGGTGACGCTGTGCTGCACGGGAAGGTGTCATCGTTCAGTGACTACAGAAGGATACAAGATACTTTAGGCAAAATTTTTAATTGGTATTATGAATGGCAGCTACCTGCAAATGTAGATAAATATAAGTTAATGCAGACGAGTAGGAGAAAACAATCCCGGAATGATCGAATACTGCGTTAGGAGCGTGCCATTTGACACAGTTCGCTCGATTGAAAATTGAGACGTAAGGTTGCAGAATGATTTCAAATGGAACTAGCATGTGAGGTCTGTTTTAAGGAAGGTGGATGGTCGTCTTTGGTTTATTCGGAGAATTTATAAAGTGCGGAGACCGAACACTAGTGCTCGAGTGTTTGGGATCCTCAATAGTTCGGACTGACGGAAGACATCGAAGCAGTTCAGAGGCGGACTGGTAGATTTGTTACCGTTATGTTTGATCAACACGTACGTATTACGGAGATTCTATGGGAACCCAGAAGGCGATCCCTAGACGGAAGTCGACGTTCGTTTCGGTGAACAGTGTTGAGGAAATTCAGAGAATAAGCATTTGAAGCAGACTGGTGAACAGTTCTGCTGCTGCGAACGTACATTTCGCGCAAGGACCATAAAGATAAGACAAGAGAAATTAGGGCTCTTGCTGAGGCATATAGACAATCAGTTTTCCCTCCCAATCTCTCTGAGTGGAACAGGAAATGAAATGACTAGCAGTGGTAAAAGGTTTCCTGAACCATACGGTCTCTTGCAGAGTATGTATATAGATGTACATGTGTGCTGGTTTAGGCGTTTACAGATGTACTGGAAGAGGATCGATTCGAGGCAGTTCGGTCGATAGGCGCCTCACCGACAGTTTTGTTGGGTTTAAAGAAACGTAGGATTTGGGAGATTTCCAAAGCTTAGGGCGGTAACCTGTGTGGAGAATAACATTACAGAGCGTGCAAAGGATTAACTGGAATAAATGGAGCCAACTTTTCTGTGTCTGTAAGAGATACTGTAGAGACTGGAAAAAGTTTTACAATTTTTGTGAGGTATGTATTGCGTATCCTAAGCTTCAGTTGCTGTGTCATAACCGTTGTATGTTGTCTACGTACTGAAAGCTACGTGCAAGAGGTTTGTCAAAGTACATACAACAACTACCAAATGCTTTTATGTATAACATATTACAACCTATTATGCTAGTTACATGAACCGTTTCAAGAAAAGACCCTTGTGTAGAATATCATGCGCGTCTAGAACGCAGAACTCTTGAGAGTAGCATCTCCATGCGCCAGAGGTTATTTCTTAGTGGTTTTAAGTTCTGGAAAGAAAGTGTTCGTTCTCAGGAGGAAAGGAAGTGCGGAGTGTACAGCAGTGATAATTTCAGTCAGTGCGATACTTACAGTAGTTTCTACAGATTTCGCATTGTTAATTTAGAATCTGCTTATGCACTGCGGGTCTCTGTGGGACAGAACTGCACTGCGATACAACGCAAAAGGGAAACCAACCGCATCGCTACCTGAAATTTGTGCAGTGTACCATTAATCTCTATATGCATATGGTAGTTAACAGTGCGCAGTGCGCTATTCTTTTGAAGGGTCGCACAGCTAACGAAAATTCCTGGTTCAGGAATTATTCGTGGGTCTAACACCTTTGTGCACTACTGAAAAAATCTACTGACTTTCGCTAAATTATTTTAACTCTTATCAAAATCAGTGGCTCCCGTTTTTGTTCGAATGATGAAATTTCTGGTGAAGGTCATTAGTAACAGTTGTTGTTTTCTGTTTTTGTAATATCAACAAATGTAAGTAAGCACTTAACAATAACATACACTCACTCACACACAACAATTTTTTCCACCGTCTACCAACTCTAGTGATTGGTCGATGAGAGGATACGGAGCAAAAAAGGTCTAATGAACTTATGTCCAGAAATGTATGGTTTTCATGCTAGAGACCATTTATTCAATCATAGATTGTTACAGAGACTGCGGTGTAATATGTGCTGTACCGTGAAGCCACAGATACAGTATGTGTTTAAAACTGTTTCCACGTACCTCAACGCATACGTGTACGAGCCTTAGCATGTTCTGATTCACACATTTTCATCGGTCAGGTTGCATTAGAACAGTGTCAAAGGCAGCATGAATACTCTGCTCCATCGTCTCCACATCTGGAATGGGCTCTGCCTACACGATACTTTTGAGATGCTCCCATAACCATAAATCGCACGGGTTGAGATCCAGTGAACGAGCAGGCCATACTACTGGACCCCCTCGTCCGATCCATCGACCAAGAAGACACGATTGAGATGTGTCCGGATGTTAACGGTGAAGTGGGCTGGAGCACCAACGTACGATGGAGGTTCTGCATACGATTCCACAGATGATTGTTACGAAACCTGAAGATACCACCCCGCGCACAGGAGGCCTCATCTGTGAATAGGATGGATGACACAAATCCCGGAATCGTGGTTGCCTGGTGAAGAAACCAGTGATAAAACTGCTCCCAATGAGGAAAGTCTGTCGCTAGGAAGTCCTGCACTCGCTGCAAGTGATACGGGTAGTAACAATTGTCATGAAGAATGTTGCACACGGTCGTTTGGCTTACCCTGTACTGGCGGGACAACTGCCTGGACTGACATGGCGGTCACCATCCGCAGTGTTAATCTCATTTCCCCCCAAGTGTGGTGTCCGAACATTTCCGGTACGTCCTTCATGATTTTCTGTTTCCTTAAATAACCCCGTCTCAGACAAACGGCGAAACACTGTTACAAACATTGAATGCTGTGATTCTTGCCATTTGCTTTTCCGTATGTAAATACCATGTCGGCAAGCTCTCGATTCGAATACGGAACCAGTGTGTACAATGCTGTATCACATCCACTACAAGGTGAGTCAGCAAGAAAAGTGAATCGGGCGCAACATTACCAATTACCATGGCTGGCGAGGGCGCTAGGGCATGACGTATGAAGAACAGTACCGCTCTCTAGGAGGATATCATACATTTTGTAACTGTGGGTGCATGGTACAACGCGCATTAGACCACAGTCCTCGAAGCAAAGTTTGATTGAATAAATTGTTTCTAGCAAGGAAACTATGCATATCCGGACATAGGTTCATTACACCTATTTTGTTCCGTATCCTGTCAATCCTCTCATCGATCAATCGCTACAGACTTACACGGTGGAAGAAAAGCTCCCTATATCTATAAGATCTGTTAAATGTGAGGGATAACCACGTCGTGTTCGAAAATACCTAGTACCGAAGGCATGAGACGTATCTGAAAAGTCCTGTCGCACTGAAACCTCGGTTGAGTAAAATAATGGTTCAAATGTCTCTGAGCACTATGGGACTTAACAGCTGTGGTGATCAGTCCCCTAGAACTTAGAACTACTTAAACCTAACTAACCTAAGGACATCACACACATCCATGCCCAAGGCAGGATTCGAAACTGCGACCGTAGCAGTCGCGCGGTTCCGGACTGAGCGCCTAGAACCGCTAGACCACCGCGGCCGGCTCAGTTGAGTAGCCTGCCAAATTTTCTGTCATTTCAGAAGTAATATTTTCTTTCCAGGGTGTATTACTGTTAAGATCATTTCCGATTTACCGACTGATCTGGCGCAGTGATTAGCAGACTGGACTTGCATTCTGGAGGATGACAGTTCAAATCCGCTTCCATGCATTAAGATTTAGGTTTTCCGTGATTTCCCTAAAACACTTCAGGCAAATGTCGGGATGGAACGGCCGACTTCCTTACCCATCCTTCCCTAATCCGATGGCATCGATGACCTCGCTGTTTGGTCCTCTCCCCAAATCAAACAACCATCTAGTTTATCCACTGCAATAATCAGTTTGTAGACATGAACCTAATCCCTTGGAATCAATATGATTTTATCGAAAAGGTCTCCGGTGAAAACGGTTACAATGGAAAGTACTTTACCATGAGGCAATTTGTTAGAGTTTTGCTGTAATGAGGAGAGCAGCCCCAGTGGCTGACACCCACCGCACATAAGCACTACGTGCTACTGGTGTTATAACACAGTTTTGTATGTAATAGCTGACACTTGATTTTATGTTATGACACGTATTGTCAAGTACTGGCACATACCCTGCCAGCTTATGGTTTGAGAATACTGCTTATGTTCTAAACGCCTGTTTATTTGATTGAAATATCACTACCTGGTCAGCTTACCATTGTAAGGAGAAGGTGACAAAAGTTTTGTATAGCAAGATAAAATTAATACTCTGGTATTGAGTTATTATAATTTTTGGTGACTCTCAAAGTGAATAGCAGTAAACAAAGCCATCTTCATTTCCCACCTATACGAATGTGTGTTAGTACTGTTCAGTATGCCATTCCGTCAAAGTCTCATGAAATTTCGACTGTCTGACAGCAGTATACGACAACGTTTTGAACTGCAGGATGAAGTGAATAGAGCAGTATGGGATTTCTATAAACACTGTTTGACTTTGATTCGGTTGTAGAGATTAGTCTCAGACGAATTTAGGCGTGCGGGAAACATTATTTACTTTGGTAGCTCTTGTCAAAAAGTTCATCTTAACCGCTAATTATGATCAACAACAGTGTTCATGTGTATTTTGCAATGCTATACCACCAATTCCATGCATTTTTAAAAATTGAACTTTTGGTATCATTTCGTGGTAGAAATAAAGGACTAAGCTCGCCTACTGACCTACAACTTATTTCAATAGCGCAAATTACCGATATGCGTTTATTTTAATAAGTAATACAGGCATTTGAAAAGTGGAAATAATTAGGGGGTCCGTTGTTCTTGCGAAATAACAACTAAACTTTGGTCATCAACAAGTGCTGCTTAATATGTAGGTCTTATCAGTAATGGCAGTATGTATGACATATATATTTACTGTTATCCTACAGAACAATTAAGCTACTGCAGTTGTGCCATGCTTGGTTTCTCGTAGAAGTCATACATATTTTGAGAAATATTGCAACTTTCTTAGAGTCAAAGTTTGAATGGTTATTCGCGATCAGTGATATGTAATTAGTGTGTGTGTGTGTGGTGGGCAGAGGGTGCAAGATTGTACTTTCAAACACAGACTTTTCCTCTTTGTCTATTGCACTATTTTCTTTGTCCATGTTTCATCTCTGTCTTGAAACAACATCTTTGCTCGTGCTGTATAAAACCCTGACATCTGGTACACAAAGCTCTGCTTGTATATTATGAAAATATATAAGTACTGCATCACAATAAACATCACACCAAAACATATTCTTCATTCTTAAATAAATAGTGTTTGGTCAATTTGTTTGCATTTCAGCTATGTTGCGTGCTTTTACTTGATACATTTTGATTAAATTTTGGGTATTATTTAGTAGTTGAATATTAGAGATACGGTATGTAAATGTCTTACAGAGCTTAGATGCTGTAGTTCTGATGGGTAAATATTGCAGTCTTCCTCAGATGTTGTTTCTCCACATAATCTCACACAAGATTCATTTATTTGTAATATAAAAAATAACTATCAGTCAGTCATCCATTATATTTTTAGTGTACAACAAGATGAATTACTTTCTTCACTCAAAAATGATGTTTGCTAAAGTGAAGCATTAATAAAAAATTGTAAAAGCGAAACTGCAGTCATAATACGTGTTGTCTTTCTCTCTCCTGTGATAGAGACATTGTTAAAGCGTGGTATAGAAAGAAATATGTTGAAACGATGCTCGCTCACGACACAGCGAAAAATATCTCTACCAGAATCATTTGTTGCGAAAATTGCCCTAAATTTCTCGTGTTTCGACTTGAAAGCTTCAGAATACAATTAAAGTCATAACAAAAAACGGTGGCCGCTCTTCCTACGAACCAGCGAGAACACAGCATTAGATTGAAATTCTTTCATCCGTAAAGGACTTTTGACGTGGAGATACCATTGTAACACTTTATAAGCGTGTAGCACAATTTAAATATGGAAATAATTAAAATGTGGGGCCATTGTGCCATACATCAAACGCAAGCTTAAAAATGTATTTCATTGTGTTCTTCCAGTAGCTGACAGTAATTCAGACTGCCTCTTTAAGCGTTTGTCCGCTTAGCATAGCATTTTATGAAAAATGTATTTTCTGAAGTTCGAGGCTTTTTCAGGTTAGTATAGCTATACTGAAACATTTAAGCCTAGCTTGAAGTGTGATTTCAGCATGTTATGTTTTAGCCACATGTAATTTATTTTGTATTTCGGTATGCTAAAAGGATTGGGGTACAACTATATTTTAGGCAACAACTCGACGGATGTATGTGTCTGGAAAACAACAATGTGTATGGGACAAAATAATAAGCCCTATAAAATGGTATACTTTAACATTGGGCATAATATTGTCTTCGTCAGAAAGTAGCTTGTAAAGTCTCGAGAGGAAATATGACTCTCACTCTGTTACATCCGTGACTGGTTTCAAATGGCTCTGAGCACTATGGGACTTAATTGCTCAGGTCATCAGTCCCCTAGAACGTAGAACTACTGAAACCTAACTAACCTAAGAACATCACACACATCCATGCCCGAGGCTGGATTCGAACCTGCGACCGTAGCGGTCGTGCGGTTCCAGACTGTAGCGCCTAGAACCGTTCGGCCACTCCGGCCGGCAGTGACTGGTTTACTGGAGACGACATATACAAGGAAAATTGGAGTATTAGCAAATGACGACTGAATGTTATTCTACAAAACACTATTACAGTACAAAGCAAACCGAAACTTTGTAGTTTTGATGTGACTGAACTGATGCACCGATACACCAAGTGTTTCCAAATTTCCATGCTTGTTTTCTTTTGTATCGAACATAGGAAACTAGAAAATTACAACTTCATACATAAATAAAAAATTTATAATTTGTAAAACACGCGTATAGAAAGTAAATGAGTTATTGGTAGGTATTAACACAGAGTTAATAAAACGGTCGCTGCGTTAATGAAACGATATTGAATCTACATTTCTCCCTTAGAGGCATTAAAAAAAGTAATTATTTACAGGGTATTGATAGCAAATGAAAATTTATTTTAATTGCTAGGCTGTGGTCCATTATTTCTTCTTCGAAACTCTAAGGTGAAAGGATTTGTCTCTCTACCTCTATTTCGTAATGAAAGCCTTGAACTTTGCATTCACTTGGTATTTGATCTGTCTTATGCTACCTATCTCTCTTACACTACATGTAGACTGAGCTAATTCCCAAACACAAATACACGCCAACGTCTTAATGAAATAAAAGAGGGTACAAATATTTTATTTTTGATATGGGGTTTCTACTAAGCTATTGACTTATTGAATCATTATGAGTAAATAAATCAGTAGTGCAGCAGAAATCTCTACCAAAAGTAGAAGATGTCACGTCGTGTAAGTTCGTAATCACTACGAGTCAATAAACATATAGCGCACCAGAAGCCTTTACCAAAATAAAGTGTGTCGTTCTTCGACGTCATGTATGCTCTGGGCGCACTGGAACAGAAATTGTTCAATATAAAAGGAAAAATAGTTCTAACCTGTTATCTTTAACGTAAAGGTATATGCAGGGTGTTACAAAAAGGTACGGCCAAACTTTCAGGAAACATTCCTCACACACAAATAAAGAAAAGATATTATGTGGACATGTGTCCGTAAAAGGCTTAATTTCCATGTTGGAGCTCATTTTAGTTTCGTCATTACAACGTGATCAAATTCTAAATTTTCACAATCAACATGTGTAGGCTGACGAGAATCCGCACGCAATTGTGCAATCACGTCATCAACACAGATTTTCTGTGAACGTTTGGGCAGGCATTGTTGGTGATGTCTTCATTGGGCCCCATGTTCTTCCACCTACGCTCAATGGAGCACGTTATCATGATTTCATACGGGATACTATACCTGTGCTGCTAGAACATGTGCCTTTACAAGTACGACACAACATGTGGTTCATGCACGATGGAGCTCCTGCACATTTCAGTCGAAGTGTTCGTACGCTTCTCAACAACAGATTCGGTGACCGATGGATTGGTAGAGGCGGACCAATTCCATGGCCTCCACGCTCTCCTGACCTCAACCCTCTTGACTTTCATTTATGGGGGCATTTGAAAGCTCTTGTCTACGCAACCCCGGTACCAGATGTAGAGACTCTTCGTGCTCGTATTGTGGACGGCTGTGATACGATATGCCATTCTCCAGGGCTGCATCATCGCATCAGGCATTCCATGCGACGGAGGGTGGATGCATGTATCCTCGCTAACGGAGGACATTTTGAACATTTCCTGTAAGAAAGTGTTTGAAGTCACGCTGGTACGTTCTGTTGCTGTGTGTTTCCATTCCATGATTAATGTGATTTGAAGAGAAGTAATAAAATGAGCTCTAACATGGAAAGTATGCGTTTCCGGACACATGTCCACATAACATATTTTCTTTCTTTGTGTGTAAGGAATGTTTCCTTAAAGTTTGGCCGTACCTTTTTGTAACGCCATATATATATATATATATATATATATATATATATATATATATATATATATATATATATATATATTTGCACGATATACGAGAGAGAATTGTCAGAGCTTATGCTTCGATAAGCGCCGAAGTGATAAGGAATACTACTCAGTTCATGATAAGAAGATGGCAGCATTGCACTGATACCGATGATCATCACTTCGAACGCCTTCTGTAAATGGACGTTCATGCCACCTTTGTGACCGTTTATGACCTTCAAAGACCCTACTGTTATTCATCATTGGATTCGTGTCGATAGCTGCTGTCAGAACATAACCACCAAACTATAGCATTCCATTTCAAAAAAGGAAGTCAAAGTTAGAATTTCGAAACCTGGGTGCTTATTTATTAATATTCATTGAAATAAACAAGAACAAATTTAGGAACAGTGTTGTTCTGCACTGGTATGTATCATTTGTTTACAAAGTGAATCAAATGAAAGTACTGCTATGACTGACAGTACCAACAGACCGTGGTAATAACGGTCAGCGAAAACTTAATGGAATTAAATTTAGGGATTAACTGTTACATGGCAGCGAACGTAGAAGAACACAAATATAACATTATAATGAAGGAAAACAACTCTCAAATCAAGAAGAGTACATACAGAATCATGTTTAAATTCAGTGTTATTGGTTGTACGGAATACGATATTCACAAAAATTTCATGTGGCGAAGTTTGAATAAGCGAATTTTTCTTACTTTAGTTTGCAGTTGTCATCAAACGGAGCCGCTAGATTCCACCTGGAACCTAAAATTTTCTGCTGAAGGATTGGTTTTCTCTTCTGAAAGACCTATGCTTCTCTTTGATTACCTTTCCCGCCTTGTTTGCTCTTTTTTCTTCAAGATATTTCTTCATGGTTGTATCATTTAGGAGTAGAGAGTGCTGCGGTATCTTTCCTTCATGGTGGAGCTAGGATATAAAGTTGGAGATGTTTCTGAAAATGAATTTCTTTTGCTGTTGCACATGGAGGAGATATGCGCTGTATACCTGAGCTTCACCAAGTGCTACTATAGTATAACGAAATTTAAAGTGATAATCGAAAATTACGTTATTAAAATTCATTGTTTGAATTAGGGAACTGAATATTTCCGTGAAATAGTAGCTTATAAATTAGTGCTCACTTTCATTCAACTGCTAAATTGGCACTGGCGTTTAGACATGTTTTGAACAGAAGAAATTAAAAAGATTTACTTTGAGAGTGCGACAACAGACTATAATAGTCAACTTCTTCTGTATAAATTTAGCGAGTGAACTACTAGGACTCGTTGATTTGCTAATACAGTCAGGAAGTGAAAGAAAGCATAAGGTGTAGAGGTGAAAAGAGATTATATTATTTGAATATATTTATTCGCCAGTAAATTATCTGTAACTTAAATAACGAATAACATCCAATGCCATTATATGTCACTGTTTATTTCTTGTTCAGAATTAGTATTTGTTTCCTTGGTTCAGTGCAGTTTCTGTTTCATAATTAATTTAGTAGTGGTTTGTCCTGAAACGTGCCCTTGTGGCTCAGTGGCTTACGTTCTGGAAAAAAAAATCTGGCTTAGGGTTCGATCCCTGTTTGGTCTCATGATTTTCCCTGTTCTTATCGCTCCTTCCACCTATAACAAATACAGTAATGTCAAAATAAGTTACACCGTATTTCGGAGTACATTTTGATATGTAAATCCTGCACTAACTGGCTGTATGCCAGGAATGGGAGGAAGTCAAAGGTACACAAACATGCCTCGTAATGCACTGCAGTACTGCAGACAGCCTTCAACTTGAGCACAGCTTTACTTGATTTACAGTGTAACAAATAAAACATAAAAATGCTCATAGGAGGACGGCCTCAGTAGTTTGGGTTGTAACGCACTAGGCAGCCGCAATGTTAAGCAGCCAGTTTCATAGTGTCCAACCAGCCAAGCGAGATGGGCGTGATATGTGTAATGCTTTCTTTCTCATAACAGACGTACTTTACTACAATGATAAAAATTATTTTTCTATCATTTAACATGCTTTATGAGCTGCGGATTATGAGTTCACTTACATAAATGTTGGGGTATACAGAAAATATAGTAACTCATCTATTTTTTTACAGTAAATTTTAAACGAAAGTCTCGTTAGCAAAAATTTCAAATATTGGAAAAAAGCTCCGTATCAAGCAAGGGAGTACCGATGCCGTGCGTCAATGTCAGAGGCGAGGCATTTCATATATCTGAAACATCAATGCGTCCTTATGGAGGAAGCAGTTTAACAAACAATAAAAGAGCCTTTAAAAACCGACTGTCTCTGACTAAGCGCTTTATAGAATTAATTCTGGCAAATGAATGGAGAATTTTTCATCCACCAGTGGATGTTCTAGACGTATTTGTCGGAACTGTCGTAATAAACGCATGAGGTAAATTATAAAATACCGTGCCAAAAGGAGATGGCTATCAAATTGAAGACACATTGTACCTCCATTCAGAACTGGAAATTCCCCCAAGTCCTACTAGCCGTCTAAAGTTCTAAAGTTATTATGAAATTCGTTTCAGGATGCAAGGATGATCTGGCTGCTTCGGCAAGTGCACGGACACTGCAGGCAGCCACATAAGTTTTCCACGAGACAGTGCGCTCAAAATAGGCTGTCTGTCGCAGCGGCCCACTACGCGGGCTACAATGCACGTCATTTTCTGTATCATCTACCACAGTCGGCCTGGCTACAGCGTTACAGTCCTTCTACCCTACCGACTCGGCCACCTTCACCTGTCTCTGCACCTGCATATACATTTCCTCCTGCCGCTGCTAACATGACGCAAGAACTCAACATATGCAGCCAACGCTGAGCAGCATTACACACTAGAAATTAACACTTGTTTTGATGTTGTGTTTTGGTTGGTGTTGCCAACTGTCGAATCAACACCAACCAAAAAACAAGTGTTAAGTTCCTAGTGCTGTGAAGTCTGAAAAACAAAATTTCCAATGGCAGTTATAAGAAGAAGAACAGCGCCAAAAATTGAACAAAAACACAATAAGTAGAACAATATTGACGAAACCTGCCACTGAAGGTGCAGGGGGTCGGCCGGTGTGGAAGAGCGGTTCTAGGCGCTTCGGTCTGGAACCGCGTAACCGCTACGGTAACAGGTTCGAATTCTGCCTCGAGCACGGATGTGATGTCCTTAGGTTAGTTAGATTTAAGTAGTTCTAAGTTCTATGGGACTGATGACCTCAGATGTTAAGTCTCATAGTGCTCAGACCCATTGAACCAATTGAAGGTGCAGGCTTGAAAATTCTGTTCCATTCAGCTGCAATTAGACGGTCCAAAAGTAAAAAGTATTAGCATTACCGTAATATAATCTTTTGTTCTTAACACTTTTTATTTTCAAATGACGACTAAGTGTTTTTATTGGCGTAAGTGAATAATTTTTCGAATAATATTTCTTCTTAACGATTAATAAAAAAAATTTATATCTGTGTTTGTTAATAGGCATTCGTATAAATTTTGCCAAAGTCTGTGTAGGGAAGCAGCCTACTCACGCCGTATAAAATTCACATCAGTCTTTCCATTGTGTGCCAGCCAGTCCGCTGTAAGTAGCTCTGACGTCATAAATGTTGCGCAATACATTAAAAATCAAGTAAATAACCTGAAACGTTTCTAGCATGTCAGGAGTAATACTAAATCAATATGTGTTGAATATCAGTTCAATAACTTTAACCATTTTCGAAATTTGGACGTTTTTCTGTAAAAATCATTGGCGCAACAGAAAAGAGCTAGAAACTTAAGAATTTATATTTAGATTCCTTTTTCATAATAATTTAGTAGAAACAGTATTTTGGATCTCACAAATTAAGATTTTTGTTGAAATTCATAATTTTCTGATTTTTGTCTTAAAAATTAAGGAAGCAAGATAGATTAAGTAGGCTAATAAATAAGGCTAGGATGTTTATATTTAAGTAGAATGGAGATCCGCTATAACCATAAAGATGTGAGAAGTTTCATTTGAATAACTATAAAACTATAGCGATAGCGTATCTCCAAAGGGCTAGTTCAGAGCTCGTCTACTGCGTGTAGTGTAATTAAATTAATTCTCTCGCCCAAAATAATTGACTTAGCCACGTCAGACTTTTATTATGATTACTTACCTGTGTGCTGATTGCACATTTAAATTGAGAGCTTCATTGGCCATCAACAAAGGAAGCAATGATTTATTCGATAACTTAAAGTGGTGCATTACTAGCCCAGCGGCTAGTCGGGAGAGCAATTTTGATCAGGCGTTCCCTTAGCCGTCCGCACCGCGGATTTATATATAACAACGCTGCGCGAGAGAAGAAGGCCCCAGTTCTCTCCAGACACTGATTAGCACACCACCTGTGTCGGGAGTCGCGTCGCGTCGGTATCATTGCTATAAACAGCCTCGCATGCTGTAATAAGTTACTCGGGATACGCATAACCATGATATCGTTTTCGAGTGAAGTGTTAATTCTGGGATGACTTTAATGATCTATCTTCAGTTTGCATATGTCGCATTTTCACGTGCCACCGTGGGACAGATATTCTACCATTATTTAGCGTGGCCTTTGATGAGCATTATCATCAAATTATGGTGAGCATTCACGTAAACATTTAATTTGAACAGTTATAGTTGTATCAGCGCATTAGAGTCTGAACTGCTCTGTTTGCTGGATTTTGTGGATGCTTTTTTGGTCTGTGACTTTCAGAATATAGTGAACATTTTTAGAGAATCGTTTTTGATTATGAATCCCAGACAATCTCCTAATTCCTCAGAGCTATAAGCTGTAGCTATAAGTGTATTTCTCAGATGAAGTGGGGACTAGGAATTCTAATTACAGGCTTCACGTTTTGTTAATAACTTTCTGGTTGCCAATATTGTAGTTAGAGAGCCAGTGTTGAGAACGGCAAAAGACAGCATAAATAAATAGGAACATTTATATAACAATTAATTCCACCCGCCACCCCACATATGGTTAATCGGCCGGGAAATGCATCTATTCTACATTACATTTTACATTTAATATAGCATTTATTCCACCCGCCGCCCCACAATTGGTGCATCAGCCGGGAGTAGAAACTGAGTAAAATTGAAAGTAATTTTTAAATATTCGGATTTGGGAGTGAAATGCAACACGCAACTGAGTAATAGAACAGTGATAGTGTTACGTGTGCATGTGGACGACGCAATTGGATTAACAACGCATCTGGATTGACGGTGCTGGCGCTGAGTCTAGCAGCACTGCTGGCATCGCGAGAAGCCAGTTTCGCCTCACTGCAGTCGTCCGCCGGAGCAACCGGAGCCATGCCTGCAGTTGCAGGCCACGCAAACACACAGCAGCCGTCGGAGTGCCGTCTGCAGTTCAACACGCCGCGTTGCATCAGTAATCCTGGTACGCCGCGCCTGCAACGCCATACGTCGTACAGAAGGAACTAAGTTAAGTGAAAAGCTGTTAAAAATTTTACTAACCTGCACTAAAAAGACTGTCGGCGATGGAATCGCCAGAAGAAACTGCGGTTAAACTTAGATCAGAACCTATGTCTGTTGAGGGAACTGTAAATCCAGACAACGATTCAAGTATAAATATGCATGAAAATAGTAATGGTAAAGTGAAATATGAAGTATTGTCTCCTGACAGTAGTGTGAAAAGGGGCAATGATTCAATAATAGAGACCCCTGTAGTAAAGCAGAAATCATAAATTGTTAATTTATTGGATGATAGTTTATCTGATGAGTTAAAAACGAAACAGTCATCAGAAGTGGTAGAGTTTAAAAAGGATAAGTTAGATATGACTGATCAATCAGATGTTTCATTTCGTTTTGATGATTCTGGTGTTGGAGCTAGTTTTTCGTAACCTGAGTGTGATAAAAAACCATCTAGTGAGCAACCCAAAGATACTGGGGCTATTGATTTAAATGTTATATTACAAGCAATAGCTACCAGTAATGCTGAATTAAAGTCTGAAATAACTGAGGTCAAAAGCAGTAATGCAAAAATGTTAGCCGGTAATGCTAGAATGACAGCTGAGTTAAATTCTGATATAATTGAGGTAAATAACAGGATTGTAGCCAGCCAAACCAATTTTAATAAACGATTGGAGGTAATGGACAATACCTTCAAGGCTGGTTGCAATAAGTTGAAAGAGGATCTGGGCAGTTTAAATTATAAAATTGATTACAACCATGAGGATATTAAGAAAAGGGTTGCTCAAAAATTTTCTGAAATGTATAAAACAGTAAAATCCGAAGTTGCTGAGGTTCGCAAAGACTTCCAAATGGAAGATGCGAAGCTGGAGCACAAGTTAACAGAAAAGATCGAGGCGGAATCTGAGCTGTGCTCAGATAGGTTTAAAGATGTTAATATAAAAGTAAATATATGTCAAGCATAAGTAGACGCAATCAAAACTGATACTACTCATATTGTGCAAAGAGTAGATAATGTTGAAATGAGAGTAGAAAATATTAGTACTAACATTGCCAACATTGAGAATAAAGTAGCTTCAGTAACTTCTGGTAATAGTAGTATACAACAAGCTGTAGCGGCAAACGCCGCTTTTATCGGGTGTCGGCAGTTCTTGCGGTTCGATCCAGATAAAAACATCCACCCGCTAGATTTCTGGAACGATTTTGAAGTAGTGATTCCACCAACTTGGTCTGAACGAGAGAAAATGTCATTTATTAGAAGCCTTTTAGCAGGCGACGCCATGCGTTGGTCAGCTGATGTTAAGCGGAATTTAGAACAGCTTTCGTTAGTGAGTATTGGTCTAATAATAAGCAAAATGAAGTGTTGAGAGAATTATTTTGGAGTGGAAAACGCTTCAATGTAGGCAAGGAATCTATTAAAGAGTTTGCTAGGTCATGGATCTCACGTTTATCACTTTTGGCCGAAAAGCTAAAACCTGAAATGATAATACTAGGTCTTGAAGCCAAAGTGCCATGGTATTGGCAAACTAGAATTATATCCGCCCCTAGAGACAATCTGGATCGTTTCATTGAATATTTGGAACGTGTAGAGCGTGTGGCTGCCAATGAAGAGCAAGCACGTAATAACAGAAATGCTAATAACACTAGTAGTAATTTTAAGAACGAGAAGAATGGCAACGTAAACATCAGAACAGTAGGTGTTCGCCATGCTAAGAGAGGTAGGAATTGGAGAAATAATTATCAGAACCGACAATGGCATACAAATGATAGTAATTTTGTTCCGAGCAAAATTATGCAGGTAAACAACAGTGCGGAAAGCAGTGCTGTGCCAGTTAACTGTAATGGAAATGATGGAAACAGTAGTAGGCCGAGGCAGGAAAACTAGTTCCCGTCTATGAGGACACTGGCGCTCACCAGGCTGTTATTTTTCCTAAGCCAGTAGTTACAATAATTTGTAAGACAGAACAGAATACTCAGACTGAACATGTGGATGAGGGGTTGGTAGCATCTAAGGATACAACAGAAATATTAGATCACTCACAGTATTTGATAGATACCGTGTTAGAGACGCTTTCTAAGTGGGAAGAGAAAGAGAAGGCGCAGCAGTGTAACGGTAGGGAGGAGCTACAAAATACTGAATTGTCAGGTGAAGAAGCAGAAGAAATTCATGCTTATATTTACGATGAGGGTGATGTGCTATTATCTAAAGTGCCTGTGCCGGATGTTGATACTGTACTAATAGATTTAGGACAGGAAGTAAGTGAGAATATAGAGGATAGCCTGTTGGGGGTCGATGAACCCCGTAGCTGTAACCAGTTGTCACTTGAGAAGGAACCTGACGATAATAATGAAAGTGGTTTAGCTGTAACTAGTGTTATGCCCGGTCTGGAGGCGCAGAATCGCTCAGACTACAGTAATTTGGGTCATGTTCAGCAAACTAAGTGTAATGAAGTCGTCCAGTGTTTCGATTTAAAATTAATAGACCGACTGGAAAAGGCAGCTGAAAATGTAATTCAGGAAACCCCTACACACTTTGACCTAAATGTAATGAAGACAAATGTCGATCACTTTAGTTGGAGACAAATACAAAAGGAACTATTGGATGAGTTTGAGGAACCACCTGTACAAACTAGAATAAGCCACCCTATAATAATAGTGAATATGTTGGGTATCAATGTATGTTGTCTCTTAGACAGTGGAAGTGAGGTGAGTGCGATATCTCAGTCCTTCTTTGATGCATTACCTGGTAAAGAAAAGCTTACAGTTATGAGGGTATCAGGACTAAGAATAATTGGTGCTACTGGCAAGATGTCAAAAACGGTAAAGCAAGAAGCTTTGCTGCCCTTTAACATTAATGGTAATTCAATTGATCATCCATGCTTAATTGTAAACAATCTCAGTATTGAGGTTTTAATTGGCATAGATTTCTTGTCGAAATATCAGAGTGTTGTTGACTTTGAAAGAAGCCAGTTAAAAATTGTCTTGCCGATAACCGGAGTAATTACAGTACCTTTTACTGATAAACATGTAGTAACTAATGATGAAACTTGGGAGCTGCCTATACGAGTTCTGAAAAATAGGAGGTATTGGGACGAAGGTGTTAATCTTAGTAAATATCAAGGACCTTTCAGCATCATAGGAAAACCACATGCCAATGCATATAGGCTAGAGTACCCTAAGAGTAAGAAGCTATTAGGTCTCAGGAACGTGATCGACCTAAAGAAGTTCATAGGTAGTGAATGAATTCTGTAGGGAGGAGGTTGTTCTGTAACCTCTACACAGTGTGGCAGCTGTGCAGTCCCAGCTGTGTGAGATCTTCTTTCCATTTCAGGTCTCACTCATTCTTTATCTTTCCTATCCACCAAAATTTCGGCTCTTATTCTCAAATACTAAAATCTTCGGGTGTGACTATTAAGCCAGCATTAAGCTAATGAATTCTGTAGGGAGGAGGTTGTTCTGTAACCTCTACAAAGTGTGTCAGCTGTGCAGTCCCAGCTGTGTGAGATCTTATTTCACATTTCAGATCTCACTCTCTTCATCTTTCCTATCCACAAAAATGTTGACCCCTTCTTTCCAATATGAAAATTTTCTGAAACCAATGAATTCTATAGCGAGGAGGTTGTTCTGTAACCTCTACATAGTGTGGCAGCTGTGCAGTCCCAGCTGTGTGAGATCTTCTTTCACATTTCAGATTTCACTCTCTCTTCATCTTTCCTATCCACCAAACTTTCGACTCCTTCTTTGCAATACAAAAATTTTCCGTCATGGCTATCATGCCATGAGTTCTGTAACCATTCTATCCACCGATTAGTGAAGAGGATACCTAATGTGACAAACGTAACAGTGACATAAGCAACAGAGAAGTATGACGTAATTAAGATACAAATGTATTTGAGTAACAAGTATGTATAGAACCTTGGTAATATTATAAGTACAAAGTTGTTGTTTTATTGGAAATGGTCCACCAACAGTAATTTAAAAAGATATACAAATTCGTGTACAAGCAGGATCTGAAGTGGCAGTGAAACCTAGTGTATTCATTAGAGCTAACTAATTAATAGTAAAAGAGATTGCTTGTTGTTATGAAAAAAAATGCAGATAAGTTGTAAGAATAAACTCACCTTGTGTAGCAAGGAATGGCAGTGTAATAGAATTGAACAGGGTTTGTGGTTGAGACGTGAAGGACACGTCCTTGAAATATTTATAAGGTTGGAGCTGGCCGTTATTTGGTGTAGTGTGTGACAGGACACACCTACATGTATTGAGGTTATGAGTTGGAGGCGTGAATGCGACCATAGGTACCCTTATATTAGATGAGACAGAGCATCTCACGGTGTCCTCTAGGTTTAAGGAATTTAGCATTACGCTCGTCCATAATTACTTAATGCACTTTAGTGGTAGGTCGAGAGAGTACCTGTGGTTTCAGCGTCCGATCGAGTGGAAATGGATTGCCCCGTGAGCAAACTGATCAGCTGCAATACACTATAGATATGAAATAAATGTGCTATCCTATGCTTCAAATGTTAATAGAGTGAGTGTTAAATAAGTACATACACTAGCAACATAATTGAGTAACATAATGGCAGATGTGAAACATTATTTATAGCTCAGCATAAATACACTTCGATGAAGTAAGTACATAATTGCAGATGTGGAACTGACACAGCAGCAGAGGACCAATAAGTGGATTTAGTAGTCAACTAAACTAGTGTGTTTTGAACATTCAGAACTGTACTATTACCACAAGTTACTCACATGTACAAAGAAGCTGAGAAGACAACTACTAATCAAATAAACTCATACTATCTCTAAGAATAAGGTAATCTAAGATGAGTCAGCTAAGTAAATAAAATACAAATGTGTCAGGAATGTCCCAAGCATTGGTTCAGTGTTCCAGGCCAGAAATGATCAATTGAGATTAAATAGGATTTATGATGGTTTGCGCTGAGCATAAATTTTCTCTGGTACGTGACTAACGGCGTTTTGAACCATTTGTTTATCGATTTTATGACAGTTAAGTAACCGCGAGAGTAAAATAGAAAAAGTTCTGTTAACATTGGTGGTGGTGGTTAGTGTTTAACGTCCCGTCGACAACGAGGTCATTAGAGACGGAGCGCAAGCTCGGGTTAGGGAAGGATTGGGAAGGAAATCGGCCGTGCCCTTTCAAAGGAACCATCCCGGCATTTGCCTGAAACGATTTAGGGAAATCACGGAAAACCTAAATCAGGATGGCCGGAGACGGGATTGAACCGTCGTCCTCCCGAATGCGAGTCCAGTGTGCTAACCACTGCGCCACCTCGCTCGGTGTTAACATTGTTCCAGTAACATATTGAAAGATAAAATGTATATATCCTCATTTTATTGTGACCCACCCTTAGATATTAAGTGAACAGAGTTTGAGGCACTCTGTTTGTTTGTTCTACGGATAATGGCAGCCTGGTAGCTGCGTGAAACTGTGGAGTGACTTGGACACAACTCACAGGGACCCCTCCCCTTGTCCCCATGTAATTCAGAGTGAACGTGAAGGACGCACACCATAGCAACTTCCCCTCCTCTACCCTTGTGAATGGAAGTGTAGAACGCCAGCCAAAGCGGCTACAAACACGTGTGTAAAAATGAAATTGCCATGATTTGTGAAATTTTCTTTCAGGTTTAGAAACGACTGCTAAGATATAATTATCTGTTTATGTATCAGGAATAACCGTGTTTTTTTTTAATTTGTGTATGTAAAAATGTATTTAAGATTTTCATAATTTTACATATTTTATGTGTTTGTCTGTCTAAGGCAATATGCATGCCAAAGTGTTTCATTGAGTTTGCTTAAATTTTGAGTGATAATGTTGCTTAAGAGGCAGTGAACATGTCAGCAATTTAAATAATTGAAGTAGGTAATCAGTTTTCTTTTAATATTTCTATACGTTTACATTTCAATTTTAATTTTTCATAGGGAGTTAAGCTGTACTCTTGCTTCCCTTTTTGTAATTTCCCATCTACAATTAAAAAAAATTAAGTAGAGGGTGATGCAGGGAAGCAGCCTACTCACGCCGTATAAAATTCACATCAGTCTTTCCATTGTGTGCCAGCCAGTCCGCTGTAACTAGCTCTGACATCATAAATGTTGCGCAATACATTAAAAATCAAGTAAATAACCTGAAACGTTTCTAGAATGTCAGGAGTAATACTAAATCAATATGTGTTGAATATCAGTTCAATAACTTTAACCATTTTCGAAATTTGGACGTTTTTCTGTAAAAATCATTGGCGCAACAGAAAAGAGCTAGAAACTTAAGAATTTATATTTAGATTCCTTTTTCATAATAATTTAGTAGAAACAGTATTTTGGATCTCACAAATTAAAATTTTAGTTGATTCATAATTTTCTGGGTTTTGTCTCAGAAATGAAGAAAGCAAGATAGATGAAGTAAGCGAATAAATAAGGCTAGGATGTTTAAATTTAAGTAGAATGGAGATCCGCTACAATCATAAAGATGTGAGATGTTTCAACTGAATAACTATAAAACTATAGCGATGGCGTATCTCCAAAGGGCAAGTTCAGAGCTCGTCTACTGCGTTTAGTGTAATTAAATTAATTCTCTCGCCCAAAATAATTGACTTAGCCCCGTCAGACTTTTATTATGATTACTTACCTGTGTGCTGATTGCACATTTAAATTGAGAGCTTCATCGGCCATCAGCAAAAGAAGCAATGATTTATTCGATAACTTAAAGTGGTGCATTACTAGCCCAGCGGCTAGTCGGGAGAGCAATTTTGATCAGGCGTTCCCTTAGCCGTCCGCACCGCGGATTTATATATAACAACGCTGCGCGAGAGAAGAAGGCCCCAGTTCTCTCCAGACACTGATTAGCACACCACCTGTGTCGGGAGTCGCGTCGCGTCGGTATCATTGCTATAAACAGCCTCGCATGCTGTAATAAGTTACTCGGGATACGCATAACCATGATATCGTTTTCGAGTGAAGTGTTAATTCTGGGATGACTTTAATGATCTATCTTCAGTTTGCGTATGTCGCATTTTCACGTGCCACCGCGGGACAGACATTCTACCATTATTTAGCGTGGCCTTTGATGAGCATTATCATCAAATTATGGCGAGCATTCACTTAAACATTTAATTTGAACAGTTATAGTTGTATCAGCGCATTGACTCTGAACTGCTCTGTTGGTTGGATTGTGTGGATGCTTTTTTGGTCTGTGACTTTCAGAATATAGTGAACATTTTTAGAGAATCGTTTTTGATTATGAATCCCAGACAATCTCCTAATTCCTCAGAGCTATAAGCTGTGGCTATAAGTGTATTTCTCAGATGAAGTGGGCACTAGGAATCCTAATTACAGGCTTCACGTTTTGCTAATCACTTTCTGGTTGCCAATATTGTAGTTAGAGAGCCAGTGTTGAGAACGGCAAAAGACAGCATAAATAAATAGGAACATTCCACCCGCCGCTTCACATATGGTTAATCGGCCGGGAAATGCATCTTTTCTACATTACATTCTACATTTAATATAGCATTTATTCCACCCGCCGCCCCCCATATGGTGCATCGGCAGGGAAATGCATCTACATTATAAAATATGCACCATTTTGTATAACAACACAAAGTTATTCCACCTGCCGCCCCACATCTGGTGCTAAGTCAAGCCCATCTCACATGCGCACGCTGTAAATTCGCAGCCTGTGTGCAAGTGAGTGCGGTATGCTCTAAATCCCCGTGGCTTACGCTACTAGCTACTGTGTCAGCCGCGTGTACATGCGCTCAAGCGGCTATGAGTAGCATCGGTAATCTTCGACACCTTCCACCAACGTTCGCGAAGCGTATTAGCGCTCTCATTAACACACAAAAAGTACGTGAGGGCATTGCGGATAGGCCACGTGGTTGCAGGGCCTAAATACTCACGGTCATGGCCGATGTGCGAGTTAATGCCACACCAATGGGGAGCAATGTGGATACTGAAGGCACCATCACACTGCTTCATCCGACCATATTACAGTATTTATGAAGTCGTCATTGCCCTCATGTGGTTGTTGGAACACCGGCCGCGGTGGCCGAACGGTTCTAGGCACTTCAGTCAAGAACCGCGCGAATGCTACGGTCGCAGGTTCGAATCCTGCCTCGGGTATGGATGTGTGTGATGTCCTTGTGTTAGTTAGGTTTAATTAGTTCTAAGTTCTAGGGGACTGATGACCTCAGATGTTGCCCCATCGTGCTCAGAGCCATTTGAACCACTTGTTCTTGGAACGTTTCACAGAACTGCATGCTCAGACGACGGTCTGCAGGATGCAGGCGCTGCGTTGACGAATAATGACAGGGGTGCAGACCATGCTCGAGCAGTGCGTGAACGACCGTGTGTTGCGAGACTCGCAGCTGCCTTGTTATGCTTCATATACTTGGCTGGGGTTCTTGGTGTATAACCTCCACAATGACTTCTTCAGTAGCTAGAGTACGATGAGTCGTTAGACGAATTCCGTCACACGATGGTGAAGGAGAGAACCTTTCTCCAGAAGCCGAAACTTCAGACGTCGAAACACATTTTTGTCAGAAAGCTGTCGACCAGGTTATCTAGCAGCGTATTCACGAGAGCGAACACCGGGCCGGTTGTCAGATGCACCAAAGATCAGAAGTATATCACCATTTCCATCGTTTGGGTATGCCTTACGTATTGCACGCCGTTTTAGATTAACACAAGAAGGAAACGCAATATGTGTACATGAAGTCTGTCACGGGCGCGTTGCTTCGCAGGCAACTAGTCCCTGTCTGGTAAACAGCGCATACAGTAAAAACACGTCGTTAGTCGTTGCGGGTTGTTCCACATAATGCGCATCACTTCTCTTACAGCTTCTGTTCTGAGTGACTTATCCCGACAGTGCTAATTGTGAAATGTTCGTTTCCAAATCACACTGTGCCCCTAACGGTAATGGACGTGATGTTTCCACAATTCCATCGGTAATAACAATAATAGTAACCAATGGAGATGCTTACTAAAAAGCATGCCCTTATCAGACGCAATGTTGAGAGACGTAATTAATGGTTCCATGGTGATAATACATGCAAATGGTAATCGAGTTTGGAAATTAATTGCAAAGCACGTAGCTAGCCATACTGGTGACATAGCGCCCTAACGTCATGTAATTGACCTAACGAACTGCAATGGACGTGGCAAGAACAGTACTTGGTACTAAATGATCGGATCACTGGGGGACGGTACACAGAAAATAGGTTTGGAGTCTTGTAGAAGCAGTGGCGTGAAGAAATTCACAGCTACAACGTTCAAAATGCTACTTTAAAAGATGACAATTGAAAACGATTGTACCCCCATTTCTGTGTTCGCATTACGTAAGTGCAAATGTTTTGTAGATGCTCTACTCTAATCGCTGTCTGATAATAAAGACGCCAGGTAACGTACAACGCCGACAACATTTAGCAAATAAACGTAAATACGTCTCCACCGACAATCGAACCCTCGACCTCTTGTATGCTAACCCAAAACAGTATCCACTGAACCAATTGCTTAGCACTGCCCTACATACTGACAGAGATAGTCACCGCACATGTGCTTACAATCTTGCCAGATTGTACGAAATAAGGGCAGGAAGAATTTTTGTGGGAGACGTTTTTGTATTTCGGGCTGCGAAGTCCAAGTGCGCGAATTTTTCTTCACCCTATATTGTATATTATTGTTGTTAAGACTGTCTCCATGAAATAATGCCTGCAAAAGTTTTGAAAGCAAATAGCCTATATCAGAGTGTGGCATACGAAGGACGCGAAGCCGGCCGCGGTGGTCTAGCGGTTCTAGGCGCACAGTCCGGAACCGCGCGACTGCTACGGTCGCAGGTTCGAAACCTGCCTCGGGCATGGATGTGTGTGATGTCCTTAGGTTAGTTAGGTTTAAGTAGTTCTAAGTTCTAGGGGACTGATGACCACAGATGTTAAGTCCCATAGTGCTCAGAGCCATTTGAACCATTTTTTTCGAAGGACGCGAAACATAAGGGGGAAAAAATACTACTACGCTAATGGTCAAACAGTAATATTGTCAGCTTGTCAGCTGTTTCGTAGTGACTGAACTAACACAGCAACCGAGTGTATTAATGTGAGCCTTATGAACCACGAACACTAAATGTTATCTCCAAAATTTTAAGAAATGCTATGCCTGAAGTTTTTGGAGTTAGACGGATGGGAATATAACGTTACGCCACACTTACGATATTTTCAACATCTAATGAATTTCCTGGCGCAAAATCAGAATCAGCATCGCTATAAAAAAAGGGTAACCGTTGTTATTAACATACTCTAGAACAATTCATCTCTTTTCCTCACTATAATACTTAAACGTCACTACTATGAGATAGCACTGCTTTCCCTTGAGGTAACATGTTAACGGAAAACAATTTATATAGCTAACAGATAGGAGAACTACTTGTTGGCAGCATGTAGTGAGGTTGAAACGACGACAGATATCGAGATCAGACTAATTATCACTAGATTGTGGGTCAACTCTTTCGTTCGGCACCCCTTAAATTTTTCTTGAGTCATAAGTAAACTCTAGTATCACAGTTAATTGTCTATCTGTTACTGCATTTACTTGTAGAAAAGGCGATCCGTCATAACCGTACATTCACCATTCTTGTTCCAAGCCACAAAGCAACAGTACTCGCAATACACACTATTTTCACTTCCTCGTGTAAACAAAAACGACCACTCATGACGGACCTGTCTCAGCACATGGATAATCTGACAACTGTGCAGCGGTAGTCTTATTTGCCACGAGCAGCTGACTGAGACCAGGAAAGTCACTCGTGTAAAAGAGGTTCTACGTTAACAAGCGGCAGCAGTAATTTTCCGTATAGAGACTACAACGTTTTCGAAACAGTGTCAGAAGAAGAAGGTCAGACATCGCTTAGAGCATGCCTTAGCACTGATAGTTGATAGCCTCCAGAGCAGAGGAGCTGGAGAACACAGGCAATGAGCACAGTGGCCGCGTAGTCAACTACACTATCCAGTCATATTAACGGACCATCTGGCAAGAGCCTGAATATCCACCTTTTACAGTGAATACCGTTGCAAGAAGTGCGGGAAGAGAGTCAGTGAGGGTCCCAAAGTTACCGACAGGGTTGTGGAACAATGCCGACTCCAGTGCCGTGACCACCTAGGTTTCTCGGCTGAGGCTCCGTGGCGTGTAAAACCAGACTAACATGATCCTACAGATTCTCCACTGGATTTTAATTCGGATAATACGGTGGCCAGGGGAGTATGGTAAACTCATCCTGCTGCTCTTCTATACACGCACGTACACTGAAAGCTGCGTAATACGTTGCATTGCCTTGCTAGTTGATACCATTGTGCTGAGGATAAATAAACTGCATGTGGAAGAGGAAATGGTCCCCAATGATAGATGCCACTCGGTGGACGTCCAGTTGCGATACTGATGTGCAAATACCAGCTTTCGTCGCAGATGAACAGCAGTCAGCATCGCTGCATAAAGTAGGCGCCTGCTGCGGAGGCCCATACACAGCAACGTTATCAGAATAGTCATTGAGGATACACTAGTATTTGTTTGACCCGCCAGGTTAGCCGAGAGCGCTAATGCGCTGCTTCCTGGACTCCGGTAGGCACGCTGGCCCCGGATCGAAACCGACCGCCGGATTAACGACGAGGGCCTGTGTGTCGGCCAGCCTGGATGTGGTTTTAGGCGGTTTTCCACGTCCCTCTAGGTGAATACCGTGCTGGTCCCCACGTCCCGCGTCAGTTACACGACTCACAGACATTTGAAACACATCCGCACTTTTCCATGCTTTACACTAGACACAGACAGAAGGGGTACTCTGATTCCGCCCCGGGGGGTATGGGGTGGCGGCAGGAAGGGCATCCGGCAACCCCTTCACATTAATATGCCAAATCCGATTTAACCACGCCAACCCCACGCAAAAATGTGGGACAACGCCGCAAGCGATAGGTAGATAGATACACTGGTGTTAGTCCCTTGGTTCATCTGGGTGGTCAGTTGTTCAACAGCAGCGGGTCTGTTCGCCAGTACACATCTTCGCAGACGTTGTGCACTCCTGTCATCTATTGCCTGTGGTGCAACACATTTCCCTCGGCCTCAGTTTTGTGTAGCGTTACTTTGCCATGTAAGGTATAATTCAACCACGGCGACATGGGAACAGTTAACAAACTTAGCCATTTCGGAAATGCTACCACTGTTGGCCCGAAAGCCAATTACTTGCCTTTTGGACGTTAGATTAATAGCTCCGTTTCCCTCATTATGATAACGACTTCACTGCTTTCCTTGTCTGCACGACACAGTTTTTGTACCCTCTACTGCTAGCACTGATACCTGCCATCTTTGAGTGGTTATTACGTTCACGGGACAGGACCGCGTATAGGAAATAGTCAAATGAAACGAAGCGGATGGAAAAATGTAAATACACTACTTCTCATTTCTAAAGTAAGCGTCGTAATTATTACTACATTTTCTCCACTGTGAGACAAGATGGCCGGTGCCTTCATTGGAAAATGTTCGCGGTTGCCAGATGAGCCGTTATTGTACCGAGGCGTGCACCCTTTTGTCCGAAGCAAATAGTCGGCCACGAATGTCTTTCTTCAGGTCTCCAATAACATCTAAATCGCATTGAGAGGAATCCGGACTGTACTCAGGACACGTAACGGCTTCCCAGCGAAATCTCTGAAGTGTACTAGGAACAACTTTCTAAACACGTCGGAGACACATTTTCTTCGTCTGGAGACAAAGCATCGTGCTTTCTTACCTACACAGTACTGTACAGTAGCGGCTCCTGCAAAACTTTACCAGTGTGCTACTATGTGGTGGCTTCTAGCCATTTAACTTTGAAAGGTGTTAAAGGTAGCTGAATTGAATATATTCATAACGAAACAAAAGGCGTATGGTTGCAGTAATTTGAACCTTTAAATCAACCAACAACTTTTGAATTCAGTAATCTGTGGCAAATGACTGACTTTAGAGTAAATGTTTGTTCAAAACATGATCTACCCTTCCAAAACTACCTTGATGTTCAGCAATATTTTTCTTCAGTGTTGTTCCTAGTCTGTTTAGTATAATCTTGGAAAATTTGTTATATGCAACTGGTTGCCAAGAAATTCCTCTGTTTTTGTTAACACTTTGTTTATTATCTTTCTTATGCAATCAGTGTATCAAGACCACCTTCCAATCTCGCGGGAGTTTGTATGTTTCCAAGTTCTCTCAAAGATTCATGTCAAATCATTTCTTCATGTTTGGTAAAATCATTTCAAAAGTTCTGCGGTAATAGTCTTCTGCAAGAGCTGTACAAGGTTTTAACAACTTCTTCAGTTTCTTTCATGGTTAGAGGCAAATGTTCTAGATTTTCATGGGTGTTTGAGTATTTTTGCTTAGGGATTCGTTTTGGATGATCAAGAAGCTGATCATAATAATTTGCAAGTATTTCGAATGTTTCGGTGTTTCGTAAGCAAAATCGGTGAGCATCGTCTACAGCCCCTCAGTTCTCAGGTTTACATTTGAAGTACATCTGCCATACTCCTTACGTCTCACATTTTCCGCCAAAGATCTATTGGAAAGGTCCTGCATAGCACATCATAAACAGATCATCTACAGAAAACACGTTCATACTAAACTTTCTCATATACTCGGTTTTTTCACCACCACCAGCTGATGATCTTTTGACTTACAAGGTTAGTAAATTAAATACATAAATTTTACATATTTAAATTAAACTGATAAAATATATGTAAAATTAATAATTAATAGTTTAATACTTAGAGGCATAAAATCAAATAAAAATCGTGAAAACTGCACGAATCGCACGTAAGTTCTTAAACTGAACGCCAGCGCACTCCGAAACAGGACACTTATAACAACAGCTCCTCAAACATCCCTCATACTCCACGCTTATAAAATACGCTACACGCTATTTCAAAGAAATGTACTGACCTGGTACTGTGAGCAGCGTAGCACTCGTAGATCCAGAACATATGACATTACATCACAACAGGTGCAGTTGAAGACAAAACAGTTGTCTCCCTTGTCTGAGTTGATCATAACACAGCTGATAGTCATTTCAGCACTCTATACTGGTTTAGAATTAGCAGAGAGCGCTATAGAACATGTTTTCGTCGTTTTATTTGTATACCAGCATGCATTAGAAGAGAAACGGCGTTATTTTAGGTTCACGTTCGAGATGAAATGGCGTAATTTGAGTGAAATTTCTGGCTCGCATTAAAAAAAAAAAAAAAAAAAAAACACTCAGTCTTCAGGCAACAAGTGGCCCATCGGGATCATTCGACTACTGTGTCATCGTCAGCTGAGGATGCGGATAGGAGGGGCGCGTGGACAGCACACCAAAAATGGTTCAAATGGCTGTGAGCACTATGGGACTTAACTTCTAAGGTCATCAGTCCCCTAGAACTTAGAACTACTTAAACCTAACTAACCTAAGGACATCACACACATCCATGCCCGAGGCAGGATTCGAACCTGCGACCGTAGCGGTCGCGCGGTTCCAGACTGTAGCGCCTTTAACCGCTTGGCCACCCCGGCCGGCGACAGCACACCACTCTCCCGGTCGTTACGAAGTTGCATTTAAAACGAAATAGCATAATTTTAGTGCGATATTTACAGTGTGCTGTAGGACGCTAAAACATGATAACCGGCTACCAGTGGAACTGTAACTTGCGAGCCAAGCAGTGGGTGGGAGTGAAACAGTTGCTCTGCTACACCTACCAACTTGGCTTTGGCTACGAGACTCTTTCCCCAGAACTGTATGTAAATTGTGAACTGGCATTCTTTACAAGGTTCTCGCTACATGAGATAGCCGACACATTCCATGAAATTACGATATCATTGCTGCGCCAGGAAGAGTATCTGCCACAGAACCAAGCGAGATATTCTCCATCAGCCATGGTCCTTCATAAAACAAATTATTGTCTGACTCCCAACCTGCTGCACCCTGCTTGAACTACTACCAGGTCAGCTGTTCGCTCCTCAAATATCCTGTTCTCTTATTCAAGCAACTTCTCGAACTCACCTGGGTGATTTGACCCAGTTTCGAACCATTCCAAAACAGAAACAAATTGAGTACAGGGGATCGAAACTGTGAACTCCCTGTAAGTGGCCACCAATATTAACCACTTCTTGCATGCATCTGCGAATACTCTTATACCTTTAAAACGATACTGACTGACTCATTTTATAAGAATTGACAATACAGAACTTTCAGTCATGTTCAAAACGCCGAAAGTTACACTTTGACCTTGGTGACAAGCCTCTGGAAGAAGAATGAATTGGATAATATGTTTATTTATACTCATTTAGCCCATATCCATTCCTTTGCATCCATCTGAATAACTAGATATTTGAATGAGTTTGTTTCAAAGTTCCGTGGGGAAACGGAGAGCTAAATACTCTCCGTCTGAGATTTACCAGCCTTACAGTAACTTCCTAGTCGAGTAAAGCAGTGAACTGTCTTCAGACCTGATTCACCGTCTCCGCTAAAACACGTCTAAGCATTGGTTAACAATAAGTAAAGGAACCGTTCTCCCTTCAGACCCCAGTTAGGACGCACAGCACTCCGTCTTCAGGCCACAAGTGGCCTGTAGGGACCATCCGACCGCCGTGTCATCCTCAGTGGAGGATGCGGATAGGAGGGGCGTGGGGTCAGCACACCGCTATCCCGGCCGTTATGATGGTATTCTTGACCGAAGCCGCTACTATTCGGTAGAGTAGCTTCTCAATTGGTATCAGGAGGCTGAGTGCACCCCGAAAAATGGCAACAGCGCATGGCGGCGTGGATGGTCGCCCATCCAAGTGCTGACCACGCCCGACAGCGCTTAACTTCGGTGATCTCACAGGATCCAGTGTGTCCACTGCGGTAAGGCCGTTGCCCCAGTTAGGACACGATGTCTCAAAATCCACAATGGACAAACCCTTATGTTCCCGACATACGAGTATATGGTGGTGCTCTCTAGAACTTACTGTTACATTTTGGAGTTAGGTAGCGGTTTGAGTTATTTGAAAATTGATGGGAGGTTGATCTATTTCTTTCAGCAGTATAATTTGGTGGAGATTGTGTTTAGTGCTCATACTAGGGCGCGCTGAAAATTAGAGCCTTCGATTCCCTTATGTGGAGACTATTAAATTGTTTTTAAATATAACAAATATTAACATTCTCCATCCTTGTTCTTCGTGTCCGCATACTTATTACTCAAAATAGTCACACTGGTGACGAACACATTTCTCCCAGTGAGAGACCAGTTTGTTGATACCGTCACTATAGAATTTTTTACTCTGTTAATGGTGCCACAACCTCCCCTCTGATTCCACGGCTTCATCACCATCAAAGTGAAGTCATCGAAAATTTATGTATTTCTTTTTTTTTAAAAAAAATGTTTGGAAACAAATGAAAATCGTATGGGACCAAGTGTGGACCACATTGAGGATGATCGATGACACTGAATTCAACGCGTCGGATTGATGCAGATGTCACAGCACTCGTGTGTGGTCTATCGTTGGTATTCTGAAGGGAGGGTGCTCCATGTGTGGACGAACTCTTCGAATTCGAAACTCGATTACAGCACGCTGTTTCTCACACGCACAGTTCTGTTACACACCGCTACGTTACACCCTATAATTCGGAGCTCTCTTGCGGTGGAGTGCTGCAAATATGTAGATATGAAGAATAAAAACGTAAAACGTTGCTGACGTTTGTTTTAATTAAAAAGTTTTAAGAGTTTTTCCATAGAAATTCGATGAGTTATCCCTCATGGCGGCCTTCTTTTTTTTAATTCATTCATTTAATTTTACGTGCAGAACGCAATTAGTAAGATGGGCTTTGTCAGTTAAAAATCGAACCATGGTCTGTCATAAGCCTACGTTTATTTGTTCGCGAGGTTTACTGACGTAAGTCATTCGGAAGTTTCGTTGTCCTTAAAATATTAAAAGTATTTCACATCTTGGACGTTCCTCTGTGAGACCACCATGTTGTACCATGATCAAACGAAATTCATCGTGAACTCTGTAAGTACAAAGCCACGCGACCCTTTCCTTTTGCACATTTCACGGAAGACTTTTTTTCCCTTTATGTTGGACATAGTCTTGGTGGACACTCCACTCAACGTGTCCCTTGTGATATACCCATACAGTAATGCTAAAATCACTTTTGTAACACGCGAAATTGATGTAGAACGATGAACGATATGCGTAAAGAATCCTTTTTCCTTTTTCGTTTACAGAATTTGAAATGCGTTTCCTTCCACTATACCAGGTATCGAATCTGCCTGTTTTCTCGCTGTTTATAATCTAGTTGGCTTAATTGTAATGGTTTATGAGATTTAACATCAATCAAAGGATCGCCGTGTAGTTTGATTATGCTTACACATCCGAATTATTTACATTGTTTTTGTCCTGTCACATCTGTTTCTCATTAGTTTCGAGGATGAGGCTAGCCATATTTCTGTTAGTTCCCCTGTGTCCACCATTTCAGTTCCGATGTCTGTATTAAAAGACCATTTAGTTAACTGAATTCAATGAGAGGTTGTTAAGACTATATCACCATTTTTTGCAAGTTGTCTGCTTACGTATGAAGCTTTAAGGTGAATATCAAAAATGGTTCAAATGGCTCTAAGCACTATGGGACTCAACTGCTGAGGTCATTAGTCCCCTAGAACTTAGAACTAGTTAAACCTAACTAACCTAAGGACATCACACACATCCATGCCCGAGGCAGGATTCGAACCTGCGACCGTAGCGGTCTCGCGGTTCCAGACTGCAGCGCCAGAACCGCGCGGCCACTTCGGCCGGCCAAGGTGAATATCCATGCCAGTCGTAAATAGATTGATATATTTTTAATGATCAACCCAATTTTTCCTGGTACTCGACACGATTTCAAACTTGGGGACGCTCGTTAAGTCTGCCTTGCTCCAACGCTCTGATTTTTACATTCATATTTTAGGAAGTGAATCAATTTGACTTAAAACAATGAACCCCAGATCAGTCCTTACGTTTCCCATACGGCTGAGTTTATATGATAACTCGTCGGAATTATCTGTTGCTAATAATCAGTACTGATCCTTTTATTCTGCCTGTGTAATCTTATAAGGTCAGATCAGCTACACAAGTCATGAACGTGAGGTACACAGGGAAATCAAACTCTTTCCTGGCCAAGAAGTCCTTGGCTAAGATCTATTTTGTTTATCATATTTACTTCAAAAATCCCTCTTTTCATTTGACGTCCCTAAATTAGCCCTATTTAGATTTATATATAGGGCGTCCCAAAATAATTTATACACTATTTGAACAGAATGTCAATTTAATTAATGGAGACAGAAATACAGGTTTTATGGGTAATAATTTAGAAGGCGGTGAAAAACATAACAATGCTTGTTTTTTTAGGATTGTCAACAAACATAGCATTATCGATTGAACAACGGAAATGGGTGTTATTGGAAAAGAGAGAATGTGCGTGCGGTAAGGGGACGTTGGAGAGTTGATTTTGGAACACCACCACCGACAAGAGTAACAATTACAAGAATCAGAGAGAAGTCTGAAGTCCAAGGAACGGTGTACGATATGAAGAACGGACATAGCGGACGGAAGAGAGTTTCAACAGACAATGAGAGAGGCCTACACACGATCCAAGAAGAAATTTGTAAGGCCGTGCTGTCGTGAGACTGGGGTCTGCAGAAGCAGTGTTCATAGAATTTTGCAGTCTCAAAACTTTAAGCCTTACATTCCAAGACTTCTCCATGCCTTTAACGAGGATGATCCTGACAGGCGAAGCGAATTTTGTGAGTGATTCATTAACAGATGTGAAGATGAGCATCGTTTCCAATATCTAATTCTTTGCTCAGATGAAACTTGATGGAGCAATTAACCACCATAATTGCCTGTAATGGGCCAGGGAGAATCCATACATAACCGACCATTGGCATGTTAATCTACCAGGAGTAACAGTCTGATGTCTGTCTTCTAGAGGGTTAATCGGGCCGTACTTCTTTGCCGACACTGTAACGGGCGGCTCGTACTTGGAAATGTTGGAAATGATAACTCCTGGTCTTAGCGTTGTGTTTGGAAATGAAGATTATTAATTTCAATAGAATGGGGTGCCACGTCAGTTTTATCTGGATGTGAGGGAATTTCTCAATAGCAGATTCCCTGCCAGATGGATAGGACGAAGAGGGAGTGTGGAGTATCCCGCTCGATCACCATGTTTAACTCCTCTAGACTTCTTTCTGTGGGGTACTCTCAAGAACACAGTTTACACTGCGAAACCACACACACTGGAGGATCTTAGAGAGCAAATTGAGCAACCTTGTGATGCTATACCGTTGGAAACCATAAAGCTGGCATGTCGCTCAATCATCAATCGTTATCGACGGCGTATTGCGATGGACGGACACCGGTATGAACATTTACCCCCTCAAGTCGGACCATGAGGCACCTAATACCACTAAAATTGTATTTCTAAGCCCTTCCATTAAAGAGATGTTCAGTTTCAAAGAGTGTATACATTATTTTGGGACACCCTGTATATGGTATTCGCAAAAACACACATTATTTACCTTTATTTTTTGTCTTGAAAGGCTACTTTCTGACATACAAAAATGCTCTTGTTTCTTGAAAATAAAAAAAATGTTTAATCTGAGCACAATAATTGTACATTATTGGAAACAGTAAAAATAGACCGCTTATTAGCAAACAAAAAGGGAACTCATTCTTCAAAGGTGAAATATCTTCCTTCTTGTAAATAAAATTCTGCATTCTTCTGGAAGTAACCGTTTTTCCCAATCCACTCCGTAAGTATATTATACAAATAATTGTAACACTTACACTAACATAAGCAGCTTCGCTTCTGAAAATGACTGTTGTCATATTCGTTAAATAATCAGCGATCCAATTCTCTTGGGTAAAAACTGAAAGTTATCTCTTCTTGGAATGACTCCTGCTATCTACTGGAAATGAAATATAGCTTGAAGAAATTCGTCTCAAGGTAAGTACTGGTACATGAATCACAGTCGTAGGTGGTGGAAAAAGCAAAAGTTATAAAGAAAAGTGGCCGATTCCCGACTTACTGTGGAATAAGGAGGATAAATTTTTCTAAAAAAGCTTGAATTTTATTGACTGAGTGACCACAGGGGAGGCCTGAATGTACGGGTCTGGGTTCTGCACTATTATCGAGGTAAATAATATCACTCCAGTACAACACTACGTCCATGTAAGGTATTTATAGCAGGAACAAGAAACTTTACTGAAAAAATATGTCTACAGTGACATTAGATTTTAGGGTCCGATTATTATCATAGAGTTATTTAAAGAAGACGTACTGTGTAAATTTAATAATTCAAGAAAACCACGAAAATAAGAAAATGTAATTGCAGAACTATATTTGCAAGCTGCTCATCACAAGAAACAGGTCACCCTCTTAACCTCAATGTCACGTCGCTCATCTTCACTACGTCTCTTTCCACTTCGTGTCTGAACTGATACCGAATTTTCCAAGAGTAACTGTTTGATCCAGTGTTTAGTAGCGATACTGATCAAGGCGGAACGACCCAGATGAATCCGATAGACGTTTAGTTCCTGCCGAATCAGTAGTACTACGACTTTTAACAGTTACGTCTGCTAACTGTTTGCGCACTTCCTTGTTTTTTGAAGTGCAGTTTTTTTAGTCAACACATTTAAATTGTAACCTTGTCCCTTCTGACTTTTTGTGGAAGAAATTATTCGCTCTGAATGGACATACGGTTTCATTAATGCTTCATTCTTCTACTACAGTCAAGCTGCTGCTTTATCATTTTACTCTTTTTAAGAAGAAGCGAACAGCAGTTAAAACGCAGATTTGTGTTAATAAGAATCTGTTCATTCAGTAGCGGCACAGCTATCAAAATATGAATTTGAAAAGGAAGTTGGGAAAAGAAACGCTCCCCAGTTGACTGCGGCCTGTACTTCCCTAGAGGATAATTACATAAATTGATTTCTTCCGAAAGTTAGAGACAAACAAATAAGACGGCAGCCCGCGGGTCCTGCGCGTGACAAGGGTTTGATGATTAAATTTTCTTCTCATTTTCGCGTCCCCCAGCGGCGCGCCGGCGTCACCGCCACCTGTCGCGGGTAGAAATGGCGCGCGCGCTGCCCACAAATATCCGGCTCGCATTCAAAGTCGCTTCCCCCTTCAATACGTGCAATCGTCGCTCCCTTATGGGGCTTCCACGCCTTGTAATATGAGTTCCAGGAGAAAAATACAGTCGCGTTCGCTCTCTGGCACACGTGGCACCGGATGTCGACTGAGCGGAAAGGACTTCTGGCACTGCGGCACATCTGCGTACGCCTATATATTTCCATCCTTCGGTAAGCACAGACGTTACTTCTGACATGGTCGACTCGTCACTCGACGACTGGGACGAAAAACAGAAAGAGAATGTTTGAGTCAGGTTGCCCCAACCAATAATCGTTTAATCATAAAGGTACAACACAATTATCACGTTAGACGATTGAATCCTTGGGGGATTTATGTACCCCCGAAGAGTTCTTCTTTCAATCTCTCTATTAAGTTATCACCTACAGCTAGATGAACTTTGGCTGATTGCTCTCATATCATCGTCATTAACCATATCACATCCCATATTCTACAAATACTTCCTCCAGGATTTTCCTAAATTACGTAATTATCTACATGCACCTACGTTGCTCGTGTACGTTATATATCATCATCTACCTACATGTCATTAGTTCATCTTCTCGATCTTTCCTTCTCTTCCGGAATATAGCAAAGAAAGTCGTTGGTGCATCTACCAGCCAGCCGCTGTGGCCGAGCGGTTCTAGGTGCTTCAGTCTGGAACTGGGCGCCCGCTACGGTCGCAGGTTCGAATCCTGCCTCGGGCATGGATTTGTGTGATGTCCTTAGGTTAGTTAGGTTTATGTCGTTCTACGTTCTAGGGGACTGATGACCTCAGATGTTAAGTCCCATAGTGCTCACAGTCATTTTTTTGCATCTACCATCCACATACATGGTTATACATCAAACTCACCGGCATTTAGTTTTCAGTATGATAACAGTTACGTTTTCCACTGCAGCCTTTTCACTGGTCTATTTATTTGTTTCTTTTGTAGTCTGGGAATTACCAACTTGCATCAGTTTTAACATACTGGTCATGAATTCGGTAGGTCGCTGTTCAGATCCCCATCTGTCAATCCAGATTACTGTTTTCCACATTTTCCATAATTCACAATGAATTGTTTTCAAATGGCATAGTGTTATTCCTGCCACATCGTTCTCGTATCGCAGCTTGCAATCCAAATCCTACCACTCAGTTGTCGATAAGGCCAAAGCGTTCTACAAATTTCTTTCAGTCCCCGGATCAGTATTCCAACGATAACGTGTATATAATTTTTCTCAGTATTTCTTTCACTTCTCTGATATTTGGCCTCAAAGTTGAGTCTTCCGTTTAAATGTACTCTGTGAACAGTGTGGATACCGATGTCTGTCTACCTGTATAAGTTCTTTTGGGAACATCCTAGCAGTGCTTTCACCTAATTTTGGAAAGGTGAATAGTGCAGAAAAGTGTACAGCGTGAATATAAAATGTGGGGTTGTGAGCGACTATACTGAGAAGAATGGAACCTGTGAATAGCATTCGCCAAAGTGTCCAAAATGGCTCTGGTGGGAATTTTAAAAACATGTAAGGTAACGTTGGTGGGAAGTTTAACAATACAAGACAGAAATTTTTTAAAAAAGTTATATTGCACTATTGGGATGTTTAAAAATCCAAGATGGCGGAACTTGCGCAGTTGTGCTTTATATCTCCTTCACCTCTCCCTCCGCTTCCTCTCTCCAGCAAATGAGACTGTAGTATTGAAACGTATTAAAACAGAGCAGTATTTTAGTACGCATTAAAGTGAAATCACAAAGTATCCCCAGAAAAACTATCAGCCTGTGCCAAAAGTGCATGAACGAACTGAACGTTCTTCTTTTCGGTCCATGATCAAATTGGTTATCCAAAAAATTACGTAAAGGGTTTATTTAGAAGTGCTATGTTTTGTTTGCTATCAGAGAACAGTACTTACAGGTGCATGTTGCGACAAACAATCTATGTGTGTTTTATTTTCAAAATGGTTACCTATTATGATAAGTATTCTTATTTCAGCGATAAAGATTATAGTTATGAGATATAAGTGCAAGGTGTTTTATAAAATATCTTTCAATAGTGTACGTGATCCACTAATGAAGATAAAACCATTTTGTATTCCCTCATATGCACGTAATTACTTACAATGTTAAGATTATTTTTTTCAGGTACACTTTTCATTTACTACAGCTTACATTCCGACAGAATGAAAACTTTATATTATGAACTCAGATACATGTGAAAAGAAAAAGATAGTTTCGAAATATTTGTGGTAGCTGAAGTCTTACTTTTGTTCCTACATGCCGTGTTTGGCTCTTTGATAATAAGGTGTTTTGGAGGTTTTCTCTATGATATATGTTCAATGTCATATCAGTCTATCAGTAACCGATTCCTTAAACGAGGATGAAAATCTACGACTTAATTTACATTTTTACATCTCAACAGCTATTTCAGTTATTTACTTGAGAGGTGAATGATTAGCTACAATTACTGTTTAGAAGTGGTGTATCAAATTTCAGTAGATCAGTTTTATCAAAAGAGAGAAAACTATGTACCGCACATTTTTCCTCAACAATTCTTTATTGAACATACTGAGAATTACACACATATAGTGTATAATCTACTCACGCTGTTTTTCCACGTAATCTCCATCCCGCCCCATGGTCTTCCTCTAGCACAAAACAACGGCGTGTATGTCCTATCGTTTCCAAATCCTTTTCCTGGTGGTGGAGCCAGTGCATCATTGTGTGAACCACCTCCTCATCGTCCTCATAATGCCTTCCACGAATGGCATCCTTTAATGGAGAATGACAACATCAGCTCCCTGGAAAATATCAGGTGTTACAGCCCTGGATGGTCTCCCCGACCGCTGCAAACCGTGGAGTTCCGCCGAAACGCCTTCTGATGACCTCTGCCTTCGTGCCCAGCGAATACCTGAAGTCTGTCGACGGCTGGTGCTCTATAGTCTTTGCGCAGGAGTTTGGGAATATTCCCCACAATTCCTTTCTCTGCAGTGAGAAATTCAATGACGGCACATTGATTGTAACGTACATCACCTACAGACGCCATTTTGAAACAGTCTTGCAGCTACGCTATCTGTCGGAAGTGACGGAAACTTCGCGCGCCCACTCAGGACACTTCAAATATTACGTTTCGTAACGTTTTCCACTCGTACCAACATTTTCGACAGAGAAAAAAATTGCGGAGCATTACTACCTGCCGGCCTGAGTGGCCGAGCGGTTCTAGGCGCTACAGTCTGGAACCGCACGACCGCTACGGTCGCAGGTTCGAATCCTGGCTCGAGCATGGATGTGTGTGATATCCTTAGGTTAGTTAGGTTTAAGTAGTTCTAAGTTCTAGGGGACTGATGACCTCAGCACTTAAGTCCAATAGTGCTCAGAGCCATTTGAACCATTACTTTCTGGACAACCCTCGTATAATCACAAACATGCACTCACTCGCTCACACCTCTAAAAAAGTTCTTGTCATTTGGTGTAGTGTATAGTAGTTTTTATGCACTCGACAGTATCTCCTTTTTGCAGTTGGAATACAGCTCTTCCTATGAGAATGGAGCCACAGAGTAGTGCTACAATTCTGAGCCTTACCTGGCGACAGTAACATGAAGCGGAGCAGTGTGTTATTGTTATAATTGGAAAAAGGGTATGCTGTATACAGGGTGTAAGTAAATTCTGTTCACTGACTTTGAGGACACGTTCCTTAGAACAAAAGAAGAAAAAGTGTCGTAAAAACAGTCTCTAAAGTACATATCGTAAGAGCTGCGAGCAGTGCTTCATCTTCGACACTTTGAAACACGACTCTCCGGCTGCAGTGTTTTTGATTTCCATCTTCTGGGAGGAGGTAGTGTTGACCAAAACAAGAAAAAATGTCCGATAAATATGAACTCTAAAATGCTTACTTTAAGAGCAGTAAGCACTTGCTTGTGTTAGCTATTTTGAAACACATCTCTTCTGTGGGACAAGTGCTAATAGCTCTTAAGTTATGCATTTTAAAATCCATCATCAGTTGACATTTTTTTCTTGTTTTCGTCTAAGGAACCTGCCCTCAAATTCTTTCAACGGAATTTAGTTACACCTTGTACATTTACTGGACTGTCCATACGACTGCAGTACTTGGCCGTACACTAATTTTAAAAGCTTTTAGGAATTTTTTGGTGTTACACAATCAAGATAAGATGCTCATACGTACAGATTATTAAAGTTTACGACACTAAATATAACTGCACAATATGCCTAAGTTTAAATAGGTTTCGAAAGAAATTTCGCATAAAAGCAATTAGGAAACAGAAATGAAAGCAGAAAACACTGTTCATATTGTGGGTAAACTATTGGTTGACCTTGTAAGTAACAGACTGATGAAGCGGAATTTTATATTTTATATTTAACATTCTACATTTGTTTGTAATTCCAGTTCCAGGCCGGCCGAAGTGGCCGTGCGGTTAAAGGCGCTGCAGTCTGGAACCGCAAGGCCGCTACGGTCGCAGGTTCGAATCCTGCCTCGGGCATGGATGTTTGTGATGTCCTTAGGTTAGTTAGGTTTAACTAGTTCTAAGTTCTAGGGGACTAATGACCTCAGCAGTTGAGTCCCATAGTGCTCAGAGCCATTTGAGCCAACCAGTTCCAGCTCCCAGCAAGTTCGATCTAAAGTAGCACACTATTTATAGCTAGCACTCTATTTACTATTCTTATTTGTATTGTTATGTGAACAAGCACTAATGTAATTTAATTGCACCAGAAAAAGGACACCTATTTAATCATCTGCCAGAGTCTTTCGGATCCCTAATCTATGTCGGTAGCTATTACACAGGTTTTATGGTGCCTTCCATCGTTTCTTTGAGATAACCAAGAGGATTTTACACACAGCTTCTCTTCGTACGACTTAGGCCCTGGTGAGCTGCTAAAAAAGCACACTCTCAGTATTGGAAGCGATACCGTATATATTTTCATCAGAAATAGAATCTATTCTTCTCATTTCTTGTCCAGCACGTGGAGCATTTTAATGCAAGTTCTGCAAATGTAGTATTGATTCTGAATCAAATCCAAGCATTACTTGCGCTCATCTTTTCATTTTGAAGATCACCACCTGTTTCTGTCCCTACTGCTATTATGCAATATTACATGTGATGTTGATAATGCTTATTGTTACATTCTTGTATATTTGACTAATTTCGCTACACTTAGTTGTTCCATACTTTGTGGATACATTTCAGTGGCGAGGCTTATGATATTCGTAACTTTAAGCACTTTTAAAAAATTGTTAAAATCAAAACTATTGTTGTTGTACCGGTAATTGTTATTGTCAACGTTATTATTATTATGTTATTGTTTGCGGTTATCCAAGTAACAGTATTGTTGTTATAATAATAATTATTACTGTGATTGTTACTCTTATGTTAATGTTCACGATTATACGTTGTTGCGTCGTATCACCCCCTAGTATTGCAGTGAGTAATGTCAAATGTCGTCTGTTAAGCTACAAGGCCCAACCTCGTAAGGCCTGCTGAGGGATACCGGATACTCAGAAAATAGCTGTTATTGCATCTACATGAAAAAGGATGGTATATTATAAAATCCTGTAATCACAGTTTCATTTATGTTTCAGGTCAGTTCTACGACCCTTCTTGTCGAAAAGTTCCATCACGGAGTCATAGAATGACACTTGTTATTTCGCGGATCTGTGCAGTCGTTCTTCAATGAACAACAAAGACAGGTAACAAGTCTCGTTTCCAACTGTGCATTTAGCAGATAAATTTTGATCCTCTTCAACGCCAAAAGTGATCTTTCTGCCAAAGCACTGGTTGCAGAAATAGTTAAAATTAATTTTATTAGTTTTGATGCTTCAGGGTACTGCTTCACTGAAACACAAGGCAGTGAGATATTGACATCGTCTAAGTACTGGCTGGTTGCGGAGTTCGTCTGAAGAGTATGTCACATATAGTTCCATCCTTAATAAACCGCCACGGTAGACGAGAGCGCTAATTAGCCGGTTCCTGGACTGCGGTAGGCGCGCAGGCCCTGGATCGAATCCGGCCGGCGGATGAACGACGTGGGCCCCTATGCCGGCCAGCCTGGATGTGGTTTTTAGGAGGTCTTCCACATCCTGATAGGTGAAAACTGAGCTGGTCCCCACGTTCCGACTCTGTTACATGGGTTGAAGACATTTCAAAAACGTTCGAACTATTTCATGGTTTACACTAGACGCAGACAGCAGGAGCACACTAATTCCATCCCGGGGGCCTCGGACTGGCGGCAGGAAGGGCATCTGGCCACCATCTGCAACTAACACGGCCGACCCCGCGTGAAGCGGGGCCAAGACCTCAAGAAAGAAAGAACGAATCTTCCGCCCTTGATCGAGGTATATTAAAATTTCAAAATGGCTCTGAGCACTATGCGACTTAACTTCTGAGGTCATCAGTCGCCTAGAGTTTAGAACTAATTAAACCTAACTAACCTAAGGACATCACACACATCCATGCCCGAGGCAGGATTCGAACCTGCGACCGTAACGGTCGCTCGGTTCCAGACTGTAGCGCCTAGAACCGCACGGCCACTCCGGCCGGCAATTAAAATTTCCACAGTAGGATACCTTCAAGGAATTAAATGCAGCCTCAGAGAAGTTATCTGTATATTGGCTATAATTTTCAAAATTCATTAGTGAAATAAATTCCAAATTATCCAAGTCAGCATACTAGTCAGTGAACTGACATGCGACAATATTAACAATTTCACAAAGCAGAGCACAGTACAATGTTTCTCTGTCATTCATGCCACCCCATTGCTTCTTTCTTGGTGGCTCAGAATCGCTTTCTTCTGGTACGGTTTCACAACAAATGTCTTCAAATTTATGGCCATGCTCCTATAACTCAGTCTTAAACCCGCCAACTTTCTTTAAACAAAGAGCTTAGTTTACAGTATTTTGAAAATAGTTGCTGACTTAAGAAGTATACACGAAAAAAATTAAGTTAGAAATTAAAACTAAATTGTTTAAGTGTTAGGAAAAGACCATTGGCAAACGCTAGTGTTTCACTGTCCCAAAAAATAGGATCATGTTTCATAAACCTGAAAAGCTTTTGGAATTTAGTCTTATAGATCGCCACTAGATCTCTTAATCTGCTGTTACGTAGGCACCTGGTGTTGGATATTGAAGTAATACATAGTTTGATCAACTTATCTAAAGCGTTGGAACTCATGGACGATTTGGAGAAAAAAGAGGAAAAACTAGAAAATGCCTGAATGAATATCTTGCACTCCCACATATGTTCAGCAGACTGTTTCAGCCCTAAATTAAGTTAATGAGCATAGCAATGTACGAAGAGAACTGAGGGGTATTTGCCTCTCACATGTTTTTGAAACCCATTGTGTTGCCCAGCCGTGACGACACTGCCATCGTGTGTGTGAACTACAAGTTTTCTACGACAATCAGTTTCACTTATGCAGCAAAACAGATGCTCCGCTAAGCTGGAAGCGCTTCGGTTACCACTGACATCAACAAATCAAAAAATCTCTCACATACTTCACCAGTGGATATTATATATCGCAGAACAGTTGAAAGTTGGGACTAGCTTGAAACATCTACCGTTTCATCCATTATAATTGCTACAAATGGCTTTTCTTTTAGTTCTTTCGAAACTTCTGCACAAATAACTTCTGCAATGGAGTAGATGAGGTAATTATGCATGTCACTTGAGGTACCTTGAAAAACAGTTGATGTCAGCAAGTGATTTGACTAATAGTCATCTTTTTGTGCCGTTAAGTTTACCAGTTCAACATAACTTCCACGATTATCACTGTCCTCTGTTTCATTGTGTCTTCTGAAAGAGAATCCTTGTGCAGCTAGGAATCATGTGACATCACTTGTTAGTTATGTTTCTGAACATTTAGTATTATGGCATTGTACTGTCAAATTTAGTGTGTGACCATACACATGTAATATGGTCCTTGGAACCGTCGTGTCGTTTCCTTAAGTTGTTGAAATTCTTCATGTCACTCACTCCATTATTGTCCACAGCAAATCGGAAGAAAACAATGTCGCAAACACCACATTTTTATGTCTGTACCAAGATTATTGGAAATATCTGACATAATATTTAGTTACTGTAATTAACTGTGAAAGATTTGGTGTAGGCTGTTCCTGTTTGGTCACGTCACTTTTCGCTTCGAAACTATCTCCACCGAATGAAGGTTTCCACTGACATTCCTGAGCATGTTTCTAGTCTGATATGTTTGTATTTAGAGAGTCCACTACTTCATCCATATTACTTCAGCAGCCCTACCTCCCACTTCCCGAGAAACTAATTTAAAATGTGTAAAAAATATACCATTTCCGTAGAACTATAATCTACAGGTAATAATATGTACTAAAACACTATGAATTACAGAAATATGTACCCTGATCTGTATCTGAATACTTTCATCACTCCAGTATGTGCCAGAATATCACACGTGTCTTTAGAAGACATAGATAATCGGGGGCACTACGCGGTTATCAGATTCCTTTTAACAGCTGCACAGCCCTCCTCCTCTTTTTCTAGCGGAAGCGGGATAGGGGATGAACTTGGCAATGGAATATGCGCACACCGTTAATCGCTGTTTCTGGGAGGTTAAAGGAGTGTAGCATATAGCTGAACAGCCGCTGTGGTCTTCCAAACTGGCGCCCGTTACACTGACAGCCGTTAATGTCTTAAATATCTGGGGTTAACAGTGGGTTAACAGTGTGAAGTATGCCCGCATCCGAAATTATAGAGAAAATATACACCAAGAACGTTTAAATGTAAAAAAAGCATATTATCTGCAACTGTAATCGGTGACTACAGCAGTAACTAGCACGCCTCGCCCCCGATACCCACTGGATAATGGGCTTCGGGGCCGAAGTTGGTCGTGGTTTCTAAAATAAAAAGAAAAGTGTAACTGACGCTGGAATTTTATTCAAAATTTGTTATTATGTTGCTTTTTGATTGCCATTTTAATTCAATTTACAAAACCGAGCTGGTCGATGCAATGATTAAAGCATTGGAATCGCATTATGAGGGACCGTGGTTCAGAACACTGCCTGGTCATTCCGCTTTAAATTTCCTTACATCACTCCGTATGGGAGGAAGTGCCTGGCAGAGGGGTCATCGAACCACCTTCAAAATAATTCTCCATTATTTCACTCTCGAACAGCTCGCAGAAAAAACGAACACCTATGTCTTTCCGTGTGAACTCAGATTTCCCTTATTTTTTTTACAATTATAGCTTTCCCTATGTCGGTCGGCGTCAACAAAATATTTTCGTATTCGGGGAAGAAAGTTGGTGACTGAAATTTTATGAGAATATTCTGCTGCAACGGAAAGCGCCTTAGTTTTAATGGTGTGCATCGAAATTCCTGTATCACGTCCTTGAGACTCTCTCACCCATGCGGCGATAACATAAAACGTGTTGCTCTTCATTTAACTTTCTTGATGTACTCCGCTAATCTTCTCTGGTAAGGATCCCAGGCCGCGTAGCACTACTCCAAAAGAGGACGGACATTCATAGTCTAGGCAGTCTCTCTAGTAGATCTTTTGCATTTTGTAAGTGTTCTGCCTATAAAACGCTGTCATTGTTTTGCCTTTCCCACACCTTTGTCTACGTGTTCTTTCCATTTAAATTTTTAGTAATTCCTAGGTATTTAGTCGAATTTACGGCCTTTAGATTAGACTGATTTATCATGTAACCGAAGTTTAACGGTTTCCTTTTAGCACTCAAGTGGATGACATCACACGTCTAATTATTTAAGGTCAGTTGCCAGTTTTTGTACCATTCAGATATGTTTTCTAAAACGTTTTGCAATTGGTTTTGATCTTCTAAGGACTGAACTAGACGACAAACGACTGCATCAAGTGCAAACAGCCTAAGACGGCTGCTCAGATTCTCTCCTAAATAGTTTATATATATAAGGAACAGCAGAAGGATTGTAACACTGCCTTGGGGGACGCCAGAAATCACTTATGTTATACTCAATGACTTTTCGTGAATTACTACGAACTGTGACCTCTCTGACAGGAAATTACGAATCCAGTCACACAACTGAGACGATATTCCCTAGGCACGCAGTTTCACTACAAGCAGCTAATTCGCTACATTGTAATGGTTGCTTCCTCCTAGTTAGTAGCAACTTCTTGTCCATTTATAAAGCGTAGACAGTGTCCAGGTATTCCTGCACCACACCACAGCATTTAGCCACCACTGTATACAATAGCAGCATCTAAGACATCCTCACGATGCTGCCAACGTTACCCAGCAGAGTACTAATGCATTCTGTGTTGAGAAAAGTAAAGGTCCAATAATAAATCCTCTGGTGAGAGTCTGACGTTATTTTTACACTCGATGATTTCCCTATATAAAGAACGATCAATTGAGTTCTATCTGCTACGAAGTCCTTCATCCGTTCACAAAGGTGGTCCAATATTACCAAATTTCGTATTTTGATCACTGGGTAAAGCTGCGCAACTGTTTAGTTTACAGATCTGAAGTCAACAAACGCACCACCATCTTGTGCACTGTCATATGCTGTCTGCTGAATCTCAAGAACGTAGAGAGCAGCCTGGAGACACAAAATTGCTTTTTGTGTAAAATGTTGACATCTACGAAGGGGAATTTTGTTCCGCAGAAAGTCACACGCGAGCGTATAATGTATTCCATAATTCATAATTCTATAACAAAATGATACTATCGATATTAGGCTTTAGTTGTGCGTCTGTCACATGGCCATTCTTGAAAACGGAAATTCCTACCGCTTTTCCCTGTCGCTTGGAATACTTCGTCGGTGTTAGAAGGAGTTTAATTACAGAGAATCAGACTTCTGATATGGTCACGTGCTTTTAATCAAATATCTCAGGGGATTTTTCTCGGGATTTCGATTAAAGCATCACACCCCTTATCGTCTCTTCGTGAGAACATTTAATTGACTTCTCTGGTCTAGTATCTCTACTGTGAAGATGTATTCTTCTTTTTCTGAAGGACTGTTAGCTATGAGTCAGCACTAAAACGTGTCAATGGCATAGCGTTTTGTAGAACTTCCTCAAATGAGTAAAAGTACAGTTCAGAGTTGCCAAAAATAATTCCACCGCGAAACCAGGACATCAAAAGTTTCCTAGGCTGTATTGTGTCCCAGCGAATGTACGCTGCTACCGTCTGAAGTTAGTGTGACTGGATTTTCGGAGCCATACGCTTCCTGTTGCTCGTTATCTCTTGAGAAGACATGTTCGATGTTGCAATTGTGTAACAGTTTCATCCGCAACTACATCCGCACGATACCAAGCGGAGGTTGTTCCGTAATTAGCAGCTCGGAATCCTTGACGTGGAAGGAAGGGAACGACGACTTAGTGAGCAGATACAAGGACAGCTCCCCACTAAAGGCACAAACTTGGCACAATGTTTAATTGGTATTACTAAGACGTGAGCATTAACAGAGGGCTTATACCAGCGCGTGGTTTTGTGTACCGCTTCCCTCTGCAAGCGTTGGGACCCAGCTTCTTACGTAATTTAGTTTTGTTTACACAGACGCTCACGTCGAATATCCGATAAGATGTATTAAGTGGTGAAGGTGAACTATGGCAGCCAGAAAATTAAAGTTACTGGTTACAGAATTACATTTCTCGCTGTCTCTCGTTCTCACTCTTTTTCTCTCTTTCTTTTCTTCCCACTCTGTCACATCTGGGCATAATGCCTGAGTGAGGTCAATCATAATAACCATACAAACACACAGGATTTAAAATATGAAATGTATCCGAAATAAATTGTGCAGACACGACGCACTATTAGCACTACAAGCTCTACAATAAATATACAGAAAAAGTGCTTAGAAGAGCGAAGTTACAAATGCCAGAAACTTATACTATTTAAAAAGAAAAAGGAGATAAATGTTTCTCCGCAGATTGAGTGTATTTGAAAAACGTCATCATAAGCCTTCATAAGCCACTGCTTAGGTAATAATCTTAGTTAACTAATATTTTCGGTTATTCGAGCATCATCTGGGAGATACATTTTAGGATCACAGGAAACGCTTCCAACAAAAATTCCATAACGTAAACACACAATCGCAAATTCGGTTTCTGTTACTGTATGTGAGATGGATCTGTCATGCCAGGAACATTAAATGTACTTCTATCGAAAGACGTATGCAAGTAACAGTTCCAGTAGCAAGTCAGATATCAAACTAAAATTACTCGCAAAATAATTGTGTAAAGTGGGTAGCACTTGTTATGAGATAAATAACAGTATTCTGGCTATCGTCTTACTGTCACCACCTGTTATATTATTACTACGTTGTAATAAAGTTAGTTAGGAGTGAAAATTATTTTATTCTATTCCTCATTTAAAAATCATACAGTGATTTACTTATTCTGCAAGAGATAACTGAAAGTTATTTTTCCGCTTTGACTGATGTTACTGCAGAAAGTGAAAATAGTTTGAGATTGATGATTTGAGAAAATCGGGTTGTTCAGACACAGAGTATTGGAAGCGCTGCCCTCTCCAGGGATGGATTTTATCCTTGACAATTTTCGGTGAAGTTAACATTTTTACCAGAACAATTGATAGAGAGTATACTGAAGATAGTCTCCCGACAACGAAATCTGCTAATTACGTATCAGAAGACTTCAAAAGTTTTATTGTGGCTTACATACTGGGTAACAGTAATCCGAACACGGTCAAGGAAAATTTAATCAAATATTTAGTTCAGTGCAAGGCCGATTTAACTGATGGAAGTTGAATTTCTGCTACACTTATACATCGGAACAAGGGGCTGGAACGCCGCGTTTGGAGAATAACTTCCAACAGCAGCAACAGCTAGCTGCATTCAATGTCGCCGCACGATAATCATCTTTAACAGTATACAGAAAATAGGCATAAAAACATCAGTAGCATTTAATGACTGTAGGATACTTTCTTGGGTCGTAATAAACATTTTCTTCATGTTTCAGTACTAGAGAAGACTTGAAACACTTTTAAGGCCTTTCTCTGTTTGAAGTTGCAAGATGATGTACCACAGACGAGGTATGGCTTAACTGTTCCCATCTTATATAAATAGCTTTAGAAATATATAGCATTTTACTCATCATAAAATTCGTCCTTCAAGAATTAAAAATATCTTCCATATAGCATTAATACATTATACAGCACCTAAATGTGTGGAACGGGAAACGTTTACAAATACTGAGCATAATACACCATCATATCTAACAACAACTAAAACTGTAATAAATGGCGGTAAGTGCTTACGTCGTGCCATAACTTGCATTATTTCATGTTATTCTAAAACAGCCACTTGACTGAAATACCGACCAAAAAACATCATGTGTTCATAGGTACATTATCCTAGGGGTACAATACTGTACCGTACGCAGATGCGTTTCGGAGATGTTTGCTCAGTAAAATTTATCATGGAAAGATAATATGGTGACATTAACTATAAAATAGTGCTGCAGGTTTCTGAAAGCATGATATACTTTAATTTTTATCACTCACATTAAGTGTTGAGAGCATTTATCCAGAGGCTGTAGCACAGTAATCAAAACAGAAAAGAAAATATTTAAGGTAATGTTGACCACGCTTTTCGTCTGCTACTTTGCAAAAATGTTGAGATTAGCAAGTAATATTTACTTACTACAGTCAGAAGTATCAAAATTATATGTTACTATCAAAACGGAAAAGCGTGTTAAGTAATTATTTGATGATAGGAAAATAATTGAAACTGTACTAAGAAAGCTAAAGTAAAAAGTATTTAAGTTCCAGAGTTAACACTCGAACTTGTTAATACAGCATTTTAAAGTCCTTCTCTAAGAAAGGTTGAAGAAGGACTTTAAAAAAAGAAGTATACAAGTTCAGCATGAGTAAGTACCATGGAACGCCTCGCTAAACTGTACCGAAAAACCCATTTCATGAAGAAACTGTAAGTTGCAGTACTGCATTGACGGGAACGCTGGAAGAAACGAGGAAAAATAGATGGAGTGAGACCCTGTAGAGGATGGACGTGACAAACAGAAGCAAAATAGCCTGAAACCTCATTATAAAGCTCAAGGGCGATCCCGTAGGCTATAGACAGCCCGCTTAGGTAACATTCAAACAAATGACGCATCAGCTCTTCGTGAATGGAAAGTCCAATACAAAACATCAATTCTAAGAATCAATAGGGTCCTACAATCGTAAATCCATACGCTCTAGGCTCATTTCACAATGACATAACTAAACCTCGGCCTTAATACTATGATAAACGTTAAGGCGGCTAAGGTGAAAGATATGCGCACGGAGCACATCATTCATTTTGACCCGAACGCCAAAATGTGGATTCTGCGGCTCTTCAAGCATTGCTGCGAAAATTATATGATACCCAAGACGTCGAGAAAACCAGGAGATTGGCAGTGCAGATGCTCGGTAAGGAACCAGGCTTCAGGAAGTACTACCGACCTATACGATTTATTTGCCACTTGTACAAACCGTATGAGGGACTCTTTTTGAAGCGCATGAGGGACTCTATAGATATGAAACATATTTCTTAACAAATTCGTTTTAGTACTGCCAAATCATGCACCCGCCAAATTCTGTACCTGATAGGACATATAGAAGAAGGGTATGAAAAATATGGAGAAAATATTGTGTTCTGATATCAAGATATGGACAGTTATATCTACAGTACAAAAGCTGAATATTTCTACGAAGACATAAAATCGATGATTGATTACTTTGATACAAGTGATTATCCAACAGATAATATATACAATATTCCACAAGTAAAGAAGAAAGTTTTAGGAACACTGACAGACGAATGCAATGGAAAAACAATGGAACAATTTTGTGGTTTATGAGCAAATATGTATGCATATAAAATTGATCATATAATACAGAATAACTCCAAAGGAGTTATGAAATGTATTACTAAAAACAGAATAAGCTTAGAAGATTATAAAGATTGTTTTACAACAGAGATCGGTACAGAAAAATTTGTAATTTCAGTTAATTGAAGATGGACAGATGAACTGAAATATAGAGGAATGAAGACATTTAAAAATAAAAATAATGAATTTCACGATCGGGAATCCACTCTGTGAAATTAATGAGTTTTATTTTTCCATTTAAATGTTATATCTTTTAAATGGACAATAGCAAACAGCTAAAGTGAATTGGTGACGGTGTAGATAAAAGGAATATTAATGAATTTTTTAAGGAAAAATATTGAAAAGATGAATATTGTAATGAATCTAAAGAATGTAAAAAGAGACTAACACAAATTAAGGTTACTTGTGAATGTGGTAGAAGATTAGTGAAGAAAGCACTCTAGCAATATGAAAAATCAACAGTTTACAAAAATTTTATGGCTGCCCAATAAGAAAGAATTACATAAATTTTATGTAAAGAATAGAACTTATAAAAACCATTCTTATTTATGTTCATCTTTTTTCTGAAAATATTTTTATTTTTTTGTTACGTTCACCTTTTTTCAGAAAATATTATTTATTATCTTATTTTCACATTTTGTGAGAATTTTTTTTATAATAAGTGAACGTGATAAGGAGAGATTCTCATTTTTTAGAATTTTATTAAGTAAATGATACTAAAATAAGTGTTTCTTAGTTGAAAATAAATGAGTTAGACCTAAAAAATGGATTATAGTAGATATATTTGGTAGATTCTAGATAACTTTTACTGAAATTTTTGGCTCACCAAAGTGAGACAAAAAGCTAGCTAGCTTAGAAAAAAGTGAACTAGAACCTACGAAATATAACCTTCGGTCTGATGCAGTTTTACTCACTAGGTTCGCAAATGTTTCGACAGTCTTCAGTCGCTCATTGTTAAGTGAGCTTTGGGTCACATTGTTCTGTCCGCTCACCCACTAAGATTTTTGTTTTAACTCTTTTAATTTTCGTATTACAGGAAGAGCTGAGGGTGGTTTTCATCTCGGCCAGCATCGCCTTGAATTGATTTGCTTCTGCACTTAACCCGGCGATATCATTGGCCAATCTATGCATATCTATTTTCTTACTATGAATTTCAATTCCTCTTATACTTCTTAGTTTATCCATAGCTTCATCTGCTGCCCTTTTAATATATCCATTGAAGAAGATTACGTTAATCAGTAATATCTGAGTTGCCGGAAAACCCTGTTACTTATACAACAGATGAACATGTTTTCTGATATGAAACTTTTCCCTGTGAACGATGGCCAGTTTGAAAAAAAATATTTTCTCATAGATGACACGAACATGCGATATTTGCTGTTTGCATGTGACGACTTTTGACGTGTTAGACGCGAGAACTGTGAGTCACACAAGTAATGTGGCATGATGTTACCAGAAGGTAGTCTCTGGCTCGCTTAGAACCATGCTTGCCAATAGAATGTGAGGTGAGATACTGTGAAAACCAATCATTTACCCACGAGCACGTTGACGTTAAGCGCCGAGAGTAAGATAATCACAAAACTATAGTTCGTCTCACTTCTTGCTTTGCTGAATATTGCTATATAGACACTTGTGGGTACAAAACATTTACATTATTCTCTGTGTTAATGCATACTACAAAATTTACTACGTGTTATTAAGAAAAGTCACTTTGATACCAACAGTTTTCTAAAATCTTGGAAAAATGCTTCATAACAATGTGAGCACTGGAAACGAATATTCGGTTCTCGAACTGAAATAACTGCCTAACATATTTTTGATTTGAATTCGGTATTTGGAATTCGACACCTGTCACCTAGTACCAAACAGATATAGCTTTGAATTACTCAGAGCAACAAATGCTAATTTTGAGTGAACTCTACGGTCAAAGCAGAGTGGGTAAACCTATTTGTTGTCTTGGAGTGTCATCGCACTACCCCAATCCTTCTGCAGTTAATGCTGTATCTATTATTTATGTCTGAGGAGGACGCTGCAACTGATATTTTTTCTCCAATTGTAGACCAAACTTGCTGACGAGTGTCTGTTGCAGTATCCTAGTCGAATACTGTTGCGCTATTCTAGTAGAATACCGAGTGATAGATTTTTTTTATATGAAGGCCAAAGCAAGCACATTTGCCCAATTGTTAATGGTATCTAAGACCATGGTGCCCAGGTAACTGAAATAAACAACATACAGCCATACAGTGCTGAGATACCACAATAGCAAGCGGATTGGATAACTAACGAATCCGGGTACGAAGATTTTTAAAAATAATTTAGTATAGCTTGACTGGGATTAATTTTAAAGCAGAAATATTAGAATGTAAAAACATAAAACGCATATTCACTGATAAGTGACCCATGAGAATGTGCGGGAACGACGGTATATGTCAGTATACCTTCTGTTAACCGCCTCCTTCAAGGGCAATCGGCACAATGCGGACTTATCTGGCACGATATCCCTCAGAAGAACATCCAACAACACTGTCAACCAATTCCAAGCCGAATAACCGCTTGCATGAGGGCCAGATGTGGACCAACGCAATACTGTCTTGCTCAATTTGTGAAGCTCTTTCCCTTGAATAAATTACTCTTTTTTCTGATATTTTAATCATTTCTTTGTCTACACATGTACATCACAACTATCGATTTCCGTTTCATCTGAATAATTCCCTCATATTACGTATTTTTTGTTACTTAGAGTGTACTTTATTTCAAGTACAAATACATTTTACAAATTAAATAGACCAACAAAATAAATATTTTCTTCCTGAATCAAAACGTGCAATACAGTCTAAGTATCCACCTTTTTCCCTCAGAACAATTGCACGAACTCTTGGCATTCTGGGGATAAGGTTTTCTAGTGTTTTTGCAGATGTTGCAGTCTAAGACGTCTGTAAATTGTTCCGTAGATCGTCAACATTACATGAGTTCTGTTTTCTGATCTCTCTGTCAAGTTCACCCCGTAAGAGTTGAGTGGGACTTAAGTCAGATAACTGTCTTGACCAAATCATTTCTCACTGGATTACCGACTTCATCATTCGTAAAACATCTCTACACCATGACCGACACTGCATCATCCTCCATCGTTGTCCCACAGTGTCTCTTCATACGTTCTCCACAAAGTCGACGAATATCCATTCGACGATGGCTTCTCAGTAGTTCAAAACTAAATTCGTCCTTGAATAACACCTTAGACCCTGGCTCCAGGCTTCATTTTATTTGGAATTAATAGTTGTAGCTTAGTCCAAAGTTGCCTTAAGAAGTATCTTTCATTACTCTAACGAGCCAAAGAAACTGGTACACCTGTCTAATATCGTAAAGGGCCCCCGCGAGCACGCAGAAGTGCCGCGACACGATGTGGCATGGACTCGACTAATGTCTGAAGGTGTGCTAAATGGAATTGACGCCATGAATCGTGCAGGGCTCTCCATAAATCCATAAGAGTATGATGGGGTGGAGATCTCTTCTGAACGTTGCAAGGTATTCCAGACAAGCTCAATAATTTCCATGACTGGGGAGTTTGTTGGACAGCGGAAGTGTTTAAACTCAGAAGAATGTTCCTGGAGCCATTCTGTAGCAATTCTAGTCGTGCAGGGTGTCGAATTTTCCTGCTGGAATTGCCCAAGTCCGTCAGAATGCACAACGGAGATGAACAGATGCAGGTGATCAGACAGGATGCTTACGTACGTGTCACCTGCCAGAGTCGTATCTAGACTTAGCAGGGGTCCCATATCACTCAAACTGCACACGTCCCAAACCATTACAGAGCCTCCATCAGCTTGAACAGTACCCTGCTGACATGCTGGATCCATGGATTCATGAGGTTGTCTTCATACCGATACACGTCTATCCGCTCGATACAATTTTGAAACAAGAATCGTCCGACCAGTCAACATGTTTCTAGTCATCAGCAGTCCAGTGTCGGTGTTGACGGGCCCAGACGAAGTGTTGAGCCGTCATCAGGGGTACACGAGCGGGCCTTCCGCTCTGGAAGCCCATTTCGATGATGTTTCGTTAAATGGTTCAGTTTTTGATGTCCCAGCACTGAAATCTGCAGCAATTTGCTGAAGGGTTTCACTTCTCTCATATTGAACGATTCTCTTCACAAGTCGTTGGTCCCGTTCTTGCAGGATCTTTTTCCAGCTGCAGTGATGTCGGATATTTGATGTTTTAGCGGATTTCTTATATTCACGGTAAACTCGTGAAATGGTCGTACGGGAAAATCGCCGCTTCATCGCTACCTCGGGGATGGTGTGTCCTATCGCTCGTGTGCCGACAACACGTTCAGGCTCACTTACATCTTGATAATCTGCCTTTGTGTCAGCAGAAAGCGGCCTCACAACTTCACTTGACAATTGCTTTCTAATACAGGAGTTGCTGACCCGAGCGCCGTATTCTGCCTATTGACATGTCTCTGTATTTGAATACGCATGCCTATTCCAGTTTCTGACACTTCAGTGTATTTATTGATGGCCACTTGTTTCTGACACCTATGTCTATTTTCAAATCATCCATATCGTAAGTGTGACAATGCAGGCGGAAGCCTATGTACCGTAACTGCCAATGCAGAATGAGCAAACCAACACTATGTCCCACTCAAAAGCAGTAAATAGACTACATAGGGCAGACTTCGGAGAGGTCAAGTTTGTATGTTGCTGTGCCAATTGCAATCGTTTCGCCTTATTTTGTTTGCGTAGTAAAGGTTTTTTGCCCGCTACGCACCCCTTTAAATCTTGTCCACGAAGACGGCGCTGCACTGTTGAGACAGAGGCTGGAGCTACTCGCATATTATGTACTCCCTCGTGAATTTCAGGTGTCGTACGAGTCCTCTGAGGACTACCCTGTAGCCATATGAACTGATCTTCCCTGTGTGATGTTACTTAGGGTCTTCCAGATAACGAAACTCTAGTATTCTCAGCAGTTTGCGTGAACACTGCTATGTATACTACCGGTCAAAAGCTTTGGATCACACATCACGACTATGGATTTGTGGTGAAAACTGGAATTTCAGTTTCAATATTCAATCATATCCTTTTTCTGATAGTAAAAAAGTATAAATATGTAAGGAGTAACTGCTTCTGTTATATATTTGACAGGTAGTTCGTATAAAAGGTTGCCGATGAGTATCCACAGCAACACAAACGTGCCTTTACCTAAGACGGTTTCATTCGAATAGGCCTCATTCCTTCTACTGTCTGTGTAGCAATCAGTTCGCATTAGTTTACATTACGATTTCTGCCATCTAGCACTGTGTTTATATATCCGATCAGGTTCATACCATATTACCTCCTAACTGGAGGGTATCGGGATATTGGAATTGAAAAACGTGCTGCAATTGTAGCTCTGCATCAGGAAGGCTATTCTAGTACAACAGTACCAACAAAAGGCGTAGCCCAATCCACTGTGGTGTATACATTGCAATCGATTAAGCAAACTGGTGCCTATGCAACTGTTTCGCGATCTGGAAGACCCCGACTAACATCATACAGGGAAGATCAGTTGATATGTGCACAGGGTAAATTTAGAGGACTAGTACTGCGTCTGAAATTCACGAGCAAGTAAATAATATGCTAACAACTCCGATATCTGTGTCAAAAGCACAACGCCATCTTCGTGAATAAGATTTAAGGGCTGCGTAATGGTCAAGCAACCTTTATTATGTAAACAAGATAAAGTGAAATGTTTGCAGTGCGCACAGAAACATAAAAATTGGAGCGTGCAGCAACGGTTCAAGGTTCACGAACAAATCTGATATTGAACTATTGGGATGCCATTGTCGAATTTTACTTCGTCGTCTTTGTGCAGAACGTATGTAGAGACAGTGTGTTACGCCAACAGTGAAGCATGATGGAGGGTTGGTCATGATGTGGGATGTTTTACTAGTGATAAAGTCAGTGGTCTAGTGAGACTCAGTGGGACGTTAATCAAGGAGGGATATCACAGGATACTAATCGACAATGCACTTCCTTGTTGCGAGAGACTTATTGGTATTGGATTCATTCTGTAGCAGGACAACGATCCCAAACATGGTTTTAAGTTATGCAGAGAGTATGTCAATAAAATAGAGAAATGGAGAGAACTGATGAATATGATTTGGCCAGGTCAGTCACCTGACTTAAGTCCCATTAAACTCTTACGGGATGAACTTGACAAAGAGATCAGAGAACTGAGGTAATCTAATGTTGAAGATCTATCGAATAAATTACAGACGTGTTGCACTGTAATATTGGCAGAAGCATACAAAATATTATCTCCACAAAGCTAGGAGTTTGTGCCGCAGTTCTGAAGGACAACGGTGGACACTTTGAAAAGACTGAAATCTAAACCATATTGTGGTGTATTTAATGAAAGAGAGACAAAATACTTATTTTGTTGATGTATCCAGTTTGTGTTCGTACGTTGAAATAAGGTATACAGTTTTTAGCATGGGTGATTGAAAACATTTGACAGGTAGCGTACCTACACACCACTGTAGATTGAGCTACACCAACTTTTATTTGTATTGTCCTTCGAGAACAGAGTTTCTGATGCAGAGCTACAATTACAGATCGTTTTTCAATTCCAGTCTGCTGCTTGCGTCCCATTAGGAAGTAATATGGTATCAACCTGTTCAGGTGTATAAAAACACTGCTAAATTCACACAATAGATTGGAAACTAATGCGAACTGATTGCTACACAGATTACTGAAGGACGAAGGCCCATTCGAGTAGAAGATTTTTATGTAAGGCGCATTAGTGTTGTTGCTGATACTCATCAGCCCCCGTACAGGGGAACAACCAGTCAAGTACGCTGCAGAGGCGCTTAGTCTTTATATGTTTATACTCATTTTAGTAATAGAACCGGATATGAGACTATACTGAAAGCGAAATCCCTGTTATAACCACAAATACAAAGTTGTTAGTGGTGATCGAAAATTATGGCTGTTAGGGTAGTGAAACACAAATTATTGAATCCTCCCAGTTAAACGAAAACTGAGTTTTATGTTATAGTCGCTAGCATTCTGAGGTACCTCCCGAACGCCGTCCTAGGTGAGAAATATAACGCTATATTGTTTTCAGCGACGTGCTTAGAGAAGGTTGTGAAAGGAGACATCCGCCGCAGTATTAAGGGACCACAGAAAGATTCACCTCAAGCGATTTGGGGAAAGATGAAAAACTGGAATGTGAATGCGCGGACGATGATCATTAGCCATAATAGAGCCTATTGTCTCTACCACTGCGCTTCTCGCTTATTACAGTCACAGAGACACTAAAGTAGACGTTGTTAGCTCTCTCTTAAATATCACACATAAGAAAAGTAGTTTTTGTAGTAGTGTGATAGGAGATTGGTTGTCGATGTATCTATCAAGATTTAAATTATATCGTTTCTGTACGGTGAAGTTAAAGTTTCTGTTGTGATCGTTATACTGTTATTCCTGTTTTCTATCGATAATATGTGGAGTAATGTATTTTGTATGAGACTTTATACGCAATTGAGTAATGTATGCTACCATTATGACACGATAAACATTAAGTTATCATCTTTAAAGTTACTATGAGCTATAAATTTTCAGAGAATCTTCCATTAATCTGCCCATCTTATTACACTACCGGAACTGCTTGTTCCATATTGTCATGGATCAATCGCGTGTGTAAGTCTGTTTCCAGGACACTTTCGATATATTTTTAAGTTTCAAATGGTTGAAGAAAGATTTTTTATTGAAATTGTTCTCAGCTGCTGCCCCTGACTGTCGGAAGTAAATACATCTCAATAAGAGTCAGTGATAGTGAGGCGTGTTTCTGGGAGTCGGGAATCAATACGGCACGACGTTTGAGATGGAGCGGCTGGTGCGGACGCTGAGGCAAGCTTTCAGCGCGTCCCCTGCCTCTGCCTGGGGGGAAATCGAGCAACAGATCCCATTAGGGCAAGATGGTATCGGCGGGGGCACGACACCCAAGTCGCTAAGAGCGCACACATGGCGATTCCGTCAGCCGTACTCGATTGCGCACCTTCCCCCTATCTCACTGACGGAAGGAGAAGTTCCTTGCGAAAAACACGACAAGTTCTTGTGAACAAGCTTTGACGCTGTGTTTGAAAAAACGTGCTAAACAAAAATTTCCTATACAGAAACAGTGTGACATCTTGTATGTCACAAAGAAAAGGTATTTTCCTGTCGTTCATCATACTGTGCACTTCAAATGGCTAACTAATTCAGTAAAAGTATTCTGAACTGATATTGTATGGTATCGACTTATACGGACAAACTGTACGTCAATTCTTCTTTCTGTGCCGTAGCATCTTCGAATGTAACATTTCATTTATAAATCTTGTACTATCTTTAGTGCACATATTAGCCTTTGAGCTTTGGTAGCATATATATGGTCTACGGCTTTCCTGTATGAAATATATCAGACTGCACGTTTTCTCTGGGTTTGCACGTGAGCAGTTTCTCATTGACAGCGTGAACTGGGTCTCACGTCAAACGATCTGTCCCATCATATTGTCGCAGAAGAATCTGAGTAGCGCAGTCACAGTGATGTAGTGGTTATGATACTAGACTGTTGCCTGCAGGGTTGTGAGTTCGAAATCCACCTGAATTCAAACATTTTAATTTCTATATTCGGTTCAAGTACATTCTAGAAGTATCAACAAATGTCAAGAATCATTGTACTGGGATGTTCTGTAACTATACATATACCGTAAGTATTATGGCCGGAGGCAGTTCGCTCCGCGCTCATGTATGTGCAAGTGCTGAATAATCCTTCGTTAAGTGAAGTTGGTGCTTGTCATTCATCTAATTGCACCTTCTTCTACCTGACATTATTCTGGTGGAGGCGCCGGGTATTGTAACTTGTGATACGTGGCGAGAAACCCGAGTTCGAGCCATATTCGACAAATGGCAATCTACCGGAGACAGAAGAAGAAGTAGACGTTACGATGACAGCAACTATGTGACACCACCTGAGAAATTCCTTCCGGGTTCTCTAGTGACGATGGCCAAAATACAAACAAGTGGCTGAAGGCATATGAGCGTATAGCCAAATTTAACAAATGGGATGACACCGTGTGTTTGGCTAACGCATTTTTCTACTTGGATGACACTGCCAAGCAATGATATGAGAACAACGAGGAGAAGTTCACAAGATGGGAAGTATTCCAGGCGGAACTGCGCAAGTATTTCGGCGACACACAACGACAGAAGTGCAAGGCTGAAGATAAACTGCAGGGCACAACGCCCAGGAGAAACTGCAGCATCCTACATTCAAGTCGTCTTTTAGTTGTGTAAAATGGTGGATCCTAGAATGAAGAAGGATGGTAAGGTTACACATCTCATGAAGGGTGTTGTTGAGGACATGTATCAAGTCCTACTCCTGAAGGAGGTTTCGACAACAGACGACTTCATAAATTGGTGCCAGTATACCGAGACAGTCCATCAAAGAAAGAATTACATGCAAGAAGTTTGAACGGCTTCCAAATGTCGATTTCTGTGATGGGGGAAGGAACTGATTTCACAAGCGTTTTTCGTCAGATAGTGAGAGAGGAAGTTCAGAAGGCACTTGGATTGCACGGCGAACAAAGAAACGAGACGCTTCAAGAGATCACATGGGAGAAAGTGGAACAGACATTGAACCCAATCTCTCGTCCTTCATTTCCCTTTAAAACGATGAAAAAGTCGAGGCCTAGGTGAAGTTACGTTCCTACAATGCCGCATGGGGAGCTTGTTTGGGCATCAAGGAAGAATGACGTCTGGAGGACTCAGGATAACCAACCAGTATGTTTTCACTGCGGACGACCGGGACATGTAGTGCACTATTGTCGAGAAAGGCGGCGGATATCTGATGACGCCCGCGCCAGAAGAGAGTAGACCGATATCAGCCGACGCCAACTCCGGGACGACGAAGATGAACAAGAATATGTGGGTGCAGGACGACGTAGGTCACCATCGCCGCAAGCTAGCCGCTGGAGAGGACGCTCCCCAACACGCCGATCAAGGTCTCCATCGCCGTTTAGAAGCTCCAGCCGATCACCTAGCCACGGCAGCCTGGAGAACTAAACGGTGCGACCTTCCTTGGGACCGCCGAAGAGAAAAATCCTCCACCCTCGATCACTACAAAAATGATAGGAAACTACGTCGATATCCTCATGGATGACCGACCAGCCCAAGCTATTGTCGATTCTGGAGCATCATATTCAGTCATTTCGGAGAAGTACCGTTGCCAGTCGCTGAAAACCATATTCGTCGACAACAAAACATCTATGCTGAAGGTGGCTAATAGGAAATATGTAAAACATACAGGAAGATATGTTATTCGTGTGGGAATAAGAGACCATACACAGCCCTTAGAATTCATCTTCTTTATAGAGTGTAGTCATGACGTCAATCTCGGATGAGACTTCTGGAAAGCTTCTCAGGCAATTGTAGACGGTGGTCGCTTGAAAACAATGCTAGGCGAGATGAGATACTGTGTACAAGAAGTTCCGAATCCGAGTGTGTGGAGACTATGTGTGCTGGATGAAGTGATCGTTTCTACAGTTAGCGATAGAAAGGTAACTGTCACGTGTCATCCCATGCATTAACCCATGAATCTTGTAGTTGAATGTAAGAGAAGCATACCACTGAAGAATAATTTCATTATCCCAGCCTCTCGCGTCTCGTTTAACAACGGATTCGGTGAATTGTGAATAGTTAACTATCACCGAGAACAGCAGATCCTTCCAAGACGCATGTACGTAGCAAACGCTGAGCATTTAATTGCTGAACAGTTGAGCGTCATAGAAACCTCCCATGCCGAGTCTGTGGGTGAAATTGGCACTACCACTACGAGACAAGATCTTCTAGCTCGACTAGCACCACTAAGGAACAACAGAAGAAGCTACTTGCCATTCTTCAAGAGTTCTCTGAATGCTTCAATCCACAGGTGAACGGCAAATTAGACAAATCGACCCTGAAGCACCGGATTTGCACTGGAGACCATTAAACAGTAAACTAAAGAGCATACCGCGCGCCAGCAACGGAATGTCGAATAATTCGGGACGAGGTAGAGAAAATGATGAAGAATGCCATCATTCAGTCTTCGCAGAGCCCATGTTAGTCACCAGTGGTTCTCGTCAGGAAGAAGGATGGCAGTTGGCGATTTTGTATTGAATACAGGAAACGTAATAAGATAACTAAAAAGGACGTTTACCCCCTTCCATTAAATGACGATACACTAGATTGCCTGAAGGGGGCTAAGTTTTTCTCAACCATGCACTTGTACTCTGGATACTGGCAAATCGAAGTAGATGAGGCTGATCGTGAGAAAATTGCAATCCTCATCCCTGAGGGCCTGTATGAGTTTAAAGTAATGCCGTTTGGTTTGCGTGATGCCTCAGCAACTTTTAAACGGATGATGGATAATCTTCTAAGTCACCTGAAGTGGACAATGTGCCTTTCTTATTTAGATAACATTATAATGTTCTCAAGGACATTTTATGAACACGTAAAAAGATTGATGGCCGTTCTTAAGTGTCTCCAACAAGGCGGACTCAAACTTAATCCATGAAAACGTCTCTTTGGAGTAAAAGATATCAAAATACTCGGACAACATGTGTCAGTTGAAGGTGTGCGGCCAGACCCAGAAAAGGTGAGATCTGTAACGGAATTTCCTATTCCTAAAAGTATTAGAGATATGAGATTCGTCGGATTATGTTCTTATTGCCGTCGTTTTATCAAAAACTTTCGTATCAAAGCCAGGCCACCCCAACAGTTGCTAAAAACCGACGCTAAATTTATATGGGGTGGTGCTCAACAAGATGCTTTCAATGTGCTGCGAAAAGCTTTGACAACTGATCCTGTACTTGGTCTGTATGATGAGATAGCAGCTACAGAACTACACACAGATGCCAGAGGGTATGGGATCGGTGCTGTTCTGGTGCAAATTTCGGATGTAAAAGGGAAGGTTGTAGCCTATGCTTCTAGGACAATTACAAAAACCGAGAGGAACTACTCAACTACAGAAAGAGAATGTCTGCTGTGATCTGGGCCATGTGCAAATTTCGACGTTATCCTTATGGAAGGACATTCACAGTTGTTACAGACCATCATTCAGTTTGTTGGTTGACAGGTCTTAAGGAACCAACAGGACGACTTACCAGGTGGGCACTACGTCTTCAAGAGTATGACATTACCATAGTGTACAAAAGGGGAAGAAAACAACAAGATGCCAACTGTCTCTTAGGAAACCCTGTGCAAGACCATCAAGACTTTGATGAAGATTGTGACTGTCTCGCTGCACTCCAGGATCTCTGTGCTGAGCTGAAGAACGATGCAGGGATATCTCAAATTAACCCTCTGGCCAGGTTTATTTAGGAGTGCCAGTCACTATGTGTAGCGCTGTCGAGTGTCCCAGAGGAGAAAGGCAGTTCCTCAGAAACCACCTGGCCGACTCATACCAATTCCACCAGCAGAGACGCCTTTACAGCGTGTTGGGATTGACCTCCTCCGACGATTTCCAACGCCTGATAGTGGCAATAGATGGATTATTGTTTGAACCGATTATCTGAAAAGCTGTGCCATTACAAAAGCGTGAAAACAGCCGAAGCATTCGAGGTAGCCAAATTCATCGTGGAAGACATTGTATTAAAACACGGTGCTCTAAGGACGTTAATTACGGATCGAAGGGAAGTTTTTCAATCGAATCTTGTGACATTGATAAACCGTTGGTGCAACATTACTCATCACATGACGACTGCTTACCATTCGCTATCTAACTGGCTTAATGAACGCCTTATTAAGACCTTGGCCGACATGCTATCAGTGTTCTTCGATGTTGAGCAGAACAACTGGGATGAGGTGCTACCTTTCGTGACGTTTGCCTACAATACCGCCAAACAAGACACAAAAGGTTTTACGCCATTTTTCCTGGTACATGGGCGTGAGGCGACCACGACGATGGGCACTGTGTTTCCGTTACACACTGATTACGTGGACGACGACTACATCGGTCAGGTGTTAACGAGAGCCGAGGAAGCTCGGCAGTTAGCTCGACTCCGCACGCTGCAGACTCAAGAAAACGATCGCCGAAAGTATGACGCGAGCCACTGCCCTTTTGTCTACCAGCCTTGTGACCTCGTCTGGATCTTCACTCGTTTTCGGAAGGTTGGCCTATCTGGGAAGCTCCTCAGGCGCTATTTTGGACCTTAGAAGGTTGTAAAACAGTTGTCTGATGTTACTTATGGAGCTGAAGATTTCGACTCCGACAAGGGACGACGAAAGATACGGTTGATGTCCTTAGAATGAAGTCCTAAAAGGATCCAACAGCCCAGGGTAAATTCCAAGCTCCAGCGACAGACAACAAGCGGAAAGGTGACGAAGAGCGTAGCGGCAAAGGAAGTTCTAAGAAGATCACCACCAGGGTGACCATCAGTCATCGGGAGTCGGAGTGTGCAGGACCTATGACTTATTCCCAGACTAGGAGGACGTAACACCGAGACGCTGTTCTCTTAAGGAGGGAGCAATGTCGCAGAATAAGCTGAGTGGCACAGTTACCGTGGTGTAGTGGTTATGATACTAGACTGTTGCATGGATGATCGTGAGTTCAAAACTCACCTGAACTGTAAATTTCTAATTTCCATATGCGGTTAGAGTACATTCTACACGTATCCAAAAATGTCAAGAATCATTGTACTGGAATGTTCTGGCTCAAATGGCTCTGAGCACTATGGGACTTAACTTCTGAGGTCATCCGTCCCCTAGAACTTAGAACTACTTAAACCTAACTAAGCTAAGGATATCACACACATCTATTCCCGAGGCAGGATTCGAACCTGAGACCGTAGCGGTCGCGCGGTTCCAGACTGTAGTGCCTAGAATGTTCTATAACTGTATATATAGCGTATGTGTTCTGGCCGGAGGCGGTTCGCTCCACTCTCTTTGAAACGTCCCCTTAGAAAAATTATACATGACTTTGCTTAAACTGACACACAATATCTTTTAGCGCAACGCAATCTGACTGTCAGTAATGCCTACAAAAGAATGGCCCTAACTAACATTAACCTATACCTTTCACAAATCACTTACCTCACAAAAATCTTCGTTACTCGAACTACTGCAATACAGCGAGCGCCACTACTGCCAGCTAAATAAAAGATATATATATATATATATATATATATATATATATATACACTTACTTATCGCAAAGCTTTCTGACGTCGTTTCTTCCATACTTCTTTCATTCGTTCTCCATGTTTTCTTTTTCTTTCTTCTGTCCATTTTGTTCCTGGTCTCTTTAGTGCTTCCTTCTCCGACAATACATTCCACTTTTCCACCTTATTTCTAAAAGTTTTTCTATCTTTGACATCTTTAAGTTCAATATTTGCTTTTTGTAAATCTAATTTTACTTGGCTAATCCATGGTGTTGTTGATTTGACTTTTTCTATGTAAGTGAGAATTCTGTTGGTGAGTCGTGTGGGGGGAAGTGTAGTGACATGTCCATAAAATTTTAATCTTCGCCTTCTTATGTCTGCTGCCAGGTTTGATATAGTTCCTGTGGTTCTTCTTGATTGTATCCGGTATCCTTCTTCTGTTAATTTTAGACCTAAAATCTTTCTCATAATTTTTCGTTCTTCTTTTAGTATTTTTTCTAAATCACATTTTGTGTGGAGTGTGAGCGTTTCACTAGCATATAGTGCTGCTGGCTTAATTACTGCGCAGTAGTGTCTGATTTTTGTGTTCGAGGAGATGCATTTTTTATTGTATATTTCATGTGTCATACCATATGCTCTCTTCATTTTCTGTTGTCTGATCTTCTGTGCAACTTTCTCTCCTCCGGTTGGCTCCAAAATTTCACCTAGGTATTTAAAATGATTTACTCTATTTATTTTTCCATATTTTGTGTTCAAACTGTGTATATGGAATTTTGTACAGAAAAATTCTGTCTTTTGAAACGAAATTTGTAAACCTACTTTATCCGCGCATTCCTTAAGGATCTCTATTTGTTTTGTGGCGATTTCTTCATCATCTGCAAGTATGGCCAAGTCGTCCGCGAATGCTAAACAAGATATCTCCACGTTGTCTTTGGTTCTACCAAGATGGATTGGTTTCCAGTAGGATTGATTTTTTAATTCTTTTTCCCATTCCTTAATGACTTTATCCAGGACTATATTAAACAAAAGTGGAGATAGCCCGTCACCTTGACGTACTCCAGTTTTTATGAGAAAAGGTTCAGAGATTTCTCCCCTGAATTTAACTTTAGATACAGTGTCTGTCAGTGATTCTTTGATAAGCCTTAGTGTTTTGGAGTCAAGTCCAAGTTCCTCTAAAATGTTAAACAAAGATTGCCGGTCAATTGAGTCATAGGCTTTCTTAAAATCTACAAATGTACAAATTATGGGGGCATTTCTAATTGCTTTGTGTTTTAATATTGTCTTTAAATTAAATATTTGTTCTATGCATGAGCGACCGGGGCGGAAGCCTGATTGATAATCACCAATTTGGCATTCCAGCTGCTCTTGTGTTCTTTTCAGCAGGCATGTTGAGAGAATTTTGTAGGTGACTTGTAAAAGTGAGATTCCCCTGTAGTTATTGACATTTGTTCTGTCTCCTTTTTTATGTAACGGGTGAATAAGGGCACATTTCCACTCCTCTGGTAATTTTTCTGTTTCCCATATTTTTGTTATTATTTTTGTGAGCTCTTGCAACGTCTTTGGTCCTAGGTTTTTTAATAGCTCTGCAACAATGCCATCTTCGCCAGATGTTCTATTATTTTTTAAGTTTTTAATGTGACATTTGATTTCTTCCTGTGTTGGTGGTAATGAATCCGGTTGAGCGTTGGCACAGATTTCTTTGGGAAACCTTAAATTAGGTTCTGGGCAATTTAGTAGGTTAGAAAAATATTGAGCCAATACTTGACAGTTTTCCTGGTTTGTTAGGGCTAATTTACCATCTGGTTTTCTGAAACATAAATTTTGAGGGATATATCCTCGTATTTTATCTGCGAAAGTTCTGTAGAAGTCTTTTGTATTATAGTTTTGGAAATTTTCTTCTATGGCATCCAGTTGTGCCTTTGTGTACTTCCTTTTTGCTTGCCTAATAGATTTTGAAACCTGTTTTCTAACCTCGTTAAATAAATGTAGACTTTCTTGTGATTTTTTACTGTTATATTCTTGAAATGCATTTTTTCTCCTTTCCAATGCATTTTCACAGTCCGAATCCCACCAAGGGTGTTTGAATATCTTTTTCAAGGGAATAGTTTCCTTAGCTATTCGCGTGATTTGAGAATGAAATTCTTCCCATGTGTTTGCCTTTTCCTTCTCCCATTCTTCTTTTACTTTAGATTCTTTAATCTTCTTGGTGTCATATTTCTGTATTTCTGTTTTCTTCTGATGACTTCTTCGTGCTGTAAACTTGATTTTAATTCTAGTTAGGTAATGGTCTGAATCAATGTTTGCTCCTCTGCGTTCTTGGACGTCGTAAATTTCTTTTTGTACTGGGTATGAAATCGCCACATGATCTATTTGAAACTCGCTAATTTGTTGTATAGGAGATCTCCATGTCTTTTGTTTTCTTGGACATTTTCTTAGAGATGTTGACATTATCTTCAGGTTTTTCTGCTTACATAGTTCGACGAGCCTTGTACCATTTTTATTGGTAAATTTATGTGCAGGATATTTGCCTACGGTTTTTTGGTGGATTTTCTCTCTACCCATTTGGGCATTAAAATCGCCGAGTAGAACTTTTGTATCATCTTTTGGAATCCTGGCCATTATATTCTCCAAATTTTCCCAGAACTTTTCTGTTTCTATGGGGTTTTTCTTGTTGTCTCCGTTTGTGGGAGCATGAACATTAGCCATTGTGTATGTTTTGTTGGCACATTGTAAGCGCATCGTCATTATCCTATTATTTACGGGAGTAACTTCCTTGATGGAGCTGAGCACGCTCTTGTGTATGATAAACGCCATCCCGAGATGGGGGGCTCCTCTTCCGATTCGTTTATCCGTCTTGCTCTTAAAGATGCGATAGTTGCCATAATCTGATGTTTCTTCATCTGTAAAACGTGTCTCCTGTAAAGCTAGTATTACTATCTTTTGCTTTTCAAGTTCTGTTGTAAGGTTTAGAAGTTTTCCTGGTTGGATTAATGTATTTATGTTAAAGGTTCCAATGTATGTAGGTGTTTTAAGTGGAAGTTTGCCAGAGAGCTCCGACTTTCTCTGATGTAATCGTGTAAGTCCAGGTACCCCAGAATCCGAATTCCTGGTTGCCATCTGTTGATGGGTGGATTGGTTACCACCTGGGGTAATGTTGTTATTACTTGCACGAGTCATACTTGCTTGTAATCAAGTTGGTCCAGTGTTTCCACTGGGTGTTTAGAACCAGGGATTGTTAGTTCCTGGAGCAGTATGACCAGCCGCACATTGTGTGAACAGACGCTGACCAGGATGCCGATGGTTCCCACTTCAGACGCGTCCTGGATTTGGGTGTTGACGGTGCTTATTGTAATGGCGGCACTTACTCGCCATGACACAGCAACGTGTTCGGGTTCTGTGGTCTTTGAATGAGTGTGACCCTTGCCAAAAGTCACACTCTCACACCCTCGTGATGCTGCCGCCTCGGTCCGGGACTGCTTATTTGGGTTTCCCCTTATTTATTTATTTATTTATTTATTTAACCTGGCAAGATTAGGGCCATCAGGCCCTCTCTTACATCTAACCAGGCATTCTACTTATTTTACATTCATATGTTTTAGTAGGCATGTTAAACTACATCTAGTACAAAAAGTGAAATAAACAATTTGAAAGGTACACCTGGAAAAATACATACATATAGAGTTTATATTCTTAGATCACAAGTACTGTTATAATTAGACATTATTGAACAGACAGATTTGAGATAGGAGTGCTGGCAGCAGGGAGTATGAGGGAGACTCATGGTGAAGGGAGGAGAAGAATAGAGAGACATGATGAAACATAATTAAGGAAATATAAAGGAAAAGAATATTGCGTGGCTAATAGAGATGGATGAAGAGGAAGGCATCTCAGGAGCAACATAGGAGACGCTAGCTTTGCTATTTGCCAGATGAGGGGATTGTCCTTGTACATTAATTTTGTGGAGAACTTTATAAGGATGATAGTAGGAAATGCTTCAACTTCTTCTTAAAAGCAGCAGGAGATTGAATTTTGCGCAAGGTAAGGGGCAGTTTGTTCCAGAGGCGGACAGCGGCAACTGAGAAGGAGTTTGCAAAAGTTTTTGTTTTGTGAGTGGGCACAGTTAGGATACCAAATAAGAGTGACCTCGTGTTTCGATTATGATGACATGACAGGTTTTTAATCTCTGAAGCAAGGTACTGGGGTGTTTGCGCCTCGAGGAGTCGGTGGAGTAGACATAGAGTGTGGTAGTCGCACAATTTGTCCGGCCGCAGCCACCCTAGCTGGGAGTATGAAGCACTAACATGATCGTATCGGCGAATGTTGCAGGTGTAACGCACACAGGCATTCATGGTTAGCTCTAGCCGTCTTTTGTTTTCACTGCTCATGCCTTGTTGAATCACATCACAATAGTGGAGGTTCGGTAGAACGAGTGCTTGCACGAGCTGGCGTTTCAAGTCCTGTGGAAATATGTTCCGAAACTTTTTGAGAGCATAGAGACAAGCAGACGTCTTTCGGCACACTGCGACTGTATTCTCCGCCCAGTTGAGATGCTCATCCAAAGTTACACCCAAGTTCTTCACTGTTTTCTGATATGGTATTGGAGTACCGTCGAGCAGAATAGGAGGTAGCCGTTCGCGGAAATCTGAACTTTTTAATTTCTGATGGGCTATTAAGATTACTTGCGTCTTTTTTGCATTTAGTTTAAGCCCCAGGTTTTTCGCCCATGTCACTACTGAAGACAGATCATCATTCATCTGAGCGATTGCAGTGTTTACATCTTCAGGTCTGACGCTTAGGTAGAGCTGGAGGTCGTCGGCATAGAAATGATACTTACAGGAGGACAGAACCGATGAAATATCGTTGACATATAAAGAAAACAAAAGTGGTCCTAAGACTGATCCTTGTGGCACTCCCGAGGAAACATGTTTCCAGGAAGATTTTTCATTTACGCAGACAACACATTGCTGTCTGTCTTTTAAGTAGCTTTCAAACCATCTCATTGCACTTTCAGAGAAATTAAGCTGTTGCATTTTTCTGAGCATTATGTCAAAGTTAACAGTGTCAAAAGCTTTGCTGAAGTCCAGTAGCGTCAATATTGTTGCCTTTCGATTGTCGATGGCATATTTCAGGTCATCAGTTACTTTAATTAGAGCAGTGTTTGTGCTGTGATGTTTACGGAAACCGGATTGAAATTTGTCATATAGGCTGAATTCATGCAAGTGTTCAGTGATTTGGTCATGAACAATATATTCAAGTGCTTTGGAAACAGCAGGCAGTATGCTAATTGGTCGGTAATAACTAGGCAGTTGCGGGTTTTCGATCTTAGGGATGGGTCGAATTAGGCTTCTTTTCCATGCAGTGGGATATATTCCGTTCACGAGGGAAAAATTAAATATGTCAGTTAAGACAGGCACTAAGATATCGGCAACATTCTTAATCATGGTTATACCGATACTGTCGTTGCCTATTGCATCAGAAGAGATTCTCATTATTGCTTTTCTTGCCGTATTTGTTGTTACATGTTTTAGATGGAAGGTATCGTTGATAGTTATCCTGTTTAGGGATTCTTGTGGACGGTAATTATCAGCTGTGCTGGTATTCAGAGGTGCAGAGAAGAATTCATTTAATTCGTTAGCTGACACATGAAAAGTGGTTTCCGATTTTGCCTTTCCGACCCCCAAGCTACGGAGATTCTTCCATAGAGTCGTGGGCGTCAGATCGCTGCATACAAGGGAGCGAGCGTGCCTGATTTTAGCATTGCGAATGCATTGTTTCACTCTGTTCCGTAGCTTTCTATATTCTTCGAAACGCTCGGGTTTCGGATCTGCCTTGAAACGCCTGTGGGCAGCATCCCTATTAGTCATCATTTGACGTAATTCAGCTGTCAGCCATGGAGCAGGAGATTTTCTTACACGGATTGTGCGCACAGGTGCATGTTTGTCATAGAGGGCAGTGAGTTTATCACCAAGTTCATTAATTTTGCCGTCGATTGTGGGTTTTCTGATTATTTGATGCCATGAGATTTCTGAGCAATCGGCTGTTAGAGCGTCAAGGTCAATACGTTTCATGTTCCTACAAGTTATGTAATGCGATTTGATCCTTGGGGGCTGCACAGAGTAGGCCAGGAATATTACATCATGTGCTGAGAGACCAGGGGCCGATGTTTGACCAACATCTCTTACTTTGTCAGTCTGTTTCGTTGCGATTACGTCTATAAGAGTATGACTGTGCGCCGTATGGTGTGTAGGTTGTAATGGAAGAATGTTCATGCTATTGCAACTAAACAGTCTTCTTAGGTTTATTGCGGAGGGAGTGTCTCTTAGCAGGTCTATGTTCAAGTCACCCATTACGATGACATGTTCGTATTGACACTGAAGTGAATGTAATTCCGACTGGAAGGAACTCATTGAGCTTATTTTTGGCGGCTTGTACACGACGCCAGTCAAGAATTTCCGACTTTGTATATTTATTTCAATGAACATGAATTCAGCCTCTTTTTCTTCAGCAGGATTTGACGTACATAAGACTTTCGCTTTGAGATCTGTTCGTATATACGCGCCGACGCCGCCACCTCGCTTTTTTGATCTGTCTGCCCTAAGAAATGTGTACCCTGGGAGATGAATAGATGCAGAGGATATGTGTGGTTTCAACCACGTTTCGGATAAGAGGATTACGTGGTAGTTTAGTTGGTTGAAGGGGAGGCTAAGTTCTTCGTAATGTGCAGGTAAAGACTGGATGTTGCAGTGAGCTGCTAAAAGCTCTGACGCGTTCCGCTGGGCAGCCTGAACTAGGGTGGCAGACTGGTTTGTCCCTTTGTTAGGCACTACCTGCCGCAAGGGGCACTGGCCGCTGCTTCCGCCAAGTGACATAACACAGGGGTGTCCGAGATTTTGCGCGCCCTGTGTGTGACACCGCGAGTGCCGAAAGAAAGGCGACTGCTAGAGATTTCCTGAGGTTGAGGGAGTATAGAAAATGGATTTAGGGTGGAAATAAGGGAAAAGGGAGTGATTTAAGAGGCCGATGCTGCCAGCAGAGAGAAGTAAGCTTAATATTTAATAGATTATCGTAGGAAGCTAGAATTAAATTGAAATTTACTAAAGTGATGCTGGTAGTGATTATCGTAGGAAGCTACAATTAGATTGAAATTTGCTACAGTGATACTGATAGTGATTTTTGGTGATTAATGAACTAAAGGAGAAACTAATAATTGCAATAGAACTAATTCAGAACGGAAGAGAATAAACTGAGAAAATGAAAAAAGTATTAGCAGTAACTAAAATTAAGTAATGGTTAGAGCTACAGACACAAAAAAATAGTGAAAAGTTAATACAGTTACAAAAACAATTAGTTGAAGGTACAAATATAGGTATAATTAAAATATTAATAACATTACAAGAATATATCTGAGTATAGGGCTGTTACAATTTGCAAATGGTGTTAAGTTTGCACTTTTGGCTCGAGTAGCTTCACTTAATACTATTCAGTTCTGTCATGTTTGTGACTGTCTTCTTTCCAGCTGCTGTCTTAATGATTACTCTGCCATCCTGAGTCCACACATTCTGAAGACCGAAATGGGATATGGCACTGTTTAAAATCTTTAGCCGTTCGTGTGTCAGATCTTCCCTTATTGTAAGCCCTGTCCTTGCTAACTTCTTCTTCTGGGTAAAGATCTCTGCAGCTGTCCACCATATCTGATGGATTGTTCGCTATCCGCCACCTGCGACCCGCCCTATACCTGAGGCTCGGATAGGGTATTGAAATAAGAACACCATGAATTCATTGTCCCAGGAAGGGGAAACTTTATTGACACATTCCTGGGGTCAGATACATCACATGATCACACTGACAGAACCACAGGCACATAGACACAGGCAACAGAGCATGCACAATGTCGGCACTAGTACAGTGTATATCCACCTTTCGCAGCAATGCAGGCTGCTATTATCCCATGGAAACCATCGTAGACATGCTGGATGTAGTCCTGTGGAACGGCTTGCCATGCCATTTCCACCTGGCGCCTCAGTTGGACCAGCGTTCGTGCTGGACGTGCAGACCGCGTGAGACGACGCTTCATCCAGTCCCAAACATGCTCAATGGGGGACAGATCCGGAGATCTTGCTGGCCAGGGTAGTTGACTTACACCTTCTAGAGCACGTTGGGTGGCACGGGATACATGCGGACGTGCATTGTCCTGTTGGAACAGCAAGTTCCCTTGCCGGTCTAGGAATGGTAGAACGATGGGTTCGATGACGGTTTGGATGTACCGTGCACTATTCAGTGTCCCCTCGACGATCACCAGTGGTGTACGGCCAGTGTAGGAGATCGCTCCCCACACCACGATGCCGGGTGTTGGCCCTGTGTGCCTCGGTCGTATGCAGTCCTGATTGTGGCGCTCACCTGCACGGCGCCAAACACGCATACGACCATCATTGGCACCAAAGCAGAAGCGACTCTCATCACTGAGGACGACACGTCTCCATTCGTCCCTCCATTCACGCCTGTCGCGACAACACTGGATGCGGGCTGCACGATGTTGGGGCGTGAGCGGAAGACGGCCTAACGGTGTGCGGGACCGTAGCCCAGCTTCATGGAGACGGTTGCGAATGGTCCTCGCCGATACCCCAGGAGCAACAGTGTCCCTAATTTGCTGGGAAGTGGCGGTGCGGTCCCCTACGGCACTGCGTAGGATCCTACGGTCTTGGCGTGCATCCGTGCGTCGCTGCGGTCCGGTCCCAGGTCGACGGGCACGTGCACCTTCCGCCGACCACTGGCGACAACATCGATGTACTGTGGAGACCTCACGCCCCACGTGTTGAGCAATTCGGCGGTACGTCCACCCGGCCTCCCGCATGCCCACTATACGCCCTCGCTCAAAGTCCGTCAACTGCACATACGATTCACGTCCACGCTGTCGCGGCATGCTACCAGTGTTCAAGACTGCGATGGAGCTCCGTATGCCACGGCAAACTGGCTGACACAGACGGCGGCGGTGCACAAATGCTGCGCAGCTAGCGCCATTCGACGGCCAACACCGCGGTTCCTGGTGTGTCCGCTGTGCCGTGCGTGTGATCATTGCTTGTACAGCCCTCTCGCAGTGTCCGGAGCAAGTATGGTGGGTCTGACACACCGGTGTCAATGTGTTCTTTTTTCCATTTCCAGGAGTATATATATCAGTCCATGATATCCAATATTACAGATTTACTCTTTCTGGTGGACACACGTCCAGATCGTCCGCTCTCAAAATTCCGCCATCTCTCTCCCCACATCCACCACTGCTGGCGGCTCACCTCCAACTGCGCAACGCTACGCGCTGTTAACATCCAACTGCCGAACACTACAACGGCCAACAACAATGCAAACCAGCCACAGACTGCACACAGCACAGCCAGTGATTTTCATACAGAGCGATATTTGGCGTTACCAATATAGAAAACCTAAACAGCCTACTTATATCTTGTATGTGCAAGTGCTGAATAAACCTTCGTTAAGTGAAGTTAGTGTTCGTTTTTCATCTAATTACACCTTCTTCTACTTGACGATACTGCTAAAAATTGAAATTCAGTCGAAATATATGTACCTTTAGAGCCATTAAGCAAAAAGCGTGCTCTGTCACTGTATGCGCAGCACGAAATTTTCCTTGTGGCAGCCAAAAGCGTATGGGCGTGTCTCTTGTAAAATACTTCACTTGGTCTCGAGTATTCTCTAAAGTATGCAGATTGCAGCTATTGTGTTACAAAATAGAGAACGAAATAGTACTGTTATCAGGAGTTTGCAAAATTTTGTGGCCTCCCCTAGCTGTAAAGATCGCTGAATTCGATTCTTGGCCTCCAGGCCCAGAACCAGAAAAAACTGCGGAAAATTAGTAACTCTGCATGTGTGCCTCAAAATAAGAAATAGCCACCTCCTTTCTTGGTGGGGCGTCATGTTTAAAGAGGCTACGAATTTCTCTTCCCCTTTCCGTTCCTTCAATGCCTTTTTATTATATAACGATAGTAGGCATTGACTGAAGGGAAACAGCGATGGTTAAAATTAAGAACAGCCACATGTCACACTCAGTATTTTTCATTGGCCGGCTTCGCTCAAGTCAACAAGAATATTGTGATAAACTATACAATTTACGCTATGGAGGAGACCAAGTGTTGCAATATAGTGTCTAAGGCGCTCAGCCTGACCGGGTTGTCTCCAAACACATCTCTGACAATTGTCTGGTTAAAGGCGTATGTGACACTCGTACATGAAGAGAACGTGATGCCAATTCTGAGCGGTCCATTGGGCATGTTGTGGGGCCCATCTGTACCGCGCTGCATGGTGCCGTGGTTGCAAAAATGGACCTCGCCATGGACGTAGGGAGTGAAGTTGAGAATCATGCAGCCTTTTCAGCACAGTTTGAGTCGTAACACGAATCCCTGTGTCTGCACGAAAAGCATTATTGAAGATGGTGGCGTTGCTGTCAGGGTTCCTCCGAGCGGTTATCCACTGCAGTGGTAGCCCTTGGGCGTCCTGAGCGCGGCATGTCTTCGACAATTCTTTTCTCTCTGTTTCTCCTCCATGTCCGAACAACATCACTTTGGTTCACTCCGAGACGCCTGGACACTTCCCTTGTTGAGAGCCCTTCCTGGCACAAAGTAACAATGCGCACGCAATCGAAACGCGGTATTGACCGCCTAGGCATGGTTGAATTCTACATCTACATACATACTCCGCAAGCCACCTGACGGTGTGTGGCAATTACAGACAACAAGAGCCGTGTACCTCCTTCCTGGTGGAATCACTGGAACTGATCGGCTGTAAGACCCCCTCCGTCTAATAGGCGCTGCTCATGCATGATTATTTACGTCTTTGGACAGATTCAGTGACATCTCTGAACAGTCAAAGGAACTGTGTCTGTGATACAATATCCACAGTCAACGTTTATTTTCAGGAGCTCTGGGAACCGGGGTGATGCAAAACTTTTTTGATGTTTCTATTACGAATCCAACGGCCTTGCCCCACGCATTCAAGGGGGAGTGGATTTGGAGGAGGAGACCAACTGCTAGGTCATCGGTCTCATCGGATTAGGGAAGGATGGGGAAGAAACTCGGCTGTGCCCTTTCTGAGGAACCATACTGGCATTTTCCTGAAGCGATTTAGGGAAGTCACCGAAAACCTGAATCAGGATGGCCAGACGCGGAATTAAACCGTCGTCCTCCCGAATGCGATTCCAGTGTGTTAACCATTACGCCACCTCTCTCGGTCTCATTCGAAATCTGATCTTCATAGTGAAGGGATGACGTGTTAGTGGGGACCAGCCAGTGACCCAAGCCAAAGAGGAAAAAGGCTGTTAGACTTGAAAGTAAGTATCTACTATAATTATAATTATCAGTATTGTTATTAATATTGTATTATATTTATGGTTTTCTATGGTTCCAGCGTTGCCCGCCCCTGATCTGGGTGTAATGGAGCTTCTTCGCGAGGACACTCCTTTTTTCCTGTGTCCTAGCAGCAACAACTTATAGATGGTCTTCCTTATTTGCTGGACCTGGTTTATTCTACTATACTGTACTGCCACGGCAGCAGCAGCAACCATTGAACCTACCTCACTCACAGCACTGCAGGCAAGTCCCTCAACAGCACAACTGCTCAACAGCACGTATAACGGGACCATGAGAGTATGTGAACATGTAAATGTAGGAATGTTACCGGACTGTGACTTTTCTGTGGTGACTGAAGTTCAAAAAGTGCAGTGCAACAATACCAATGTTCAACATTCATATTATGAGTGGTAGTAACTGTTTGGTATGATGGGGTATATGATGAATAAGATTAAAGATGAATATGGTCAATCCCATACTCCAACAGAAGCTCAAATCTTAGGACAGAAGGACACCATAGTTCACATGTACAGTGAGGCAGTGTTAGGATTAACACTAGGGGCGCAAATATACGTTTACAACATTCAAGTGTTGTGAATTTAGATGATATGTATTGTGTATTATTGACTACTACAGAGACACGGTGCCGCTGGCATGCTATGGGTTTGTTGGACATTTAATTAAAAATGTTGTTACTGTGTACCAGTTAGGATAGTGTATCAATGTCAGTATTCCCTCTGTACCACACTGTGTAACTGTAGATCCTGTAAAGTCTGTAGAGGCTGAGTTTAATGAAGGAATTCCTACGTGGGTAATACCACCGATTGGCTTGAATGTGATAAAAGCCAACTAGAAGGCGTCAAGAAGGTTACTGTTTTCAGCATTCTGTGCTGCCATTACGCAATGAAATTTGCACACAAAAAATTTATTAAAACTTCATGCGTTTATTACAAAACTGTTGTTATTTCCAACTCCTATGTCCATCCCATAGCTTCTTAGCACTGCTGTTGCCACCGCCACCGCCATCGCCACCACCCCTGCCACAATTGAGACCGCCACTCCCCACGCCATCGCTGCCACTCCCAATGATGCCGCCGCCACCTCCGATGCCGACGCTGCCGCCGCCAACACTACCTACGACGCAGCATCCCAAATCATCGTAAACATGTAGAAGAGTGTCCGATACGGACATATGTTGAGAGCCGCAGATTCACAGCTTACTCGGAGACAGAGAAGCGAATCCTGTCTGCCCACATGGCTCATGGATTCAAAATGGGTGGACAGCGATACACAGTTGATTCATTAAAGTATGAAATAGGAGTTCATGATAAAATGTAGAGATTGTGGCTTCGTTTGTAGCATCTTAGAAACAACATATACATGCTAATGTGCCAAGTCTACAAGGCAGATTCACAGGAGGAGGACCATCAATCTGCATCATGCATTCTCTTCATAATGTTTATTGCTGAGCTCATGCACAGAAAGCAGAACATATTGAAACTCTTGAGGCAGCAAGCTAAATCTGTGAGAAATATCACAAAGCAAAGGTATAAGCTGTATAGGAAACGTCCAATAGTCTACAGCAGTCCAGCTGCGATGTCTTCCAGGATCCTACAAAATTTCAAAAGCACTTCACAGAAAGTTTATTGTTTCAGCCACTCGATCATGTAATATGCAGTACGCAATCATTACCATCATCATGATGGAAGCCATAGTCATCAAGCTGAATCATCAAAACATATTCAGGAATATCCAGAACGTCATTTTCTTGAACATGCCTAAGTTGTGCAGTCACTGTTTTCCCTCAATAGCGAGGTAATGATGCACACACCAGAAGACATATCATGCAGCCACTCGATCATGTAATATGCAGTACGCTATCATTATCATCATCGTGATGGAAGCCATAGTCCTCAAGCTGAATCATCAAAACATATTCAGGAATATCCAATTACTGCCATCACGTAAGTTAACAATGAGCACTGTCGATCCGTAAATGATCATGTCCTTGTTCATTCTGACAATGAACTAGCAGTAGAGGACAGTATATTCGTCTTTACACTATGACAACAAATATTTTTTTAAAGTTGTATACACTGTTACAAATGATATACATTAATAGCAACAGATAAAAAGTTTTCGCTGTCGTGAGAGAACTGGCAAAGGGTGAAGCTGTCGAGGTACTTAGGAAGTGAGGTGAAGAAGCAGCCACATGTCATGGTAATTATGTTGTTTAAAGTTGGCTATATTTCAAGCAACACTAGCTGTAAACAATTTAGTGTTTGTACGATGCCAGATAGCGAGTTTGATCTGGTACTTGTACTTGAAGGTCCCGAATCATGTGAAGCTTAAGTGATATTATCGACAGATAAATGGTTTTCACTATGCGGTATATCAATGCATAGTTCTGCTTTGTTTCACAGTGAAGTTCACTAGCCGTCAGTAACGCTGGGAGATCACACGGTCTCAGCAGGACGCTTCCATGGTGCAATTTAAATATTTAACAACAAAGAAAGCATACATCTGTAAGAACAGATGTTTCAAGAACTAATGTACACAAGTTATTCTGTAAAGTATGTCGTGCACTGCCGACTAACTTGAGCTGACAATCGTATGTCCACCGATCCTACGAGATATTGTGGAGTATATTGTTGTAGTTAGCCTGACAAGCTCTGTGTCCATAGAAAGAAACCATCACTCAGCTTGACGAGTATGATTTATGTTGTGCTTCTGTGGAAGTATAAATATATGTGACAAGGATGCCAGATACATTCACAGAACTGCGAATGTGTTTTAGCCTTTTCATATACCTAGCAATATGTAAGTGTTCATAAACAAATTTTTAAGAGCTACATGTGTGTGTACTCTGTAAATTACACTATATGCCAATGTGAGCACGCAATCATCGACATGACGGAGTGGACAAAACATCCCCATCAAAGGAGTCTTGTGCTAACCGAATGGTCCTGCAATGCTGCTGGAATCTGAAACAAGCAGAAAAAGAAGGTATTATCACTTTCTGGTAACACACATGCTTTAATTGTTGGACCTTCAGATTATGGAAAGACTAATCTTGTTTTAACACTGTTAGCACATACTGATCGGATCCACTTTGATTATGTATACATTTCTTCAAAAGCCGTGTTTCAGCCAAAATATCAACTATTGCAAGGAGATACTGCATGGTATCGATGAAGAAACGTACACGTCTTTCAGTGGAAGCAGCAATCTTATACTATCTGCAAAAATAAAGGCAGACAGTGTATTCATATTTCAAGACGTCACAGTGGAAAACAAGGATGAAATCCAGAATTACGCCTGCTTAGGTTGCCGTATAGAAGTCGGTATCTTTTATTTGAGCCAGAAATATTGAAGTTACCTGTAGGGCCGACCGCTGAGGCCGAGCGGTTCTAGGCGCTTCAGTCCGGAACAGCACTGCTGCTACGGGTGCAAGTTCGAATCCGGCCTCGGGAATGGATGTGTGTGATGTCCTTAGATTAGTTAGGTTTAAGTAGTTCTAAGTCTAGGGGACTGATGACCTCAGATGTTAAGTCCTATAGTGCTTACAATCATTTGAACCTTTATTTTCTTTTTTTTTTTTTTTTAACCTGTAGAAGTTGGTCAGGAATAAAGGAAATCTTCTTACCAACTTCAAGCAGGACAATCTGAATTGAAAGCGTATTTATCAAGCTCATGTTGACATGTCATTCAGCGAATGCATCACCACATGCAGTGATTGCTGAAATAACTTGCAGTATAACTGTTTAGCTACTGATCAAACGAGGAACTTGAATGAAGACTGATACAGCCGAAGCTTCGATGAGATTCTACTTAAATCCCAGTGTACCAAAATGTAACTGTCTCAGTATATTGTAGACTATGGAGAAATTTACATGTATGCAATGGTCTCATTCTGATGGCATGAAGCAGAAACCAAACATACGTTTATAAAGCAACAGAAAAATCGAGACAATCAATGCAAAATTAACGGATTTGTGTTAGTGATGTTAAGGCAGCAGCTGTATAAGGCGAGTCTCAGATGAACCAGCTGAACAATGGAATCCAGCGAAGTGAGCAAGCAATCAACCCAATGGAACTGGATAGCAGCAACCACAAAAAGTGGATCTCAGATTTGGTTGTCCAATGATAGAAGACAATCACGCAATGAGGCAACAAAAGCAAAGATAAATAAAACTCTTTTTAGTGAATGTTAAGGTCCTAAAACGTTAGCTGGGGTAAAAAAATCTCCTCCTGTAAATACCATGGAAAGAAAAGCGCAAGAAAAAGGCAATGAACTCAATGTAATAAATCGAAAGATCGACGAGCTTAAGAAAAGCGTGTATAACTCTGTATAAGATGTGTAGTATCTCGAAATGTGATCAGTACGCGACAGCATGTAAACAAAACGCTGAGTCGTTGAAGTGCAGAGAGCTATTCATCTGAAACTACAAGTCTTAGAAGTGGGACAACTGGAGTATAAACCACATTTCACTGAAATGTTTGGACCAGTAACAGGAAGTATTAAAAGGCTCTCACACATGGCAGCGTATGGTGGTGAATGAAGAGAAGGAGAAGAAAAAGAAGAAGAAGAAGAAGAGGGTGAAGTATAAGTTTGTACTATCACCGATTTCATCAACTGACACAGCGATAGCTAATTAAATACAACAAATATAGGCTCAGTTAAAATCAACCGTAATTGCTGGGAACACTGCCTATATGCTTAATGCAGGACACCGTACACTGTGGAGACAGGAAGTCTCAGTGGACAGCCAGTTCTGTGGAGCTAATAGTCCTAAAAGTTTGTACCCCATGAAGTATTTGCTGAAACAGAAGAAATCATATGCTGAAATACTACGTATGACTAACGCACATTGGCAACGCTCCCAAAGGATGACTAAAAACGGCAAAGATTAGGAAACACATTTACTTCATTACACCAGCGTTAAATAGTGTACACAAAGAAGGGTGATGACATTAACACTTTGCATGAAAAGTTGAATATGTTATGTCTGGAGTATATATACTTACGTCGCATTACTGTTCGTTTATGGAGCATCACCTGCGACCAGCTTTGCGAAAGAAGCGGTGACCCTTTCTGCGGAACCCACTCATCATTTTGCACGAAAATGCGCGGGCACATACAGCGCAGGCTGTCGCTGCTGTGTTGGGTTCAAATGGTTCAAATGGCTCTGAGCACTATGGGACTTAACATCTATGGTCATCAGTCCCCTAGAACTTAGAGCTACTTAAACCTAATTAACCTAAGGACATCACACAACACCCAGTCATCACGAGGTAGAGAAAATCCCTGACCCCGCAAAGGAATAGAAAAGCAACTGGAATCACTCAACAGAGGAAAGTCCACTGGACCTCACGGGATACCAATTCGATTCTACACAGAGTACGCGAAAGAATTTGCCCCCCTTTTAACAGCCGTGTACCGCAAGTCTCTAGAGGAACGGAAGGTTCCAAATGATTGGAAAACAGCACAGGTAGTCCCAGTCTTCAAAAAGGGTCGTCGAGCAGATGCGCAAAACTATAGATCTATATCTCTGACGTCGATCTGTTGTAGAATTTTAGAAGATGTTTTTTGCTCGCGTATCATGTCGTTTTTGGAAACCAAGAATCTACTCTGTAGGAATCAACATGGATTCCGGAAACAGCGATCGTGTGAGACCCAACTCGCTTTATTTGTTCATGAGACTCAGAATTAGATACAGGCTCCCAGGTAGATGCTACTTTCCTTGATTCCGGAAGGCGTTCGATACAGTTCCTCACTGTCAGACCGAGCGAGGTGGCGCAGTGGTTAGCACACTGGACTCACATTCCGGAGGACGACGGTTCAATCCCGTCTCCGGCCATCCTGATTTAGGTTTTCCGTGATTTCCCTAAATCGCTTCAGGCAAATGCTGGGATGGTTCCTTTGAAAGGGCACGGCCGATTTCCTTCCCCATCCTTCCCTCACCCGAGCTTGCGCTCCGTCTCTAATGACCTCGTTGTCGACGGGACGTTAAACACTAATATCCTCCTCCCTCCTCCTCACTGTCACCTGATAAACAAAGTAAGGGCCTACGGAATATCAGACCAGCTGTGTGGCTGGATTGAAGAGTTTTTAGCAAACAGACACCGCAGGTTGTTATCAATGGAGAGACGTCAACAGACGTTAAAGTAACCTCTGGCATGCCACAGGGGAGTGTTATGGGACCACTGTTTTTCACAATATATATATAAATGACCTAGTAGATAGTGTCGGAAGTTCCATGCGGCTTTTCGCGGATGATGCTGTAGTATACAGAGAAGTTGCAGCATTAGAAAATTGTAGCGAAATGCAGGAAGATCTGCAGCGGATAGGCACTTGGTGCAGGGAGTGGCAACGGACCCTTAACATAGACAAATGTAATGTATTGCGAATACATAGAAAGAAGGATCATTTACTGTATGATTATATGATAGCGGAACAAACACTGGTAGCAGTTACTTCTGTAAAATATCTGGGAGTATGCGTGCGGAATGATTTGAAGTGGAATGATCACATAAAATTAATTGTTGGTAAGGCGGGTACCAGGTTGAGATTCATTGGGAGAGTCCTTAGAAAATGTAGTCCATCAACAAAGGAGGTGGCTTACAAAACACTCGTTCGACCTATACTTGAGTATTGCTCATCAGTGTGGGATCCGTACCAGATCGGGTTGACGGAGAAGATAGAGAAGATCCAAAGAAGAGCGGCGCGTTTCGTCACAGGGTTATTTGGTAACCGTGACAGCGTTACGGAGATGTTTAGCAAACTCAAGTGGCAGACTCTGCAAGAGAGGCGCTCTGCATCGCGGTGTAGCTTGCTCGCCAGGTTTCCCAGAAGGTGCGTTTCTGGATGAGGTATCGGATATATTGCTTCCCCCTACTTATATCTCCCGAGGAGATCACGAATGTAAAATTAGAGAGATTCGAGCGCGCACGGAGTCTTTCCGGCAGTCGTTCTTCCCGCGAACCATACGCGACTGGAACAGGAAAGGTAGGTAATGACAGTGGCACGTAAAGTGCCCTCCGCGACATACCGTTGGGTGGCTTGCGGAGTATAAATGTAGATGTAGATGGAATCGAACCCTGGAAACCGGATGCGGGAAGCGAGAACGCTACCGCACGACCACGAGCTGCGGACGCTGTGTTGGGTCGATGGGACTGAGGCTCCACCATACTCCCCGGAATTAAGTCCTTGTGACTTTGATTTGATTAGAAAGATGAAGGAACCACTTCGTGGCATTCGCTTCAGAACTGTTCCAGAGATTCGACAGGCAGTAGACCGCTTCATTCACACCATCAACAGAACAGGTTCTGCTAACGGTATACTACGCATTCCACATCGCTGGTAACGGGTTCTACACAATGCTCGTGACTACTTTGAAGGAGAGTAACAGGTGCAAACATGTAACTCTTTTGTATCGCTGGTGAATAAATAGTTGCCACTATTTATGTTACAACCCTCGTATTTTGATGGTCCGAATTAAGCCATAGACTTACTATGTCTACTAATAACATCTGCCACTGCTAGGAAAACAGCTCACATGAACTAAATAAGTCAATTATATTGAATCTCCGAGAAAGATGTGTTGTTAAACAATGGAGACAGCAATCCGTGAACTCCAGAGGCCTGCTCGCAGAACGTTCCAGTGCAGGCGAGTCATAATGTGAGGTTTGGCTGATTAATGGAGCCTGATGTCATGGATACCATGAATACTCACAATAGAATAAAGGGTTCAAAAATATTTTAACAGTCATAGATATGTATTACAAACTTGCCTGGACCAATCCTGTGAAGGCCAAGACTGGAGGGGAAGTCGAGTGGGTGTTTGAAAAATTGCTGCACACTGGGACTTGTCAATATCCCAACAACCTACACACCGACCAAGTAAGTGGATTTTACAATAAGCTTTTTCAAGTTAATAAAGAAGCGATATGGAATAAACCACTACTCAGCATTCCCTCACGTAACAGTGAGTATTGTGAAGCGTCTGAACTGAATCACTGAAAGCCACTTGTGGATTTAATTCAACAAACAGTGTTCATAAACATGGATAGTTGCTCATCTATAAATTACAGGTAAGTGCGATCGAGCTGAACAACATACGATTAAGATAAGACCTTTTTATATACGTGTCAGTGGACTTCTTAATACTACAGACAGTCATATTAAAAATCGCATCCATGCAAGCTGAAGTTAAAGCATGTAACACGATGCGTATTTCAAAATATAAAGCTGTGTTTGAGAAGTCTTGCATTCTGAGCTGGTCAAAGAGCAGTGGACTAACCTGTGAACTTACGTCTTAAAGGACAGCGAAGCAGGCAGTTTTTACACAGAGGAACAAGATGTGTGTCTCGTATAGCATTTCATGAGGCGTCATAAGAACAAGGCCTTAGTGAAATTGTTTGGCTTTGCATCGTCGTAAAACTGTTGCGTGGATGGTCCCAATCAGATATATAAGAGGGTCCACATACCTCGGACAGCTGAGTGGTATACGTGCTTTAAAGCACATCAGAGGTGGTGGTGATACTCCCAAGAAACTGACAGCTTAACTCCTTATCCCTGCATACAGCTTCTGTTCACCTGGAATGAAATTAAAAGGCATCTGGCTATTGGCTATAAAGGAATTAATCTACTTGATGAAGCCTACAAGGAGCATGATTTACCATGCTCTATAAAAAATGTTTCGCAGAATATCATGCAGCAGACAGAATTTTAGCCAATAAAGCTAAATAAATAAATATTCTAGCATTTTCTATCAATAAAAACTTAGACTGGATGCTGGAAACTTGTATTAGGATTGCAGACATGACTGAAGCGAAAAATTGAACTTCATTTTGTGGTGACGAAGTAGTGAAGATTCCTCCTGGCTTACGTGTCGCTGATGATCCACATACAATATTATAAAACTATGTGTGAAAGTTGTTGTCTTATGTGCAAATATACGTTTGAAACGGAAATAAAAACGACAAAACATACAACATATGTACCCAGGAACGTGTAATAGGGTCAATACTTGGTTTCTCAAAGTGTCAAGTTTAGGCTAATAATATCGCGAAAAGTCAAAAGTCCGATGAACCAGTTGATATTCTTCCTGTTAACATGACCCGTGTTGAGTGTAATATCACAACGGCTTCACACTTCAACGACCCATCAGTACATACTGTCTACAGATTTTTCATGCAATGGGGCCAGGATACAAACTCGTTGAGTAGCTGAGCAGTCCAACATATCTCTCAGTGACTGTTCAGGTACTAGAACATGTCAGGCTGAACAGTGCTGACCAGGACAGCAACCTAATTGAATTTTGAGAAGAAGTCGTGGTACGTCTTCAGCATTTTGGATGTACAGTATAAAATCAGCCCACACACCAGTCAGAACTCCACTCTGCAACTGAAGGACAGGGTGATAACACATCAGAATTAAATGTTTCTCAAGTCGATAGAACTGAAATCTCAGACTGACATCATTCAAAATAACACCACTTAAGTATTGTGAACAAACCACTCATCCACAATACATCTCCCACACACCATTTACTATAGCGATGTTCAATAATAATGGCTAGATGAGAATTTTTATTCAGCATCTAGATAATTTATCAGTTTCAAGCAGCAGTATCCTATTCTTGGAGGGAAGATTTATAAAGAATGAAGTAAGCACTCCAGTGACTTACACATAGTGCGTTCTCCCTTCTATTTCAAGAAATACTATATGAAACGTAAGTCATTTAATGACCACAAAGGAAACATTGGAATCAAATCACAACTCAGAACTTTTGTCTCTGCATAAAATCTTCTACAAATGTTTTGAATGTTCTACAAAACGTTGGATGATTCAATGATGGAGCGTTAGGTAATCAGTTTCACATGTGCATCCCTCTCAAAATTTTGATGGAGTTCTTTGAAGATAATAAATACACCATTATAAACGCCAAACAGTAACAGATTATAGTTCGATGTGCTATAGTTAATAATGAGTACAGCGAAGAAATTCAAGCAGCTGAAGGAAATATTGTTTAGGCTGAAGTGATGTGGAAAGTACTGCACATATCTATACCAGTTGAGAATTTCTTGTGTGCTAAATTCTGCAGCTGAGCTGCCATTAACTTTCCAATCTTGGGATCTCTACGCGTATCGTGTTATACCAATGACTTCTACACATAGCTGATCTGTTAAGACTTCTGTTCAAGTATGTTCACCTTGGCTCATTATTTAGGAGCTGCAGACAGCCATGAGAGGAAATGTGATTGAAGATTCCACTGTAAACGACAACTGTAGCGTAACGAAAGCAAAAGTGTTACTATATTCCGTATATTACCCATACAATAATCCATAGTGACAATAACAACAGTCATGTGGATTTCTATGAGGGCAGTGAATTTGGATGTATGTAGCTTACTGAAATTTAAGGAATTAGCACCAGCGGTCATGATTAATTCTTTGAAGCAAAATGACAGTATCAAGACAGGGCCTATTGATATCCATATTGAATTTTAATCATAAAACCTTTCCCTCCAAGAAGTACAGCATACATATTACTGTTGTATGTATGTGTTATTAATTGCATGCCTCTCAGGAATTGTACAGAGATTAGCACACAGCGTGTTTTTTTAACTTGAGTCAACTATTAATTCGACAACGACACCACGTATGGAAAAAAATGTTGTAGGTGAGAAATTAGTATAGGGGACATCTGCCTGTGCTACAACTGTCCACCTCCTAACCATCTCACCTGTGGGCCCAAATTTTCACCTGGGAACCTTCAATTTTTACTGAATATTCAGATTCTACACCAAAATACGTACAGCTTATTCAGACAATTGTTTTCGATTCGTGGTAGACGAGCTGTAGTCAGCAAATATTAAATGTGCAATTAAGAACCGATGCAATTGAATCTACCTTTCATTTATGATGTAAATATAAACATTTGTGTTCTAACGATTGACATTTGTGTTCTAAATTGACTTTAGTGTTTCATTTTTGGTTGTAGAGTACAATATGCCTAACAATTGCAGTGTCTAGTTATAAAATATCCATGATCCAGGAACAACGATGTGCATGTAATAGTTCTCTGTTTCCAACGTTATGCTTGATATCGGTGAGCCCTCTTGCCTCCGACCACTCATGCGTTTGATTTCAGTGAGCCCCATTACCAGCCACCATTATGCTGGTTGGTTTTGGTGAGTATCCACGGCTGGAGCGCCCATCACTGTCACTTCGTGGACATTTTACCTTATTACAAGGGTTGTCGTTTGTATTCCGCGAGTGGCCTTCTAGAGGCTTCTGTGAGAGTTTAAAGTGGTTGGATGGAAACATACTTGAACCTGTCACCTGGCTGGCAGGGTACGAAGGCGGCCACCGAAATCAAGCATTCCGATGGTTTGGGGACTTACGAAAATTAACCATGTAGGGAACAGAAAAGTACGTAACCAGAAATTTCAATCTCTAGCCACATTATTTGTATTGTACACTTACATTTGCAACACCACTAACGTTAGAGTATCAATATCAACCGTAAGAAAACAATATATAGAATCAAATGTACGAGTTATTAATACCAAAACAAGTACACTTGCTATTTGTCGATTAAAGCGTCATCTATCACGAATGGGAAACACTATTTTGAGTAAACCATACGTATTTCTTGGGACAGAATTCGAAAATTGTATAAGGAAGGGTGGTTTCCTATTTGAAAATACAAAGCTGACACCACCCACACTAGAGATGGAGTGGCCAGTTGTATTACTGACAGATTTCAAGTAGAAATTTTTTTTGGTGCGATGTGTCGTTTTCGAGATATTTAGTTGTCTCATATTAAGACAAACACCCTGTATATGTGATGGTGCTGCTTCACACCAGAGACATTTAACGATGGCGCCACAAAGTTCGAGCGTCATCACAGATATGCGGGGCTTTTATGGCAAATGGAGACAATTTGTTCTTAAAGCTGTTGGTGGACCTTAATTGACGATGTTCTTCACCATCGACATTTCACCCATACCATTTCGTACTCTACAGAGGGCCAAGATCCGGCAGACGGCTGACTAGTTAACCGGCAATCACCACGGTCAGCGGTGGAATAACCACAGATTGCACCTTGAAGAAATGGCGATACCCCTCGGAATCTACAATCAATACAACTGAACTGTTTATATCAAAGACTGTGTAAAGCTTTTTTTTTTTTTTTTTGTTTCGTAACATTTTCAGAAGTCCATCAATAAGGCATGTTCAAGATAATAGCTGCTCAGCTATTTGGAGACTTAGGAAAACGTACGGTGTACACATAACTGAATATACTCTGAGGTGACATAAATTACCGGACACCAATATGCACATATATATATGGCGGTAGTATCGCATACATAACGTATAAAAGGCAGCGCCATTGGCGGAGCTGTCATTTGTACTTAGGTGATTCATGTTGAAAGGTCGGAAGCTACGTGATTGTGACCGCACGACTGGAAGTAACCGACTTGGCACGCGTAATGGCAAATGGAACTAGACGCATGGGAATTCCACTTCGGAAATCCACAGCATCAAGAGTGTGCCGACAATACCAAATTCCAGGCATTGTCTCCTACCATAGGCAACGCAGTGGCTGACGCCCGTCGCTTAACAATCGAGAGCAGCGGCGTTTGCGTAGCGTTGTCACTGCTACCAGAAAAGCAATACTGCGTGAAATAACCGAGGAAATCAATCCGGGACGTACAACAAACGCATCCGTTATGATAGTGAGGCAAAATTTGCCGTTAATGGGCTATGGCAGTACACGACCGTATCGAGTGCCTTTGCTAACAGCACGACGTCGCCTGCAGCGCCTCTCCTGGGGCCGGGCGGAGTGGCCGTGCGGTTCTGGGAGCTACAGTCTGAAACCGAGCGACCGCTACGGTCGCAGGTTCGAATCCTGCCTCGGGCATGGATGTGTGTGATGTCCTTAGGTCGGTTAGGTTTAATTAGTTCTAAGTTCTAGGCGACTGATGACCTCAGAAGTTAAGTCGCATAGTGCTCAGAGCCAGAGCCTCTCCTGGGCACGTAACCATACGGGGTGCAGCGTAGGCGACTGGAGAACCGTGGCCTAGTCAAATGAATCCTGATTTGTGTTTGTAAGAGCTGATGGAAGGGTTCGAGTGGACGGAGACCCCACGGTGCCATGGATCCAGGTTGTCAACAAGTTACTGTGCAAGCTGGTGTGAGCTGTGTTTACATGTAGTGATCTAGGGCCTCTGGTCCAACTCAACCGATCATTGATTGGAAACGGGTATGTTCGGGTACTGTAGGTCATTCGCAGCCATTCCACGATTGACTTTTTGTGAATGACTACGCGCCAGGTCACCGGGCCATTATGGTTCACGTCTGGTTTGAAGGACGTTCAGGACAATCTGAGTAAATGATCTGGCCACCGAAATCGCCTGACATGAATGCCATCAAACATTTATAGGACATAATCGAGAGGTCACTGTGTGCATAAAATCCTGTGTCAGCAACACTTTCACAGTTATGGGCAGCTATGGAGACCACATGGCTCAATATTTCTACAGGGTACTTCGAACATCTTGTTGAGTCCCTGCCACGTCGAGTTGCAGCACTACACCAGACAAAAGGAGGTCCAGCATTATATTTAGAAGAGATCCTATGACTTACGACACCTCAGTTTATGTTGGCCTGAGAAAAAGGACAAATAATTCAGAGGTAGATCACCAATAAACGATACTGTATTTTATTTTAAACTGTTTCTCTTTTCAATTTATTCACATTCAATTATAGGTTTTGTAGGGTTCAGGTAAGTCTTCATTAAATATGGCCTCTGTTGTTCAATGAGTATTGGGGTCATAATCCTAGAAGACCCCTCAGTATGCATGGTGAAGCGGTTCCTATCCACCCCATAGGCCTCTCATTTAATATGTGAATTGAGGTATACAACTAATCTGGAAAGTGGACGTCCGACATCATCAGTACGATCTCCATATCACAAACCTTTATTATATACGTGCATGTGTAACAGCGTCACAGCCCGGACTCGGTTCCCAGCTGACAAAGCAGACTCCGGCACAGAGCAGTAGCAGCGATTATGTCTGTCCAGGCAGCAACAGATTACCAACCAGCAACAGTGTGGGTAGTACTCTGCAGATAGCATCTTCGCAGCAGCTGGGGGCAACTGGTGTGTGAGTACATGGGTACAGTTTCTACCATTAACAGACACTCAGGGAATCGTCGGAAGGATATTCATCATCACTATGGTAATTGATGATGTACTGCTGAGTCCAACAATATTTCTTTTAATGCCACAAATGGTCACTAAAATTAATTCTGATGATGTTCGGACAATACAGCCAGAGATAACCATATCTGAGCCCATGGGTGCTGCACAAGTCGTCAAGGAGCAAATACGTGATTTTTAATTCTTCCTCTTCCTCTGCAATAATAATACTGATAATAATATGCTAGTTATCCACACAATTTGAATGCGGTACTAAAGTGAGGTTATCTTCTCTATTTATAGGTGCACGCGAGAGAACAAATTAATCCACTCAACGCCACAGCTTATGATTGAGATCCCTTCTTCATTCTCCAGCATTAGTTCATAGATAATGACAGCACTCAGGAAGAACTGAACATGTGAGTAGTAGTTTCTTCTATAATAATGATACACTTGTTACTCAACACTACTGCATTCATGCACATTTTAGATATTCTTGTATGTTTCTAGGTGCACTCAACAACAATATCGCCTTGAGTCAGGGGAGTGTTGAACTGCTCGCTGTGTTGGAGACGAAGTTACTAGAGATAGCAGCCAATAATGGTTCGATGAATGTTCCACCGACTGATACGAATGCTGATAATTTTGACATCTTAACGTATTTTTACTTAATTATGCGTGATAGTTAGTATCTTTTCATTCACTGTAGCTGATAAGGGTGAGATATACGGAAGGAAGCTTGCCCCTGCAATTGCAACAACTGACCCATTGTTGACAATGATGATACACCTACGGCTGGTCATGCTGCATCCTAGCGCATCATCGATGATGTACCCACAGCTGGGTATGCCATAGCCTTCCTGTTGGTCAGTGATGGTTTAGTCACGGCCATATGAGCCACAGTCCAGCTTGTCTGAGGATGACGTACTCGTGTCATGACGTGCCCCAGCCCAGTCCGTTTATGACGGCCAGGTCTGTCATTCACTGACATGATGGAACAGCAATAAAGCCATAGTCTGGGCCATACTCCCTGTCTCCTGGACCATCTCGTAACATCGTCATCAGAGTTCACAATATCACATTATTACAGATCACGAAGTAAGTCCTGCAGTCTCTTTGAAACACTCTGTGGTTGCTGGCTCATTTGGGGTCACGTCCTCATTGGCCCACACTGATTACACGAATACATACTATCGAGTTTCGAACACTACCCTTAATGCCTTCCAAGTTGTTCTGCAAAGAGAGCACCCAGGATACATCAACGACGCACGGTAACCAGCCATTAAGTGTAAAGCAGCCCTGTACTCTGCACTTACACATCACTAGAAAGTGTGCCGTGATGCAGTTGAGGAAAAGAGCATCACCCAAATTTTGGGGGCTAATGGTGTGTTACTGTGGGGTGAGTCATTAGTGGAGTGGTTTAGAACTTTAACGAAGTAGGTCATACTGTGCCATTATTCTGAAATGCGCGAAATAGGTTCCAGGAAGGTACTCAGCGATATGTACTCACATGTATTTGATATATTCATTTTGGGGGGCGGGGGTCCAGTTTCATCCGTCATATGATACTTCTGCTAAGAGGCATGCACTAATGCCCAGAATCTTGATGAACGGAATGTATATTGCTTTGCATTGTCGCTTGTGGCTAGTAATGGCACTTACCCTAGAAATGTAGGATGTATGGATAGTTACCAAATGTTTGATGTCCATGTGCAATACAATTTCCAAGGCATCTCATTCCAAGTATAACTCCAAGACCCACTAAAACTCTGGAGGCAGAACCCTGATCATTCAGTTCACTTATACACCCTGCTGCTGAAGATAACAAGCTAAAAGACAATTACCATGAGCACACTAAACAGAACAAAGACGCAAAGCATAAATTAGTTACCGAGCGGGGTGGCGCAGTGGTTAGACACTGGACTCGCATTCGGGAGGACGACGGTTCAATCCCGCGTCCGGCCATCCTGATTTAGGTTTTCCGTGATTTCTCTAAATCACTCCAGGCAAATGCCGGGATGGTTCCTCTGAAAGGGCACGGCCGACTTCCTTCCCAATCCTTCCCTATTCCGATGAGACCGATGACCACGCTGTCTGGTCTCCTTCCCCGAAACCAACCAACCAACCATAAATTAGTTGGACTCCTCAACTTTTCTAAATTAGCCAGCCACTGCACCAAACATTAGTAGCTATTAAAAAAACTTTGAATCTATAGTGTACCGTTGTACACAGTGACCATAGACTATAAGGAAGTAGAGGCACACAGCAATGAGTCGCAATCCCATTGGTTTTCATTGCTCTTGCCTATCTAAACTTCGGCTGTAAATAGCCACCTTCAGTGTTAAAATACCAAGCAATTAAGGAATAAGGATTAATTTACTTTATATAGAACAATAAGGTAAGCACCATGTTATCGAATAGCATCCGTCCATTCCAGTCAACCCATAATTTATGTTAAAATCCAACAAACTCGCAGCAGTATATGTCACCATATGAACTTACTGGCTCATAAACAGAAGGAGACTGAAGCGGTTGTGTAAAGCCAAGAGTAGCACTCATATCGTACTGGTTAAGTGATCCATTACATATTTAATGTTAAAGAATTATAGAAGTCCTCAGAAATAATTTTTATGAATGCATGTTAACATCACAGTAAAATAATGAAGATCAATACGAAAAGGCTGATTTAACCAGGTACGTTTAATGAAACACGCAACCGCCCCCCATTGACGTAAAATTTCATACATAAACGTATGATAGAGCAACAATGACGTTACGCTGTTTGCAGAAAGACGATAAAACAAGCTGCCATTACATCTAACTCACAAGGCTCTAAAGTGAACAGTGACTTACTTGTTCGGTGGTAAAACAGATATATCATTTTATAGCACACTGGGATAATGGAAGACAAAACGATCCACTAATAAATTGTGTTGTCACATACTACAATGCCAGTTGTAGTCTTTTTAAATTACCATATTAGCACAACTTCTGAGGGCTGTAACCCCTCCACGCTGAGATATCACAACTACCTGGGCTGCCTTCAGGGATGAAATTCCATAGAGACATGTTTGCGGACGATGCCGTCCACTTCCTCACTATTGCTGACAGGCGATGCTGTACATCATCGTCAACCTCATCGTCATCGTCTCCACTGGGAGACAACGCCATTACTACCAGTCTTTACTGCTCGTCATCGTTATTGCCTTCACTGCCAGACGTCATCATTACTGCAACACCTCACCGCCCATCATCGTCATTACTGCCAGTGCTTCCCTCGCCGCTGAACATTGCCAGAGATCAACAGCCAAAGTGTTGGCTGCCAGCCTTCACCTCCGTTAGCTAGTCACCACTATCGCTACCCTCATCCATGGATGTATCAACCTACAACTACGACATCCTCGGTCATTTACTCACATCTGTACTCCATTCCCACCTCCACCTACTTCTTTATCCACTATTCACTTTCCCCCCTGCACTTTCCTCATTTTCCCTCTTTCCCCACTACTCATATGACACCATCTCTCTTCCCAATTTGAAACATTGGACATGAATTCCCTCGTCATTTGCAGATGTCATCCTTCCAACTTATACTGTATCTCGATTACCACTGTTGTTGCCACCACCACTGCCACTCTCGTCAGATATGTTGGACCTGCACCAGCCAGCAGCGCCAGGAGCTCCTGCTGTTGCTGCTCCATTGCTGCCACTGTTGTCATTTCATCTAGAAGCAACGGCCACAGCTACTCCAACCACAAACGGACCAGCACCAATAACATATGCAACAGCTGTGGTCACACCAACCACATGTGCATGACCTTCAGGCCTACCAGCTCCAGCTAAGATAACTAAGGAAAGTCGTAGTAAACTCTATCCCACTCCATAGACAATATCCTCCGAATTTCCATCATGAAACTATCTCTGGAATCCACCCAGTACAGGTACTCCACCTATCCCTGATAGCCAACTGCTGCCCCACCAGACCCACACACCAGAACCTATGGAGTCCACCCCCAGCTCACCCCACACATCTACTCCAACACATCCCTTCCTCCTGTCACATCCCAAGGTCATATGCTGCAATCCTAAAGCACTTTGCCTCGAAATAAAAGAATACCTTCCAACGCTCATCATATTATGAATCATATCTCTCAAAGACTCTGTACTCGTCAAATCATCTGATCCTGATTTTCAAACTCACCTACTGAAATGTGTCCGTCTCATCACCTTTGCTCCACATGCCTCCTTGTCCCATTCAACCCACCGTGACCCAGAGAATCGCAACCCCACGCCACCTGCCGCCTCTTGTTGCTGTGGTCAAGGGGGTGGACCCTGAGATCAAAGTGGGGAAAGTTGATTGGGAGCTAAATTCCAATCCTAACTCCTAAATCCGAAAAAATCTTAGAATTCATCATCATTATGGTCCTGCGTACCTCATTTGCATATTTTTCAAAGATCCCGCAACCATAAATCACCTCCCTCAGGATATTATCTATCACCGCAAACATAACGTTGAGCCTTCAAGATTCCAAGCCCAAGCATTCTGTTGCCAAAAATGCCTCATCTATAACCATCATATAATTTCCGCATGCAAAAATTCTCTCACTTGCCCCACTGCAAAGCCAACTACCTGTCTCAGCCTGAAAACTGCATGCACCTGCAACACTTGCAGTCAGTCCCATCACATCTACTCCTGTAAGTTTAAAGCCACACCCACCCCACGAAACCTGAATTGACTGTCCCAATCCGTCCTATTGACACACCACTCCACCCAAACTGCTCACTACATCCTACTCCTATTGCTGAAGTCGTCATCCAATTCATCACCACTGTCCTTCCAAATATCAACCTATCTGAGGGTTCAGACATCATTTACCAGGCCACCCTAGCATCCCATTCCATATTTCATTTATATGCCACTGCCACATATTCCCAAAATCACTGCCATATCCTCTTCTCCTAAGCAGGCGCCCTTGTGTAATATATTTCATCCTACACTTGAGCAGACCCTACAACCCCCTGACACCCTCAATCCCTTCCATAACGAACCCTTTCACTACCACGCAAACAAAATTTCTCCTTCACCACAGCTTCATGCCAGCTCTCTAACGTCATCTTTTGTTTTACTCTCCACGGTGGTATCACAATCCCTTCTGTCTGCCACTTACTTGGAGCTTGTCATCAAGTAGACGCCACATCAACATCATCTCCTGTAACTCGTCACCTCCATGCTCACCATGAAACGCCAGCTCTACACATCACTGTCATCGAGAAGTGTTCAGTACTCATATTTTCACTTTTCTAAATTTTAAACCATTCCATTATTATGTTAAAATCTGTAGGCAGAACAACGGCTACATCACTGTTGCCTCCTTGCCCCCCCCCCCATTTAGGGGAATGAAATGACAATAAAGAAAAAGAAATCAGCTCTTAAGCCCCTCCCTGTGTCGTAATGTCTGTTGCCCCAAAACAGGTTGCTCTTCACCGACACCTGCTTATTGGGCAGGTGAGAGCGAGATGACGTCACATGGCAGTATATCTCCATCTCCTATAAGAGGTCCATGAATCTGCCTTCCTGAGCACTGTGCAACAACTTGACACATGACCTCAGAGAGGGGAGGGAGTGTCCATTCGCAACTATGTGGACAGTGAAGTTAGCTCTCTCATCTAACTCCCACCTCTCCAAAGCTACAGGCTCACCAAACTTGATATCAAGTTGTCCATCTGTCTGTCCAACGTAATAGGTATTACAGTCTGGACATTTCATACTATACTCTGCTGATTCGTGATGCATATTCCTTTTATCAACCCCATGGGCCAAAATACGCCCAAGTCTGTTTATAGTTGAGGAGCAAAGCTTTATAGTTTGTTTTTTGAAAAACGATGATGTTTTTGTGCTGAAGTTGCAATACTATGACAGAAAAATGTATTTGTTATCTGTACCTTATATTTCGTTGCTGTCTACAAATTCAGTTACATTCTGGTATTTTTTACTACCTTATTGTAAATTTTATGTACATAATGAGGGGGGTGGTTGTTCACCCTGACAATATGATAGTGGGAAACATGGATTCAGAATTTTCATAAAAATTTCTGATACCGATATTATTACTGGCCACCTTTCAAATCAACCAAATCAGTGTCGGGAATGCGCTATTTAATTTTTCCATTAACTTTCTTTGCCAAAATTTTTTATAGCGTCTTTCTTTTCCCTGGTCTTATAATCATGAATGTCATTGTTGTTTTTAAACTGGTCGATGTTATTGAGAACAAATATCATCAGTGAGTAAATGTACTGAGAGGCTGTTGTAAGAATTCCCAATCTTTTAAAACGATGCCTACAAGATGTGCGACTGTGAACCCCACACATTATTCTAATCAATTTCTTTTCAGTAGTGAATACTTTTTGTCTAAGTGTTGAGTTACCCCAAAATATTATTCTGTATGACATCAGCGAGTCAAAGTATGCCAGTATGTTAGCTTACTAATTTCTATATCCTCAAAATTGGCAATTATTCTTATGGGAAAAGTTACTGAACCTAGTTGCTTTAGAATATCTAAAATATGAATTTTCCAATACAGATTCTCATCTATATGTACAGACAAAAACTTTGTATTCTCTATCCTGTCTACTGAATTCTGTTGATATGTTATATTTATTGAAGAAACTGCACTTTTTGCAGCAGAAAATTGGATGTACTGTGTTTTTCCAAAGGTTAAAGTAAGCCCATTTGCAGAAAACCATTAATGACTTTTCCAAAGACCTTATTTGTACCCTTTAAAAATGGAGTTCCTTTTACTGTATTAGTAATGATGCTTGTATCATCAGCAAACAATTTCAGTTCAGCTTCTTGTTTCAGATAAGAAGCGAGGTCGTTCTTATATATCAAGAAAAGAAGGAGACTCATGGTTGAACCCTGTGGAACACCTAATGTAATTTCACCCCAGCTAGATGAAGTGGCAAACTTATTTAAATAACTTCACCCATATAAAGAAACTTTGTGTTTCCTGTTCTGTAGGTATGACTTAAACCACTCATAGACTATACCAGGTATGCAATTAAATTGTATTTTCTGTAACATAATGTCATGGTTCACACATTCAGATGCTTTGGACAAGTCACAGAAAATTCCTATTGGTGACATATTACTATGTAAATACTACCCCATTACTGTTGAGATGACTGTCCACTCTTGAGTACATTACTTTCTCAAAGATTTTTGAAAATGCTGTAAGTACAGATACTGGCCAATAATTATTGACATCTGTAGTGTCCCCCTGACAGTGGCATATTTTAACCTGACTGGGAACATACCTTGAGTTAGCGATGCATTACCTATATGACTCAGAACATCAGCTGTAAATGCTCCACATTGTTTTATTATCTTATTAGAGATGTCAACTACTCCCACAGAACATTTATTTTTCAAAGATTTAATAATTTTACTTATTTCACAGGAGGTTGTTAGGTGAAACTTAATCTGACAAAAGTTTTTCAAAACTGACTCTTCTATGCACTGCCTAGCTTTTTCTTTTGAACTATCCTCACTATTCTCTCAATTTTCACTATTCTCCCAGCCATGCTGCTGTACATCACAGTGCCTCTCTATTCTATTTATATAAATGTTTATTCGGCCAATGATGCTACACTTACAGTTTAATGTCTGCGCTGTAGGAGCGGACAATATAAACGCTACCAACAACGTATAGCAATCTGCAGCGCTTAGTTTATTCAGTGGGACAATATACTCACGTCTGTGATTTTAGGTATTTACTATTTTTCTCAAAACCTGTACAACTGAAATTGTTCACTTTTCTTTCAAGATGAACTACGCTAAGAAGTATTGACACTCATGAACCCTCATTCACATCATGAAACAATTAAAGCAGGCTGAGGGGGCAAAAATTTTCCTATGGGACAAAAATGTTCCGACGGCGATTCTAGGGTTAACAAGCAAATATAAAGCAAATCATTGGTGAAGAAGTAGTGGAAGGAGGGGCATTACGCCAAGTGCAACAAGAATCAGGTATCTATCCCAAAGCAAAGCAAGTAAAATTCCACACACTTAATATTTTATTGATGATACAGATACATGTACTGTTACACAGAAGTTTACGCGATGTAATGGATAATACAAAGGAAACCGTCTTTGAAAAACCTTCGCAGATTTTGTCACACAATACTGGAGTTCCAGACTAGCAAAGAAACTCAGAGAAATTATGTTCCATCCATGGAATTTCAATTATAAAACTGCCTGAATAAACGTGTCATTATATGCGGACGAGACAACATACTTGTAAAAATAGGATAGTATATAAGATTTTTAATAAAAATTAAGCATGGAATTAAATTAGCCAGTAACTTCTTTTAAAAACCAGTTAGACTTTGAATAATTATTGCAAAATGATTGTATCCGGTGAGTATTATCAGACAATAATGCCAGACAAGTTTTTCTTGTCTGTGTCTATAACAGGAAATTGTTGGACTCTCATGTACAGATGGACGGCTAAAAACTTAAAGTAACTAGGGACATGGTAAGTCGAACTTCCTGTATTAATTAATGGGCTCTGACCATTCTTTATTCTATTGTGAAACTTCACAATCGGAAACGTATCATGTAGCCTTTCTCGGACTTAATGTGGTTTCATTCATTACTGGCATCTCGAATTATCGGTGCGTTTCTTTGCCCGACCCCTGACAAAACTGAGAAGTGGGACATGCTTATCTCATGATAAATTGATGGAGCGATGCAGACTATCTGTTATACATCCCTGTAACATATTTATGCATGGTTACTCATGTTCCATGCAAGCCCTTGGTACTATTTCTATTATTTGTATTTTGTGCTCCCACATTTCCCTTCCTTCCTTAACTTCTGTACGAAAGAGTGAGTGAATGTTGGTAGCCTCTTTCTACTTCAATAGTAATTAGTATCGCAGCAATCTTTTATCTACTGGAGACACAGGGTGGCAGACTTAGTGGGTTCAGGCAAAGCAAAGAGGTCTGTGCCTTCGACAGTGGTTACGCTGCGTGTGAAAGCAACTAGAGTGCTGTAACGCTCAATGTTTGACCGGTCACGGCTCGCCTGTTGACGGGGGGACCGAGCCGCTCATGTCCGGCCCCATACGACACGGCTCGGTCACGTACTCGCCCCATGTCTGTTGTCCGGATTCCGGACACGCGGATAACCGAGCATGACCGGTCACCGCTGACGTCTCACCTCGCCTCACCATGGCTCGCTGCACTGTACTGCACACATCCAACGCATCTCTCTCTCTCTCTCTCTCTCTCTCTCTCTCTCTCTCTCTCACACACACACACACACACAAACACACTGTATTTAACTCTGCCTATCTCTCTCTTTTAATACAAAAGTAACGTTTCCAAAAACGGGTACGTGAGACAGGTAAATTCATAAATCACTTGGAAAGTAAAATGATATTTCAATACAATCGCGGATATAAGACGAGTGTCATTTCCAAACAGAAGATCTATTTTTCCTTTCATTAACAGGAAACATTGAATAAGTGCTCTCCCAGTAATCTAGAAGACAACCATCTTCACAAAGAAATCATACAAAGAATATTCAATATTTACACACGTAATTTGTCATACTTTTCACTTGTTTGCAACAGAAAAAAATTATAGTTATTGTTGATCAGTAAATCATTAACGCGTCCCGGATTTAACTGGCTGACATCTGCCACGTTAACTTCTCCATAGTGCGCACCTAGATGTATTAATTCTTGGCCTAGTTGTCTGAAACCTTCACCGGAATCAGCATTAAAAGGTCTCATATCGTTAGCACACATTGCAACATACTTTGCTGTAATACTATTTTTTATTACTGACGGTATCCCTGAAGGAGCTGTATCTTTGTGAGTTTTCTTGCAACTATGCTTCTTTAAATGAGTGGTTCCCGACTGGAAACACAATAATGTGGAGCAGTTTATGTACAATATGTATCCAGTAGACGCACTGTTTTCGTCTACAACCAATAGAAATGTACTCCATACTTGGCTTTTTAGACCTTCCGTTTCTTCAATGTGTAAACATTTGTTTCAATCTTACGTCTTACTGCACTGGCTTCGTCGCGCTGCATGATTACAGAGAGAGAGACACCACAAATGAGAAGCCCGTACTGGCTGCAGTCTCATACGGATAATGACACGTGTAATGTGTTTAAAGGTTCGTGCTACGTATTCGGTCACGGCATGTAGGCTCGGTCACTAGAACTAGTGCGGGCAACCTATCCAGTTAGGGTGTGCTCGCCCCATCTCGTGTTTTGTGCTCGCTTACTCGGTCATGCAGGACTCTAAAAGGAACCCTTCTGGTGAGTTCCGCTTACCTGGGGTTCATTATTCGGGGAGCATGCTAAAGCACATGTCACTAGGCGGTTGATGAGGGCACATCGCAACTTTAAGAACGAGACTAGGGGATACATCATAGAATGTGCATTGTGAAAGTCTTCAGGCTATCTGAAATATTCTAATTCAATTTATTTCACAGCGGTAGTACCAGAATCATAATTAATACTTCATTCAGAGTAACAACTTGTGTTTTTCTGCTTTTGTTAAGTTTATGTGAGACTTACTATGTTGTGCCAGAACTTGTGGTGCGAGAATGCATTCCACTACGATACGGCGACATTTTGAGAGAATAGTTTCCGTTAGTTTAAAATGTGCGTGTGAATGTACTCTCGTGTGATTGTATTTTCATTTCTTTTGTAAAAACATTTCCGTTTCAATTTTATGAATAACTACGCAGATTTCTTTTGTATGGCACAACACGTAGTCATAAATTCTTTCCATGTACCCTCATGACTATCCCATTATATTTTCTATGGTGACCTCGTGTGACAGCAGATATTCAGTGTAGTTAAATGTTTTCGTGTGCGTTTATTATGTTAAACTTTGATTTTCGTGTTCTTGGTATTTTCACATAGGCCACGTGAACGCATGAGACCGTAGTGTCCTAAGCTCCTTATATTTATCATTTAATTTTTATTTGGTTTTTCCTATTATGGTACGTATTTATCACTTTAATTTATCGGCTAAATATTCAGAAAATTCACGAGCGTTTCATGCCCTCGTGTGTGATTCATATGTGTATTGTCTTGCATGTGTGTGAATGCTTGGTGCCATTTCATTTTTACCGCCACCTCCATCTGCTGAAAGGCACGGACCACGTCTTCTGTACTTACGTGGTGAAGAGCTGAATTCCTACAGTCTGTATTCTTCTAATGTGAACATAGAGCTTGTGAATTTACCAAGTCTTTCCCCCATTTTGTATGAATTAAATTTATGAAGTTCGTAAGTATCTAATATACTTTTGGTTTGACTGATACCAGTATGTAAATGCACTCAACGGCCACTTTAAGTTAACATAATTTCTTATGGGGTGATTCGAATTGTTTCTTTGTATGAAAATAAATCGTCAGAAGTTGATGACTGTTTCCAAGGCAACCCCTTCGTTCATAAAGATTTTTTTTTTTTAAATTAATGCTACCAGTCACAAACTTCGTCAACTAATGTATTACTTATTTATTTAGCGAAATGTTTCGAGGGAATACCTGACCTTCAGGCTAAATGGCATTATAAAAACAACTTTACAACTTTCATACTGATATTACATAGTCTTTTCGTAAATGCTGTGGTCATCTTTGTTCCTCTCTGGCGTGAGAGTCTCGTTGTGATGCGCTGAGGTGTTTCCATTTCCGTGGCTCTCTCGGCTTTCTTGGTCACTGTTCACAAATTGTCACTAACATAACAGTAACTTGGAAACACGATCACAAACAATTCTGTATGGCAGTGGACAAGATGGAGGTCGAAGTACAGAAGTGTTTGTGATCGTGTTTCCAAGTTACTGTTATGTTAAAGACAGTTTGTGAACAGTGACCATGAAAGCCAAGAGAGCAACGGAAATGGAAACACCTCAGCGCATCACAAAGAGTCTGCCGCGCCAGAAGAAGAAAGAAAACCACAGCATTTACGAAAAGACTATGTAATATCAGTGTGACCTTACTGTAAAGTTGTTTTTGTAATGCAATTTAAACTGAAGATGAGGTATTCCCTCGAAACATGTCACTAAATAAATATGTAATACAACAGTTGAGAAAGTTTGTGACTGGTAGCGGTAATTTAGAAAAACTTTACATGTTTCTTGAAACAGTCACAGTCGAAAGATAGTCAAAATGGCTTCAAACCCCTTCGTTGTTATAATAAGCGTAATACATCCAGTCTGGCGTTTTCCTAAGCGAAATAATTCTTGTAGACCAAGTCCTTTCATGTTTCTGAGTGAGAATTTAGGATATTGTCTCGAGACTTAACCTCCAGTTAACTTTCACCCTGAAGGAATCTACTTCATGAATAATTTGACTTTAACTGACCAACTTTTGGAGGCAATTAAGTATATATAATTAACGGGGATCAAAGAAGTTATTAATTCCCTTTCTTATAACTAAATTTTCCCAACTTAGTCAGGTGGCCACTCTAAATAATTAATTAACTGCGGACCCAGCTGAGAAGACCTCAGGGTTCCCAGTGCACATTTCCATTTCCAGCACATTGTGATTAGTCAACAGAATCCATGTAACTGAGAAGAATTTCAAGAAAATGATTCCCGACCTACGGCTACCATAGCATCTAGACCTGAATCCTATGGAACTGCTCTGAAATCTGCCAAAAGTAAGATACGTTGTCATAATACGTTAAGCATCTCACTCTCTAACTTGAAAAAATAACGGTTGATACGTTTGGTGCTAATAAATAAATGTTGTGTGTCACCTTGCGTGGTACAATCCTTTCGACGCAACGCAACGTACGTGATTTCCGTGTGAATTTAGTTGCTTTTATATTTAAGTATCTTTTCTGCTGGACTCGGAAGTCTGAGTGGACCTACTCGTAGATGTTTCCCCCAGAAAGAAGTTGTAGTGGATTCCTAGAATAAAACAAGAGACTTTGGTATTACTGTCCAAAAACGTCAGTAGCAGTTTAGTTTTGCTGTTGTGCTATTATCCTTTATAAATATGACGTCAGAAGACATGCAAGACTGTGTATCACCCCAAAAAAGTGTGTGATGACTACTGAAGGACAGATACCTCGAAGGACGATGAATCCAAAAATATAATAAAATCGGTTAGTATAGATCCGAACACATAGTCGGCGTTATCATTAACGGATGAAACATCAGACGTGGAATCGATAGACGCAGTTACAAAAATTAGCGACAACACCGGGAAACGTAGTCTTACACACACTATCAGCGAACTGTCATGCGCAGGTAATGTGAGAAACACTTCGTTGTATTTCTGTTCTTGTGTGTAGCGTGAGTACCGTAGGGGATTCACTTTGCCGAAGCCGAAGTTAGCATGCCAAAACAGAGGCATCCGAAAAGAACAACAAGCAAAACGAACAGCATACGACTGAAAGTGAGATAAGATAACCATGAACAAGGAAATCGTTCCGAAATAATAGTAAAGAAGAAACATAGACAGAGAATGTCTCCATGGCTGACACTTGCGTTGAGGGGATACTACTCATCAGCTGGAGCAGTCAGAAACCGTCACCTATGGAGATGGCCAAGTATGCAGACTGCAATAGGAGTTTAATATGGTAACAAGTCATAGACCTTTGACGACGAACAATGCCAACACCGAAACATTCAAAACAGTCTCGATAAGCATTAACCAGGTAATTTGTGAGACAAAGCTTTACAGCTTAATGTAATACTTGGACGTGGCCTAGTAGATAAGGTTGTACAATTAGAGGTATAAATCCCAGTTATGATGTACTATTTAATACTGTTAAGGAGACAGGCGCAGATATTTTCTTTATAGAATGTATAAAATATGAACACATGCGATCTTTCTTTAATTTGTACTGCCTACTATCTATTTATGTAAATCTACTCCCCTCTGGCCACTTTTTCTCCTCCAATCCCCTAACCCCCCTCCACTAAACTTCTACAGTCAATCACACTGTGCTATTGATATTAGGGAGCTAATCACAGCTTCGTAGTTCACAGACCATTAAAATAAAAACAAGGTTACAATATAGCCATTTTGGCTATGTTCAAAATTATTCAAACACTCTGAATATTTCGTATGAAGTTAAAAGAATTATGAAAGTGTCGACTCAACTGAGCAAAGTGGCAGCTTGAACACACACATACGTATTTGGCCAAATAATACGTAAAGAATGGAACATGCATTATTTCATAGAACTCTAAAGGGTGTTAAAAGTGTCTGAATGTTCAGATTTTTTTTTCGCTATGTTCCAAATACAGAATTTTTGCAAACATTTACCCAAAGGGGTGCCAAATTTGAAAGCGTTCACCCAAAAAGGTACATAGAGAGTATAACTACCTGTATTTCAGAGTTCTTTAGAGTGTGCTCAAATATATCTCAATGATATAGATTTTTGCGTCACATTCAAAATAAATTACAGAAAGCAGTACGTGTTTACTTGAAAATCAAAACAAATCTCAAATCAATTAATTTCGACACCTACTTTGCTGTCAATTTTCAATAGCCAAATAACCAGACAGAGGCAAGACTGGGCTTGGCGACTGAGCGTCTTGCTTTTTCCAGTTGGTCTTGCCTTGATATCATGTGCATTCGGCGTAATATGGTAAGCACGCCACAATTAAAAACGCACATAATGATCTAACGTAAGGTACATCTTCAAGTGAAAGCGATCAGTGTCATTCCCGCGTGAAAAACTAGTCTGCGTCAAATCAAGAAAACTTTATACTGAACAAACAAATTCATTATTTTACACATCTGTGCTTATCAAGTATAACACTGTTCTTAACACCTTTAAAATGTCTGAAAAATGCTGCGGGAACGCAAAAGTGCAACGTTTCCATCAAATTGGTGTCCAAAACCTAACTACACGCTCTAAAGGAAGTGCTCCAACGAATACAAAACATAATTCCCATAAGGGATAAGAAACAAATATTTGATTATATAAAGTAGCTAACGAATTCGTTATATACAGGGTGGTCCATTGATAGTGACAGGGCCAAATATCTCACGAAATAAGCAGCTAACGAAAAAACTACAAAGAACGAAACTCGTCTAGCTTGAAGGGAGAAACCAGATGGCGCCATGGTTGGCCCGCTAGATGGCGCTGCCATAGGTCAAACGGATACCAACGGCGTTTTTCAAAATAGGAACCCCCCGTTTTATTACATATTCGTGTAGTACGTAAAGAAATATGAATGTTTTGGTTGGACAACTTTTTTTACCTTTGCGACAGATGGCGCAGTAATAGTCACAAACGTATAAGTACGCGGTATCACGTAACATTCAGCCAGTACGGACGGTATTTGCTTCGTGATACATTACCCGAGACCGTTTACCAATTGCGGGAAAGGTCGATATCGTGTTAATGTATAACTATTGTGATCAAAATGCATAACGGAGGTGTGCTATGTACGCTACTGGCCATTAAAACTGCTACACCAAGAAGAAATGCAGATGATAAACGGGTATTCATCGGACAAATACACTCCTGGAAATGGAAAAAAGAACACATTGACACCGGTGTGTCAGACCCACCATACTTGCTCCGGACACTGCGAGAGGGCTGTACAAGCAATGATCACACGCACGGCACAGCGGACACACCAGGAACCGCTGTGTTGGCCGTCGAATGGCGCTAGCTGCGCAGCATTTGTGCACCGCCGCCGTCAGTGTCAGCCAGTTTGCCGTGGCATACGGAGCTCCATCGCAGTCTTTAACACTGGTAGCATGCCGCGACAGCGTGGACGTGAATCGTATGTGCAGTTGACGGACTTTGAGCGAGGGCGTATAGTGGGCATGCGGGAGGCCGGGTGGACGTACCGCCGAATTGCTCAACACGTGGGGCGTGAGGTCTCCACAGTACATCGATGTTGTCGCCAGTGGTCGGCGGAAGGTGCACGTGCCCGTCGACCTGGGACCGGACCGCAGCGACGCACGGATGCACGCCAAGACCGTAGGATCCTACGCAGTGCCGTAGGGGACCGCACCGCCACTTCCCAGCAAATTAGGGACACTGTTGCTCCTGGGGTATCGGCGAGGACCATTCGCAACCGTCTCCATGAAGCTGGGCTACGGTCCCGCACACCGTTAGGCCGTCTTCCGCTCACGCCCCAACATCGTGCAGCCCGCCTCCAGTGTTGTCGCGACAGGCGTGAATGGAGGGACGAATGGAGACGTGTCGTCTTCAGCGATGAGAGTCGCTTCTGCCTTGGTGCCAATGAAGGTCGTATGCGTGTTTGGCGCCGTGCAGGTGAGCGCCACAATCAGGACTGCATACGACCGAGGCAAACAGGGCCAACACCCGGCATCATGGTGTGGGGAGCGATCTCCTACACTGGCCGTACACCACTGGTGATCGTCGAGGGGACACTGAATAGTGCACGGTACATCCAAACCGTCATCGAACCCATCGTTCTACCATTCCAAGACCGGCAAGGGAACTTGCTGTTCCAACAGGACAATGCACGTCCGCATGTATCCCGTGCCACCCAACGTGCTCTAGAAGGTGTAAGTCAACTACCCTGGCCAGCAAGATCTCCGGATCTGTCCCCCATTGAGCATGTTTGGGACTGGATGAAGCGTCGTCTCACGCGGTCTGCACGTCCAGCACGAACGCTGGTCCAGCTGAGGCGCCAGGTGGAAATGGCATGGCAAGCCGTTCCACAGGACTACATCCAGCATCTCTACGATCGTCTCCATGGGAGAATAGCAGCCTGCATTGCTGCGAAAGGTGGATATACACTGTACTAGTGCCGACATTGTGCATGCTCTGTTGCCTGTGTCTATGTGCCTGTGGTTCTGTCAGTGTGATCATGTGATGTATCTGACCCCAGGAATGTGTCAATAAAGTTTCCCCTTCCTGGGACAATGAATTCACGGTGTTCTTATTTCAATTTCCAGGAGTGTATATTACACTACAACTGACGTGTGATAACATTTTTACGCAATTTGGCAGCATAGATCTTGAGAAATCAGTACCCAGAACAACCACCTCTGGCAGTAATAACGGCCTTTATACCCCTGGTGATTGAGTCAAACAAAGCTTGGATGGCGTGTACAGGTACAGCTGCCCATGCAGCTTCAACACGATACCACAGTTCATCAAGAGTAGTGAATGGTGTATTGTGACGAGCCAGTTTGTCGGCCACCATTGACTAGACGTTTTCAGCTGGTGAGGGATCTGGAGAATGTGCTGACCAGGGCAGCAGTCGAAAATTTTCTCTATCCAGAAAGGCCCGTACAGGACCTGCAACATGAGGTCGTGCATTATCCTGCCGAAATGTAGGGTTTCGCAGGGATCGAATGAAGGGTAGAGCCACGGGTCCTAACACATCTGAAATGTAACGTCCACTCTTCAAAGTGCCGTCAATGTGAAGAAGAGGTGACCGAGACGTGTAACCAATGGCACCACATACCATCACACAGGGCGATGACTAATACACGCTTCCAATGTGCGTTCACCGCGATGTCGCAAAACACGGATGCGACCATCATGATGCTGTAAACAAAACCTGGATTCATCCGAAAAAATGACGTTCTGACATTCGTGCACCCAGGTTCGTCGTTGAGTACACCATCGCAGGTGCTCCTGGCTCTGGTGCTGCGTCCAGGGTAACCGCAGCCATGGTCTCCGAGCTGATAGTCCATGCTGCTGCAAACGTCGTCGAACTGTTCGTGCAGATGGTTGTTGTCTTGCAAACATCCCCATCTGTTGACTCAGGGATCGAGACGTGGGTGCACGATCCGTTACAGCCATGCGCATATGATGCCGGTCATCTCGACTGCTAGTGATACAAGGCCGTTGGGAACCAGCGCGACGTTCCCTATTACCCTCCTGAACCCACCGATTCCATATTCTGCTAAACCGCAATCGCGATAGGCTACAATTCGACCTTTATGAAAGTCGGAAACGCGATGGTACGCATTTCTCCTCCTTACCCGAGGCATCACAACAACGTTTCACCAGCAACGCCGGTCATCTGCTGTTTGTGTATGAGAAATCGGTTGGAAACCTTCCTCATGTCAGCACGTTGTATGTGTCACCACCGGCGCTAACCTTGTGTGCATGTTCTGAAAAGCTAATCATTTGCATACCACAGCATATTCTTCCTGTCGGATAAATTTCGCGCCTGTAGCACGTCATCTTCGTGGTGTAGCAATTTTAATGACCACTAGTGCATGCTGCTCGGTATCCTGGACGACATCATCCATGTGTCCGGACCGTTCGCGGGATAGTTATGTTACTTAAGCAAACAGGAAGTGTTCAGCCACATGTGAAACGTCAACCACAACCTGCAACAAATGATGATGCCCAAGTTTGTGTTTTAGCTACTGTTGCGGCTAATCCGCACATCAGTAGCAGACAAATTGCGCGAGAATAGGGAATCTCAAAAACGTCGGTGTTGAGAATGCTATATCAACATCGACTGCACCCGCATCATATTTCTATGCACCAGGAATTGCATGGGGACGTCTTTGAACGTCGTGTACAGTTCTGCCACCGGGCGCAAGAGAAATTACGGGACGATGACACATTTTTTGCACTTGTTCTGTTTAGCGACGAAGCGTCATTCACCTACAGCGGTAACGTAAACCGGCATAATACGCACTACTGGGCAACGGAAAATCCACGTTGGCAGCGACAAGTGGAACATCATCGACCTTGGCGTGTTAATGTATGGTGCGGCATTATGGGAGGAAGAATAACTGGCCACAATTTTCTCGAATGCAATCTAAATGGTGCAATGTATGCTGATTTCCAACGTAATGTTCTACCCATGTTACTACAAGATGTTTCACTGCATGACAGAATGGCGATGTACTTACAACATCATGGATGTCCGGAACATAGCTCGCGTGTGGTTGAAGTTGTATTGAATAGCATATTTCGTGACAGTTGGATTTGGTCGCCGAAGCACCATACCATGGCCCGCACGTTCACCGGAACTGACGTCCCCAGATTTCTTTCTGTGGGGAAAGTTGAAGGATATTTGCTATCGTGATCCACCAACAACGCCTGACAACATGCGTTAGCGCATTGTCCATGCATGTGCAACCTTACGGAAGGAAACTACTCGCTGTTGAGAGTAACGTCGTTACACGTATTGCCAAATGCATTGAGGTTGACGGACAACATTTTGAGCATTTATTGCATTAATTTGGTATTTACAGGTAATCGCGCTGTAACAGCATGCATTCTCGGAAACGATAAGTTCACAAAGGGATATCTATCACATTGGAACAGCCGAAATAAAATGTTCAAACGTACCTACGTTCTGTATTTTAATTTTAAAAACATACCTGTTACCAATTGTTCGTCTAACTATGTGAGCCATATGTTTGTGACTATTACAGCGCCATCTATCACAAAGCGAAAAAAGTGGTCCAACTAAAACATTTATATTTCTTTACGTACTACACGAATTTGTAATAAAAAATGGGGGTTCCTATTTAAAAAAACGCAGTTGATAACCGTTTGAAGTATGGCAGCGCCATCTTGCGGGGCAACCATAGCGACATTTGGTTTCCCCCTTGAAGCTAGACAAGTTTCGTTCTATGTAGTTTTTCCGTTTGACCCTTATTTCGTGAGATATTTGGCCCGGTCACGATCAATGGACCATCCTGTATAGCTGCTGAAGAGGAGTTTCACCTTAAATACTGTCCCTCAAAACTTCAAAACGCGAACTAGAATCCACTCCAGAATAATACTCCTGTTTCTCTCCTCACGTACAGATCGCTTCTTAATTCGAATTATTGACCATATTTACTATGTTCCAGATCTGTGATAGTTATCTGGTATTACAATGTTCATTAAACGTTTAAAATTTGTGCGCAAACACGTCAGAAACTGAAAAATATGTATTGTTTACGTCAATTATAACACTGCTATTTTACATATGCATTCACATATAATATATACGTAAATTGGTGCCTAAAACATTGCTGTGGACGCCCAAATTAAGTGCCACAATACGTTTCTCCTTCCTAACCGCATGTGGCTAAAAAGAGAAATTGCATGCTAAACAGATCGTCGACATCACAAGTTAGGCCCCATAAATCTGTGTCGAAAAATTAACTAGGCCAGATATACAATTGCAGAAAATAGTTGTTGACAAAAATACTATGTAAACACAAAAACAAATGGGCTTTCTGTATTCCTGGAGGAATGTTATTAATTAGGCCTACGGATTGTGTAAGTCTAAACACATTTCAAATTAAATCCAAATTCCCCTGTAACGCTTGTCAAGTGTTACAATGGTAACTCCACTTCTAGAATATGTGAAGGATGATGTCATTTGAATCTGAGGAACTACCGTACAATATAACTGTCGTCTGCCATCACCTGAAGTTTTTCACTAACTTTTCACTACCAGCTTAAGGAAGAGTTAGATAATGTATCATTAGGGACCTGTAATCGGTGGTATTGATTAGAAACTATTAGTCTTCATTAAATGATTCGGCTCACAAGGGGAGGCCGCCAATTGTGAAATTCAGATTCGATTCATACTGCGCGTAATAAAAGCTCATGGCCAGAGGTGTAATGTGGCAAAGCAGCAAGATGCACTTCTCAGCCGTTGTCGAGAAAATCGACAGTTAAAAGAAACCGTTGCGGTGAAATACTCTCTACGATTAATAATTTTCTACAGCTTCGTGGCGCAGCGGTAAGCGCTCGGGTTCGTAATCCGAAGGTCGCCGAATCGAATCTCGTGCCATGCAATTTTTTTATTATTAGTTTTTTGTAATTCAATATATATATATATATATATATATATATATATATATATATATATATATATATATATATATATATAAACTATTAATGAATTGCTTATGCATGTTGGTGAAGGCGGATCGCTCTCCAATTGTACCGCCTCCATTTTTCCGTTTTTTTAACAGGGTGTACCAAAGCTCTCCCGTCCGCACTGATTTTCGACGATGTTATAAGTTGCGCTAGGGACCGCATCTACCTTCTTTCAAAGTTAGCAGGCAACTACGCTGTTATGCGGCGGCTCGTTTCGGCCCATTCAACATCTGTCCTTCAAGTGTAACGAGCGAGTAACGGAGTTTATATTTCATACTTGCCACAACGAATTTGTGTTCGTAGGGTCTCTATTCTAATTCGAACGTTTGACTTTCGCTATACGTATTCGTTTCGGAATATCGTTTCTACGTCTTCCGTTAACTATACGTGGTTAACATTATGAAGACAATTAATAACATTTGTGAAATACAACTTTGTTTGCGGAAAACATAATGATGTTCGAAGTCGCCAGTTTTTCCACGACAAACGACTTTCAACAACTTATTATATGCATAATTGTTGCAACTGATTGCCGGGATATATATATATATATATATATATATATATATGTATATATATATATATATATATATATATATATATATATATATATATATATATATGAGTTACAAAATACAAATACTAAAAAAAAAATTTGCATGGTGCGAGATTCGATCCGGCGAACTTCGAATTACAAACCCGAGCGCTTACCGCTGCGCCACGACGCTGAGAAGAACAACTAATCATAGAGAGTATTTCACCGCAACGGTTTCTTTTAACTGTCGATTTTCTCGACAACGGCTGAGAAGTGCATCTTGGTGCTTTGCCACATTACACCTCTGGCCATGAGCTTTTATTATGCGCAGTATGAATCGAATCTAAATTTCACAATTGGCGGCCTCCCCTTGTCAGTTGAGGTTAAGCAGAGAATGAACTACAGTGCCAAAGCACTCTAAAATGTTCACACACAATATTTCCGATAATCATCTACTAAATACATCAACATCTAATAAAAGTACGCGATGTGAAGCACCACACAGACACAATATAACCGAACACCATGTTATGAGGGAAGAAAGAAGACGTTTTTATTACAATGTATAACTCAAACTTAACGAATTCTCCTACGTTTACACACAACGTGACCAAAGACGGTGATAGAGATGTACCATCTCCGAAGAAAGTGACAGATTTGATGTCTCAAAAGCACCATACTTGGTAAAATTATTTATCATTTGTTCAAGACAAAATAATACATGTAAGTTCCTTATCATAATATGCAAACGTCATTACAGATCTCTAAAATTATGTCTTTTTAAAAAATAAAATTGAAAGTTTTCTGTCACAAAACACATTTTACAAGCACTATGTACCTTCAAAATAAATTCGTTCTGCTTTCCTTGTTCGCTGCAGTCTGGAACCGCAAGACCGCTACGGTCGCAGGTTCGAATCCTGCCTCGGGCATGTATGTTTGTGATGTCCTTAGGTTAGTTAGGTTTAACTAGTTCTGAGTTCTAGGGGACTAATGACCTCAGCAGTTGAGTCCCATAGTGCTTAGAACCATTTGAATTTTTTTGCTTTCCTTGTTCAGCTATCTCCTGCTGACGACCGTATTTTGATCTCCATAACAAGCAATAAATTCATCTATACACGCGAAAACTGGTTGCAAGAAACACACATAGGCAGATCTACCTTCCAGCGTAAATTGCACAGAGGAATATCAAAGTAAACATTGACGACGTTTTACGCTCGAAAAAGCAGTGTATTCATACATCTTGGAATGAATAGCAACAGAATGCAAGAACACTTTGTACATACATCAAGTTGTGATTGTGATTTGAGTTGTTCTGGGACCTTTGTACTGTTTACTAGCACTTACTGCTTGCCATGTAGGTTATACAGCTTGATGCATTTGATCGTCTTCATACTCGAAAAACTTCTTTTCCTCTTCTTCCTCCATGTCAGTTATGGTTAGAAACCTGAAACAATGTGCTAAGCAGGCAAGAGAGTGATGGTTGACAGATCCAGATATATATTCATTCAGAACTCAGATAACATGCATCGAATCCTGATAGTAGGGGTCAACTGCCGGGTCGTAAATAGTATTCTGTCATCAAAAGTTACCGTGTGTATGTGTTGCTGCTGTTAGTTAATGGATCTTCTCTGGTGTACATCAACGTGCACATGCTGACACCAGCACGTCCGATCATGATACTGATTTACGAAGTTGAGACTTGTTCCGACAAGCAAAAGCAATTACTCCGCATGTTGAGAGCAGACAGCATGTATCTGCAGAGGGTATAAGCAACTGGGGGTCAGCTACTGGGGGTGTTAGATACCAGGATATGTTAGCTAGCACAAATGAGTTAATGGGAGAGCTGTAAGTGCTTGGTAAACAGTAAGTGATACCACTTATCCATTACTGATTACCCATTACTCATAACCTGTTACCCATCACCGACTAACCATTACTCATTAGTCATTACCCATGACCTATTTCCTATTACCCGTTACCTGTTATCTATTCTGTGATAACTGTTCACCTATTTGTTACGGATTACGTCTTCCAGTGGCTGTACCTGACACCTAGTAGTTGAAATCGCTAATATCTGAAATTCTCGGAAACTAAACACCACCCCCCCCCACCCCCCACCCTCCGGCAGAGGTCAGCTCTCAACTTGCTGTTGAAGCTGATCCTAACTCTAGCAGAGGAACTGGCTTTTCAAAGATGAGGAAAAAATGCCACTTTCTTACCTGGACATTGGTTGTAGAAGTGGTGGGATTTGAACTATGGGGCAAAACGTTAATATGACACCTGTTCTTACAACATCCTTTTACTCACTTTTATACAGAAACAGGAGTGCAATAGGTGGAAGTCTATTGCCCCTCGATGGCATCCGTGGTTGCTGGGATGCTGAGTGCCAAGATCAGCAACTGCTAGACTGGGAGACAGTGATGGGCAGTGCCGCCAGTGAAGCTGCTGCCGAAATGTGTCACACGCAATTCCTTTAAGTCTGGCTAACTCGTTGTAGCTGCTTATCACACCAGGGAGATTGGTGTTAAAACGTAACGTCTAGCGTAGCCAGAGTCTAATGTACATGTTCACATAGGCTGTGATCAAAGATGATGGCCGTGCTCAAAGGTGCAACCCACCTGAGGTACTTGAGGGCAGAAGACATTCAATAGGCAGGTAACCTATTGGTACAGATGTGCCCAGATTTCTGCAAATGGTTTCCAGCGCCAGGTGGTCGCTGACAGTTACTGGAGACGAAGTACTGGGAAAGTGGCTGGATGCTTAACTCTGGCACTGCAGTGGTCGTCACCTCATAAGTTAACAAGAGATGAAGAACATAGAGTACAGACCCCAAAGTACTGAGAGTGGAACCATATCGAAGGCAGACTGCATGGATGATATTGCACCAAGATATCCTTATCTGTGCAACTCGCTGACGCAACATCGAAGAATCCAAATTCAAAAAGGAGTTAAGTCAGCCACTTAGGTCGCACGTCCGAAACGTAAGAGAAGATTACGGATCGCACTACTGCCACCAAGTCAGCTGCCATATCTGCCGACCTCCGACTGCACAGTTCGAATCTCTATTCCCGATATCTCCGACGAGAAATGTCATAAAATACACGAAAAATAAGGGAAGAAACAGTAAAATTGTCCCTCTCTGCGTACACGATGCACAGTTTTTCTTCACACAGTTGGTGACTTACTGGAATCATGTTATTTCGGTTAACTGTCCCATCCGCGCTCTGCCCAAAGTGAGGCGTAGGCTAAATCAAAAGTCTGAAGCGAAAACACAGGTGGTACTCCAGCGTTTCTACTGGTGCTGGGATGACGGGCTGTAAGTAGTGCTCACAGAGAAGCCATGTTATCGTACCAACTTTATCCCTGCGGGTTGGCGAGACCAACGTGATGTCGCCGCCCACCTTGGCGCCCTTGTGAACACAGATAGGACATAGTTGCAGACTACCGCCAAGGCTGGCCAGCTGCAACGAAGGTGTGGATGACGCAATGAAAGGTACCGACAGCTCTCTATTACTACTACAGACCACGCCAGCTTGCCTCCGGGACAACAGCCAGATGTGTAGCTTTACTCGCTCTGCAAGGTTTTAAACAGACCACCTACAGGAAGGAAATGTAAGCTAGCCCTGCAATGAATGCATATCCCATAGTGATATGCGACAGTAACGTCACGACTGTACGGTTCATCGAGCTATGTTACTTGGCAGTGACACATGACGCAAATGTTACTTTCGTCCTTACGTTTTCCTCACCAGTGTACAAGGCATACATTGATGATCCAAACATTATGACCATCTGCTTAATAGCTTATTTTCGTCTTTGGAACGAAATACTTCACTGATTCTGTGTTTCAGAGATCTGGCTGTTGGTAGGTTTGTGGAGGTATGTGGCATTATATGTCTACGCGCAGATCATGTAGTTCGCTTAAATAACGGGGCTTAGATATGCGTACGTGGTGATATAGCCCTATAGCGACTCAGATGGGTTCCATAGGATTTACAACAAATGAATTTGGTAGCCGTGACATCAACGTGAGTGCGTTATACGCTCCTCACACCAATGCAGCACATTTCCGGCTCCGAGACATGGACAAATATACTGCCGCAGGATGACATCACCGTTGAGAAATACATCAAGCCTAAAGGGATACAGATGTTTCCCAGCTTTCAGTGTGTCTGTGATTATTACCACAGACCCTACATAAGCGCAAAAGAAAATGTCTCCCATAGCACAATACTGTTCCTATATGTCTGCCCCCGTGGCGCACTACGCGTTTTGAGACGCCCTTTGCTCGATGATGGCGTTTGTGCAGGTTGCGATCGCACTAGCGTTTCCATTGATCATGATCAAATCCTGATGATCACATGCCCACTACAATCGCAATTAACGGTATCGTTGGGTCAACATGTGTACACATAGGTATGGTCTGGTGCTGAGTTCCACATTCAACGATGTACGATGTACAGTATGCTCTGTAACACTTATGCGTGCGCTACCAATGTCCTCTTTCATCAGAATTCTCACAGATCACCATCTATCCTACTCTACAGTGCAGACAAGTATCTGAAACCCACGTTCTGTGAAGATTCGTGGACGTCCAACCATTTAGTGCCTAGAGATAGTTTCACTATCGTTCTACCTCTTTCCATAGATGCTCAAGACAGTAGCACGTGAAAATTCGACCAGTTTCACCGTTTTCGAGATATTCGTTCACAGGTTATCAGTAAGAATAATGTGTCCATCGTCACAGTCGCTTATCTCAGTGTCTCGATTGGTAGTAAGTGCATGTTGAAGAGACCGTGACGAGGGGGTTGGTTTGTCAGACTATGGTGTACATTGGAAGGATGCATGCATTAGACGCCCTTCAGTTGGGTGATGTCAGTCAACTCTGACAGTTGCGTGAAGACTATATACCAGATATCGGATAATAGCAGTGGTATATGAATGAGAGTTCTGGAGTAAAGAGCATATATTCCAAAAATTGTAAGATTTAAAAACCACATTTTATTTTTGTTGCTTCCCCCATTTAAAAATGTATGTACATCCATGAAGGAAATTTTCATTTATTTAAAAAATAAAAAATCAAATCAATTGTTTCTTTATAAAAAAAGTTCTCTGAGCTTGTGTTTACCTATGCAAACAAACAAAACTATCGTTTTACTTTTTAAAAATCTAATAAATTTCTTTCTTTATAAATAAAGTTCCAAAAACCTTGTCTATATATACCAACAACTGAAATTTTCATTTAAAAACTCACAGGCACATTTCAACTGTAAACAATTTAATTTTTAAAAATCAAAATTGGTCTATATAAGTAAAAGCGAAACAAAATGTACTCTAGAGCTAAGCCACTTCAAAACTTAGAAAAATAAATTACATGAATTACACAAATTAATGGCATTAAATAATAAAAAAATATCTTCTCAATTATAGAATCTTAAAAATTGATGAATACTTCGGTTAAAATTCACAAAAATTCACACAATATTATCATTTCAGCAATCAGATTGGTTGAAAAATTATAGTGAATTAAGACAGATATGAGAAAAAATGCAGCTAACAAATTTGAAAACGATTTCTGTAAGTTAATGTAAAATTCAGTATCTGGAAAATGATGGAAAATATTGGAAATACACGAAATATTAAAATAATGAGAGGTCTAGAAAACTATATGAAAGATATTTCAAAACTGGATTATTAACATATTACTATATTTTCAGAATATCTAGTTGTAGTAACTGTAAAAATAACAATAGTATAATTAAATTACCAAATTTTTACTGGTATGAGTATAATAGATGTTCCAAAATTAGAAATGTATGACATTTATTATAATGTAATTAATCAGGAATATTGTGAAAATATTGTTTTATGTTATGCAGGTACATGTTCTCTTATTTATGATATAAAATTGAAGCTTTTTATAAAGATATGTATTCTATGATTTACAACTGTGACACAAGTATTTATTCAATGGATAATATTTGTGAAATTCCGCAGGTAAACAAAAAAGTAAATTGAAAATTCTGGAAAAATTATCTTAGATCATGTAAGGTTAACATGTGAGCTCATATGGTCAACAGTAAAGAATATTAAAATATGTAAAGAAGATGAAAATTTTTTTTGTAAAAACTAAAATTACTTTAATGATTATAGATATTTCTTAGATGACAACGTAAAACAATATAGAGAAATGAATTTAATTTGATCCATTGAAGACAAATTCTACACTGTCGACTGTAATAAAATTGATTCAGATTCTGGTATTATATTTCATATCACATTACAAAGTAAAAATAACACTTTACCATATGGATATTACAAAATTACAGAATTTTAATTTGGAAAATCCATATAAAGAATATTGTAGATGTTGTTGTTGTGGTCTTCAGTCCTGAGACTGGTTTGATGCAGCTCTTCATGCTACTCTATCCTGTGCACGCTTCTTCATCTCCCAGTACCATAGTAGATGTTAATAAAAATAAAAATTTATAAAATGAAAGTTAATAAGATGACTGATAGGTTCGCTATACTCTTTCATGAGGTACTTAATGATAGGTTTTTATGTGTAATAAAAAATTTTTCCACAAAAACATTCTACTATATGATATAGCTTTCTGTATGTTTATGATCAATGAAACTTTTTCTTTTTTTTTGCTTATAATTATTTTCCAAATATATTCATAAGAATTTTTAAATCCTTTTTGGAAAATGTTGTAGTGGCGACCAGAACAGTCACGGGGTTGTAGTGACTGTAAATTCGGCAGGACCCGCAGAGTGGTCCACGAACAATAACACAACAGGGTGGGACGGACATGACCAATGAAGAACCTCACAACACAACAAGAACAGACAACAGAGTCACGAACCAAAAAAGACAACCTTGTCCACTCATAAAGAAAACACTGTTTAATGCGAGGTGATATGTCCTGAGATGCACGCGAAGTTAGACTGGCAGGCTGAGTGACAGGCAGGCACTTAAGAACTAGATCGGGGACGCCGCTATTGGCCACGTGTTCCACTGTGATGCCCTCACTCTAAATGCGGGCCAGGAGGTGCACAATGCCACAGCTTATGGCATGATGGTACAGAGACCTCTATGGGTCTTCGACATACGTGACATCTGGCAGGGATTCAAATTCCGCAGCACGCGGTACCAGAACAAGTATCACAAGTAAATGTTTTTTTATTCAAGCTATTGGTAAGTTCTTTTGTATGTTCTCATTCATTATCTCTAAATTCAATTAGTTTGTTTTTTATACAACAAAGAACACCAATTTTTGGAGGTATATTCTTAACTGTAATTTCAGTTTTTTGCGAGTATATTTTTCTTGCTTGTTAAATGGACATACGATTTTATTTTCACTTTCCACTCACTAAGAAAAAACTTATTAGAATAAAAATTAAAATCTAATACATTTTATTATATATAAATGTAGTCAATGTTACAAACTTATACATAATGATAACTACTAATGAAAAAATCACTCTATGTTTTAAAGCAAGAGACATTTGGGATATCTTATAACATGTTATCTTGACACATGCTTTGTAATGCAAAGTTAGAATTAAATACATAAAAAATTTAAGGCATGAAGTGGTAGTTCGTACCTACACTTACATTCATAAATTTTATACATGAACCAGGTTTGTATTCTTTAATTATTAAATAAAATAGCAATAAGCAGAGATTTATGAAGAAACCTTACCATCACTTCGAAAAATATTGTATATAAAATAAAGATTAAGGTAGAACCACATATGAAGGTCAAATAATTACTTAAAACATATAAATCAATTTAAGGATAATTATATAATAAGGTTATATGAAAAATTGGATACAGCTCATGAAACTATGCATTAAAGAAATGAAGAAATGAATAGTATATTACCATAAATTGTTCCTCATTTAACTGATGAAAATTCAGGACCTAGATTTCATATTTTAAAATTAAATTAATTATAATTATAGCTATGATTACTACATTATTCGAATGGAAATAAAATATTTTCAAGAACAAATAAATATTACCAGAAATAGACAGCCAAATTGTGAAGAATTTTTAAGGATTAATTATTTATCAAATTCAATAAATTTCTTCCAAAGAATGAAAGAAAGATTGAATATGGTTTGCCACTGATATATTATAATGTCCACCAATGAACAGAGTTAGTTCCAGTCTTACCATCATGTCGAGCTGTTAGAGGTGTCGATAATATACATAGCATTACCTGCTCAAGACACAACCATCTTGGGCGATCAGTGTTGTTTCCTGAAATAGAAGTCCACCTACTACACCTTGGAATCGATGGAGAAATGACCTCTTTATGAAGTGATTCCAGTCGCTGGGAAGGCATCCTGCCCACGGATTACCGCGAGGGAAACAACAGAGTACACTGGACAGCCATACAAAAGCTGCGTCAGTGACACCACTCTGTTTCGTATGCACTCATAAGAAGTAAGAAAAGGGACGAGGGAATCCTCCAGGTGGTGGGTAGCTGCAACCTTACGCATTTCCTCCTTGAACATGTGCACAGATGGCTCAGCGATCCCATTGGACGCAGGGTGGAGAGGCACTCAGAATGTCACAGTAGTTGTAAAGGAAGCAAACTTACAGCTACTAAATTGAGTGCCATTTTCCGTGAATACCACAAAAGAAGAGCTTCCACCATTAAATGGTGCTACAGTATGTGGACTGTAAGTTCGTTAAGTTCATACTATGTGTGTGGGAAACATGGGGGTAACCAGAGAGTGTCCTCCATGGCGACCCAGTGAACCCTGAGAATGGGTCCCCCAAATCCTGGTCAAGCCTGTTCCATGGGGCTGATGGCTTTGACCATAGGAAACATGACTGAGGAACAGCTGTCTGATACTTGTGGTCGAGAGCACAGCCAAGAAGTAGCAGCTCACTCTACACACTCCCAGTATACCTGTTAATGGACCATGCGTTTGCTCATGACAATGGCTCCTTTGTGTAATAAGAGCTACAAACGGAGGTTCCAAGTTGGTTGAGTTCCGGCAAGACAAGTACATCCTCAAAGTAGGTCCATGCATTCATGGAACTGCTGCATGTGGAATAGGATGGTGTCTGTGGAAAGCACATCGGCTATGATACAGGTGTCGAGAGGCAACCAACTGTCAACCTACTGAGAAATATCTTTGATCTGGAAGCAGACCTCTGCACCGGCATCAAAGAAATTGTCATCGGCTTCTGGAAGGTGAGAGAGGACTTTAGCATTGCCATAGTTAACTGACATGTTGAATTTGATATGCCAAGAGGAGGAGAAGAGTGCAACATTGCACAGGTGGCTGTATCTTGACCAGTACTTGCGCGGCTGTGTGAAAAATGGGGACCAGCGGTTTGTAATCTGTTTGTGGAAGGAAATTTTGTCCATACACGTAGCGATGGAATTAATTGAAGGTAAAGGTAACTGCGAGGGCTTCGTTCTTTTTCACTGAATGCCATGTTGAGTAGGGGACAAAGTCTTGTAGATAACGGATATGGTTTGTCCATCGTTCAACTCTTGTGTGAAAGAGAAGCCCCAGTTCTGACATCAGAGGCATCGGCGGCCATGATGAAAAGTTTGCCACGAATGCCTGCTGATACTCAGAAGATCATTCCCAATGTACACCCTTCCACAGCACGCAAAGGAATGTAACTACCGTTAGGATAAATTTATTATAATACCCAAAATTATCAAGCAGCTACTGAAGCTGGTTCACTGTAGTTGGGGCAAGGAACTGAGTGATGGTGTCCAGTTGCTTCTCCATGGGCCGGACACCTGATGCTGAGAAGACATGTTCCAGGTAATCCAGAACTGTCTGGAAGAAAAAGCCCTTGTCGAAACTGATGGTGAATCCAGCCTGATGGAGGGTATGTAGCAGTGTGTGCAGGATACATAGCTGTATAGGGACAGTATATCGTACTCGACAGCACATGTTCATCAGAAAGAAGGGTAACGTCAGGAGTGTCAGAGGAAAATGTGATAAGACCAGTTTTATTCTCTACATACACAAGTAATCTAATGGACTGTGTGAGTAGGAACCTGCAGCTGTTTGCTGATGGTACTATAGTTTACAGGAAGGTGTCGTCATTGAGTGACTATAGAAGAATTCAAGCTGACCTACACGAAATTTCTAATTTGTGTGGTGGATGGCAGCTATCTTTAAATGTAGAGGAATGTAAGTTAATGCAGATGAGTAGGGGTAACAATCACGTAACGTTCGAATATAATATTGGTAGTGTGCTATGTGAAACAGTCAGTTCGACTAATTATGCAGGCTTAACGTTGCAAAGCGATATGAAATGGAACAAGCATGTAATGACTCTAGTATCGAAGGCGAATGGTCGACTTTTTTGGAAGTGTATTAGTTCAGTATTGAGTCCATAGATACCATGCAGACTTTCGAGAAATCATCCCAGAGATGCACAGCTTTAACACTTGTTGCAACTCCAGCTGCAGGCTCGCTGAAGACTGTCGCATATGAACAGTCATGTCTATTGTAGTATAATGGGGAGCGGTACACTCGCTCCCTGTGATTGGCTGCTGCGAGCTGCAATGACGAGTGGTATCCGACGTTTTACTAGCGTCTGAAAAGGACGTGTGAAAACAGATTTCACTTTCTGGAGTGCCCTCACGGGGAGGCTGTGAATGATTCCCTTGCCAGATGGTAGCACCTGCCAGGTAGGCCACTGGTGGCCTCGTAACATATGGACGGATTCGTCTAGCAGCCCTGGGGAACGTAGCAACAGGTATGTTAACCACTAGTATTGTCAGTCTCTGTGGTTGGTAGAATGGCTACAAGAGTGCATTAATATTTTGTGGGTTTAGTGTCGTTACCTGGCCTGGTAGGCCTTATATGGCTGCATGAGATGTTTAGCAATCAATGTGAAGCACACAGAAATGTCATTTACTAATCTGACACAGCAACTTCAGAATATAACAGATGAACCAGGATATTACCGCCCCTGAGTAGGCTGCAATTAACATTACTAACTAACTCGATGCGAGTGACGCAGCACTTGTCTACATTCCATCAAAGTATCAGAATAAAGGAACTATCCGCACATCTGTATATACTGTTAAGCTAACTAGTTGACAAACTCACTCCCTCAGACAACACTAGTATATTTTAAAATCTATTGTGGTAGACATCAGCTAGAGAAAACCTGTATGTGATAGTGAGATTTGAATGTTCATCATACACACGTTTTTATGTCGATTAGCTCAACTGCACTGAGTGCCAGTTATTTTCATCCAATAACAGGTACTAAACACCGAAAAACGACTTTGCCTAGACTTTCCAAGACCATATACACTTCCATGGTGGTAGTTCTCTAACATGGAAGAATATGACCGCATTTTTGAGCACGCCACCCCTACGTTATGTTGTTTGCGAAATATCAATATATAAACTCACTCTAACGGTCTGTGGAGGTCGCGAATTCACCCCTGTCGTAGTTGATGAACTGGCACGTCAAGATGGAGTGCCATTTGGCCAGCTGAATGTGGACATTTGTAAAATATCCCTGGATACGATTATCTTATAATCTTGTCAGTTACAAGGACATAGTCTTAGTCAGTGAGAAGGCAGGCGAGCGTCAGTAGTTTTCCACCAGTCTGGTAACATGTGACGGTGCCTGCAGCTGCCAGAAACTGCACAGCTGCTGAGTTTCGAAGTAAGGCAGTATGCCTATTGCGGCGGACAACAGGTACTTGCTTGCTTTGCAACTGCAGTGTGCAACACTCTGGGATAGATGGAGCTAAAATTGTGGTTTCCTTCATGACAGAGGACGATGGCATTCGCCCACCACAGGCGATGGTCAAAACCAACGCAGACCTCCATACGCTGGACCTCAGTTACAGTCTAGCTGGACAACTAGCTGGCACATGCTTGACGTCACGGCCAATCAGAGATTTGGATGTCAGCAGAACGTTGTCATACAGTGGTGCATAGGCACTAATTTGCTCGCCTACAGGCCTTAGACTAGGTAGAAGCCTGCAGCTAGTGGTGGCGAAGTGCATGGACAGTGGCTAACTAATACATGTTGTACTGCCCGTGGACTCTATCTTGTGGTCTTTAGCTATGTCGCCCTGGGTGCTGTACACATCTACATACTGCTGAGAACAAGGGACATCTGATAGTCAGGGTGCAAATTAGATGGCACATATGTGAGACAGGCTGGCTAGAGCTTGCATCCACTGAAGCACTTCAGCACAGAAACCATATCAAGTTGGAACATAAGGCCGTAATCCTGAGGCAAAGTTGATGCCATTTGTCCATGTTTTTCTGTCCAGTCAGCTTTTCCAGAATCTCTGAAATGCTGTATGGTGTCCCAACTTCGGCTTTTGGAGGTAGAGGCTGGCGTATTCCATAGGATCAACTTATCCTCAATACGACTTCTTGCTTCATAGTGCATGATCTTCGTGCTGACAGTTGTTTCTCCTTCAACTACGTCGCTCATCTGACTCTATGCTGGGCAGTTCACTCCACTGGGCTAGGCTGAGGCCCTATATTTCTCCTTCCTTACAAGAAATCTGTCTCCACCGTGTTACAAGTTTAATTTTCAAGACAAAAGCGATCATAACACATATTTCATGGGTTGACATAAAAAATGAAGGTCTCTCCACTTCACCACACTCTACATTAACGTAAATCAGATGGTTCATTGGCTCTCTATGAGGGCTATTCGGAAAGTAAGCTCCGATCGGTCGCGAAATAGAAACCACCGTGAAAATCAAATAACGTTTAGCACAGATGTATTCGGTAGTGTGTCTAGTATGCCTGTCAATCGCGGCAAGTCGCTCTTTTCAATTCTGAGCGCACAGTGAGCACTTAATGATGCCTAGAAAACAATGTCTCCCGCCAAGTTTGAGGCCCTAGTGAGAGATTTCGCCTGATGTCATGCAGCCCACATGACATAACTGTCAGGCATTCCACTCTTCATGACAATTCTCGGTCGCACTCTGCAGGGTCAATGAAGATGCTCCTGCAGCGTTTCGATGGAAAGTGTTTGATCACCCACAACACAGCCCGTAATTGGCTCATTCTGAGTTTCATATCTGCTGACATTAAAAGCTGGCTATGAGACAACACTTTAGGACAGACAACGAGCTTTAGACAAGTGTAGAGAATTGGCGGAAAGCACAGGCGGCTGCCTTCTATGACGAGGACATTGGAATGTTAGTACAACGCTAACACAAATGTCTAAGTCGGTGCGTTAACCATGTAGAGAAATGAATGGAAGGTGTAGCTAACTATCGCAAATAAAACATTTCTGATTTTCGCAATGGTTTCCATTTCGCGTCCGATCGGAATTTTCTTTCCGAAAAACACACGTATTTATCTACACGGTATTTCCTAAGATTAACCCAGGCCGTGCACTGGCAGCTCAACAGACGGAGTGGTACTCACATTAAAGTAGAAACAGGTTACAGAAAGCAAAGTCAGAACCACATCGGTTCCAGACACATGCCCCTCATGTTCGTGATTTTATTGTGCAGTTTATCGCGGTACTCAAGTACATGCTGAAGCATCTACTCAGCGGGAATACGACCTTCATGTATACGTACAAATTAATCCAGTGATTGGAGAAGGTCAGGGTTTAAGATGTTGTTTGGGTAGGTCAGATTATGGGTAGTAATACGTCCAATGATATTTATAGCCAATACAATGAGTTCTACATCAGATTCATTAAAGTTGTGCCAGTGATAGAGACTAGGAGTTGCAAAGCAATTCCTCTTGTTTCACAGGCAGGCATTAACCTGTTACCCAATAACTTGAAGTTCCAGCCTCCTCATTCCGTTTGATCGACCTTGTTCGTTTGAGACCAGTCTGTCCGGGGTGGACACTAAGTACAACCAACACATGCTGACTTTATACATAAGGATAGAGTGCCAGGTCGCGCCTTCAACATCCTACTGCATCCGTTTTAACTCGGAATAACTGTATCTTACACGCTTTTGTTTTGGTCTGGACCGTTCCGGTTGGGCATTTAGTAACTTTTTCCCTTTGACACCGGCGGAACTCATCCGTTGACATCAATACTCGGCTTCCCGTCTCCTTGCAGTTCAACACTACTTCTAAGAATTTTACATGGACGTACTTGGCCAGAGCTTCTCACTTTACATTAGAGGGTGGACTGTAAAATACCCTTAATGTGCATACGATAAACTCGAAATTGAGCTAGTATAGAGATCTGGTTTTATCTATGACAATTTCAATTGGGGTCATATAGCAAAACAGGGAAAAGCTCAGCCTTGTCGGTTCCACTACATGTTGCGGTTCCACAATTGGTTCTTCCTGTAACCTAGGAACTGTCCTTCACTGAGCAGTGAAAGACTTAACTGTCAATGTGCTGTAAGGTGTACTGTTTCCAATGATGTTATCATTTCCTCTCTTGCAGCCCCTATCCTTACTGTTAGTGGTCGTGGGCGTCTTGTTACAGTTATTCGAATCCTATTGTATTCAGTGTTGTTTTTGTCATGTTTCTATGCCGACTCACTCTGTCTCGTTAGGTCCATAGTAATTTATCCCATTGATTGGCTATTATTTATGACGCTTTGTGCTTGATTTGTCCAGAACCGGCCGCTGTGACCGAGTGGTTCTATGCGCTTCAGTTGGGAACCACGCGGCTGCTACGGCCACAGGTTCGAATCCGGCCTCGGGCATGGATGTTTGTGACGTCCTTAGGTTAGTTAGGTTTAAGTAGTTCTAAGTTCTAGGCGACTGGTGACCTCAGACGTCAAGTCCCATAGTGCTTAGAGCCATTTCAATCATTTGCTACTCCAAAGCTGCTCTGTTGTGATTGGCTCTTTGTTTCACTTGCTCCAAAGTGTTATTTACTTTCCGGATATCATCAGTATCTGACATTCCAAATACCGCCCTTAATAATTTCACACCAGCGTGTAGCCACTCCTTTTATACCACATCAATGCGTGTGGTGCTAGATTCCTCACATTGAGCAACATCTGTCGTTGACGTTCGTATGAGAGACGTAACCCGTGGTACTCCCCTTGTGTCACTGCTAATATATCCTTCCTTCTGACCTCGAGATAGAATCTGACAAACGTCTCCTCAAGCCTGTGTACCTTATTTCTTACTTCACACATACTGTAACGCAATCTTAGTGTCCAATTGTGGCTAGTTAGGGTGAAACCCTTCTGCCTGGAAAACTGTACTCCTCCTTCGAGTTGCTGAATCCATAATATGCGAGACCCTTCTGCCTGGGAAACTGTATTCCTCCTTCGAGCTGCTGAATCCATAATACGTCAAACACTAGTCCACTAAAGGGATATATCATCATCAGAATTACCGCCAACCTCGTCGTCATCTTCTCATGGGCTTATGTCAAAGATAGCGTGTTCGTGCCTTCACTGCTGCCTGTATTTAACTTGGAGGAGATGCAAGGAAGAATAACTTATTTGGTCGCTGTTATGAACCACGACGCATATAGGAAGAGTTTCACTAATGTACAGATGTTTGCTGCGTCGTAGACAATACCCATTCTGGGCACATGTAATCACAATCAAAAACCAGAAGAGATTCACTATCCACGAACATGGATCTATAGTTTTTATGTCTTTTACTTTTCACAAAGTCGTCTTCTGAATCCTCCGAAATATGTATGAATAACCCTTTAAATACACTTATCGATAAAAAGTGAAGCATTGGCGGGGATGTGAATGATTACAGTTTTAGTTCTCTGTGATAGTTGAAATGGTCACAAGAGTACATTAATAATTTTCGGGTTGAAGGTTAATATCACGACTTGGAAGGTAAAGAAGGGGCATGAACAACACCAGATGTTGAGTAGTCACTGTCAAGCATTCAGAAATGTCGTTTAATCGTGTAAGATACTGTTATTAGCATTTGACAGCCGGACTAGGGATTAACGTCTCCTGCTTAGGCTGTCGTTAACAGCACAAACAGCGACGTCTCGGGTGTTGCTGTGACCGCGAAACATGGCCAACGCTTACTGGCGCCACAATGCGTTCAGCAACGAAACGCGGTCGTTCTCTACCCTGGATGGCCATATCTGGAGTGCTGCAGCAGTATTACGCCTAGCGTGAAGCTGCGAGCATCCATCGGGTTTGACTTCGGGCTGGTAGTAACCGAGAGAACTCTAATGGCAGATGTGTTCATCACGGTGCTCCTTTGTCCTCAAGGGTTTCCTCAGATGCGACAGCATCGTGGTGACATTCTTCAATATTCACAGATGGCACTTGTCTCTATGAACTGTCTGCATCATGCTGAGGTAGTCCCGTAGATAGCAAGATACCCAGATCTGTCCCCGATAGAAAAAGTGTGGGAGTAGCTCGAATATCGTTTCCTTCCTAGTGAAAGAATGCAGGATATCAAGGGTCAGTTGCCACAGTTGTGGGCCAGCTTTCCGCAGGAGGGGATACAATGGCCTTAAGACACACTTCCGAAGCGAAACAGTGCATGCATCCACGCCAGAGGAGGATGCAACGTAATACTGATAAATGTGCTTACACTGCCAAGTTTTTTAAGAACTAACTCGGTGTTGCAATCACGGAAATATCATAACGTACTCTCTCAACTTATGAGATTTCATTTAGTTTCCCGCTGCCATTAGGGTGCTTAAATTTCTTGTCGGGAAGTGTATTCTCTGGACCAGTTTTATGTTGTCTCCGTGTACACGTGCCTTCTGTAGACAATGAACTTATCGCAAGAAAATAATTTGAGAAGTAGAATGGCTGAGCTTTTTACTATTTTACGAAAATATATCACCTTAGAAAGTGATTTTTAACTTGGTTCTATGCAACGAGAACGAGCACCTAAATTATAATTTCAGTAACAAGCTGCTACGATTGACGCATGTTGTTGCTTAAACGATACGGGGCAACATCTACGTTCAAATGCTTTCGCCTATTCTCAAATGTCGACGACAACAGAGAGTGTGTTGGCCAGGATTTAAGAACAAAAGGAGATAGTCAAAACAGTTATCATCTACGACTTCCGGTTGCTCATTTTTTGGGATCATATCCTGCATCAAATTCTAATAACCACAAAAACCAACCATTTTACAGATGGTGTGCGCTCTGCCAACTCAGTGAGGTGTATCTAGTGTTGTCAGGTCTTGAACAACACATTATCGAAAAATATAGGAAGGTATCCTCAAACAGACAAGATATTTTAAAAAAGTGACCCAATGAACCGAATATTTAAAACCTGATCATAAAAAAGTTCCATTAGGTTAGCCAAGAGCAAAAAATTTCGCAGAATAGTGCATTGTAATTTCATTTCACTGTACTGAGACAATTATATTGCATTTTAAGGAAGCTAACCGAAAAGAAAAAAGAAATCGTCGCGCAATAGCGAAAATAATTAGCATAATGAACGAACACTTTTTGAGTACCAAGTGCGCTTAAGTGACGCATTGAACCCGTAGGGGAAGGCAAGGACGAATTCTAAACATTCAGGATAATGAAAGAAAGCTGTACGCAGACCGTCGGTCCATATGGAATTTCATTTTCGGTAGTTTACAAGCCCGTACAGAAACTGACACCACCCTCCATTTGGCAATGAATTGATTGCATACAACACACTTCTACGGAAGGTAATGACGGATCGCTAACGTGACTGAATGAACCCGTAGCGGAAGGCAATGATGAATTCTAAACATTCAGGATGAGGAAAGAAAGCTGTACGCAGACAGTCGCTCTATATGGAATTTCATTTTCGGTAGTTTACAAGCTCGTACAAAAACTGACACCACCCTCCATTTGGCAATGGTTTGATTGCATACAGTACACTTCTACGGAAGATAATGCCGGATGAAAACAAAGTCTCATGGCAGCTATCACATGCGATGACCTAAAACAAATAATCCGAGCGGCAGCAAAAGTAAGTCGACAAGATTAGATGAACCTCCCGCCGATATTAATTTTCTGGTGGAAAATTCACGTAAATGTTAAACCAACTATTTGTCTGCGACATACCTCCCACGTTCTTCGCAGAAGACTTGGTTGTGATCATCCTGAAAACAAAAATAGTCAAGACTACATGAAATGTAAAACCAGTAACTTAAATTAAGTCGGACCTTGAGATCTTTACATGGCATATAATATGAACCTTACACCCAATCTGTCCCACATTTTGCGATCTTATCAAGTCATGGCCACCGCAGAACGCTCTGTCACTAAAATCTTAGCTTAATATACGGATCTGGTACACCTGCAATCGAAATTTTAAATTAAACTAGCAATGAATTTTCTAAACTTTCATAAGGCCACTGACAGGATGGAGCATCAATTCTTGTGGGAAGCAATGAATCAAATGTGTTTTTGTAGGTCACTGCTATAGGTGACAAGAAAATGCGTTAATGTCACTTACTGGGGATCAAAATTAACGGACAGCTGACAGTACCTGTAGAATTAAGCAAGCCATTTGATAAAGTTTTATACTTTCCTTACACTGCACACGGTGACCAAAGGGCCACCATGTAGGATGCCACGCGCAACACTACCGGGGATTCAGGTATTTCGCACGATATGTGTATGCTTAGCTTATGTCGGTGACGTCAGCCAGATCCATATCAACAATGATATTCCATTCAGATTATAAGTGAATATACAAATGTCACCGGAGATGGACTTCATTTTCATCTATTGTCATTCCTTCCTCTAGGTCTAGAAACATAATTACTAAGCAATACTTGGGTCTCTAAGGTAAAATGGAATCAATTAGGTATCTACATTACGGGACGTGCCCAGGAGGTGATAAAATTGAATTGGGACCTAAAATTACAATCCATTGGAGCGACAGTTATGGAACAGAATACGAAAAACTTTGAATGCCTGCAGAAATTGTTTTCTTTTGTCGACAATTATAGTCCGCAGCTCGTGGTCGTGCGGTAGCGTTCTCGCTTCCCACGCCCGGGTTCCCGGGTTCGATTCCCGGCGGGGTCAGGGATTTTCTCTTCCTCGTGATGACTGGGTGTTGTAAGATGTCCTTAGGTTAGTTAGGTTTAAGTAGTTCTAAGTTCTAGGGGACTGATGACCATAGATGTTAAGTCCCATAGTGCTCAGAGCCATCAACAATTATATCTGTTCTCGAGTTAGAAAACATGCCAGCCGTGTTTCCATTATTACATTGAATGCACCGATCATTCTAGTAGTGACAAGTTGCCTTTACAACTACAGCCACTTCATGGAGTGTTGGGAGGCCAGGATTAAGGAACATATAAGCTTTTGCCGAGCCATATACATAAAGAACACCTATAAGATGATTACCGGATATCAAGACATCTAGTACAAATCACACTATGAAACACTGAAGCAGAATAAGACCCCACCAATTAATCTTGCATTAGCAAGTAAAATTGTGGTTATATCAGAGTGTATTTTTTAGATATCAACTGCGTAAAAACCAAAATCTGAAAGGAAAAAGAGTGCAGATTTACGAAGAGCTCACAAGGCTCTCAGCCCTAACTGCAAGGAATTAAAGCACGCCGGCCGAAGTGGCCGTGCGGTTAAAGGCGCTGCGGTCTGGAACCGCAAGACCGCTACGGTCGCAGGTTCGAATCCTGCCTAGGGCATGGATGTTTGTGATGTCCTTAGGTTAGTTAGGTTTAACTAGTTCTAAGTTCTAGGGGACTAATGACCTCAGCAGTTGAGTCCCATAGTGCTCAGAGCCATTTGAACCATTTGAATTAAAGCACCCGAGCAGAAATCAGCCATTATCTCTATCAACACGCACGATTTACTACTACCTACGAGTGTGTGAGTCGTTTGTAATCAAGGTTTTATTCAAATGACCTCCATGGGAGAACGTTAGTACCAAACAAAACTACGACATAAGTCTCTTTGCGAAAAGTTTGCAACGATCGATTCCTTACCTCACACAACTGACTATAAGGATCAAGCTTCAGTTTGAAACCCGATAGGAAAAAAACGGCAGTGATAAACAGAACTGCAGTACAAAGAGTCTGAAGAAGGATCTCCAATCAAATTAATGCAGAAACATTGATTTTCAAACAGTTCAACTAAGAACGAAGTTTTATTTTTAAGAAACGAATACAACCGACGAAGTAGCCAAAGAAGGCATTTCGGTGAGCAATAACATCAAAGGGGAGGAAGGAGGCCCCAAAGAAAATAAAGAGAAAGTAAAAGCACAGGACCCGCATTTGGAATGAGCGGCCCCGTCCGGCCATCCACATTTACGTTTCCCTTCTATTTGACTAAATCGGAGCAAAAGAATGTCGTTCTTTGAAAGTGACGTGGCTGCTTGCCTTCCCCATCCTTTTCGTATCCGGGCGTGTGCCTTGATCCCTTGTTACCTTCGTCTCAACAGGACAGTAAACCACAGTCTTGCACTCTCCCTTGAACTGTGGTTCAGTAGTACTCTGACTTCCTTACTTCCTTATTTGTCAATTTTACTTTACTTGTTGATAAAAGTTCTGTCGAATGTCTGCTGATGAATGCTACTGCTAAGGGAAAGAAAAGAAGAAAACCAACCACGAGTTCATGAAATACCGGCAACGCAAAGTATGAGTGAAAATAAATTCATGACGATGATAATGCGAGATGTGTATCGCAGTGCGTTCAAGATAATGTAGTTGTCATCAACAAGTTGTATATATGTATGTGTGGGATGATAATAATTAGCCGGCCGCGGTGGTCTAGTGGTTCTAGGCGCGCAGTCCGGAACCGCGATACTGCTCCGGTCGCAGGTTCGAATCCTGCCTCGGGCATGGATGTGTGTGATGTCCTTAGGTTATTTAGGTTTAAGTAGTTCTAAGTTCTAGGGCACTGATGACGACAGATGTTAAGTCCCATAGTGCTCAGAGCCGTTTGAACCATTTCTTTTATGATAATTCCTTATCACATAATTTTAGTTACCGAGAGATATTAGAAGTTAACAGATTAATTAATCAATTGTTGAAAATCCTTTCCTATTGATGATATATATATCGTTCAAGCCTGCGATTGATTCCATTCTTCACATGCAGATCATTTCAGCTGAATTTTAAACTCTGAGCTGCAAAAATTTTACTGGATTCGCTGGACTGCCCTGTTTAAAGTATCAGTTTGAACTCAGTATAACATTGTAGCGGTCGTCTAGAAATAGTAGAGGAAAGGTGCCTAATATGAGACACACTTTTGTAAACCCATTTAAAATACCTAAAAGTAAATGCAATTGTATTTTTTATGATGGTAATAAGATCTTTCATTATTTAATTTCATCATACAATTATCGTATTTGCAATAATAAACAATCTGTCAGAGTAGTTATTAAATCTTCACAAACAAGTCATTTCGTAGAAATGAGATCAACGTTTCCTAATATGAGACAGTTATAATATTTTGCTGTAATTATTTTATTACATAATAATGACATATGAAAATAAAATTTTTACATTTTCATTCATTTCTGTTATCCTTCACTCATTTCACACTACTTAAGTTTATATTTACGGCGTCCGGGCAAACAAAATTGTCTTCTGTGACACCGCAATCTTCGTGAGCCCAGCGATAAGATTTCGTGCACTGTGCCAATTTCTCCCCGTGTTTGCCTTCACAAAAGCGCATCATCGTCATCACTGCTCTCTGAATCCCCACTGTCATCAAGATGGACATCGATTGCCGAGTCACTAGACGATTCTCCTGCTTTAGTTCTACGATTGGAAGACTTTCCACTCTTCTCCCCAAATAACTTTGTCGCTGCTTTCTTAGCTTCAGTCTCTGATTTCTTCTGTTTACATTCCTGCAATTGCTTCACATAAGGAGTTGAAGTTAGTAACGCAGCAGAGCACGAACGCGATGTTTGACCTATTTGACTAACTCCAGGTGGTTTTGCGATGTGTGGGACAGGTCTGATGTCTGCCGGGCTGACAGCTCGACCATCACCATCAGTAGTTTCATTTTCGTTATTAGCATCTCTTTCTTGTAGAGCATTAGCATCGCGATGAATTGAAAATTCATGTTCCATAAAGTTGTTTCTGTTGCATGGGATGAGACCTGTTTTTCTGAAGGCATTCACTGATGCTTCCATTGTTGCTGCTCGGTTGTAAGCTGCCCCAAATAAATAGGCTATTAATAATGGGGTGATAACATGACCTGGGTTACTTCCCAACCACGTTTCTATCTCTTGGACATAGTAGGTTTTCAAAGGCCCCATAAATCCGACGTCAAGTGGCTGCATTTTATGAGTTGAGTGAGGTGGAAAACGTACAACATGAACATTGTTGTGACGTGCTTTATCTAACACATCGAGATTCATTGTGTGGGAATAATGCCCATCTATAATTATAGGTTCAAAAATGGTTAAAATGGCTCTGAGCACTATGGGACTCAACTTCTGTGGTCATCAGTCCCCTAGAACTTAGAACTACTTAAACCTAACTAACCTAAGGACGTCACACACATCCATTCCCGAGGCAGGATTCGAACCTGCGACCGTAGCGGTCTCACGGTTCCGGACTGCGCGCCTAGAACCGCGAGACCACCGCGGCCGGCTATAATTATAGGTAATACCGTTACAAATAGCAAAAATAAAACATTGCAGTAATATCCACTCACCTCTAAGCTGAAATATTGCCTCAACACCGATGTCGCAAAAACTCCAAACACCAGAAATTTTGTATCAACCTCTACGTACTGTGTCCGGCTCAACTATGGCTTCCTACTCGCTGTGTCGTCGTCTGGCACACAATAGACGTGTTTAAGAAACTCTCCACCAGAGTGCAACCCCTAACATGAGCACAGTTGGGGTGTGCACATTTCCTCTAATAAACTCTATAATTCTTTAGGAATTGATATACATGACCATTGGTCAGGTCTAACGGTGCCTGCTAACTTAAATATATTAAGCACAATAAAAATGACTTACATTGTACAGAGTATCTACATACATTGAATGAGTTCACAGTGGCTATAAAACAGGAACATATGATAGTTTTTTTATTCATTAATACTATTGCGTTTCTTCAGGACTGTACTTCGTGTATGGGTTGAGTACGTAAATCATGGAAGTTTCATAGATATATTTTTAGGGTAACTCTGCTTGTTCACCCAGAATTTCATTCTTTAGTCTTTGTTCGTCACTTGGAGGATTTAAAGGTTGTGTGTTATGTCTGTCACTTGACGTTTATCTTCAGCTATGTGTAAGGAAAATGTGGATTTATGAAGGTTTTTTTAACGAAGGGGATCCACGTATTTACGGAATCGTACATTAAATTTTATTTCTATTGGTCAACGTGTGTCAATGATCATGAATCGTAGCTAAGTTTCTTTATCCCGGAGTGGCTACACAGCTTGCAGATATTTTAAATATTATGGATGGCTTTGTTCTTCATTTTGTAATTTTCTAAAAGCTGACTTTGATATTTATTTTATTATTTATGATATTTACTGCTGGTTTGTCTTCGTAAACGTTGATTTGCGAATTTATTTTAAAACAGAGTTCATTTGGCATGTCTGAGCTGGAACTGCCATTATAAGCAATTGTTTTAACGGTATTCAGTTCTTCAGTCTGATCACTCATTTCTAGGGGGGTTTTATGCATTCTACTGAGCTCTGCTTTGTATGAAGCCATTTTATGTTTATCTCGGCGACATCTGATTTTATTGGTTATATCCACTACGTATGTTGGTTTCCTGTAAGCTCAAAATATGTGCCTATTATTAGCGTTTCTTATGGAGAGGTTCAGGAAGTTTAAGCCTTAGAATATCTAGTGTTTGAAATTAAGAATGATATTTTGATGCATTTTATTCATTTCTTTCGCAAAGCCTTCAGTTTCCTCTGTTGAATCATCAAATACGATTAGTATACCATCAAAATACTTTTATATTATATTACTTAGTTAACTATCTGAGACTTTCCTCTAAAGGGTTTTAATTCTAAGTTTTTGATGAAATTGTCAGCATATAACCTAGGTAAGCAATCACTCTGCGATAAATTTTGTTACTGAAAGAACAAAAGTTATGTGAAAGCACTGGTGTTAATAAATGAGACAAAGGGAAGGTGCAATGTATCCGTTTGCGCTGTAATTAATCTAATATTGACCTCACGATCCCTACAGCACCTGAATGTAGGGTGCTTTAGTATATTCATAGGGGCATCATTTAAAGCCGGTTTTTGAGACTTCATAAGTATGCTTTCTCGGGATAGTTTACGTCTATGGTCAAGAACCTGCCAGTTCAGCATCTTCAGCCTTTCTGTGACACTCTCCCACGGGTCAGGTAAACCTGTAATCTTTCGTGTTGCCCTTCTCTGTATACATCCAGTATCCCCCGCAGCGACTACAGCAGTCTAGAAATACAGGAAATGTATCCGCAATTGTGAATGTAAACCACCCTCGACTGTGTATTGGAATGATGGCAATGAAAATTTGTGCTGGACCAGGACTCAAACCCGTAATTCCCATTTCACGTGAGAGGTCGTATCAAACGGTTTGGCCTTCCGAGCAAGAGTCACAGCCAGACACAAACTTCCATATGTCATCATCCATGTACCACAACCTGCGCTCGTACGTTACGTGCATGGATGCGTCTCCAAAGGAACATTTCATTGTATTTCTCAATAACACAAGCACTGCTATTTCGTATTTATCCGCCAATAAAAGCCCTCGACTCTCAATTAATAAGTCCTTCCTGGAAGGGAATATACCTAACGTACTAGTGCTGTTTGTGACACATGAACGAAGACATATGGAATTTTCTTTGTGAGCGTGACTCGTGCTTGGATGGCCGAAGCAGTTAAGGCGATCGCTAGCGTGAAATGGGAAACGTGGCTTCGAGTTCGCCTGAAATTTCCATCAAATTAATGGAATAAAGCCACGATTATTCACATCTGTATACACTGTTACGCAAGCCAGCTCACGGTCTCGCTACCTAAGACGATATGTTTATCTCTTAAATTGTATGAAGTGATTCAATCAGCCGCGAGGGGTAGCGTTCCGATCTGAGGCGCCTTGCTACGGTTCTCGCTGGTGCCCTGTCGGAGGTTCGAGTCCTCCCTTGGGCATGAGTGTGAGTGTTGTCCTTAGTGTATGTTAGTTTCAGTTCTATTAAGTAGTGTGTAAGCCTAGGGACTGACGACCTCAGCAGTTTGGTCCCAAAGGAATTACCACAAATTTCCAATTTGAGTAATTCGCTTTAGACGTAAGCTAGAAAAAACCTATATGTGATAGTGAGACCGACTGTTCGTCAGTCTTACGTTTTCATTTTGAACGGATTAGTTGCTCCGCGTGTCAGATGTTTTTATCCATTGATAATGGATGATACTGGGAGAGTCCGCTGCTGGCATGTTACGATGGAACGACTTTTACCCTCCTGGACGTGGGTTCCGGAGGTGGTGCTTACTGGAATTGTATGATGTACCATCAGTAAAACATTACTTGATAAGAAAGGATCATATTACAGGGACCGAATCTTAACCGGTGAGATCGTTATTCTTCTTCGTAAGACAGTAGGCCATCTTCGCTCTTCGTGCCAGCGTCAATAGTCGCCAGCCAGCAAGCAGCGTGTGCTGCTGGCCACGGTTTCTGACGTCAGAACAGTCGCAGAGTCTTGATGTAAGTCAGCGTGGCGTCTCTCCCTACTCCGTGGCCGCAGCATACAGCACACCGGGCAGACAGTATTAAAATCGTGGTGTCGAGCATGACTGAAGACGATGGCGTGCGACCCCCGCCCCGTCCCCCACGCGCGATAGTCAACAACAGCGCAGACCCACACAGTCTGGATGATGTTGGCAGGGTGGCTAGGCAACTAGCTGGCCCATGCTCGAAATCATTACACACCTTGGAGGTGGCTGTCAGCAGAGACAGTCACCTAGGGGTTCAAAGTCACTGAGTTGACGGCACGCCGACTTCAGCCCAGACGAATGCCAGCTGCTTCTGGTACAAAGTCCGTTAATGACCGCTGACCGCTTCATATTGTACTGCTAGTGGACCCCATTTCTTAGTCATCAGCTTTCACATTCTTCATCGCTTGGCATATCGTACACGCCTCGATAATGCTATGCACAAGGATCATCTGAGAGTGCGGGCCTAAATTAGATGAAACATATGTGAGCTGGGCTGTCTAGTGTTCTTCCCCACGGCAGCTCCCAGCCCAGAAACCATAGCAGCCTGGAGCATCCGGTCGAAGCCATTAGGCAACGATGACCTCATTCGTTCTTCTTTACATATCCAGTCAGCTCTTCCAGAAGCCCTGCCACTGCTGTAAGGTGTCACAACTTCGGCTTTCAGATGCGGTCGCTGGAATATTACACAGCGTCAACTTGCTCAATGAGTGGTTTTGTGTTCTGATTACGTCCTCTAGCTCCATAGTACCTGGTCATCGTTTTGGCGGGCGGTTCTCCGTCAATGACGCCGTTCTGTTGAACCTGTGCTGGGATGTTCACTACAAGAGGCTAAATTTTTGCGCAACATTGGTCCCTCCTTGCAAGATACTCGGTCTCCACGTTGGGACAAGTTTACTTTTCTGGATAAAAGAGATCTCACCACATATTTCATTGGTTCATATAAAAAATACATTCCCCCTTATCCTTACTCTACTTTCACGTAAACCATATGGTTAACTAGCTATAAATTAATCTAAACGGTATTTCCTACGATGAACCCAGTCTGGTAGCTGGTGAACTGTAAGCTCAACAGTTGGAATGGTACTCAGGTAAAAGTTGAAATGGGTTACATAAAGCAAATGTAAACCACAACCGTACCAGAAACCGCGACACTCATGGCCATGGTCTTATCTACATCTACATCTACATGACTACTCTGCAATTCACATTTAAGTGCTTGGCAGAGGGTTCATAGAACCACAATCATACTATCTCTCTACCATTCCACTCCCGAACAGCGTGCGGGAAAAACGAACACCTAAACCTTTCTATTCGAGCTCTGATTCCTCTTATTTTATTTAGATGATCATTCCTACCTATGTAGGCTGGGCTCAACAAAATATTTTCGCATTCGGAAGAGAAAGTTGGTGACTGAAATTTCGTAAATAGGTCTCGCCGCGACGAAAAACGTCTTTGCTGTAATGACTTCTATCCCAATTCGCGTATCATATCTGCCACACTCTCTCCCCTACTACGTGATAATACAAAACGAGCTGCCCTTTTTTGCACCCTTTCGATGTCCTCCGTCAATCCCACCTGGTAAGGATCCCACACCGCGCAGCAATATTCTACCAGAGGACGAACGAGTGTAGTGTAAGCTGTCTCTTTAGTGGACTTGTTGCATCTTCTAAGTGTCCTGCCAATGAAACGCAACCTTTGGCTCGCCTTCCCCACAATATTATCTATGTGGTCTTTCCAACTGAAGTTGTTCGTAATTTTAATACCCAGGTACTTAGTTGAATTGACAGCCTTGAGAATTGTACTATTTATCGAGTAATCGAATTCCAACGGATTTCTTTTGGAACTCATGTGGATCACCTCACACTGTTTATCATAGTACTGGTCAGTGGTAAGAAGATATTTCTACATAGGTTACAAGTACATCCAGCGAATGGAGAGAGTTAGATTTAACCTGTTGTCAGATAGGTTAGGCTCAGGATGGTAACAACTCGAATGGTATTTCTGGCCAATACAACGAGGTTGTACCAGATTTGTTATAGTAGTGCCGATGATAGGAGGTGGGAGACGGAAAGTAGTTGCGAATGTTTTACAGGCTATACCGTTAACCTATAACACACTATCTGGCAGTTGCTTCCTTCTACTTCCCTTAGCATGACCATGTTCGTTTAAGATACGTATGTCTGGTGTATAGACACAGTAAATCCAATCAGTACTGACGCTTTGACAGTAATAGTGAAATGCCGAAACATGCCTTTGGTATCCCACTGCATCCATTTTACCTTGGAATCACCTTATGTCATATGCTTTCCTGATTGTATGGGCTATCCAGGTTTTGCAGTTAGCAACTCTTTGCCTTTAAAATTAGCGGAACTCGTTTCGTCTTCATCAACGCAAAGCTTTTCATCTCCTTGCGGTTCAATACTATTTAATGCATCTTCACTTGTACGTATTAACCTTGAGTTTACAATTTCACCGGATAGGGGTGGGCTGTTAAAATTCGGAATATACATACGTGGCACTAGAAATTAAACTGATGTATGGGGTCGGCCTCTATCAATGCAAATTTCAACTTCTGTCATATGGTGCAATAAGGTAAACCTCTGGTCAGTTGTACTAGATACTGCAATTTCACAGTTAGTTCTTCATGGAAATTATATAGGCGTCCTAGGAAGTGTCCTGGAGAAAGCAGTGTAGGATTTAATTTTCCATGTACTGGTGTACTACTCCACGTAACGCCGTCATATCCTCTCTTGCATCTCCTACGCTGTCTGCTAGTCGTCGCAGGAGTCTCGCTCCTGCTATTCTAACCTATAGTGAATACAGTGGATTCTGTATCAACTTGAAATCCTCACTTACTGCGACCTGTTAGTACCATACTCAATTCCCCAATCGCTCGAGTATTATTTAATATGTCCTGTTTTGTTCATTGTTCTTCCAAAGCGTCATTTAATTCCAGATATCATCGGTATCCTGCATTCCAAATACTTTCCTTAATACGAGTGATTCCTAACCAGCGTCTAGCCATACCTTTTGGACTTCTCAATGCGTGTGGCGCTAAATACTTCACTCAGCGCAACAGTTCTCGTAGACTTAATTCCTGGTGCTTTCCTTGTATCTGTGCTGATATTTCCACCCTCTGGCCTCTGGAAATAGTTCGGTGATCGTCTCCTCCATCCTTTGTACCTCATTCCTTATCTCACACCCTCTGAGTCCTACTCAGTGTCGAAATGTGGACTGTTAATACGACGTCCTTCTTCCTGGAGAACTGTACTCCTCTTTCGAGATACGGAATCCATAATATGTCTACCTCTTCTCCAGTAAAGAGGTGTAGGATCTCCAGAATTACCACACACGTCATGTTCGTCCTCGGTGGTAACACCACCTATGGGAAAGAAATCCATATCACTCTCCCTCCCCTTCGCGAAAGACTGGACACACTCAGTCCATCATCAAGTGTCAAAAATAGCGCAAGTCATGCCACTTTATTGATATGCTTCTGTTTCACTTACGCACTACACTGTGTACCAACACCATTACGAAAAAAATATATGTACAAAAAAAGACGAATATTCCTTTCCTAATACAATACAATAACTCCACGAAAGAAGGCAGTAAGAAGAACGTGATATAATGTTCTACCAAGCTCCTTCACACATTCCGGTATCCTCGCCAATTATTGGTGTGCCCTGAAAGTGTAAGTTTCTCCTTCCTTTCTTTCCTTTTAAACCTTTAACTTCCTCGCAGGTAGTGGCACAGGCACTTGTGATAAGGCATCGGAACCACCACTAAAAGGGTTTAATGCGCCCCACGTGGACAATGTCTGCTAGCATTAGTAACTGTAACTTTACGTTTACAGCCGATGTCATGTTTAATGGACTCCATTATGGAATACACAGATGTTTAAAGACGGTGGATTTCGGTCTATGATCAGACCATCATCGGATTCAAAATACATCTCAGGTCTGGATTTACACAAATGCACTAATAGTTATCAGTTGTAGACCCTTCCATCAATAATATTAGCTGTATGTGTGTGGCATATATGTTCCATTATCAAAAATTCAAATGGTTCAAATGGCTCTGAGCACTATGCGACTTAACTTCTAAGGTCATCAGTCGCCTAGAACTTAGAACTAATTAAACCTAACTAACCTAAGGACATCACACACATCCATGCCCGAGGCAGGATTCGAACCTGCGACCGTAGCGGTCACGCGGTTCCAGACTGAAGCGCCTTTAACCGCACGGCCACACCGGCCGCCCATATGTTCCATTATCCTCGAGATGCTTGTTTGTGGTTTTGTACTAAACAGTGGCTGTTTAGCGCTTAATAACAAGCACACACAAGTGTTCTTGCGGTGTTGCTATTGCTTACGCCACCGATTGCTGCCTGTGCTTACGAGCAATGGTTGATCACAGCGCCCTTCTCGCCTAAGTGTGTGCTGCTGAAGCTAGCAGGCGTTGGCTCTCTGCGGCAACGACCCAACTAGTGATGTACTGTGAGTAATATATGAATGATCTTCCAATGCTGTTTTTATGACTTCTCATCGGGCGTCTAGAAGGCAAAAACTCACCACACTACTGCTGCCGTCACCCCGTGTAGTGGATTCCCGTCATCGTGATATCGATCTACACATTTCTACAATCCACCGTAACAACGGACCAATTCGGTCCGTATGGTATGGACAAGAATATGTTAACACGTTGGCAGCTCGTCGTAAGTCAGTGACCTCTCAGTGTACATAGGTGTACGTCTCACCTCGCGCTCTGCCAGTTACGCAGAAAGCCATGACAATTTTTACGAAAATATCATGAATATTACCAGCCATAATATGCTCTGTCATAAAGTCGTTGAATAATCAGAAGTATTACGATCACTTGGACACGATGTCACAGGTCGTAGAACTGAATGTCTTCGAAAGTCATGCAAGTATTCGGAGTTGCTATAATATGTAATCTCTAAAATGGCAATTGTGATATAATGTGATCCGATCCGATAAAGATATGGGGCATGTTTACTGCGTGAGGTGCTCAGTTAAATCACATAGGTACTCGTACCAGCATCTGGCAGCGATTCAAATATGGCTCTGTATCTGCGTAACGCCGGGTAATTAAATCATTATCTCGCAGGGGCATCAAACATTCTGTACTCACAGCGGTCAGTCATTAGGTGAAATAGGAACGCAATGTAGCTGAGATTCTAAAGCTTCAGTAGAGTACGTCCAACCATGGTGTGAGGTGATTGCCATACCTGATAATAGTATGATTGCAGGTCACCTCTGATAGTTATTTGTGAAACCTTAAAATGCAATAATAATGCGGACACATACTATTTTTTACGTTTTAGAACTACGAGACAAATTTCCAATACGGACTTTTACACAAGGCAAGTTTCTATCTTTCTCTATAAGGATGTCTGCTGACTGCTTGCATTCAGTTGAAGTATGGCCATAAGCAAGACAATATCCCTTGGACCCCAAAGGAAATGTGAGACTCCTTCGAAATACCCAGCGCCATTTTCCTCAGCTGTTGCAGAAAATGAAGGAAGAACAGATACATAAATGCGCTCAACGTACAGCACCGTTCCTCACTGCAACGGTGTGCACATCCAGGCCCTAATTGCACAAACTTACGCCCAACGGCATATCTATACTTTGAGGTCCGTTAATGTGTTGATGCAAACTTTTAGTAACTGTAATACACTGAAATAGCGTCACAGTATATCAAATTTCATTACATTTCCATTGTTCTTCCCTGGGATTTAACAAGTGCGATTACGTTTGTTCGCGATGTTGGGATATTATTATTCTAACATAATACTGGAGACATTGACTAACACTTTTTATGACAACGGTTTTTATATCGCTAGAACTAGTAGTAAAGTGCTCAAAAGAAATTTTGTATTATCTGCATCCCTGCGAAAGTGTATGGCCTTATAATCTAAGAAGCCAAATACTGAAATTAAAAATGTAAATTTACTGCGTAGTAAAAACCAAACAGTAATCAAAATGAAGCAATTCGACTTGAAAGCTCACATCTTTCCACGTATGTGAATTCAAAATGTGCTGCTGAATAAAATTCAGTACTGTGTTACTCCACCTCGCGCGTCGTAACATGCTTGACTCGTCTCTGGAATGTTGCACACATTGCTAAACGCTACTGTGCCACTTTCAAACTTTTACCCTACTGAGTTCATCCAGTGTGTGAGGAGGAGTTCTATGCCTCTAATTGCTAGTTCCAACTCATGCCAAGTATACTCAATCGGGTTAATATCAGCAGATACAACTGGCCACTTAATTCGGTTAATTCTAGCCTCCTGAAGGAAGGTGTTCCCGAAGTGGGTGCGTTGTGCTCGTGCATTATCTACTGACAGTGACACTATCAGCGTATTGTAGGGTTGGGGTATCTTCTTTCTACTAACGATCATACGTAGGGATTTCTTAAAAAGATTTTTGAAGAATAGGTTTCCGATCCAAACTTCAAAAGTCAAGAGGTACATGCAAAAGCTATTCTATTAACTGCTTATACACCAAAATGCACGTGGCATTGTTATCAGTGTATAGGATCAACTACACAGCATAAACTGTACAAGAAATAAATGTTGCACAAGAGATGAACTAGGTAAATCTTCTACTTTAACTTTCTGGCCGGTCAAATAAAACGGTATCGGACAATAATTATAGGCCCCACACGCAGTAAGTTACCCAAGTCAATGATCACTTAACACCTTTGATACTGATAAAGATAAGTGTTAAACATTTGTATTACCTTGTATGGAGATTTTCAATAAGCACTACATGAAATTTGTATTTGGAAGGTGCGTAAACTGTGTACACTTGTGGGCAGCCGTATTTCCTATGCACATTTAGTATCATCTAGTACTCATATCTCATTAAAATTGTTAGTCGTTATAGAGATGTAAACTACAACATCTTTCAATCGACGGTTTTCGGCTAGCAGTAGAGCTTGTATTTAGGAACTATAATAAGTAAATCTTCTACATACGTTATTCTTATACATATGCAGGATAAAAGGAAACGCGTGCCCCCATTATTATTTAAACAAATTAAAAGAACAGTGCTGTGATTCTGTGTCTCAGTGTGTTTGAAGTTTTGGGAAAGTATATACCTTCATACTGATGTCCGTAGAGTGCGCTGATGATCGAAACGGTGGTGTTCATAAGAGACCTGTCCATAAATGATTGGGAACAAGCGCTGCTTATTGAGATTGACTTTTTGAAACCCAAGTCTCTCAGCGACATTTCACATGGCGGCTGATCCATCGCTATTGGTAAGAGTTACTGTACCAAACAGGAATCATTCTAATTGTCTTTAATTTACAAATCAATCACATCAAGGAGTGACGTGCTAATTACAGAGCGACAGCGTGTGCACGTTCTAACGAGCATTGCAATATATTTATATAGCTGGCGTGTGCTGCAGTCTACCAAATCTGAAAGATGTAGGTTTATTTCGAGACTGTCATTTCAGCCAAATAATGCAGGGTATGGAAACTACGATCTTGCGCATAATGGGATAAACCGAGCTGGGCGAAGCCTACTGCTTCGTGGTCACACACTGCAGAATATGTTTCTCGTCTCCAACCAGAGCACGCCCTTGTAAAGAACAGTTGCGTTCTCATGCCTGTGACTGGCTGGTATTCGAAACTAGAGAACGCAGAACGATGAGAAGCAAAGGTATGGCTAGGAAGTCTAAAGGTTAACGCACGTGGAATATGACGTACATATTATGGCCCCGTGGTGGGTATCGCACTGATTTTATTTGTATTTTATTTCAATTATATGTGATTATTGATCAAATAGATTGTGAATACAAGTGCTACACATTCCACAAGGACAGTTCTCGTAATAAATGAAAAGTGTTTTTGTATCTTAAAAAGAGTCTGAATACCTACTGCCGATATCCAAGCAATTTATTAATCATTTGTAGCGATATTCGTTACAGTGAAAGTGAGTGGGCCTGCATAAGCGACACATATAAGTAAGAAGCAAAGTTAGTGGAACTAACATTCTTGACGTAACCTGGAGTACACATGTCCTCCGGCAACGTCCGCGTGAAAAATCTGGCTCTTATAGCCAGCCAATACCCTCACGTTTTCGACGGTAATGATGAGTTGGGATTTTAAAGTCTTCGGATACGCAGTTCAAGATGTCAGTAAAATTACAAAGCTAACAGGGAAAACTAAACGCCATGCACGATTGGTTGCGATGCTATACGCTCTATGTGGTATACCGTGTTCGATTCCCGGTGCGGCGGGGCCAGGGATTTTCACCTGCCTCGAAGTAACTGGGTGTTTGTGTTGTCCTCATCATTTCATCATCATTCATAAAAAGTGGCGAAATTGGGCTGAGCAAAGGATGGGAATTTGTACAAGCGCCGATAACCGCGCAGATGAGCACCCCACAAACCAAACATCATCATCATCATCTAAGTGGTGTAGCTTAGGACCTACATTCGTAGTATTTCGAAAAAGAGTTGTGGGGTAGTCTCGAAGGCACACGTTTAGGGGCTGGCAGCAGTTTGCGGCTCTAATACATTTTAAACATCCTTTTTCAGAGCTCATGTCAGTACAACCCAAGAGAAAATGTAATTATGTTGTCGTACTGCTTGCAGAGTGTAAATGTAGATGAAGAGTTCTTCGTACAGTTAATCCCCGATATCGTTACCTTACAATGAGCTTTTATTGGTCTACGAATATTACGCCCTGCATACCGACATCGTTTCCGTAGTATTTAAAGGGCTCTTCCTGTTACATTCAATGCTAATGAGAAAACGATCTACGTCTGGTGTAACTCAAAGGGGCAGATATTCAACCATGGACAAATGAATGACATCGTGCGATTGTGTCGTACATTCTGCTTACACTGAAAATATTTAGAAGACTGCCACATTTTGGATCAAATGCACTACTTCTAGTTATCTTTCAGCTACAAAATTATTCTTTACTATCCTAGACAGACACAACAATTCACTTTGGAAAAAATTATTTACAATCATTTACAGTGACTGCTCACATTTTTCCTTTAAGACTTCCTTTTTTCTCGAATATTATTACATTTTACTGACTGTTGTAACCAAAGACCCTTAGAATAATTATTATCACTGTGTATCGATGTCTGCTACTTACGGCCGTCGCTTGGTGCCACGTGACCAAATTATCATACCGTAACGGGGGTGAGTAGTCGGTTTCCGTAAATGTTAGTGAATTTAGTGCGTCGTATTGTAAAACTTTCTATCTCATTTTGTTTAATCCTACTACAACCAGTATCTGTTGGAGAAATGGGCCTTGGAGAACGTGACCCTACATAAACCAAGAAGTGGATCAGAAGATGTAACTTGAGCACAGAATGTGAGATACAGCATCGTTATGACAGTGGTGGACTATAGAGGCCACCTTGGCACTGGAATAATAATGGAGCATTCCATACGGACCGGTGTCTCAAGCTACACCGCTGTGGACCCTGTTCACCTGTTCCTTCTTGCAGTTCACTAGTAATTTTGAATAAAAGTGTTTCCCGTTAGAATTTCATGTATTTTGTCCACAAATCACTTTTTCGTACGAGTTTCTTTGTGGTGTATAATACGGCAGTAATATTATGAGCATTAAATGCTACTAAAGTAAATGCTGTATTGCTGAGAGCTTCATCCAGCGTCGTATCATTCACAAATAAGATTTGGTCCTTTAAAGCGACATTGGGTGTAAGTGTCACATTTAAATACTCACAAATGTTGGTTTTCGAAAGGCTCAACTGCTACATCATGGACGCTATACAACCTGAGGTGCTAATCTACCTTCACTTACTATCTCGGTTTGAATTACTAGAGGGCACTTGTCATCCATTTATTGCTATGAATACTCAGGGCACTTCCCACATGACAGATGTCGTTTTTCTAAAGCCTACACGTTCTCCTGAGATGTCCGCGAAAATACATTGCTGAAATTTCACTAGTTGAGGATTCGCTTGTGACTCTTGTCCAGTAATCCCCACATATGTGCCTTGGAATCGAAGACAAGTTATGTGGAATGATGCTTTTTAGGAATAAATTTCAAGACTTTTTGGTATGATTCTATGAGCTGTAGAATCTTTTATAGCAGATGCTCTCGTCTTCATCTACCACTGGTTCCTGGTATGTGCCACTTAATTATTGCTGTTTACATATTTCAATCCGTTTTCCTGCTTGTGAGTAATACGATAATTTTACTTTAGGCATGATGGCTAGGTGGTGGAGCTGCCAGCCTTAGGTATTCCAGCAAACCTGATTTTCTTTTGGGGTTGTGTCCCTCATATGATTGCGTTCACAACGGCTATGGATCAATCTCTCCGCATTTTGTTCTGTGTCCATCGATGTTCTTCCTCAAGGTTTCTCCTCTAGGAGAGTAGGCTTCCCAACGTATAAGAGCTCCCCACCCTTCTCCCATACGTTATGGGCGGCTCTTCGTATAACCATTACTCGAGAAAGCCGTCTGGCTATGGCGGCCCAAACAGGAGATGAAGATCACACCTGCCTTGCTTTCTGCGTTACAGCATATTGCGCGTTATTTCCCGGTGCAAGTAGGGGACTTCCCTTGGCTGTAGCGTTGCAGTCATGTTTACTCAGCCTGGTGAGGTCAACTGAGGAGCTACTTCTACGAAAAACCGCCACACCAATATATGGAAAGCTGATAACGGCTGAGGCAGCTGTGTATTCACCCCATGCCTCTCCATACCGCAATCAAATGACGCTGTAACGTAGATGATGAGGCGGCCGATCAAGAGCGTTAGGGGGTGGTACATGAGAGGTGATCACGTAGTTACTTTGTATACCTATGATGTAATTATGAGGTGTATTTATCATGAATCAAGTCGAACATTTCTTCCTAAGTTAACAATTCCTGTAGACCACAGTGTATGTTCTGCTCTACTGCTTCATTCAGCCTTTGCAGTCCTAATTAGCATATAGGTCCGACTCTTGGTCACGGTACCGCAATACGTAGACAATTAAACGTCTACCGAAGCTGCGAAGTGTGCGTAAGGTGGTAATAAATGTGAGTCAACAACTGTTCAGATTCTGCTTTTTTGATGTGAGAATTACGTTTGGCGAAAAATAAGGTATTCGTTACATTTCACGTAATACATTTAATAAATGAATGGGAATTGTGCTCTGTGAAATAACATTGTTATACCATGGACAGACGTAAGACTGAGATGTGCATATGGTATTTGTTATGCATACTGGTCAGTTTAATCAAGTATAGATATCTGACCAGTACTGATGTTTTTTAGAGGCAAACTGGAAGGACGATTTCTGTTTAACGTCCCGTCGTCGACGAGGTGAAGACGAAGCGCAAGTTCTGACTGTAAAAGGAGGAGAAAGGGAACTGGCCGAGACATCTTAACCGACTCACGGATACAACGGAGAACCAGAACCTGGGTGGCCAAACCCTCCTAGACCATGCCGAGAGTCTTAAACACTGCGGAATGTCGCTCAACCGTGGTATACAACAAACAGGCTGTTTGCCAATAAGATATATAATTTTCTATCAAAAGTGAAGAAATATGGAACAAAAACGTCTACCGACCATTTTGACAGTTCCACTTTCAAATTTGCGTGGCCTAAGGAAAGTGTACCACAGTGTCAGTGTCTTTGTTTTACTTATTGAAGAATTCAAATAATTATTACCTTAATTATTAAACTTCGTGAACATCATTTTTAAAAAAGTTGCAGCATAGTTTCAGAAAGTCAGTAGGTTAATACGCGTAAACAGAAACAAAACAAGCAGAAGCCGTCACGTCGCATCTGTATGCTAGCCAGAGTCTCGAAGAAAGAAATTCAAGTTTCATACAGTCAGGGCGTTCTTTTACGGCGGTAGAGTGTGCGTCATCACCCCTTATCTGCCTGCCATCCAGCGAGCGAGGGATATATGACGGAACAACGCCATCTTTTCATAACCAGTTTCTTCAAACAAAACTCCTTAAAGAAATATATGGGCAAAGACGACAACGGAGATGAGGAAAGTGTTGCAGATAAGAGAGGAATGGCTGAAATTGTTTTTGTGATATATGATTTTCCTGTTTTGACGCCCTCGCCCAGAAAGGAGACTGTTTCCCTGACGAGGGATGGCGAGGAGGCAACTCACGTAAGGCGCGCGGCGCTCTGCAACTTGAGCAGCGGATACGTCTCGTCTCCACCCTTGCCCCTTACCGCAATGTGCACTTCCTCTCGTCCCCACCCTTGCCCCTTATCTCAGTGTGCACTTCGTAATACAAGAAGCTTAAGAGGAAGATTGCTCCTTACATACTTCAAACGCTGCCAGAGGACGCAATTAATGTGAAGACAGAGGCATTTACACAACACCACAACATAATTGTGTAGTTCCTAAAACCAGAAATGTAATGTTTTATGACTGTAGTATCAACGAGTCATAACTAAACTCAGTCAACTCATAAAAATATCTGGCTGTTACAATTTGTGGGAATAAAATGACCACTCTGGCTGTGTTGTAAATGCAGGAGATGCGAGATTTCGGTTCATTGGTAGAGTGCCGAAAAAGTGCAAAGGGTCTAGAAAACAAACGGAATATTAACTTGTCGAACAATCGATCCTCGAATACTACTCACTAGAAATGTACGAATGGTCACAGGTTTGTTTGGCAGATGGGAGTGCGTTACGGACACGTTTAAAATTATGAAATGGTAAACGATTCACGATATATGTCAGCTATGTCGCGAAACGACACTCCCCTAGGTATCGTTCCCGTAGAGACTGCGAAGACAAGGTTAGATTACTTATAATGCATACAGAAGTATTTACACAGTCATTCTTCTCGCAGTAGACACGCCAGTGGTACGGATAGAAGGTCCAATTGGTGGTACAGTGGGATGTACTCACTGCCATTCGCTTCATAGTGGCAGGCAGGGAGTGACTGAATGATTATTAGGATTTACATACGCTCGGGTCAGAAGAGGGGAGTTCTGAATACCGCTATTACACAGTAGGGTGCATCTCACAGTAAAGCGATCATTGTTACGCAGTTGTGAAGTTCTTGTTCCATAATAAGTGCCAGACCGAATATTAAAACCGACGTACATCAACAGGGACCTAATACATAGCCACAACACAGACACTGTGTTCTGTGAAGTTCATAAGTACACCTCGTGAGTGGTGTCCTTCAGAACGATGCCTCTCGTTTCTGCTACTACATACACAACAGATGAGCATGTAGATCACGACAGACACTACGAAAATAACTGTAGCTCATCGCAAAATTTTTTCACGAAATAGTTTCTCGCAACAAAATTACGTTTGTGTATAAAGTTTCTTTCTGACTTACCAACCAAACACCCACCTATTTACAAATGGCAGGGTATCAATAGTGTACAGAAGATCCTACAAAACCTAATGATCGAAGAAATAGCTTAAATATCAGAACGGATATAAGGTATTTTTTGCTTAGTTTTTATAATTTAATTACTAGTTTAAACATGTTTGTATTTTACTGAAATGATCAAAACCAAAAATCTGCTGAAACATATCTGACATTGAAAAGAACATTTCTTTACGTAAGAAGCTGACCAGAAATCCCATAACTCAAACAGGAAACACACTCCAGCAAAGCATTCGTTGAGAAACTCTCCTACATGACTACTAACATAACACTGGAAATAGGACACTGACATTTATTTTCTTAAATTAACAATACAAGGCGTACCAGACACACACAATGCATACAGGCTAAAAAATGGATTTAAACGAATAGTCTGATATTTTCATCACTAATACAATGCAGACAAACCATTAGCCAAATCGTTTGTAGTAATTATTATTTTTAACATCTTATCACCAATAACCAAAAATATATGGAACAGCATATTAGAATGCCATAGTGAATGTGTAATAATATCTGTTGCGGCAGCATAGTGTTTTAGCAGTCTCATTTTCTCTGACCTGCTGTAATTATTCCAGAGTAAACACTACTGTAAGGAATGAAAAGATGTGTTTCTATTCGTGTTCAGAAATACGTCAGGTACTCTTATGAAACTAATTTGTGTTTTCTCTCATAAGACGTAAATCATATAAAAATATGACAATAATAGCTAACGTATATTACATTTATCCTTCGAGTGACACCTTTTTTTTTTTTGCAACAAAACCTAAACGGCAAGATCACCTGAAGCATTGCTTCTTATAATGTGTGTAGACCATTTATTATATGATTACAAAATTACAGAACAATCACCCGGAGGCAGTTACTTCCACAAAATATGTAGGAATATGCACTCGGAGCTGTTTGAAGCAGAACGAGCATATAAAAACAATCGCGAGTAAGTCAGATCCCAAACTGAGATTCACTGGAGGAATCCTCAGAAAATGTAGTCCATCAACAACTTAACCATTCGTTCAAAAAATACTTGAATATTGCTCGTCAGCAGGATCCGTACCAGATAGGACATAGAGGAAATAGAGAAGATAAAGAGCAGCGCAGCACGTTTCGTTACAGGTTCATTTAGTAAGCGTGGAGCCTCATGGAGGAACCCAGCCAACTCCACTGGCAGAAACTGCAAGAGAGGAGCTCTGAATCACTCTATGATCTACTATTCAAGTTCCAAGAGTGTGTATTCCTTGAAGAATCAGCCAATATATTGCTTACCCCCTCCACGTATATGTCGCGAAAAGACCATGAAAATAAAATTAGAGAGATTCGAGCCCACACGAAGGTTTTTCAGCAATCATTCTTCCCGCGAACCTCACGCGGCTGGAACAGGAAAGGAGGGGTTTGACACTAGTTCACAAAGTACTCTACGCCACAACCATAAGGTGACTTGCGTTGTATAGATGCAGATGTAGCTTAGACCAAATTGTTTTTGCCAAATTTAGTGGCTAAAAACTAAAAATAGTTTCTTTCTGGGAAAATATAGACGTTCGTTGACCGAAAAAGAGAGTGAATTGTTTTTATAACTGCTAAAAGAGAATTGACCTTCCTTTACTGCACTCTCCAAGTAATAACCTTATGAGACTATTTGCAGAGAATAACGTTATTAAACAAAGTATACTGATGTTTTACGAATTACTAGGAACACACAGTATAAAACAGGTAAGGAAAGAAAAAAGGAGAAAAACTGAAATAGCATTAACGAGGCAGTTACTGGTTATCTTTTCAGAGACTTCTCAATATAAAGGGCGCTTCACGATTTATAGCAAAACTGACATTGGACAGATGTACGATATCAGAAGCAGAAAACGTTCCAATGAACACGGATCCGATAAACGAACCATTTCAGAGGTAATTGCCAGTTTGTGATTATGAGCTGCCACTGAGTTCCGTAACAAATCCTACTCTGCTTAGCACAAACGTATTTGATATGCAAATTTTTCGATCAAGGCACCATGTAAATGGGCTAAAATTTTACCCATGGCCTACTAGTACATGAAATTCATTACTGATTCAGTACGTTAGTGACAATTCACTGGACAATCTTATCTATTAAAGCAGGTTTTCCATTTATCTCTGCAGTGAGTTTGGAATTTCATTACTTCAGCTCCTCAACCTTATCAACATGAGTGTTGTACACTTGACTCTTTAAGTGACCACAGGCAGTGAAATCCAGAAGATTCACTTAAGGTGTTCGTATAGGCCACAGTATAAGCCCTACTCGAGCTATCCATCCTGAAGCACATTCGGGCGTCAGATGTGGTTTTATACCAGCAATGAAGTATGCCGGTACCCTGTCGCGTATGCCCCACATTTCCATACCCCAGGTTCCAATGCAAATGGTTCAAATGGCTCTAAGCACTGTGGGGCTTAGCATCTGAGGTCATCAGTCCCCTAGATTTATAACTACTTAAACCTAACTAACCTAACAACATCACACACATCCATGCCCGAGGCAGGATTCGAACCTGCCACCGTAGCAGCAGCGCGGTTCCAGACTACAAGGCCTAGAACCACTCGAACACGGCTGCCGGCCTCAGGTTCTATGTGAAACTTGAACCCGATAAGATGGAGAATTAACGGAGACGTTTACATTTCAAATGAATTTGTACGAATGAGGTCATTATTAAACACTGAAGTCTGTGCCGGCTCTTAACCACGTATTTGCAAGTTACGTCTCAAACAGCTTATTTGCGGACATACGTATGCTAGAAACTTTTTTGCTCCTGTTATCATATAATTCATACGTGTCAGGTTTCCCTTTTACTTATGATGAACCCTGAAGATATTACACAACACAAGTGAATTTTCAGTTCTCAGGACATCACAGGGCAGAACCCAAAGCATACTTCCTCGCTCTGACCTGAAAATTTTTACAAAATTCAGTGACTTACGATCAGAAAATGTCCAGACTTTGGATAGAACGGTAACCTTTCAAAATGAATAGACTCATAGCTTACCCACGCTAAAAAGAAAGAGTAATAGTAGAAGTAGTGCTAGTAGAAGAAGAAGAAGAAGAAGAAAAGAATGCCTATTTTTTTTTACTAAATGTTGTGTTGCAAAGACTTCCTTAGGAACTGAGAAATTTTCGATCGATATTTAACACACTACGAAAACTGAAACATCTGACATGCTGAAGACCGTATTATTCATTTTGTCAAGGAGATATCTAAAAATTCATCACTTATCTTCTTCGTTTTAGATTCTTGATCCATATCTAGATCATACAAAACTTATTGCCTTCGTAATTTAGAAGTGCGCCAGAGTAGCAAAAGGAAAGGGACTAATTCAACCACCCATTTGATTCGCTGATTCTACAACAACAGGAAAGCTTTTCCCCACGAGTGAACTTAATTGTTATTAAGATGCCAGGAGTTGTTATATTACACAAAGTAAAGTAGAGAGTTAAATTTTGTGTCTGCTTGAAACTGAACCCCAATTAAGAGGAATAAATAGCGTCGCTCTTTATTGTGGGTATAGATGACGAGAAGTCAGTCGTATTTTTCACATTGCGTAAAAAGAGAAGTCACCAAGAACAATCTACAACATTTCAATTCTTATAGCAAGTACAGATCGCTAAACTTATATTACATTTGTATTGTCTCATCTTTTTTAATTGGTTTGAACGTAACGGATTAGACCGAGATTTAAAAATGAAGTATATTTATTTGTTGTTGTCTAGAGCCAAATGCAATACCCATCCGAAACTGCGATGTTGAACACTTTATTTCTAACTAGTTCAGTCACATAATGTCAACACGTTTTAAAGCCCATCGAAAAAATGTATGTAAAATGTAAGAAACAATAGAGAGAGGTTTGGTAATGAATTATCCTGGCCTGTATGATTCATGTGTAATGTATCTTCATTTCTCATCCATAAATGTATATCTGTACAAATTTAGTTTCATACCGTCCCCTATTAAGATTTTTCTTGCACATTTCCCGAGGATCCTCATCAGTGGGAAACCTGTTAGAATGCAGTACATGGAGAAAATACAAACTAAAATTTTTGGAACATAAAAAGTGCTATATTTGTAATACACAATAGCCTAGGAGCTCGGTGGCAAAGTACATAATAACTGCAGAAAACATTTCTGAACAAGTTAGTCCGCAGCTCGTGGTCGTGCGGTAGCGTTCTCGCTTCCCACGCCCGGGTTCCCGGGTTCGATTCCTGGCGGGGTCAGGGATTTTCTCTGCTTCGTGATGACTGGGTGTTGTGTGATGTCCTTAGGTTAGTTAGGTTTAAGTAGTTCTAAGTTTTAGGGGACTGATGACCATAGATGTTAAGTCCCATAGTGCTCAGAGCCAACAAGTTAGAAGTCGTGTCGTATTAAAAAGAGCAGATGAATGTTTTTATTCGGGGTTAAGATATACGTATACTGTATAATAAGTAATTCGGATCACACAAGTCAATATCAATTTTACATCTGGAGATTTACATCGATAACAGTATCGCAATGGATATTATGCGGTCACAATTACTGGGTGGCAATGTATTACACTCTATCAATGTGTACAGCGTGTGGAAAACGACTGTTTCAATTCCCCCTTCCCAAGCAGGCTAATATTCCTTTTTTAATTTATAATTTCTCTTAAAATATGACCAGCTGAAATAATTTTCACCATATAATCGCTACTTTGGTCCTCACCTTGGAGATATCCGTTCGAATACTGGTAACGAAATAGACGTTATCTCTGTATTTGGGTGGCTAAGATATCAGAGGTATTGGTGTACAGTTTTCCATTACTAGACGGTGTGTGTAAAATTCTCGCTCAATTAGGAAAGCTCTGCTGGTTCAAATGGCTCTGAGCACTATGGGACTTAATTTATTAGGTCATAAGTCCCCTAGAACTTAGAACTACTACTTAAACCTAACTAACCTAAGGTTATCACACACATCCATGACCGAGGCAGGATTCGAACCTGGGACCGTAGCGGTCGCGTGGTTCCACATTGTAGCGCCTAGAACCGCTCGGCCACTCCGGCCGGTGAAATGTCTACTCTAGTGTTTCATGTCATTAAGTGTTTGGGTGGCCAGGAAACTAGAGGCAGTAGTGTACAGTTTTCCTTAATAGACGGTGTGTGTAATATCCTCACTCGATTCGGAAACCTCTCCTCTAGTGTCTCATGTAGTGAAGTGATAATATATTTTTCATAGTAATCACTGCGTCGTATGGGACGCTATGCTTAGCTGTCTCTGGGTATTACTCGAGAAGAGTCGTTTTTGCTAATTAACAATACAAACATGAGACTGCAGTGTACAAGCACTTCATTAAAGAGCCACAACTCAGTTTGCGAATGAAAGGTGGTAAAGTGTGCGAAGTCAGGAATTCTTTTTTTTCTGAGAGGAATCTAAAGCTACTCATCAGAGTCTCTCGGCCAATAATGCTATACTATTTTGCTTTTATTACCAGCGATTTTCAAGTGATCATTTATACTGAGTATGTTCGATCCTTCATAAAACAGTCCGCTCCTTAGCTTTCTTCTCTTTTTCGGTACTTTAGCTGGAATTTTTCTTTTCACCTCTTACGTGGTCGATCAGAATTCCACATCGAGAAGCACAAGCATTAAAATTTTTTTCTCTCATCTTCCGAATATTTGACAACGTAGGAAGGAGCCAGTTGACGTAGCACTATCGCAGGTCCACGCGTTGCTCTGGAAAAGAACCTATCAATCACCCGCAGATCGAATTATTTTATCTACAGGCTTCTGCTTAAATACGACAGCTCCCCTCTTGGCAAAGTCACACAATTGTGTGGAGGGTCCGAGATGGATGGTGCAGGGGTCGGACTTATTAATCTGGAGGCAGGCTGTCAGTGTCAACTGACGCGCGACTCTGTGGCAAGCGAGAAATTGGCCGTGTCTTCTTATGGCGGCACTTGCAGCCGCCGCGCCGGACGCCGGACAGGGGTGATCCCCTTCTTCGGCCTGTTCCTGACGGGAAAACCACTTACAAGGGCAAACTTCCACACCTAACGCATTTACTCCACCCCTCAACGACCTGCGTGTTGTCGCACTTCTACACACAGTGCATTTTTCTCGTCAGAGTTGGTTCAGCAGTGGACTTTTCTTTAAATAATTAAATAGTTCTTCGTGGTAGTTCTCCTGGCAATTCCGCTGTGAAACAATGGTAATGAAGTTTTACCCCATGTCTGTATTCTGGCGTCAATCGTTATCCTCATTTTTTATTGTTCTATTCGGAAAACTCAAGATGGCGGAAGTTTCGTAAGGATCCTCCCTGTGGATAATGAAATTTCTAGTGTGATGTTTCGGATACCCATGCACCTCCTTTACAGACAAATATCCAGTTTTTTAAAGGCAGTCTATTATGAATTAGTACGGGCAGTGAAACTATTCAAACACTACCGGAATTCGCGTGGGGTGCTCTTATGAACATCTTATTTAGTTTCATACTGTGGGCTTCTCAGTATCACATTGGTGACAGCTGACACCTGGTTTAGAATCTTCTCGCAGCAATGAGCTGTTGGAATGTTCATCCTTTTGTAACGTAAGGAATTGTTAATTAAGAAAGGAAAGCTTTGATGTCTAATGCCGTTGCCGAGAAGCACATTATAGACGCAGTGGACATGGATTAAAAGGATATCTATGGTGGTCTGTTCGAAGAAATCATCACCACATTCAACTCCACCTGTTTTTTAGGAAACCAGTTTTAATTCCAATTTTCTCTGAATACAGTGTTTGAAGCATTAAGCTACGTGATCAGACAGATGTGACCACACCTGATGCTTGGTATAGATAGTGGAACTGTATTGTTGAGGAGTAAGTCTAGGTCACCTGTTTTGTCATCTCTGTTAAAATTTCCTGTTGCCTCGGCGTTTGACCATTTCCTTTTCATGCACCGAATTTGTATCGGAAGAAGCATAGTGCGGTCTCCTGAAGATGACTATGACAGATTTAAATCCGATCTGTAATGATCTCGTAGTCTAAGGACGTTCAACTTAAAAAAAAAGGAACGTTGTTTACTACCGGTCATGTATGTTTACGAGAGATACGTAGCTAACGAAGAGCGGAGGCTGCATATAAACGTTGGCTGCAACAACTGCCCTAAAGTGGTGTTGAAACGAAGCAGTCACTGTAGTAACAACACGAAATGAACTGATGACGCTGAACGTACTCAGCCGTGTGATTAGCTTTCGTTACTGATGAGAAGCCTTGAAGAATCATCTCTTTTGAGTCCTCCCTGCATAGGTGAATTACACTTCACGAACAAACTTATGTATGATGGAAAGTGCGCTGTATTGGGAAACGGCAAAACGTTTGCAAGCCTGTATACAGGTGTAATTCCTATTGTAAAAACAGCTATTGGAAAACATGCTAATCATAAGACAAGTTACTGTTGATAAATTGAACATTCAGACAGTACTATATACTCTGCCAACAAATCTGTTACGGCAAATAGAACTTTAATCAGTTGACCATGACCCATTTGCTCAAACAGAGATTCAGTGTGCGATTTTATACAAATGAAACCGGTGTTCAGAAGCATTCTTTGTAGTGCTATCGGTTCATTCCTGAGTACGAGTATGTATTATTCTCGTTGCAGGATGTACATTACTTTACATTATTCAGTGAGAAAATTGGTACATATCGTAGCTGGCTGTCAGCTGAAGACAAATTCGTAGTAACCAACAGTAAAATCATTAACGACGTGTAGCATTAAAATTTTATTGGAGAGGCTAATACAGAATACTCGCTCGATAAACTTTGTTATTGTGCACATAGATAATAAACAGGTCATTAATTACCACATAAATACTCTGATGCCTTTGCAATAGAAAAAATTAGCCTACTTTCCTCTTGTGTAAAATTCATACGTGACAGTGTTGTTGATTTGGGTGAGTGTATGTGCGTTGTGAATTCGGTTCTGCCACCGGATGCAAAATTAGTAGTGTGAGAACAATAACAAAAATAGAGAAGCAAGGAAGAACATTTATTTCCTTTGCAAAATGAAAAGACCTTCATCAATCTGAAATCAGCAAATAATGTCACTAGCCTTAATTATTTTCTTAATTGTGAACACTTGGTCCAACTTAACACCCTCTAATACTGTAACGTAACATAAGCCACAAATAAAACAAATGCCAGTATGTAACTAAAACTTACATAGAATGAGGAGCTTCACTTGTCAAATTATTACTGGGCTAGACTAGTTCAACAAACTGTTTTGATCTGTACATAAAAATAGTGGCTTGCGCGAAGCGACGTATTGTGGCAAGTGCGTCTAATTACCTTATTTAACATTCCTCTCATACCTTCTGGTATATTTCCCCCTAGTTTTGCTCCGTTTCCTCTCTTTATTTTTCATTTTCTGTTATTCACTTTTATAAAAATGTAGCTCAACCTTTCTTCGTAACATGGCGCATTATGTGACGAGCTCAACTCGTTCCAGAGCAAAGGAAATATGGTGAACGTTAGTTAGACCTCATGATAGATCCACAGAGACCGAAAAGCATACTATAATACAATTAAAACATTGATATCTGAATCTGAAGACGGCAGCTATTTAGACAGTGCATTCACGTGCTCAGCTGTAGACTATGGGCGAAATAATTCCACTCAGTTTAAGAAAATCGTTGCTAATTTCAAATACTTTCTTCCTGTGAACAAATATTTCTGCATTGTACACACGCTGACGCGAGAAATAGGGAAAGTAAAGAGAAAGAACGCTAAAAACACATTAGAAACCAGTGATCATTTCTGTTTCAAATGGAAAGGTTAAAGTTTATTTCTTCGTCAAGTAATGCCAACGATGCACTCAGAAAATACGTACGTACTAAGAATATCTGTCCTCATGATAAGATTAGCCATTTCATATAACCAAAGACACCTGTACAGGAGGAAATGAGCGTTTTCACTACATTAACACCAGATGATTCCTTACCATTTAACGTTAATCTTCGCAAGGTAAGGTCTCAACATATAAGTTGAGGTTGTAACAATGGAAAATTGTACTGAAATGCAGGAGGATCTGCAACGAACTGACGCATGGTGCAGGGAATGGCAATTGAATCTCAATGTAGACAAGTGTAATGTGCTGCGAATACATTGAAAGAAAGATCATTTATAATTTAGCTACAATATAGCAGGTCAGCAAGTGGAAGCAGTTAATTCCGTGAATTATCTGCGAGTAGGCATTGGAAGTGGTTTAAAATGGAATGATCAAAAAAATTTGATAGTCGGTAAAGCGGATGCCAGACTGAGATTCATTAGAAGAATCCTAAGGAAATGCAATCCGAAAACAAAGGAAGTAGCTTACAGTACACTTGTTCGCCCATTGCTTGAATATTATTCACCAGTGTGGGGTCCGTAGAAGATAGGGTTGATAGAAGAGATAGAGAAGACCCAACGGACAGCAGCGCGTTTCGTTACAGGATCATTTAGTAATCGCGAAAGCTTTACGGAGATGATAGATAAACTCCAGGGGAAGACTCTGCAGGAGACACGGTCAGTAGCTCGGTACGGGCTTTTGGTGAAGTTTCGAGAACATACCTTCACAGAGGAGTCAAGCAGTGTATTGCTCCCTCCTACGTATATCTCGCGAAGAGACCATGAGGATAAAATCAGAGAGATTAGAGCCCACACAGAGGCATACCGACAATCTTTCTTTCCACGAACAATACGAGACTTGAATAGAAGGGAGAAAAACGGTTCAAATGGCTCTGAGCTACTTAAACCTAACTAACCTAAGGACATCACACACATCCATGCCCGAGGCAGTATTCCAACCTGCGACCGTAGCAGTCCCACGGTTCCGGACTGCAGCGACTAGAACCGCATTGCCACCGCGGCCGGCGTGGAAGGGAGAACCGATAGAGGTACTCAAAGTACCCTACGCCACACACCGTCAGGTGACTTGCGGAGTATTAACGTAGATGTAGATGTAGAGTTCACTTCTTGACGATCATTCTTCGAGAGGTTTACGTTCTTCTCGGAAAACTACATTAGATTTAATTCGATTGATGTACGTGGAGCTTCTACCGACGAAAGTCCTAGTAGCGCTTTTGTTGTTGTTGTTCTGGTCTTCAGTCCTGAGACTGGTTTGATGCAGCTCTCCATGCTACTCTATCTTGTGCAAGTTTCTTCAACTCTCAGTACCTACTGCATCCTACATCGTTCTGAATCTGTTTCGTGTATTCATCTGTTGGTCTCCATCTACGATTTTTACCCTCCGTGCTGCCCTCCAATACTGAACTGGTGATCCCTTGATGCCTCGGAATACGTCCCACCTTCTTCTAGGGCGGCCGGAGTGGCCGTGCGGTTCTAGGCGCTACAGTCTGGAACCGCGAGACCGCTTCGGTTGCAGGTTCAAATCCTGCCTCGGGCATGGATGTGTGTGATGTCCTTAGGTTAGTTAGGTTTAAGTAGTTCTAAGTTCTAGGGGACTGATGACCTCAGAAGTTGAGTCCCATAGTGCTCAGAGCCATTTGAACCATTTTGAACCTTCTTCTAGTCAAGTTGTGCCACAAATTTCTCTTCTCCCCAATTCTATACAATACCACCTCATTAGGTATTTGATCTACCATTCTAATCTTCAGCATTCTTCTGTAGCACCACGTTTTGAAACCTTCTATTCTCTTTTTGTCTAAACTATTAATTGTCCACGTTTCACTTCCATACATGGCTATACTCCATACAAATACTTTCAGAAACGACTTCCTGCCACTTAAGTCTATACTAGATGTTAACAAATTTCTCTTCTTCAGAAACGCTTTCCTTGACATTGCCAGTCTACATTTTATATCAGTTATTTCGCTCCCCAAATAGCAAAACTCATCTACTAATTTAAATGTCTCATTTTCTAATCTAATGCCCTCAGCATCACCCGATTTAATTCGACTACGTTCCATTATTCTCGTTTTGCTTATGTTGTTCATCTTATATCCGCCTTTCAAGACACTGTCCATTCCGTTCATCTGCTCTTCCAGGTCTTGTGCTGTCTCTGAGAGAATTACATTGTCATCGGCGAACCTCAAACTTTTTATTTCTTCTCCTTGGATTTTAATTCCTACTCCGAATTTTTCTTTTGTTTCCTTTACTGCTTGCTCAATATACAGATCGAATAACAGAGGCTACAACCATGTCTCACGTTCTTCCCAACCACTGTTTCCCTTTCATGCCCATGGACTCTTATAACTGCCATCTGTTTTCTGTACAAATTGTAAATAAACTTTCACTCCCTGTATTTTACCCCTTCCACCTAGGTCTACAAATGGTAAAAACGTAGGTTTGCCTTTCCATAATCTATTTTCTAAGATAAGTCGTAGGGTCAGTATTACCTCACGTGTTCCCACATTTGTACGGAATCCAAACTGATCCTCCTCGAGGCCAGCTTCTACCAGTTTTTCCACTTGTCTGTAAAGTATTTGTGTTAGTATTTGCAGCCGTGACTTATTAAACTGATAGTTAGGTAATTTTCACATTTGTCAACACCTGCTTCCCGTGGAATTGGTATTATTATATTCTTCTTGAAGTATGATGGTATTTCGCCTGTCTCATACATCTTGCTCACCAGATGGTAGACTTTTGTCACGGCTGGCTCTCCCAACGCTACCAGTAGTTCTAATGGAATGTTGTCTACTCCCGGGGCCTTGTTTCGGCTTAGGTCTTTCAGTGCTCTGTCAAACTCTTCACCCAGTATCCTATCTTCTATTTCATCTACATCTACATCCTCTTCCATAATATTATTCTCAAGAATATCGCCCTTGTATAGACCCTCTATACACTCCTTCCACCATTCTGGTTTTCCATTTTGCTTAGAACTGGGTTTTCATCTGAGCTCTTGAAATTCATGCAACTGGTTCTATTTTCTCCAAAGGTCTCTTGAAGTTCCCTGTTGGCAGTATCTATCTTACCCCTAGTGATATACGCCTCTACATCCTTACATTTGTTCTGTAGCCATCCCTGCTTATTCATTTGGCACTTCCTGTTGATCTCAGATTTGAGACATTTGTATGCCTTTTTGCCTGCTTCATTTACTGCATTTTTGTATTTTCACCTTTCATCAATTAAATCTCTATCTACATCTACATCCATACTCCGCAAGCCACCTGACGGTGTGCGGCGGAGGGTATTTTGAGTACCTCTACCGGTTCTCCCTTCTATTCCAGTCTCGTATTGTTCGTGGAAAGAAGGATTGTCGGTATGCCTCTGTGTGGGCTCTAATCTCTCTGGTTTTATTCTCATGGTCTCTTCGCGAGATATACGTAGAAGGAAGCAATATACTGCTTGACTCCTCGATGAAGGTATGTTCTCGAAACTTCACCAAAAGCCCGTACCGAGCTACTGAGCGTCTCTCCTGCAGAGTCTTCCCCTGGAGTTTATCTATCATCTCTGTAACGCTTTCGCGATTACTAAATGATCCTGTAACGAAACGCGCTGTTCTCCGTTGGATCCTTTCTATCTCTTCTATCAACCCTATCTGGTGCGGATCCCACACTGCTGAGCATTATTCAAGCAGTGGGCGAACAAGCGTACAGTAAGCTACTTCCTTTGTTTTCGGATTGCATTTCCTTAGGATTCTTCCAATGAATCTAAATCTGGCATCTGCTTTACCGACGATCAACTTTATATGATCATTACATTTTAAATCACTCCTAGTGCGTACTCCCAGATAATTTATGGAATTAACTCCTTCCAGTTGCTGCCCTGCTATATTGTAGCTAAATGATAAGGGATCTTCCTTTCTATGTATTCGCAGCACCTTACACTTGTCTACATTGAGATTCAATTGCCATTCCCTGCACCATGCGTCAATTCGCTGCAGATCCTCCTGCATTTCAGAACAATTTTCCATTGTTACAACCTCTCGATATACAACAGTATCATCCGCAAAAAGCCTCAGTGAACACCCGATGTCATCCACAAGGTCATTTATGTATATTGTGAATAGCAATGGTCCTACGACACTCCCCTGCGGCACACCTGGAATCACTCTTACTTCGGAAGACTTCTCTCCATTGAGAATGACATGCTGCGTTCTGTTATCTAGGAACTCTTCAATCCAATCACACAATTGGTCTGATAGTCCATATGCTCTTACTTTGTTCATTAAACGACTGTGGGGACCTGTATCGAACGCCTTGCGGAAGTCAAGATACATGGCATCTACCTGGGAACCCGTGTCTATGGCCCTCTTCTATTACCTAAGGATTTATATTAGCCGTCTTCTTTTTACCTACTTGATCCTCTGCTGCCTTCACTATTTCATCTCTCAAAGCTACCCATTCTTATTCTAATGTATTTCTTTCCTCAATCAGTCGTTCCCTAATGCTCTCCCTGACACCCTCGACAACCTCTGGTTCTGTCAGTTTATCCAGGTCCTATCTCCTTAAATTCCCACCTTTTTGCCGTTTCTTCAGTTTTAATCTACAGTTCATAACCAACAGATTGTGGTCTGAGTCCACATCTGCCCCTGGAAATGTCTTAAAACTATATAATTTATCTGAAACCTTCCAGTATCTCCCGGATTCCTCCATGTATACAATCTTCTTCCATGATTCTTGAACCAATTGTTAGCTATGATTAAGTTATGCTCTGTGCAAAATTCTACCAGGTGGCTTCCTCTTTCGTTCTTTACCCCCATTCCATATTCACCTACTACGTTTACTTCTCTTTCTTCTCGTACTGTCGACTTCCAGTCACCTATGACTATTAAATTTTCGTCTCCCTTCACTGTCTGAATAATCTCTTTTATCTCAACACACATTTCATCAATCTCTTCGTCATCTGCGGAGCTAGTTGGCATATACACTTGTACTACTGTGTTAGGTGTGGGTTTCGTATCTATTTTGGCCACAATAATGCGTTCACTATGCTGTTTGTAGTAGCTTACCCGCATTCCTATTTTTTATTCATTATTAAACCTACTCCTGCATTACCCCTATTTGATTTTATATTTATAACCCTGTATTCACCTGACCAGAAGTCTTCTTGCCCCTGCCACCGAACTTCACTAATTCCCACTATGTCTAACTTTAACCTATCCATTTTCCTTTCTAAATTTTATAACCTACCTACCCGATTAAGTGATCTGACATTCCAGGCTCTGACCCGTAGAAAGCGAGTTTTCTTTCTCCTCATAACAACCTCCTCCTGAGTAGTCCCCGCCCGGAGATCCGAATGGGGGACTATTTTACCTCCGGAATATTTTACCCATGAGGACGCCATCATCATTTAGCCATACAGTAAAGTTGCATGCCCTCGGTAAAAATTATGGCTGTAGTTTCCCCTTGCTTTCAGGCGTTCGCAGTACCAGCACAGCAAGGCCATTTTGGTTAGTGTTACAAGGCCAGATCAGTCAATCATCCAGACTGTTGCCCTTGAAACTACTGGAAAGGCTGCTGCCCCTCTTCAGGAACTATATGTTTGTCTGTATCAACAGATACCCCTCCGTTGTGGTTGCACCTACGGTACTGCTATCTGTATTGCTGAGGCACCCCACCCTCTCCACCAACGGAAAGGTCCACGGTTCGTGTGAGAGGGGGGGGGGGGACAGCGCTTTAAACGTAAACCAATAACTGAAGATCTTATTAAGCTTCAGTTTTCAGAACGTTCCTTGTTCTCTACTTCACGCATGGTTTATAAAATGAAAAGAAGTCAACGAAAACGGTGAAATCACCCTGATTACATTTATCTGCTGCCGTGACCTCGCTTTACGTCTTCTTCAGTATCAACTGATGGACGCAATTTCAGGATAGCTCCTCAATTACTCCTTGACGAAGAACACATTTACTCGTAACATCAATTGATTATTGTTTACTTGTTTCCGAGGAAACGTTATATTACGTTTACATTATGTTTTTGTATCGCCACTGTCACATGGGAATGCTCCAGAAATCTGGATATTCCCCGATTCGATCAGCCGGCCAAATAGTGACCCACATCGCGGCCTCTTCAGACCCTGTCAAATGCTGATAAAGTTGTGTCACACGAGTACATGGCATCTCCGTGTGGTTCGTAGTGATCACTCAACATCTGACGCTTTTTACGTCGCTCGTATACTCCAACAGGCCTGGTAACAACAATAAATACGAACAACACTAATTCACTGAGGCGACTGTTCTACTTTTCACGGAGAATTGCAACTCTAACCAATTACATTCACGCTTATGACGCACACGTTGGCTTCTGACCATGTCATCTGGACGCTTAACATTTTTTGTTTGGCAGTGTAGTAAATTGCTAATTATGTTGATTCATACACAAGTGTATGATTGTTTCGTGACGTTCACTCTATATAGACATAAAAGTGTAGGCACTAAACTATGACTTGTGAGAAAATGATAAGAGGCCCCACTATGCTCCCTTTGCACAATTTTATCCACCCAGTATTAGCAGGGAACCCACCAGGTGCTGAGAGTTCACTTTAGTGAAGATCATTACTGACAGCCTATTGTTGACATTTCATATTACGCTGCTTTCTCTCCACGATCCTGATAGATAATTTAAAGAGCTGAGAACTACTTTTTATGATTGTTGCTCATGACTCAGTGAGACGATCGAAGCTTTTTATACCTGAATCTGTTGAAGATCTATTTATTCCTACTAACCGGTCACCATGGCACACATTCCTTGAAAATAACTTGCTAAAATATTCGCCACGTTTACTTCCATATAAGTGAACCTTATTAGTTAAATATTTAGCTAACGTACCAAAGGGGGAGGAACGATAATTTTGCTTTTCGTGTGGTAGTGCCAAGTGATTCTCAGAGTAGCCCACGTTGCCAAGTACAGAGAGATGCATAGGTTCTTGTATGGTCACCAAATTCCTTTGTCTCCCGGATATGACGTCTTGCAAAAACTGAGGACGTCTTCTCGCAATACTGATGAATTGCTTGTTGTGTCGTTTAGTGCGCGGCTGTTTATCGACCATACATTATGTCTTGAAGCTGTGAGGCCTGTAGTCAAAATTGGCCAACTCAGAGTTAGTGCCGTACAGTTCATTACAGACGTATTCTTCCACTCTAATAGAAGTCAAAACTATCTGAGTTCGTGCGCAACCTTAGGCAAAATAACATGCAAACATATTTTGAGGAGTGGAAGGAAAGAATGCAGACATATCCATACTCGAAAGGGGTGTGAAGTCGACTATCATTACTTAACCTCGTTTGTTAAGTATTTCACTCTGCAGCCTTAGCCTTGTTTCGGGTGTATAAAACGCTTTGCACGTAAAAAATGGTTCTAATGGATCTGGGCACTATGGGACTTTACATCTGAGGTCATCAGTCCCCTAGACTTGGAACTACGTAAACCTAACTGACCTAAGGACATCACACACATCAATGTCCGAAGCAGGATTCGAATCTGCGACCATACGTTATGCACGATAATTTACTAAGTAGCGTAGGAACATATCTGTGATGGAAATCTGGTTCTCTTCCGTTGAGATGATAAATATTGAAAAAATTATCAGAGCTAGGAAGTAGTCTTAGCCCAAAAGAGTGGATCAGTAATGCGTCATCTCGAATAGTTCGTTGGTAAAGCAAGCAGGGTAGTCTTCAAATCGAAAACCAGTATTCCTGATTTTGGTGGACCATCTCATCTGCAAGGTAGATGTTGTGGATTGGCAGGAGAGCCAACCCAGGCTTAATAGAGGAAGCCGAAAGGCACGCGTTTAAGCTCACGCAGGCTGGCGTGAGGTCTGGAACAGGACAAGGAATTTAGATTTTAGAAAAACGGATGTAGCTGGTGGAATACTTAACTTTAATCCATTAATGTTGAACGTAGCTCTTGTCTGTACATTATTTACAATATCAATAGTAACTGAACATGGCGCCTTGCTAGGTCGTAGCAAATGACGTAGCTGAAGGCTATGCTAGGAACCTGATGCGGCGGATGGAGCAAAGACATCGAGGTGCGATGAGCGCGACCGTGCAGCAACTTAGCCGGCGAGCGATCATCTCGGGGCTGAGAGCGATACGAGGACAAAATGAGCACTAACGCATCCTCCCGAGAATGAGACTCTTTCAACTTCAACATCTGTGACTTGAAAGTCCTGACCAATCGTTCAGTGGCACCGTTTGTCTGTGGCGAAAACGGCGCGGATGTCAGATGTTGAATACCATTGGCCTTGCAGAATGACTGAAATTCTGCGGACATGAAATGTGGGCCATTGTCGGAAACAATAGTCTGTGGAAGACCTTCAATGCAAAAGATAGCAGATAACGCTTGGATGGTGGCAGATGACGTCGTGGAAGGCATCCGGACAACAAAAGGAAAATTACTGAATGAATCTACCACAACCAACCATCGAGCATTCCAGAATGGACCAGCAAAATCGATGAGTAAGCGTTGCCAAGGGGAAGTGGCTTTTGGCCATGCAAAGAAGTTCCGCGGTGGTGCGGATTATTGTTCGGCACACGCCATGCAAGAAGAGCACATATTCGTAATCGCCGCATTGATTCCGAACCAAGTACAGTGCTCACGAGCAAGTTGTTTCGTTCTCACTATACCCCAATGTCCTTGGTGGAGAAGCTGTAAGACAGAGGACTGTAACGAACGTGGTACCACGACCCTGGACTGATCATTATCAGAACGCTACAGAAAAAAACCATGTCGTACAAAAAGTCTCTCCTTGTGAGCAAAAAGTCGGCAAACCAACGGATCCCCGATCCGTGACTTTGACAAGGACCATTGCGTAGCAACAAAACGCAGAACGGTAGCAAGGACAGGGTCGGTAGCTGTGGCTGTAGCTACACGACGAAAATCAATCGGAAAGGATTCGACCACGTCATCGGTTTCCGCATCGATGAACACGCAAGCCAGTTCGGAAGAATCGAATGCTCTGTCCTCAGCAACAGGCAAACGGGACAACGCATCGGTGTTTCCGTGCTTAGCAGTGGACCGATACAAGATATCATAGTAGTACTGCGAGAGGAAAATAGAACAGCGAATGAATTTCTGCGCTGTACGTGGAGGTACAGGCTTGTTCGGATGAAAAAGCGATGTCAAAGGTTTGTGGTCTGTGATGATGGTAAAGTGACGACCATACTAGAAATCATGATACTTAGTAACACCAAATACGAGAGCCAATGCTTCTTTCTCGATCTGTGAATAATTTCTTTGCGCAGACGAGAGCAATTTGGACGCAAAGGCAATAGGGCGATCATGCGATCCATCTTTGTGCGCAAGCACAGCACCGATCCCGAAATCCGATGCATCCACCATCAACAAATGGGGTTTCTGGGGATCGAATGGCGTAAGGCAAGTATTGGAAAGCAACGCCGATTTCAGCTGGCGAAAGGCGCGTTCGCATTCCGTCGTCCAGACGAACGGAACACCTTTACGGCGTAAGCGATAAAGCGGAGCTGAAATGGAAGAGACGTGGCGCACATATTTATGGTAATAGTTGATTTTTCCCAGCACACTCTGTAGCTGCTTCAAATTCTGCGGCGAAGGCAAGTCTTGTATGGCACGGAGGTGCTCGGGACTGGGATGTATGCCGTGGGCATTGAGTACATGTCCCAGGTAGTGTAAGTCACGAGCAAAATACACACATTTGTCCTTCCGCAAGCGAAGACCATTTTGTCGCAAGACCTGAAATAATGTTGTGAGATTGGCTAAATGTTCTTCTTCCGTCTTTCCGGAGATCACAATATCGTCCAGATAGTTTGCTGCAGTAGGGACCGACGCACAAACGGTTTGCAGATATTGCTGAAACAGTGCAGGGGCGGATGCACACCCGAATGGCAGTCGTTTGAATCGATACAAACCAAGATGCGTGTTAACCACCAAAACGCGCTGGGATTCTTCGCCCACCGGTTTTTGCAAGTACGTGTCTGCTAGGTCCAACTTCGAAAAATATTTACCCGGGCACAGTTTGTCAAAAAGATCTTCCGGGCGGGGTGAAGGAAAATTTGCAATCACTAGTTGTCGATTCACTGTTGCCTTGAAATCCACACAAAGTCTCAATTTTGCGGAAGGTTTTGGCAAAATTCAAAAATGGTTCAAATGGCTCTGAGCACTATGCGACTCAACTGCTGTGGTCATCAATCCCCTAGAACTTAGAACTACTTAAACCTAACTAACCTAAGGACACCACACACATCCATGCCCAAGGGCAAAATTACTAAGGGTGATGCCCAGAGAGAAGCCTGCGCACGTTCAGTCACACCTTGTGATTCCAAATCGTGTAACGTTTTTGCGACCTCATCACGCAATGCGTGGGGAACATTGCGCGCTCTGAAAAATTTCGGTTGCGCGTTTACTTACAGTTCCAAATGTGCTTTATAGTTCTTAGCGCAACCAAGGCCCGGTGCAAAAATGTCTGCAAATTCCTCACAGAGACGAGAAACACTGTCTGAAGGCACAGTCTGGTTCACTGATAGGACCTGATTTACTATAGACAAGTTAAACCACCGAAATAAATCGAAACCAAACAAGTTCACTGCAGAAGAAGAACGAAGGACGTACAATGACACAAGTTTTGTTTGTCCCTTGTATGTTGCAAGAAGGCTGCACTGTCCTAACACAGGGATATGCTGACCGGAATAGCTACTGAGCTTACATTTGCGGCACGCAACTGAGGTGTGCCCAGCTGTTGTACGTGTCTTGATTGATCAGAGAAACTGCAGATCCGGTATCGAGCTGGAATGGTATCACTTTGCCATTAATGTCCAAGTCGACAAAAAGTTTATTGTCCTCTTGACGACAAGAGCGACTGTCTCGTGCAACGTGAACTGACACTGGTACAAAATCACTTGCGACTTGACGGGATTTCCGACGATGTCGACGCACACTATTTGTGGGACGAACACAGTCACTGTTAGAGAGACTGGCACTGGGTGGAGTGGAATGAACTACATGAATTTCCATGGGCGAAGTTTCACGAGCCGGAGTATCTTTGGTTCGATTCCGATTCCGGCGCGAAGCAAAGGGCCTGGAATGATTGTGAGTGTCCGATCTGAGCTTTTTCTGGCAAACACGCTGAACATGTCCTTTCTTATTACAGAAAAAGCAAATAGCTTGGCGTGACGGGTAATTCTCAAGTGAATGTCTAGTAGCACACCGCGGGCATGATTTTAGCACTGCATTTGCTTGCCTGCGCGGCACATGTGGCTGAGAGCCTGGTGGCAGCTGTGCGGCCGGGCGCGAGGGCTGTTTACTGCTCCGTGCAGCTCTCCCGGCGGGCCGGTTAACGTGACACACGGCTGGTGAAGTTTCAAATGATTCCTGAGCAAAGTCAAGTGTGTCCTGCCGATCCAATATGTCCATCACTTGTTGAAGGGAGGGATTGACTAATTTCAAAATCTGTTCCCTTATACGAACATCAGAAACGTTCTGTGCAATTGCATCACGTACCATAGTATCTGAATAAGGGAGTCCACATTGACACTCAAAAGCACAATCTCTAGTAAGGGCTTGCAAGGTTGCAACCAACTCCCTATTAGTCTGACCTGCCGTACGTTTGGTACGAAAGAAGGTATACCTTTTTGCAACTACATTGACTGATTCTTTGAAATATGCATCTAATGCAGACAAAATTTCGTCGTAGGACAGAGTTGCTATGTCGCGTCAGGGAAATAATTTGACTGTCACACGGTACGTTTGTACCCCAACGGAGGAAACAAGAAAAGGCTGCCGCTCATTACCTTGAATTCTGTAGGTGGCGAGATGGAATCCAAATTGGCGTGACCACTCCGTCTAGCTTTCCAGTGCAGCATCAAAAGGTCGAAAAGTTGGTGCAACTGCGTGTTGTGGCTGCGTTAGCGGTGGAGCGGCGGCTGCCGCATCGTTTTGCAATGCACGTTGACCCTGGACGAGCTGTCCAAGGGCATCCAGTAAGGCCTGCGTCTGCTGATTCTGTAAGCGATAAAATTCGGACAGTACATCTGGAGATGGTGTCGAAGCCATTACACATGTGAATCATGGCAGTATACTGAAGAACGCGGTATGGCCTCGTCGCCAAAATGTTGTGGATTGGCAGGAGAGCCAACCCAGGCTTAATAGAGGAAGCTGAAAGGCATGCGTTTAAGCTCACACAGGCTGGCGTGAGGTCTGGAATAGGACAAGGAATTTAGATTTTAGAAAAACGGACGTAGCTGGTGGAATACTTAACTTTAATCCATTAATGTTGAACATAGCTCTTATCTGTACATTATTTACAATATCAATAGTAACTGAACATGGCGCCTTGCTAGGTTGTAGCAAATGACGTAGCTGAAGGCTACGCTAACTATCGTCTCGGCAATTCAGAGCGTATTTTGTCAGTGAACCATCGCAAGCAAAGTCGGTTGTACAACTGGGGCGAGTGCTAGGAAGTCTCTCTAGACCTGCCGTGTGGCGGCGCTCGGTCTGCAATCTCTGATAGTGGCGACACGCGGGTCCAACGTATACTAACGGACCGCGGCCGATTTAAAGGCTACCACCTAGCAAGTGTGGTGTCTGGCGGTGATACCACAGTAGATTACATTTCAATATGCATAGCACAAGCGATTCCTAGGTACCAGGTACCGACCCATGTTGAAAAACCCTTATTAGCATGTGTTGTAGCCTCCATGGCGCTTACTCTGAGATTCAGGTGAGCCTACATATGGCGGATACTGTCCTGGGATACGTTACGCCACCCTTGTACCACCTGTTAGCGTAGTTCTATAAGAGTTGTTGGCTGACGAGTCGCTCAAGTGACTTCTCGTCCCATCATATTCCACTCATGTTCGATTGGAGACAAGTCCGGAGACAGTGCTGCCCAGGGAAGTTGCTGCACGTCTTTCAGAGGACGTGGAATTTTATCGGCAGTGTGCGGGCGGGTATTATCTTGTTGGAACAACATATTACCTTCCTGTTGCAAGAATGGCAAAATAACTAGGCTAACAAAATTCTGATCGTACCGAATCTTGGTAGTGTTCCCTCCAGTAACACTATATGTGAACGAGAGATTTATAGCTTATCGCACCCTAGACCATAAGGCCTGTGGTGGGGCAATTGTGTCTTGGACGAACGCACTCGACGACACGCCACTAACCAGGTCTACGTCGTATGCATAAACGGCCACCACTTGCATGCAGACAGAATCTGCTTTCATCGGTGAAGACCACTGCGTGCCATTCCGTCTTCCAAGAAATTCTCGGACACCACCAGTTGAGCCGTGCACGTCGATACTGTGGCGTAAGTGGAAGAAGAGATAGAGGTGTGTGTCCGTAGTCCCATTGCTAACAACCGGTTTGCAACAGTTCCTGTTGATATGTCTGGGCAAGGAAGCCCTGTTATCTGTGCTGTGGTAGCTGTACCATCTGCCACTCCTGCCCTTAGAATACGACGATCCTGGAGAGCGTCTATGATACGCGGTCGTCCTGAACCTCACCTACGGGTGTAAGAGCGTCCACAGATGACTGATATCAACATCGTTGCATAACTGACGCAGCACGTCCAACATGTGGGGCAATTCTCCGAAAGGTTCATTTCGCCACTCGGAGGGCCACAGTTTGACCCCTTTCAGACTCAGTCAGTTGGCTATAGGAAGCACGCGTGCATCTTCGTGCCACGGTTGCCTGCTTGCTTCATGCTTTTGCACCACACTGAACCTACTGGTTGTGAGCCCCCGTATTGAAAGGTAGACACAGACGGCCTTCTGGCAGCTACGCCACTACGCTATCTGTTGACGGACGACGCTGAAACTATTATCAGTACATCTACCATTCCCCAGGTGGCATACGCCGTCAGCAGATTAAAGTCGACGTCGAATTTCCATGTGTACAAATTACTTTTTTCCGACAGTGTACTAACAGTTGCAGTTCTGAATAAATGACTGGGTAAATTGCTGATTGTGAAATGTGTTCACAATTTTTTGAGCTCTGCGTATTTTAAAAGACACAAAATTGTTGACACTGATCTAGCAAGGGAAGTAACCGAGAGCGTAAGAGAACTGGAATGATCGGGCTTCAGACACCCTACGCTCATCCAGTTGAAGTTATCCGTGGTTTCCCTAAATCAATGAAAACGAGCGCGGATTTCCTCCTCTATCCTTGCCCATTCTGAGTTTTTGTCCGTCTAATCTGTCCACACCAAGAAACGATAAAGGAATTGCGCTAATACATAGTCCACTATTACCTGTATCGAAGGACAGGCCCATGGAATACCTGCAGCAAGTTTTCCGTAGAGCCACACTCTGAGCTTCACTTGGCAGCTATGACTATTTCAGTGTATCTTGTTCGACAGTTTCTTCTTTAGATGGTTGCTACCACAGTTCTGACTAACGCCACTGCAAGCCGGTGATATGCACTGCTTTGATAGCCCCTCAGAAACCTGATGAAGCATTAACCAAGCGAAACACTTTATTTGTAATAAAAATAACTTTGCAAACGAGCTATCTCTTTATATAATTATTATTGTTACCATTACTAGATGAGAAACCCAACACTGCCTGGATATTTATTTATTGCTGTGCCAGAGACTTCGTATGAAGAGAATATATTTTTTACTTATAAAGCTCCTTTGTATAGAACGTTTGTATCAACATGACTGTGGACATGAACGAAGAGCTTGTTTTTCCACTAACACGGACGAGAGCCTCTTAGACCAGGCCTTGTGAAAAGCAATTGACACTAATGCCCATTTTATACGATGAACGAACTTGTAATCGATTGACAACCAATTGCGTGAATGGCGGCCGTTTATCATGTGAACGGGTTCACTGTTATTATCGTGTTAGTAGCGACGCGCGATGATTCTAGGGCTAAAGGAATAGGACAAGTTCTAAATTCGGTCCTACTGGCCTCACTGCGCATGCGCGAGCTAGTAGCTAGCTGCTGTCGTCACGTCTCTCCTGGGTGCTGAGTCTGCCATATTGCTTTCTAATGCACTTACCGTACGTTGAGTTTTGTTTTTGGTTTTGTTTTATGGTCGTTTCGTTATCACAAGGAACTTTCTGAGTGAGTATAGTGCTCTTTTCGTAAATATTTTCACGGAAGTTCTTAAATCTTTGTAAATTTCATAAATAATTAATGATATGCTAATGTGAAATCACGACTTCAGCACTGTTAAGTTAGTAGCAGTACGCTGTATTTACGTTTATCACTTAAATACGCTGCGGAAAAATTGTTTACAGGTTTACAGGTTTATAGTTCGCGTCTAGTACACTTGGAGCGCTTAAGTAGATAATAACCTTTTTTGACATTTTCTTCATCGTGTAAAAAGGGCTTAAGGGACACGCCCACAACATACGTTATCTGGACTTATGCATTGTTTATTGTCATAGCATGACATAAGCTCACTGGGAATTGTACGTGACTACAGGGAAATTGTAATTTGCTAGGAATAAGTAGGATTCAGGGTATAAAAACTCGCACTGCTGCTCCCCGTCCATTAAAAATCCCGTTTTTATTATGGTATATTTTATTGGAAACATAATTTTAAGTCTGCAAATGGTTCAAATGGCTCTGAGCACTATGGGACTTATGATCTGAGGCCATCAGTCCCCTAGACTTCGAACTACTTAAACCTAACTAACCTAAGGACATCACACACAACCATGCCCGAGGCAGAATTCGAACCTTCGACCGTAGCAGCAGCGCGGTTCCAGATTGAAGCGCCTAGAACCGCTCGGCCACAACGGCCGGCTAATTTTAAGTCTCTGTGAGTGATGGGTTCTGAGGAGTGAGGTAATGCATGACATTCTTGATCACAGTTACGTCATGCCTTGCTCTGGATGCCTATCTTGAGCCATAGGAAGTCTCACCTCACGATCTTCATTGGATTCCTGAGGGAACGCGAGGACGGGCATTCTCGTCGAAAATGTACCTTACGATCACCTTTGATTATTAGAAAGGAAGATCGCCAATTGTGCACCGATAACGTGGTAACCCCTTTATATCTGTCACTGTTATCTGAGAACATGTTATGGACTCCCTGGAACATTGTTGGTTGGTTGGTTGATCTGGGGGAGAGGACCAAAACAGCAAAGTCATCGGTCCCATTAGATTAAGGAAGGACGGGAAAGGAAGTCGGCCATGCCCTTTCAGGGGAACCATCACGGGATTTGCCTGAAGTGATGTAGCGAAATCACGGAAAACCTAAATCAGGATGGTCGGAAGCGGATTTGAACCGCTGTCCTCCCGAATGCGAGTCCAGTGAGCTCCTGAGACATTGTGTCATCCCGCACTGCAGGTCGGAGACTAGCAGGTGGTTGATGATGGGACTGCCGTCCCATGCCTCAGCTACCGTTAACACTACAACATATACAGCTGCTTTAGGACTTGTGCTGTGCACGGGAAGCAAAGGCTGCTGGTGAATGGCACCGTATTGTGCGCAGCGATGAATCGCGGTTCTTCTCTATCCCGGTTGATCATCGCTGGCGAGTATGGTAGTGACGTGGAGAGAGATCCTATTCTTCCAGTGTTGGGGAGGCACTGCGGAATTACTCCTGGCGCCATTGTGGGGGGCACCATACAGTATGACTTCATGCTTTCCTGGTAGTGATTGAGAGAACTGTGACGGCAAAAAGATACGTCATAGACATCTTGCGTCTTCATGCGTTATCTCTCTTGCGACAGTGTTGTAATGCCATTTTTCTGTAGGTTAATGCTCGTCGACACTTGGCACTCGTCTCTGCCAAATGTCTGTGTGATGTGGAGGTATTTCCGTGACCAGGGAGATCACCAGATCTGTCCCTGATGGAACATTTGTGGCTCACTGCCAGTACAAGGATATTAACGATCATTAACAACATTGTAGGTTAGCTTGCGTCTGGTCAATACACAACTTTATTCTACGCTTCCCAGCCAAATCACTGTACACATTCAGCCCAGTCATACTGGTAAGTGGAGTCATAATGCCAAGTCCTTAGTAAATTTGTGTAGAGTTTGTATTCATTGATATACCTTCACATACCCTCTCATCCCGCGATATTTCATTTCACTTGCTCCTCTCATTGAAGGTGGTTCATTTTCTTTTTGCGTAGGGTAGTTTCTCTGGGAAAAACAACTAGAAGAAATAAAAACCTCCATATGACCGAAAACGAATACTTGACTGCCCAGTTCTGAAGTATCAGATAGAGAGTCTCACACAGGAATACTGGTGTCAATATGGACTTGAATCATTGTAAATAGGTCTGAGAATAATTTGTGAAACGTATTGTGGATAAGCGAGCACAACCAGCGACTTTCTGAAAATTATATAATGCTCTTCATGGCGTACGATAACATGGCCATTAGGAAAACATAAACAAATTATTTCAATCTGCAACACGAAAATGCAACTCTTCGCAAATCATTCTGACTACCCACATGCTTTACATGGAGACAAATATGTTGCTCCTTCTTCTGTTTATGAACCGTATCAGTGATAAAAACGTCGCACACTCATGCCCTCAACTATTATTTGTTCATCTATTCCGTAACCAATAGCGAAGCAGTTACACCGGTATATTTCGGTGGATCGATCTTATAGTGAACTAGCTTTTCCTTTACTCTGACTGCCTCATCGCTAGAGGAGTGAGCGTCCATTCTAAGATTTTAGGTGGCTCTGTTCTTCATAGAAAAGAGAAAGGTTTGTTTCAGTTGTGAAACTTTTTCTTTTGTTATTATTTGGTGTATTCTTTGAAATTAAAAACCCAGCTTTGCTTTATTTATGTATTTTACGTCGTGTACGTATTATCACTGAATACATCTCACGAATAAAGTAAGGCCTTCTTAAAATCTCAGATGGGGTAGTCTTATACCCATGCAGAAACACGGTAGCTCATTACCACCTCATCAATATCCAAGAATTCAGATTAACATGGTGCTCGAAATAAATTACCAGTACTATTTTATATCAGCCAGCAGACACCATTTCTACTAGTGAAATTCCACAACAAGGCTAAGCTCGATATACAGGTGGTCAGTCCAGAATACTTACAGCCACATAGACTATATCCTGCTTGGAGCTGGGAAATCTCGCACTGTGGCCGTCTAACAAACCCAAGGAAATATAGATGACATCGAAGAAAGATTACAGATACTAGGGGAACCGCAAAGCATTTACGTTCTAAGATAATCGAAGTTGGTAGAACTAGACGAATTCCACCTCACTCGCAAGGAACTGACGTCTGTTTCGCTAAGAGGCAGTTAGGAAGGTTATATCCATAATTTTATAATGTCCAATAAGCTCTTTTGCAATTAACTCTGAATATCCTGCCATTCTGCTTATGTAGGAAGGCAGTAGGCATTAAGGGATAGACTAGCACTTAGATGACCTTGAAAAGTGTTAGAGTATCAGAAATGCCATAGCTATGCTATCTATTTGTTCATATGACACGACCCCTCCTTACAAATGACGTCTTCACTCTCATGAATGACGACATCATCATTATATGGCAAACGATGCCCTTTCATCCCCCACCCCTCCCTGTCCTCTTTCCAGCCAGTCACATCACAGTATTAAAAGTAAAAGCCAATGACAGCATAGGAATTTACGGCCCTCTGAAATAAAATAGTCCCTAACCAGTTATCTACGCTGTGTTCAAAAATATCCAAACGATCTAATTTTTGGTATCATGTTCAAAGCATTTTTCATTAAATTACATAAAAAGCGCAACTTAAAGTATTTCCACTTATAAAATACGTCTCGATCGGGCACTCACGCACGCACGCACAAACACACACACACACACACACACACACACACACACACACACGCGCGCGCGCGCGCGCGCGCGCGCGCGCGCAGGCACACGCACAAACGCAGACACACAAGCACGCACACACATACACACACACATAGTACAATGTTTTCCTTACATAAATACTGTACTGCCTCGTCATCAAATTTCGAGTGTGTGCACAGAATATATATATTATTTCGAGCATGATGTTAATCGGAATTCTTGGATAATGGTGAGGTAGTAGTGAGTCACCGTGTGCTTCTGCGTGGGTGTAAGACTGCCCCATCTGAGATTTTAAGAAGGCTATACTTTATTCGTAAGATGTATTCAGTGATAATGTATACACGACGTATATATAATATGTGTGTGTGTGAACTTCCACATCTGCGACGCCATTATCACCGTAATCAGTGCATTTTTTACTCTACAAAAAATGTTTATGTCAAGTACTTTACTGCCTTAGTAAATTTCTTTTCTCTCTCTCTTTCTCCATCTTTCTCTCCCTCTCTCCCTCTCTCTTGAGGCAGCGACATTATGGTGTATTTCAGAGACAATAGGAGGAAAATGACCCCAAACAAGAATATATATATATATATATATATATATATATATATATATATATATATATATAATGTTCATCAATAAATCGACATTAAATTTGGCTTACAGGGAACACTGTTTATCGTCTTATGCTGTTACACAGTAAATCATCAGCTTACATATTTTCTATCTCTACAACATATAGTTTACAGTTTCAGTTTACATATTCTTATATCTACAAAATGTAGGTTACCATTTCATTGTACTTCTCTTCTACATACAACTCACAGATTACAGTTTTACTGCTATGTTTACAATAGACGGATTACAATCACGTTTCACAATGCATTTAACAACATACGGGTTATATTCACACTATATATATTGCTATGTAAATAACATTCAGCTTACGTTACCTGTATTAATCTTACAACGTACAGGTTACAATTACACTAGATTGTTGTAAAATCAACTTTTGTGCACAAAGCAGTGAGCGCACATGATGGTGCTCACTTTACTATAAAGTATGAAGTATGAAATATATATATGGCCAAAAATATTAACTTGTATTGTTTTATGATCGAAGTTGTGTACACCTTAGATCTGCACAGTCGAATTTTCAGTATTATTTGACATATATTCCCGGTAACCGTCAATGATCAGTTCTCTTGCTGATGAGTGTTTCACACACTTTGCTGTACACATTACGCATTGTGCCTCACTTTCGAGAGCATTCACTTTTGCTCTCAGTTCCATGAATTCTGAAAGAATCTTTTCGGGTAAGTCACCTTTCGTTAAACCTACTTTTCTTTTTGACACATGGGGTGTTACAAATATTATTGTCGGGATAAGCTTAAGTGTCACACCAAATACTTGCATCACTTCTATCGTATTAGGCTATCCTGTCTTTTTAAAACATTTAATACTTTTTTGCAAAATTTTCTTAAACATATTGTCACAATGAAAATCTAAAAATGGCACCTGGGAAATATCTAAAATGGGCATCCCTACAAATTAGGTTTATCACGAACAGTGTTAAAACTAAAGAAATAACTGAGTTGTAAAGAGAGAAGTTGTCCTAAATATGATCTTGCACTTGCTATTTGTAACGCAGTCAAAGCAGCTGTTCCATATGCTCCTACGCAACTCGTTACCAGCTCCCTAGCTACACATCGCACTTATTTCTCTCTCAATGTTACAGTTTTGTTAAAATTACTGTTACTCATAAGGTTAGAATTATTTTCGATATCGTTCTTTCAACTCGTGCTTTTCTAAACATTAGTGTAAATATACGGTTTCATCCAGGCCCTTCGACGGAATGACAATATCCAGTGAATTTTGCTTGGAGTAAGATTACTCTTCAGACACTGTTTCAAATCTTGTAGTGAATAACATAATTTATTGCTGTGAAAACTGGAAATGACCTACTGTGTAACTCCCGGCATGCTGATGTCTCTAGATATATAATGGTAGCTTAGACTGCAGTTCACGCGAATTTGCTGGATACTCAAGACGCGCTTCCAATATGTACCCTTCCTTTGTACCATCAGGTATGCTCATTATATCAAAATCGTATACAGACCTCCACGCAAAATCAAGGAGTGGTAGATACTGCATCTTAGTGAAGCAGTAGAGGCTGTTAACCTTGGGGTATATAATAGATAACTCATTCTTATTTTTAAGATAGTCATTCGTGAACCTATTGTTAGCAACTACATATCTATGTGAGCAGTTAACAATACCACCTCTGAAGCCACGTTCAAGAAATTATAATGATTCTACGCCTACAATAAGTTGCAGTTTTACATTTGTGGTTTTCGGGAAAGCATCCCATGCCAAAGCAGGTATAGTCACCTAATAGTCTCAATCTATTTAGTACATTTTAAGATAGACTGAGCTGAAGTTTCCAAACATACTCGTTAAAACCAACACATCGGTTTTCCTATAGAAATCATAGTATTTCCTAATTTCTAGCACTCAAATGATCTCCGAACTTTGGTAATTCAATTGTTTGATTGTTGTTACCCGTGTCAGCAGGCTTTTGAACTGTCAGTCGGCTGCCACTGTTCCTCCAACACAATAGATAGATTCGTCAGTTACAAGCTCATAAGGAACGACACCTTTTTTCTTTATCAAATTAAACTTCTCGCTGCTGGGGAAATATTCTCTTGTTACTAGCAACTCATCTGGCTTTAAATATGAGACACAATTTTCGAGAGAGCACACCTGAAAGTGAAAGGAATCTATGAACGAAAATTTTATGTTGCTGCAGTAGCCCCCCCATGACAGATGTAGCATATGTTTTATTTTTTTCCATTCGGTGTTTGCATATATAAAAATGACAACATTAATTGATTGTTGCGCTAGTCAATTTTATGAATTGTTTCTCGGTTTTGGGCATTGCATTCTTGACTGATTTGGGCACAAAAAAGTCCACTAAATGTGCAGTCATCTTCTCTTTAGTATCATAAACAGTATTCACATACGTAAGTGAATAAAATAACATGTAATTCTACTATATACTAGTACCGAACAGTTTTATAGGTAGCAGAAACGATAAATTTTCGGGTTTGCAGCAAGTAGCATTAATTCACATTCCTCTCATATTTCTAACAATTCGGGGCATGTAGTGGAGTCACTTCAATCTTTTGCCCTAGATGTTCTTGCATCCCTTCTAAAACCATGCACCTTATTTCAAAGTACTGAATGCTGCACACGTTAACATATACTTTTATTTAGTTTTTTCTCAAATCTGTCCACAAGTTTTAGTTAAGTAGGGCATGATATGTTCACAGCATTTATTGGATGTGATTAATTAAGCAAACCTCAAACATAGGTCATCTTATCATTTGCTGTGTACAAATATGTTACAACTGAGTACCTGAATCAATAATGTCATTCGTTGAATTGATATTTATTATGCCTTGTTTCTTTGCAATCACTTTTAGTAGTTATCTGTGCAATTCGAGGCATGTAGTGGAGTCACTTCAATCTTTTGCCCTAGATGTTCTTGCATTCCTTCTAAAACCATGCACCTTATTTCAAAGTACTGAATGCTGCACACGTTAACATATACTTTTATTTAGTTTTTTCTCAAATCTGTCCACAAGTTTTAGTTAAGTAGGGCATGAAATGTTCACAGCATTTATTGAATGTGATTAATTAAGCAAACCTCAAACATAGGTCATCTTATCATTTGCTAGCTACAAATATGTTATAACTGAGTACCTGCATCAATAATGTCATTCGTTGAATTGATATTTATTATGCCTTGTTTCTTTGCAATCACTTTTAGTAGTTATCTGTGCATTCCAACATAAAATCTTTTCTTTATATTCACATCAAAACATAGTTTTATGATTTCTTTTAACGCCAACCTGGAATAGCGAAATACAGTTCCTTAATCTCACCTGACTTTAGAAAAAGGAATTCACAAACAATTAGGATATTTATCTTAACTGACTAGTTCAGCTCCCTCACTCTGTCGATGAAAACCACGAGACAAACAGCAAGAAACCCTTCATGGTCGGCTATTATGCCAGTATATATTCGCTTATTAAAAGTTGCATCGGCAAAACACACTCTAGTCTATCAAATGAACACCATGCGAATAGGCCTTGAAGGTGCTCGGTCGCCATGTCGTCCTCAGTCCTTAGATGTCACCCGAAGCAGATACGGGGGGGCACGTGGTCAACACACCGCTTTCCCGGCCGTTGTCAGTTTTCGCGACCGGTGCCGCTACTTCTCAGTCAAGTAGCTTCTCAATTGGTCTCACAAGTGCTGAGCTGACTGCACCCTGCTTACCAACAGCACTCGTCAGATCCGGGTGGTGACCCATGCAAGTGCTACCCAAGCCAACAGTCCTAAACTTCAGTGATCTGACGGGAATCAGTGTTACCACTGCAGCAATACCATTGGCATTCTAGTCTATCACCACTGATTAGGAGATACTTTGTAGATAGCTCACCCATTATTTGTAATTGTGTAAAATACTACTTAAATCACCTCAAAGTCAGCAGTGACAATGTCCATGAAGTTAAGCCTACCGAACTGTGTCTCCATTAGCGGTCTTCGGCGGCATTCTTCTTCTTCAAAAATGGTTATGGCTGCTGCTGTCCATCGAAAGCTCCTTGGCTGAGGTACAAGACAGCAGCTGCTTGCTTATTATCCATTGCTCTGGTAATAGATGACAGCCGCTGCACTCCTTCGATCACTTCTTGATCAGGTACTAGATGGCAGATATTGGCTGATTCAGCAGTATTTAATGAAAAACATACCTTTGCTACTGCCAGCAGGAGAATTTGGGGGAGACATCGTAGCTGAATTTATAGATTGGAAACTGTCGAAATGGGTGCATCAAATGCCTGTGAACAGCTCACTTAAGCAGAATCGTTTCTGGAAGAAGAAGAAGAATCAGCAGCTGAAAAACCTTTTTTGTGAAATGTTGTTGTGGGAGTTAAAATTCAACCCCTTCGACTGCATTTTTCTGGGAGGTAGAAATCACTGCTGTCTCTCTAGCAGCCTGCAGAAACAGCAACATTGAATGAGAAAAAAATAATGACTTACAGCAACTAATCGTTCTATGAAAGATCTAATATAGTTAATAGTAATATATATGTATCAGACTTACACGAGCCCTAGAAAGAAAAGGAGCTGAACAACAATGACAGCTACCGCGGCGCAACGTAAATAGCTTCTCTCAAATTGAAGGTCCACATTTAGAACGCTCCTCCCTGCTGCACCAGATCTGTACGTGTTCTAGCCTGTTCCAACAGGCAAGAAAGGTTAAGTCCCGTCTTTACAACATATGCATTATTATTCTCTTCTACAATTCCAGGATGGTAATATCAGGGAATGTTTGTTCAACATGAGTATGTTTGTGCTACAGGATTACATTGGCTGACATTTTAGCAATAATTATAATCTCAGAGTGAAATAGCTCTCCGTCCTACTACTTGCAAACTAGCCGTCATGAGAATGCCAGCGAGCTTTTCAAGCTCCGTTAACAGCATCGTATTACACTCAGCAGCTCCTCAGGCCACCATCGGTTGTCAGCCGTCCATGGCTGCCTCTTCAAGTGAGTTGTCAGAGGTGTTGTGGCGCTGTATGCTGTAAATTTTATGTTACAGAAAACTGTTGCAGAGGGAATAATAGCAAACTGAATTAAACCACTTTGAAGACTTAAGGCCGAACAGACGACGGCGTCGAAACGTTTACAAAACATCGTCATTTATTTGTTGGAGAAAGTGTACTACTTACAAACCGCAATGTGTCATGGAAGCACAAAATCCTTTACTACAACATGACTCAGTGCAGCAAGCGTATGTCAATGTCTATGTAAAACTCTATTCCCATGAAACTTTGATATCTGTATGAATGAAATGCCTGTTTCAAAAATTTTTGACATTATGATCTATTCTGCTTTTCAGTGGTCTTTGACAATTAAGGCACTGTGGCAACTCTTTTCGACGTTCCGTCTTGTAAATGGTTTGTGTGAATGAAATTCTGTGACGCAACCGCCAGTATAAATACGAGGCGGTGAGTATTGTGTAGTCAGTAGTGAAGCAGTAAAGGCTTGGATAGGAGAGCTCAGTCACTTAGAACGTGGAGTAGTCACTGGATGTCACCTGAGTAACAAATCCACGAGGGACATTTCAACCCTTCCAAGGCCGCACAAGTGGATTGTTCTTGGTATGGAAACGCGAATGAACAGTCAAAGCTAGACAAGAAGCAGGCAGACCTCGACCACTGCGGATGGCGGCTGTAAAGAATCACATGTAGTCAGCAGCAGGAATCACTTGTCTTCCTACGTGCTACCAACATTTCCGCTAGAACAGTAACTGTGTTTAGTACGTTAAAAGGAATTAGATTCAACCGTCGAGCAGCTCCCAGCTCCTCATAAGCCCACTTTTCTGTAGTCAATACTAAGCGACAATATAGATGGTGTACAGAGGAAACTGGAACGAGTTACTTGAAGAGGTGAACCATGCTATGCTGGTCGAGGAGATGGTATTAGAGATGGGGGAGATTTTCATGGTTATCCTGTCATAAAGTAGTATATGCTAGGCAAGCGTTTGCGAAACAAATCATTCTTGAAATGAACTGGTTTTCCAAAGGCCCTTACCTGAACCCTATGGGATAATTTACAACGACGACTTCATTCCATATCTGCAGTGTCCAAGATCAATACTTGCTCTGGGATCGGATCTTGAGGAAGAATGGGCTGTCATTACTTTACAGATATTCAAATATCTCCGGTACCCAAATACTACAGTCTCATGGGAGAAGTGATTGTTGTGTAACCCCGGGCATCCAAACGCTGTAGTCTGATGTCTAGTAGTAAAAATTGGCTACTTTGGTAATTACATGTGGGCACTGTTACTTAGCATATCTGCACTTCAGCAGTATCGGTTCAGAACAATATGATCCGATGAGATTCAGTTTGTTGCACGGATTTAAGGGCCATATATAGAAGCTGTATCGACAGGTGGATTATTATTCATGTGATAAAGTGTGCTACAAAGGTTCGGAATGCCAGAATACAAAAAACGGGAAGCGTCGTTGGGATAGGAAGCTGTTAAACTCAATTGGGAATGCTTAGACCAGAGGAAAGCACTCCCAATAGACTGTAACACTGCGCAAGTTAGTGCACAGATGAAATGTTGCTTAGTGAACTTAGTGAGTGATGTGGAACAAAGCTTTCTTGCAGAAAAGGGGTGCCTGTGTCTGTTATCAGTCAGGAGCCAATGAGCAGGAGGAGACTTGCAACATGTCGTTGGCGATATGGCTTATATCACTGTTCAGTCGCTACCTATGACGGTATTTGGTTTTGCTATTCTGAAAACTAAGGTTATTGGACGTATGGAAGTTTTGTCATGTGTGTATGAATAATATGCAGTGATTCTCAGGCTAGGTTTTCTCGACAAACGTCATACTAGGATCGATCTTTGGCACCGCGTGGTTGAGCTTAGTGAAACTTCGTTTCATTTGGGGGATGCAATAGCAAAGGAAGCAATTTGCAAGATTCACCAGTCATGAAGATGGTTCTAGCTAAACTGAAGATGATTTCGTTAAGGACTGATCAACAAAATGAAATGCCAGCGTAATGTGAGTTTCGACGGGTTCCGATTCGCCTTATGGGACTTTGTAGTGGCTTCGCACTCTCAATCAGTGAGGAGGTAGGTGGTTTACATTGTTTTGAGCATACAAGCACATGCGAGTAACATTAATTGAGAGTACATGGTTACAATTAGTGTTGATAAGTTAGCCTGTCAAAAGGTAAACTGATAGCCATTATGGAGGTATTAGAAGAAGAAGACTTCGATAGATCGAGCCTAGACATGACCCGTAAGAGAACCACTGACACTGCAGTATTACGCAATTAAGGGGGTAATTTGAAGGATAGTGATCGCACAGCTGTGGAGAATGAATCGTTGAAGTTTAGCGACTTTTAGAGGTAGGTGGTTACCAGTAGCTCCAGTACCACGCCATATACCTACAGCGCATAGTAACAGACTTCTACGGAACGGTATCACACAGCAAGACTTTTACAGCTATTAACGGAGGCTTTCATTGAACAGCAACACGATATGGGATCATAGAACGTGGTGACAGCCCCTGGAGCGTAAATATAGTTATCGTGCCTAAGAAATTATTAGCCGGAACGAAGAAATATAACTTTTTTGTGAATATAGGTAACTGAATGCACGAAAAATTACAGATGCTTATACAGTCCCTATCATTATGGAAACCTCGTATAATTTGGGCCAGCGTCGTTACTTTACTACGATGGATCTTAAAAGTGGCAAAAGTGGTTACCATCAGTTAGAAGTACCAACTGAGGATAGACTAAAGGCAGCATCTGTAGTAACATGAAGACGTTACCAATATAAGTCGATGCCATTTTGTTTCAGCAATTATTGGATGGATATTTGACTCTCGAGCCGGCGCGCCTATGTATAAAGTGCGCGAACCACAAATAAAATTGTTTTCGACCCCTTAATTGTTGTTTCACAATTGCGAGCCCATACTTATTACTTCATTATTGCTTTAGCAAACACAGTGATAAATTGTGCTCCCTTTCATCCAAGTGACCAGCAGTAATGTAAAATGAACAGTGAGCTAGGTGCGAAAAAATTTACGATCCGTGCATGAAAATGACCCAACAGCACAATCCAACAGTGAGGCAGTTTATTGTGAAATTTAGTAATCTTATGCAACTGCGCTGTTCAATACTTCGAATGGATCATTACTATGATATAATGAAAGTTTATTTCATTATTGTTTGGTTAAAATGTCCTGTAGCTCGTATTATGTAAGTTTATTTTATGTTTTCAATTAATATAAGATGAAACTGTGATTTTACTTATGCACATTTACCATGGTAACGTAAGGACAGCCGTTCTTTGCATGTGTACGAAGTGCGTCGTACGACCCCTCGTGTTATGAAAAGCGGCAAGGCCGCTCAAGAATTAAATGGATTGCGCCCTTAGATCTATATGTATTACTTATATGCCACAACTGTTTTTCATATGATCTATAAGAACATGCTAGACGACTGGAGTATGTTTTTAGTGCATTATAGTCAGCACGTTTGACGATGAGCATGTCTTGGTGCCATATTGCTCAAACTCACATTAACAGTCTGGGGGACATCATTAGTGAACGCGGTGAGCAAACCGATTCTCGTCTTACACAAGCAGTTCAAAATTTTTCGACACCACGAACAACCAAAAAGTTACAGTCATTCAACAGTTTATGTAACGACTCCATACATTTGTGAAGGCTTTCGAAAGAAATAGCCGAACTTTTGAACAGATTACTTACAAAGTATGTAAATTTTCAGTGGATACAGTAGTTTCAGCTAGCGTTAAAAAAAATTAAGGAGTCATTGATTACGGATACGGTACTGGTTTTTCCCAGCTTTGAAAACGAGTTTATCGTATCGTATGATGATTCTAATAAAGCAGTCGGCTGTAATTTGGGTCACACTGTAAATGGACAGGAGGAACCCCTATACACTGAAGGGGAAGATGAAGAAATTCTTGAGCAAATATCATGAATTGTATCAGGTTGTGAAAATGACATCACCAGTTAACGTAAAAGTACAATTTACTGCCAAATAGACTATCATTCAAGGCAGTCATGGAAAAACCATTTAATGGTGTGGCAGATGAGGTTCCACGGCTATCTGCTACCAACCACGTACACCAAGATACAGCAGGCAGAAGGAAGGAACCACCAGCGGTTAGGCAGCGCAAGGCACATGACACGCCTTACGCTTTGAAGTTGCATAATTAATTCCATTGTTCGATTCTTTGAAATGTTTTGTCTGGTCTTAAATTTATTCTTGATATTTGACATTTAGGGATACGATTTGCATTATATTGCTTTTAGTTGGATCTACTGTTGTTTTGTTGCGTCATGGCCACATGTATTTTTCTTGTATTATTGTAGGGTCATTGTCCAGCATTTTTGCTGTGGTGTCTTATTTTTTACTTCCCGTTACTTCCTCCTCGTTTCGAAAGGAGGGAGGGAATAATTGACGACTACTTTCCTCAAGTGGCGAGTGCGTTGGGACATCTTGGATGAAGGGGACGGTCCTGATTTTGCCATACTTTATCGGGCGTAGAGTAAAGCGCTTCACTGCCGTTCAGCCACAGGAGTCAGGTGTGTTGCTCTCTGAGCAGTCGGCAGTGTTGATTGCTAGCCGTCAGTGGACATTAAAATCAACAATAGAGATTTGTAAAAGTATAAATGAAATTCCGAGATAGGAAGATGTTTGTCCAGAATTATGAAAAGAGGTACAGGGAACTGACACTCTTAGAGATATTCAAGGGGAGTACCGTATGTTACAGTCTACCTACAGTAAACACTGGAGAAAAGTTACTAAAAACAGTGTTCAGGACGGCAGAAAAGGAGGATATTCAGAAATTAAAACACGCATTTGGTCACGTCCAGAAGTGGCACGCTGTGCGAAAGGTGTCGTAGAGTGGCACGCAACATGACTTTCTAAAATGGTTTAAATGGCTCTGAGCACTATGGGACTTAACATCTTAGGACATCAGTCACCTAGAACTTACAACTACTTAAACCTAGCTAACCTAAGGAGATCACACACATCCATGCCCGAAGCAGAATTCGAACCTGCGACCGTAGCGGTCGCGCGGTTGCAGATTGAAGCGCCTAGAACCGCTCGGCCACTCTGGCCGGCCATGACTTTCTAATTTGGAGCACGGGGATACTGAACAATACAAAGTTAGTACAAGAGTTTGCGGCGGAGATAACACGGTGTACCAGTGATATGAAGAAGGTGTTGAATAGCGACCTGGAGAAGAAACAGAGGCAATTATGTTTACTAGCTCACAAATTGGATATAGGAAGATTATTCTCTGCATTGACAGATTGGCTTAGTGTCGTAAGAAGTGATGCGACGGTATCGGTGGAAGCAATGTATCATGTGATAATCGGACACCCCAGTTCGGTGTCGATACCACCATGGGTGTTTACAGTAGAATTAACCCTGTCCTAGAATCAGGTCCGTGCAGAATTAAGACATATAGTAGAAGTAATACAAAGCAATTTAGCATTATTTTTCCATTTTGGTAGGATTACAGGATTCGACGGTTGCAACAAGGGTATATATAGTGGTTTACCTACCTACAGAAGGGGTAGTGCGAAATTTCAGTGTTACAGCATTCACCCGTATCCAGTTAAATGGGGGTAACAGGAGAAAGGAAACGTATGAGGAAGCAGGAGATATTACTGATTTCAGATAATAAACAAATGCATGTAGTTATGTCGTTAGCGAATTTGGAGAAAGATGCTTAAGAGAGTACTGTTGTCTGTCCAGACAGTAGCGTAAAAACTGATACGCAGTCATGTGACATCAGTGTGTTTTTGTGGAAAACGAATGAGACAAGTGGCGAAAAGAAAATCTTCCCCACACAGTCTTCCTTTCAAAAGACAGGGCTGCAACGGCTGTTGTGGTCTTCTCGCCAGAAACTGTGTTGATGAATTGATATGTATAAGGGAAACTGAAGGGATTGAGAAAATTATAGTGGCAGGGGAGCGGTGTTATCATTAACGACAAATATCTGTCTTCTGGCTACGCTGACTGGCAAGACAGTGATGGCACTGAAATGGAATCCGATGTATTAAGCAGAATGGTCACTGCGGGTAATACCCACAAAAAATTTGAGTTACCTTAATGCCACCCTCAACCCTCAACTTATGCACCCATCAGAAAAATTTATTGAATCAAAGCAGGTGAAAATTCGTAAGCAGTAGACGCTACCAAATATGTAAAATTTTCAAGAAAATCGTTAATACAAAATTATATCGATATATATTTCAGGTATCAGCTGTGGTATACTTTTTCAGGGTATTTGCACATTTTATTTCTGCATTAAAAGCACACGAGCACACTCCATTGACCCACCAACGCAGCAGTTGTAAGACATGCAGTTACACAGCATAAGCTGGGGAAACAGTTTTAATCTAAGCAAAATCACTGTATTCAAGTACTTTGAGCATCAGATTACATTGTAATAAGTTTCTGGAAACTGGACTTTAAGTGGAACCTCACGTTGAAAGTAGATAAAAGGGAAACCTATGTGGAACACTTCTTTTTAAAATGTTGGCATCAGTATAATATAGAGTTTTATGGGTAGGACTAATTGTTATAGAATGCTTGTCTTGGATGATGCGGGTGTATCTTTCGGAAAAGAGGAGGCACGCTGCGCCCTGAAAAAGTTTGTCATGCGAATTGTAAATATTTTAAAACTCTTATTCCAGTCGCTGCCAGGCAATAGAGGCAAGCTCGACCCAATGTACTGGTCAAGTAGGCCACTGAGCAGTATTGCTGACAATACATCAAACACTATGACTGGACGGCGTTTTGGCACTGCCCGTGGGTGAAGGACATAAAAAAGCTAATGCCGCAACACAGTGTGGCCATAGGTGAAGTAATATCTTGCAACACGGTGCAGTTTCATGCTCCCGAAAAGTCACGCGTTGAAATTATGACCACGGCTAGGAATCTGTGCTTGGTGCAGCCCGAGGGCAACCCAGGAAAGGGTGACAGGACGAGTGATGTAGAACAAACCCACTCGCCCTCCACAGTAAGCCTACATCACAAACGTAGCAGTAATTATATAAAAAATGAAGCATAGAGGCTGAGGATATTCAGATTTCCTGCCATTCTGTCTGCATCTTGAACCAGAGAGAGTTACGTTATATCGAGTTTCAGAGCATCCACGTCTAACAATCTGGTAGTTAAGATCTGCTGATTACGTACCAACTGATCAGCTTGTAAATTTCTGGCCTCAGGGGCTCACACCCATGGCATAGCAGATACTGATCTTGGAAACTTTACTGGTGCAGGAAGTTGGTGTGTGGCCAGCCTCCACCAACACACTACAAGCCATCTGCCGTCTGTCTGGGGGTGTGAGAGTGGGGGAGGGGGGCGCCTTCGTAGCCTGCTAGTGATGCATACATCATCAGCCATCATCCTGATCGACCCCTGGTAAGTGACCGCGTCCATAGTTGGCTCGTCTATATAACCCAAGTGCACAACATTGATACCACAAGCAAGTGCATGGGCGCATAGCTGGCCAAACTCCGAAGGCCCTGAGCAGACAACACGTGCTTCCTCGTTCGCTCGTGGGCGACAATGCACCATCGTAACAGCAGCGCACAGCCAAGGGAAATGGATGTCACGGGCACTATCAAGGAATCAGTGCATTCCACAGCTGGCTGCACTGGCACACACTATGTGCCGTCTTGTGGAAGGTGTCGGCACGGTATATTGTGCTTGATGTAAACACTTATTAAGTGTACCACTGTTTCACTGTGTGCTCTGGTGTAAATCAGCCCTCCCCCGCACCAGTCCTCTCACCAATCCTGATGTGTAGCGGCCTTCAACAGGCTGGGTCAATACACATAGTGACGCCGATAATGTAAGCAGGAAAACTGGACTTTTTGCAAGCACTGGGCATGAGTATTCCTGAATGGCTAGGAGAATAGGCAGCTGACACTGACTGTCTGACATACAGGTCACAGTCACAGTTTTTGACATGTGATGGCTTATTGTACAAACTATGAATTGCAAATCGCAGTTGGCAGAGGGATAGGTAACAAAATGTGGAAGGAGTATACAGCCGGTCTACAAAAGGGAGATGTACTTGAGGGCAATATTACGGAAATGGAAGAGGACGTAGATGAAGATGAATAGTTAGATGTGATACTGCGTGAAGAGTTTGACAGAGTAAAGATACACTTCAGTCGAAACAAAACCCCGGGAGTAAACAACATTCCATTAGGGCTACTGATAGCCTTGGGAGAACCAGCCTTGACAAAACCCTTCCGTCTGGTCAGAAAGACGTCTGAGACAGGTGAAATACCCACAGACGTCAAGAAGAATATAGTAGTTCCAGTCCCAAAGAAGACAGGTGCTGACAGGTGTGAAAATTACCGAACTATCAGTTTAATAAGTCACGGTTTCAAAATACTAACACGAATCCCATACAGAAGAATGGAAAAAACTTATGGAAGGCGACATCGGGAAAGATAAGTGTGGATTCCGGAGAAATATAGGAACACACGAGGCAATGTTGACCCTCATAGAAGATAGGTTAAGGAAAGATAAACCAACGTCTATAACATTTGTAGACTCAGAGATAGCGTTTGGAAATGTGAATAGTCTATTTCAAATCCTAAAGTTGGCAGGGGTAAAACAATAGGAGCGAAAGGCTATTAACAATTTGTACAGAAACTAGGTGGCAGTTATAAGAGTCGAGGGGCACGAAAGGATGGCAGTGGTTGAGAAGGGAATGAGACAGAGCTGTAGCCTATCCCCGATGTTATTCATTCCGTATATTGAGCAAGCAGTAAAGGAAACAAAAGAAAAACTTTGAGTAGGAACTGAAGTCCTGGGAGAACAAATAAAAATTTTGGGGTTTGCTGATGACACTGTAATTCCGTTAGAGACAGCAAAGGACTTGGAAGAGCAGTTGAACGGAATGGAAAGTATCTTGAAAGGAGGATATAAGATGAACATCAACAAAAGCAAGACAACGATAACGGAATGTAGTCGAATTAAATCAGGTGATGCTGAGGGAATTAGATTAGGCAATGAGACACATAAAGTAGTAAACGAGTATTGCTATTTGGGAAGTAAAATAACTGATGATGGGCGAAGTAGGTAGGATATTAAATGTAGATTGTCAATGGAAAGAAAAGCGTTACTGAAGAAGAGAATTTTGTTAACATAGACTATAGATTTAAGTGTCAGGAAATCCCTTCTGAAAGTGTTTGTATGGAGTGTAGCCATGTATGGAAGTGAAACACGGACGATTAACAGTTTAGACAAGAAGAGACTAGATGCATTTGAAATGCTGTGCTACAGAATAACGCTGAAGATTATATGGATAGATCATGTAACTAATGAGGAGGTACTGAATAGAATTGGGGATAAGAGAACTTTGTGGTACAACCTGATTAAAAGAAAGGACCGGTTGGTAGGACACTTTCCATCAGGGGATCACCAATTTAGCACTACAGGGAAGCGTGGGGGTAAGTGTCGTAGAGAGAGACCAAGAGATGAATACAGCAAGGAGATTCAGAAGGATGTAGGTGGCAGTAGTTACTCAGAGATGAAGAGGCTAGCGGAGGATAGAGTAGCATGGAGAGCTACTTCAAACCAGTCTTTTTACTGAAGACCACAGCAACAAAAATATCATTTTCAGTGATGTAGATGCTTCTAGTACTCTGTAATGAGTTTTGTCAGTGACTAAAGTTAGCTTTTGTGCACAAGGTATGGAATTCCTAACATATTACTGGACATTTTGTTACCTAGTCCTCTGCCAAAACTTTTCATTCATTTGTTGGTCAGTTTTTAAGTGACGGTCATGACATGCCAATGCATCGTATGGACTTCTTTGAATACCTCGCCCATTATCACCAAAGGTAGCACGAAAAGCGATTTGCAATTTATAGTTAGTACAATAAGCCATCACATGTCAATAACTGTGACTGTGACCTATATGACAGACCGTCAGCGTCAGCTGCGTATTCTCCAAGCCATTCAGGAATACTCATGCCCAGCGCTTGCAAAAATTCCTATTTTCCTGCTTACAATGTTGGTCTCATGCATCTTGCTCACCTAATAGAATTTCTAATGGAATGTTGTCTACTCCCGGAGTTTTGTTTCGACACAAGTGTTTCAGTACTTTTTCAAACTCTTCACGCAGTATCATATCTAACCTCTCATCTTCATCTACGTCTTCTTCCATTTCCTTAATATTGCCCTCAATTACGTCTCATTTTTATAGACCGTCTGCGTACTCCTTCCACCTTTCTGCTTTCCCTTCTTAGCTTAGGACTGGTTTCCCATCTGACCTCTTGATATTCATACAGGTGGTTATCTTTTCACCAAAAGTTTCTTAATGTTTTCTGTATGCAGCATTTATCTTACCACTAGTGATATATGATTCTACATCCTTATATTTGTCCTGCAGTCACTTCTGGTTAGCTATTTTGCACATCTCATTTTTTGATGTGCGTATTTCCTTTCTTCTGCCTCATTTATTGTATTTTTATTCCTTCTCCTTTCGTCGATTAAATTCAATATCTCTTGTGTTACCCAAAGATTCCTGCTAGCTCTCGTCTTTTTACCTACATGGTCCTCTGCTGTCTTCACTATATTGTCTCCCAGAACTACCCTTTCTTCTTCTACTGTATTCGTTTCCCATGTTGTTGTCAGTCGTTCCCTAATGCTCCCTCTGAAACCCTCTACAACCTCTGGTTCCTTCTGTTTATCCAGCTCTCATCTCCTTGAATTCCCACCTTTATGCAGTTTCTTCAGTTTTAATCTGCAGTTCATAACCAATAAATGAGGCCAGAGTCAACATCTGCACCTGGAAATCTCTTACAATTTAAAACCTGGATCCGAAATCTCTGTCTGACCATTATATAATCAATCTATTACGTTTAGGTGCCTCCATGTCTCTTCCACGCGTACAACCTTCTTTCATGATTCTTAAACCATGTGTTAGCGAAAATTAAATTATGCTTTGTGAAAAACTTTAGCAGACAGCTTTATCTTTCGTAACATTCCCCAAGTTCATATTCACCTGCTACTTCTCCCTCTCTTCCTATTATCTAATTACATTTCCGCATGACTATTAAAATTTCGTCTCCCTTAACAACCTGAATAATTTCTTTTATCTCACCATATATTTCCTCAATTTCCCCCTCATCTGCGGAGCTAGTTGGCAAATAAACTTATACTGCTGTGTGGGCTATGGCCTTCGCGTGTATCTTTGGTACAATAATGCGTTCATTACGCTGTTCATAGTAGCTTACCCGTGTTAATATTTTGTTGTTCATTATTTAACCTACTCCTGCATTACACCTATTTGATTTTGTATTTATAACCCTGTGTTCACCTGACCAGAAGTCCTGTTCCCCCTGCCACCGAACTTCACTCCTTATCTAGCTTCAGCCTATTCATTTCCCTTTTTAAATTGTCTAAAATACCCGCCCATGAAGGGATCTGACGTTCCAGGCTCCGATCCCTAGAGAGGCAGTTTTGTATCTCTTCATAACGACCTCCTCCTGAGTAGCCCCCCCTAAGGTCCGAATGGGAGCTATTTGACCTCCAGAATATTTTACCCAAGGGGATGACACCATCATTTAACCATACAGTAGAGCTGCATGCCCTCGGGAAATGTTATACCTGCAGTTTCCCTTGTTTTCAATCGTTCGCAGTACCAGCACAGCAAGGCCGCTTTGGTTGATGTTACAAGGCCAGATCAGTCCGTCATTTAGACTTTTGCCCCTGTAACTACTGAAAAGGCTACGGCCTCTCTCCAGCAATCGCATGTTTGTCTGGTCTCTCAACAGATATCCCTCCATTGTGGTTGTAGCTGTATCGCTGAGGCGCGCAAGCCTCCACACCAATGGCAAGATCCATGGTTAACTGGGGAGGGAGGGGGTGCTTACAATGATAGGAGTGGATATTTTAGACCCATTTAGTAGAACATCTGTAGGTAATCTGCTCATACTGACAATAATAGATCATTTTTCGTGTTTCATAATGATGATAGCAGTTTCCAACCAGCAAGCAAGGAGGGTAGCAGAAAGAATAATGAGAAAGTGTGTGTGTGTGTTGGGGTGTTGGGGCTTATGGGCGCTAAATGGCGAGGTCATCAGCGCCCTAATGAGAAAGTGATTGCTAATCACTTATCTTAGTACCAAATTAGTTCCACTCTGTTGAAATAAATGTGTGTTTTGCTACGAATTAGCGAACTTTGAGGAATTTCTTCCAACTCTCAGGTAAATAAGAGAATGGAGCAGGTATATCACACGACTTCTTAGATGTTCTCCGCCCCCTTAGCTGGCTGCGGTTGTCTTCACGGACCATCGTAGTAGTTCCGCCTCTTACCGTTAGCGCTGCGTGCCTTACTTGTTTTCCGTTTAGTGTCATTTGAGTTCTTTTGTGCATCACATTACTGTTTGATGTCTAGTTTCTGGTGTTTGTGCAGCCCTTCCTGATGCGGTGTTGTCTCTTGTCGTGATGTCCAACACGGTTCCCATATCTGTTCCACGTACAGATACTTTCAACCTCAATTGTGATAAATGCACGCGACATGTTCAGCCCGGCTCTTTAGAGATACACGACCGATTGGAGGACAAGATCAAGGTTAATATAGATCCAGATACTGCTCTCTTATGTGTAATACGACATAATCGAGTATATACGACAAAATCGTGCTGAACAGAGCACCGCTTACATGCCTATGGTGGTGTTCGATTAATAGAAATAGTGATTGAGAATTAGCTTCGCAGAGCACAAGACGATGATTGAGCTGAGGAGCATTTTCCTTGGTTTTGCCCTTCGAGTAGCCCTCTTTTGAAGAACTCTCTTCTCCGGCCTGAGTTTGTGGACGAGGATGCCATGGGTGCTTCTGCACCCGATCAGGAGCATCTGACGATTCTCCTGCTACCCAGGCCGCCTCCCGGTGCAGACTGTTACGGAACCTGTTTCAGGAATCCGCTTGTTTCTTCCAGTTCTATGGGATGTTTCTCCGGATATGTCAGCTTATCAAACTACTTCTGTGCCTTCTGTGGCGGCGTTCACGTCATTACCTCTTGATAAGCATAACTTAGTTGATTCCTAAGGGCAGGAGGAACCCGTCGTTACCATACAATTCTCCATACACTAGCCGCTGTCCGTTGACGAGTGGTGTGCCAGTCTGTCACGGATTTTTTGATTCACTCTTCCTCCCTCCGCCTCCCCCCTTCCCACTACCACGCACACACACACACACACACACAACCGCATGAGGTAGCAACAATTACGAGGAGCCGCCGTAACCAACGTCTCCAGCCTGCGGGAGTCGCATCACGGAAGAAGAAAGAACATTTCCAAAATGAGGGAGATGTTCATACTTCTTCTCCCTCCTTTTCGTGCATTGATTTTGCCATGGATTTTGGTACGTAGCTCCGTTCGATGATGGTGGTGTAATTTTGCAGCTTTTGTTCCAGTTTAACTGTCTATGCAAGTTTACACTTTCCTCGCTTTGAGTACTATCAGGATCGGCTCTGAAGTCCGGCTGGCCGCATTACGACACTTAATATACACTACGTGATCGAAAGTATCCGGACATCCCCAAAAACATGCTTTTTTGAAATTAGATGCATTTTGATGCCACCTACTGCCAGGTACTCCACATCAACGACCTCAGTAGCCATTAGACATCGTGAGAGAGCAGAATGCGACGCTCTGCGGATCTCACGGACTTCGAAAGTGGTCAGGTGATTGGGTTTCACTTGTGTCATACGTCTGTACGCAAGATTTCCACAATCCTAAACATCACTAGGTCCACTGTTTCCGATGTGATAGTGAAGTGGAAACGTGAAGGGACATCTACAGCACAAAAGCTTGTAGGCCGACCTCGTCTGTTGGTCGACAGAGTCCGCCGACATTTGAAGAGGGCCGTAATTCGTAATAGGCAGAGATCTATCCAGACCATCACGCAGGAATTCCAAACTGCATCAGGATCCACTGCAAGTACTATGACAGTTAGGCGGGAGGTGAGACAACAAGGATCGCATGGTCGAGCGGCTGCTCCTAAGCCACACATGACGCCGGTAAATACCAAACGAAGCCTCACTTGGTGCAAGGAGCGTAAACATTGGACGATTGAACAGTGGAAAAACGTTGTGTGGAGTGACGAATCACGGTACAGAATGTGGCGATCCGATGGCAGGGTGTGGGTACGGAGAATGCCCGGTGAACGTCGTCTTCCAGGTTGTGTAGTGCCAACAGTAAAATTCGGAGGCGGTGGTGTTATGCTGTGGCTGTGTTTTTCAAGGAGAGGGTTGGCACCCATTATTTTGCGTGGCACTATCACAGCAAAGGCCTACGTTGATGTTTTAAGCAACCTCTTGCTTCCCATTGTTGGAGAGCAATTTGGGGATGGCGATTGCATCTTCCGCCACGATCGAGCACCTGTTCATAATGCACGAGTTGTGGCGGAGTGCTTACACGACAATAACATCCCTATAATGGAGTGGCCTGCACAGAGTCCTGAACTGAATCGTACAGAACACCTTCGAGATGTTTTGGAACGCCGACTTCGTGCCAGGCCCCAGCGACCAACATCGATACCTCTCCTAAGTGCAGCACTCAGTGAAGAATGGGCTGCCATTCCCCAAGAAACCTCCCAGCACCTGACTGAACGCATGGCTGCGAGAGTAGAAGCTGTCATCAAGGCTAACGGTGGGCCAACACCACACTGAAGTCCAGCATTACCGATGGAGGATGCCACCAACTTGTAGGTCATTTTCAGTCATATGTCCTAATACTTTTGATCACATTGCGTATAATACTGATGCAGACTTAAATTTTGTACAGAAACTATTATTGGATAAGTTTTCAATTTATAGGTTCTCGAACTTTTTTTAATGTTGCTTATGATCTTTGTACGGCCACGGCCATGTTTCATAGGGAAGAAATCCCATTACGACATTTCGGAATTCTCGGTGATGGTCAGGGTATAGGATATACCTTTTGTGATCTCACTTTACTTATTTCGTATTTGTTTGTATTTCTACAAAGAGGAAATCATTTACCTACTTTGTAAACTCCTATAGGGACTCTATTGGGTGGTGATTCTAATTGTTTTCTCCGGCAGGAGGAACATTTCCATAATTTTTGTTTCAATAAAGAACTCGATGACATGATACACTCCTTGCAACTACGTGAGGCATTGGTTTGTATGTATCCTACACTCGTCCGATATAATTTTTTCACTACCACCTCCAGCAGTCGCCTTGATGGCTTTCATCCTTGTAATTCCTTGCGCTGGCAGATTTTGGACGTTGACGTCACACTGATCATTATTTTGTAGCCATCACAATTAATTATGTGCAGCTGTTGCTAAAATTGTATCGTGTTCCCTGGATGCTCAATAAGTCCCATTTACAAGACCATTCCCTTGGTTTTGTCATTCAGGAAGTATGAGCCCGCTGCTCTCGTGCTATAGCACTGCACTCATCTAATGTGGAACGGTGGACACTGTACGCGAAACAACAAATTCGTAATGCTCTCATGCGTTTTGGTGCTGTAAGGGTGGCAGACGCCAGGCTGACCCAAGAATTTTACCACTCCGTGTTCCGTCAACTTTATGATAATGCTACGCAAGCTCCCCTTCCGTTAACGAAGGTACGGCGAATTAAAGCGAAATTTCTGCAGTTTAAAAAATTTCAGATGGAAGGATTCCGGACAAAATCCCACCCATGTTCCATTTTACCAGATGAACTAACTTCCCTATACTATCTTATTCGTATGCGGGCCCGCAGGAAACGCGTATGCACTGCATCCCTCCCTAACGCTGATGGTCGAGTGTCAATTTCTCACCGTGATGACAGTTTCATTTAAATTTTAACTACTTTACTGAACTGTGTGATACTCACATTCCGTTTGAAAATTTTTCTAACTACTTTTCCCCTTTGCTGGACTGCGTCGTCACCCCTTTGAGCGATTTCCACAAGGATGAAAAATGTTATCGGGTCTTAGTCAAGCAAGTCACGTGGAGTCGATGGTATTCCCAAAGAATTTTATGTTCATTTTTGGCTCCCCATAGGTGACACAATAGCGTCGATGGTCAGTAAAGTGATAAAGGGTTGTCTCGCTAAATCCTGCTTTCTAGGAAAGTAAAATTGTCCTCATCCCTAAAATCAGGGTTTTCACTCACTTCCTCCGATTATTTTCCTAAACTTCGACTGTAAAATTGTCGCTCCATAATCACCCATCTCTTAAAGCTGCTCAACAAAATCATTGCTGTTCACGAAAGTTGTGTACCTGCACGCACTGTCATTACTTCTGTTATCGAATGTCGTGATGTCATTTCGTTGGCAACGGCCACTGTTATCTCAGCCGCCTTGCTTTATCTCGACTTCCACAAGGCATTTGACGGAGTCAGTCACAGTTCAAATGGTTCAAATGGATCTAAGCACTATGGGACTTCACATCTGAAGTCATCAGGGCCCTAGACTTGCAACTACTTAAACTAACTAACCTAAGGCTATTACACACATTCATGCCCGAGGCAAGATTCGAACCTGCGACCGTAGCTGCAGCGCGGTTCCGGATTGAATCGCCTAGAACCGCTCAGTCACAGTACTTTAATGATTATAATGACCGCTTTTTGTTTTACTCACGATGCACACCAGACACTACCCCGCCTTTTTTCTGGTGGCCATGCCTCAGTGGTTGTGAACGGTCACCTTACCCCCGGTTTTCGATTAGACGGGATCTGCCCCAGGGAAGGCCCTTATCCATGTCACTATGTCACTCTCTGTCTTGTGCTTAGTATCCGTGCGTTGGAGTACTGTCGTGCCACTACGTGGATGGGCTATATTGGGAGAACGACTGTCGGTCCGCGCTTACGGAGATGACGTTGTAGTTGTAGTACGAAATGCCGACCACTTTTCAGGGCTCAGGGATACCTTGGATTGTCTTTGTCGCCTTGCCGGTGCTCACATTAACGATCGAAAACGCACATTCCTACCGTTGAAGGGCTTTAACCAAGTGGTATTCCCTCGGGTGACGATGGTCGATCGTTTGATACCGACTGGCGATCGTCTTTTCCGCATAGGACTTCGCCCGACTGATCAATACGACAAATGTCATCGCACTGATACCTTACTTCCTAGGCTGCTCTCTTGCAGACGGGATCATTGTTCTCTGAATTCGTCGACAGTTTGTTTTTCTTTACCGAGGGCCTAAATCCACTTTTACGGATGAAATTCTTATTCTCCGAACGTATCCCTTTTGTCCTCCGTCAGTACCTGGAGACCGCGTTGCAGCAGGTGACCTTGTCAGCATGAGTGAGTTTGTCCAGGCAGTCCCTGTATTTTAGGCTCTCCTGTTTCCCAGGAACAATGTTTTCACATTACGAAATCAATGCCATGCATGCCGCTGATCAGGGATTTGACCGAACTCACAGTTTGTGTCTGCCAACGGTTCGCATACCTGTGGGCCAATGAATAATCCCACTTGCTATCTCTCTGTTGAGTCATGAAAACTTCTTACACAAATACTGGAATGCTGCTTCATTCCTGTGCACAGCCTTAGCAAAATCTGTCATGAGTCTCAATCTAATGCGCAATGCTTGGCGAACAATTTTGTTCGGATTCATTAGAGGTGTTTCGGCAATATTTCTTGACTCAGGCAGAAGAGCTTTTCGTGAAGGCCATTCCCTCTGTTTGTAGCATTCTTCTCTTGCGCAGCTGTCCCACTCACCCACGTAGCAGCAATACTTAGTGTACCCCCTTGCAAACCCAACAGTATCGCAATGGCTTTGATATCGCAGGATAATAGCCATTCACGCTTACTGTACTGAACACAGTTTACAACCGATTTTAACATGGCACAACTTTCCTTAGCGACTGCAGCATTTGCGACAGGGATGGACAGCCTTGTAGTACCATTGTGTAACAGTGCTGCCTTTTTTTAGACGTCTATAAAGAACCTCCACTCGTCTGGTTGTGTGTCTTCCAAAAAAGAGTCATAGTGACTGCAGAATGTAATGTCACCCTCAGTACTGAAATGGCACTCAAGGTTTTTTCTGACGCTCCCGAAACACAGACCAGTGTACCGTGTCAGCGAGGAAACTCTGCTGCTTTGCAGTCGTGAGGCCAAGAGTTCGGCTTTTCGCTTTAGTAGCTATAAATCACTAATCAGATCACTGCGTTACACTGTGACTGTGTGTGGTTCTCCACACTCCGATGTTGGTGTAAATGTAGAGCGTCACTTCTTCGGCTGTGTTTTTCAGATCGGTCTCATAGCTCTCACTGTTTGGGGGCACAGGCATTGTCAGTCCTCCGCCATGAGCCACAGGGCGAATGACAGATGGGATTACAGGGTACTGAATATTCCTCTTTCTCTTGATACTGACTCTTTGCCTCAAGGGAGGTGCCATACAAAAATAGCAATCGGATGAGTGATACGTGGTTTCACGCCAGATACCTCCCCAAACTTCATGGAGACGCATTTATCATGCATCCAAACGTCTACCTCACTCACTTATGGCAGAGGCACCCTTGTCACAAGACCTTTGCACGTAGCTCTTACGACGGCCCATAACAGTGGCTGCGAAACTTAAACCGTTTATTAATTGGTAACACTGAAATAGGAGACAATTTTAACATTGATACTAATGTTCAGAGCATCTACATCTATAAAGTACGTCTGCTTTCGTTTGTATGAAATTTAAAAAGTGAAAATTTTGGGACCACTGTAATATGGAATATTAAGTGTCACTCAATTACAGGACAACATAGTGACACGAAGCCTACAACATGGAAAGTGGAGTTAAATTCATGTGTTGTAAAGATGGGCTGACCTGCTGTTTCTTTGTGGCACACAGTTACAACTTCGTTTCATATAATTATAGGGCTATTCTCACTGAAAGAAAATAAGAATGAAACAACTTATCTTCACTAAGCAAGATGATTAAACAAAATCTTTACTCGCGTATTTACGCAGACAAACTTGGGCGGTTTTCAGATCCTTTTTTCCCGTCAACAGCTACTTACTTGACGTTTTTGGTCCAGGTAGGACCTCCCTCCATTTTTGGTTTTTCATGCTAGCCTCAAATTGAGTCTTAATAGTGTTTCATTTGTTTTCATCTTACCAGTGAACCACTATGGTTAATTTGTTTAGGACACATCCACCATATTGGAATGGAATCCGGGTTTTTATTCAATGACATACCGCCTTTTAACAATGCTTTTTTCTGATGGACAACGAATGTTGTGTACAAAGTTCTGGAGCTTTTAGCTCTAATGTTTCAGTTATATGAGTACCGCTATTTTAATTTGCTCATGTAAACGATTTGAATAGCTTTAAAAAAATTTAAATCTTAAAATAATTTTAGAATGTTATCATATCAGTGGAAGTCTCAGCGTTTTTATTCTTTCTGGTCTAATTATTATAGAGATGTTCACCTGAAGGTGCATCATTTAGTGCCTTGAAACCAGTAGTGGTCTAAAAATAAAGGACTAGCTGAATCTGTACATTAATACCAAAGATGTTGGACACTCAGTTACCGTTTCAGTGAAATGAGAAGAAACATAGTCATGACAGATTAAATCAAATATTTTGAGCAACTGTATATTATACTTAGAGACAAAGATATAATGCGAAATAACTTGTATCTTTTTAGGCTTCCGTACATCAATAATGTAGGAACCCTTATAGGATTACTTCGTTGTCCCTCTGTTAAGACAGCTTTTTCTCAGGCACAGATAGGTGTATGAAGTTCAAATTTATGCAAATACCAAAATCTGCCGTCCCTTGACGGTGTGAAGCATTCAAGCTTGAAAGTCAGTACAGTGTAAAGACATGTCCATTTGTGTCACGTATTTTGATACTCGTAAACTCATTCATCAAAATCTATTCTGTACGCCCTGTTGACAAAGAACCATGAAATTCCGCAAGAAGAAAATTTTCACAAAATAGGTGTAGGAAAAATTCTGGAAATTGTTCATTTTCAATAATGTCACATAAGAAATGTTGTTTTTGCCATTTATCTTTTTCTTTCAGGAAGGGTAGAAGTATGAAGTTGAAATTAATATCAAATGTTTAAGGTCCGCGGACCCTAAGCGGTGTAAAGAGTTTAAGCTTCTAGGTCAATGCAGTCAAAAGTTACGGCCGTTTAAACAACATTTCTTTACACTTGCGAAGTCATTAAAACCTATATATGAACTATCTATACACATAAATGAGTTCGTACCCATTATTCCAATTTTATTTTTTGGGGTCTCTTGTAAATGAGTCCAGTAATCATAGCCCCGGGAAACACACCACCAAAATGTCGTTGTATAAACACAACATGAGCAGTTTGTTTCCATGTCACATATGTCGAGAGAATATTATCCAGTTGTGCTCCACCACAACCAATGGTATCGACATTGCGGTACTCAATTCGAAATGTGTGTTTTGCTGTAGACGTGGGTATTAAAACAGATCACCACCTACACAACTTCAGAAACCGCGAGCAAAACCTTAAGCTTTGTGATATGAAATATCGGAAAATGTCAATAAGAATCGCTGGATCGCTCTGTCACGACGTATTAAGAATTTAAATGTAGCTTCCAGACGCTACACTATAATAAAATGCGTTTCTTAGTTCAGTGCGATAAATATTTATCTTACAAATAACAGCCGGCCGAAGTGGCCGTGCGGTTAAAGGCGCTGCAGTCTGGAACCGCAAGACCGCTACGGTCGCAGGTTCGAATCCTGCCTCTGGCATGGATGTTTGTGATGTCCTTAGGTTAGTTAGGTTTAACTAGTTCTCAGTTCTAGGGGACTAATGACCTCAGCAGTTGAGTCCCATAGTGCTCAGAGCCATTTGAACCATTTTTTTTACAAATAACATATTGCAGTTGTTTCTTGTTTATAATGACATTTACTGTGAAACCTATCTGAATCGCCGATCTTTGTACACCTGTGTTTACGACAATGAGGGCATTTCATACTGATGGAACTGCAAAACTGTATTGATGAAGGTGTCACCTGAAGAGCATATGTCTATAAAACGTCGTTGCAAGCCTCGTGGAATGCATGCCGCAAATCAACTTTATTGTAATTCGATGTCATCGCACTACGATAGAACCATTGACAGTAGAAATTATATTAAAAGAGAATCCGCAGTTGACTGTCTTCGCATTACGAGATGCAATACAGCGTGACGGAGCTCCCCTTGGCGTGAGAACGTTTGAAAGCAGTGGTGATTTACGCTGAGGAATTCAGCCGGGAGGAGATGAGGGTCCGCCAGGAAGCTTCTACGTCACCCGCTGGATATACTTATCGCGTCCAATTTGTAGGTTGGAAGATTTCATTATCCTCCACTGCGTAAGGGGAATCTCTGGCACTTCAAGCTACGAAACCAAATTAATTTTGATTCCTTCTAGGAAAGAACAACTTTATTGAGAGTGCGATTTCCACAAGCCGTGTTTCAGAAAACAATCCAGGACCAGGGGGCTTGAGACAAATTAATTCTAACTTGCCGATGCGCACGATGGATACCTACCGCCTCAAAGTTGCGAAGCTATTTCAATATCTTCTGTGATGCTAGTTTGGTCTGTATAAAAGAAATTTTAACTTCAAAACAACGACATCAAGAAGATTTCGTCTTTGGAAATGGATGTAGACGTAGCCTTGTGTTGGAGCTAATTGGAAATTCTTGAGCTCAATTATATTAGCGTATTGAGGCCTGTCAGACACAGTAAGTAACTTTAGCAAAGAGAATCCGCGTAGGGAAAGGATGATTCCAGAGCCGCGCCCCACGGTTTTCGCTGTTATCAATGAAGTTAAGAAATGTATGTTGGTATGTTGCAGCCGTAATATGTTAACAAACGTAGTTCACTTCATTCACATACAAAACTGTCTTCATGACAAGCGTTACCTATCTCAGACTGCAGAAAACCTTGACTTTTATCAGCAAATACTAACGTATTCCTAAATTATGACAGTTTTCTGCACAGCCTAGTCACTCAGTGACTGAGGTGTGGTAGTGCTAGACCCAAAAGAAGCTATTTAGAATCCTGACATTGAAGAAAATTCAAAGAATATGAAACACATTCAAAAAGAGACTAACCGGAGGCTGTAAAATAAGAACTGCAGAAGCGTTCGTAGTGCCATTACCTACGGAAGAAGGTGTGGTCCCTCCAAGATCACCGAAGCCACAAACTCGTCGCTAGAGCGATAGGGACGCAAATCCACATGACGACAGAGCGAGCATCTGCAAGAGATTTAGAAGTCCCAGAGACCGTGGTTAGCGTTACCCACGTTAGTAGCGCTAGTCAAGAGCTAAAAAATTACGACAATATGAAAAATATTTGGTTTATGATATACAAAAGAAGCAAGCCCATATATTTCACGGTATCGGTGCAGCGAAAGTGACATCTCGTCTGTAATCCTGAAACTCAGTATGATAAAAGAAATTCTATAGAATTTTGTTTTATTTTTAAAGTTTTTATTTATAGTGTTAATTGATATATATTAGTGACAGTAGCGGTAAATCGGATGATAACTAAGAATGTTATCCACTGTTTGAATGCAACAAAACCTTTTACGAGCTCTGTCATAGCTGCAGTACCACTTTAAACTGAAGAGTAACACGTGAACCGGACTTCATTTAAGCAAATGCGAGTAAACGCTGACACTGGAAACCACGCTGGACACCATTTGTGACATATGCACAAATGTGCAACTTAGACGTAAGAATACTTGAGTAGTGTCAGAATATATCATTTACGATGCCCAAATACGGCAGTCATGCCGCACATACACGCTAAACTAGTAGGAAGAAACGCAACAGTGCAACATAAAGGTATGTATAATTAACACAGAGCATAGTGTTTTTTTTTCTTTATTGTTATTTTCAATCCCGTACAAACAGGCAGGCTGTCAGCAGCATCTTAAGCCGCTCTTAAGCCATAGAATAGAGAAATAAACAACAGAAAGAATACACATAAGTGACATAACGGTGGGTAATAAAGCAGTAGACAAATAAAGACAAACACGGAGCCGTTCACACTCGACGAGAATCCACACTACAAACTGTTGAAACGACGCACAAACACTGAAGATGGCGATGGCACAGGTGAACGATGGAGTGCGACGGTGAACACTGAATACTAAACACGTCGGCACACGCGAGACACTGATGGCGATGATCTCCGGCGCGCGAATGTGAGCATAGTGGAAAGTAGCAGTACTTATATTTAGCCATAATTAGCGTAAGTACCGTATGCGTAACTAACTGAGGCTGTGTTGGCAAAGTAGCTAAGCCAGTTACAAATGATGAACTTGCTATATCAAATATACGAGGGGCGTTTAATAAATAATTCAACACTTTGTATTGACCAATTTCGGTTGAAAAAAATGCGACATTCGTTGTGGAACACTGTGAAATATTGCCGCTTCAGCCCTGAACTTCAATGAAGTTCCGATAGGTGGCGGCGCTGTACGTAGCCTTCAAAATGGCGTCTGCATCGGAAGTGCGTTCCAAGCAGACCTGTAATTGAGTTTCTTCTGGTGGGAAATTGGAGGTTCGCAAATATTCATAGGCGCTTTCAGGATGTCTACGGAGAGGTGGCAGTGAACAAAAGCACGATCAGTCGTGAGCGAAGCGTCTGCCATTATCGCAATAATTTCGAGCAAACCTATTCGATCCCGTATGCCGGCCGGCCGTACATAGCTCTGACTCCTGCAATGATGGACCGTACGGACACTCCCATTCGAGGTGATAGACGGATCACAATCGAACACCTCTCTGCACTACTTGACGCCTCTGTTGTAGTGGTGACACACTCATCCCCCTGCTGGCGTAGTCAAAGGCTTGTGCCCGCTGAGTTCTTTGCCCTCCAACAGAGGACTATAAAAAGCAACGAAGGACTAGGTGTGTGGAATTTCTTGAGCGTTACGAGGGAGATTATTGATACAGAAGACGTTGACTCCGTTGTCGACCAGTAGAGTGGCACCATGCGGGCACACAGGCTGTCCCATTAGAGTGGCATAAGGCCGTCGCGTTGAACGGAGATTATGTTGAAAAACAGGGTTTTGTCGCCGAAGAGTGGGTAATGATATAGGGTATTGGAATCCTAAATAAAACCAACTTGCTTTCTGAATAAGAATGTTTCTTATTGAACGTCCCTCTAAGTTCACAATAATTCATAAGCTGTGTAGTTAATAATCTTACTGTAAGGCTAAGCTCCGTAATTTAGATTTTAAGTGAATTGTTCATCAGACTAATGTTCATTTAAATTCTGAATATTGGTCGTCCAAAGGCACTTTGAGTGATGGACCGAAATGATCAGTGAGCTGAGGTGCTTTAACACTTATAAATACGTAGTTCTGCAACGGTAACAGAAGTCACTGCAAGGGGTAAAATAACCCAGGAAAGCATGCTCGCATAGCTACGCTGTGGGAAGAGGCAACTTTACAATGAAAATTTTTCGGTAGTAGGTTGGGAAGTTTTTCAGCAGTGAGTCTTGGGAGGCTGAGATACTTGGTGCTTTCTTGACATATTAGTTTCTGAGAGTCCGCTTTAAATGTGGAAGACCGTTCTCGCAAGCAGTCGCACTAAAAACTGTACATATTACTACCTTGTAATAAATCGATGTAGTGTATTCAGTTGCTTGCAGTGCTGGTGTTACTTGGTTATATCTGATATAAAATAAACACAGTGTGTAATACATCACTGATGGTTTCTCAAATCAACTTCCTCGTATAGGTATGTAGATTAGTTCTAAATAGAACATCCGTAGACGCAATTCACTACGGTATGTTCCTGGTGTGCAGTCTCCCTCTAGGCAAAGAAGAGAAAACGATACATCATGAGGGGCTGTGCCATTCAGGAATCTGCCTGGGATATGCAATGGCATCAGGCTGAATACATCGCTGATGGTTCATGAGTTGTGTTTGCAACAAGAAAGGCCAGAACCGTAGTAAATGTTACTCTGATAACAGTCTTATTCAAATTCAAATAAAGAGATACAGTGAAATGCTAAATTATATCAGCAAAGACACCTGATGTTTGACTAACGCCTTTGCACTGAAAAAGGTACCAAAGAGTTCTTCTGCTGTTCAACATGAAAACACATTACATTGGCAGTCATTAATCGGCTTATTGGGGAAGGAAGGAAGGAAAATGGGTGTAACGTTCCGTTGACATCGAGTTCATTTGAGACGGAGCACAAGCTCTGATATTGTCAAATATGGGTAAAGAAGTCGACCGTGTCCTTCCAAAGGAACCATTCCGGCATTTGCCTGGAGCGGTTTAGGGAACTCACTGAAAACCTAAACGCTTATTGGGGAATATAATTAACAACAAATAAAGAAAGGTACTAGACGATGAATTGAAGCGAGTGAGACATCACTAGATAATAACACACATGATGATGCAATGGCTACATCACTTCCTGAGCTGCAGCATGGATGACGTCGTGGCTCTGTGACTATAGTACATTCAGCTTACATACTTATTTTAGCTACACGCCTTATCGCGAGGTGCGAACAATAAGATGATAAAACGTTTCTCGTTGAAAACCGGTAGTCTTACTTGAGCTTTTGAATAAAAGCAAAAACTTCACGTGATTGCCCTTCTCAGTTATAAATGGCTGTGAGCACTATGGGACTTAAGCTTCTCAGTTATACCGAAACCTTCTGGTCCCGAGAGAAACTGTCAGTTAACCTTCGTGGTCCTGCTTTCTATAACCTACCTAACTCCATCCTTGCAACAAGTTCTGAAAAGACGGCTACAGTAATGGTGATTGCTAGCCTCTGGTGCCTTTTTATTGCCAAGTTCATCTTACAAGTGGATCCCTGTTCATGAAGCCACATTTTTATCGCTCAGGTGCTTGGTTTGAACGGAAATGCTTTGTTTGAACGGAAATCGCTATCTTGCCGATTATTTGTAATTTGTTAATGTCGTATGTTTCTACTCGCAAAAATGATAGAATAGTATGTGCGATACATACTGGGCATGCATGCAGATGTAGATGTAGAACATCCTTATACTGTTGTCATGTTCAGGACGCACACGAAACAAACATCAGTATCCACACTTATTAATTAACTAGCAAACGCAGCAACGTTTTCCAATGGTTAAATATATGTGAGAATTTGATGTACGTAACGCACTCCTTCCCCCTCCTTCCTGCCCATATCCTCCTCTCCCTGTCTTCGTCTATCTCCTTGTTCGTCACCTCCTCCTCCCTACCACTGTCCCTCTTCCCCTCCTCTTCTCTATGTCTATACACTCACCATCACTCTCTGTCCTCTTACCCCTCTGTCTGACTTTCAGCCTTGTTTATTGTTACAGAAAACGAAAGGTTCACCGGAAATTGAAGTCGCTTAAGATGAATGGTTGAATCGGTTGAGATCATTGGTATATGGGGTATTGGAGTGACGCTGAAAGACAGTATTTCTCACAGTTTTAATCTGAGAATGTGAGCATTACAAAGCCTCAGAGTATTCAAGTTCCGTGGTAGTATTCCAATCGTTAGCTCATCAGCCATAAATAGAAATTTCCAGTTTTCTATAAAACAGACGGCGAGGAAGGAAACAAAACAGCACATTTTTGCGTATACAATTTCTTTATTCTTTTTCTGAAAATATTTAAAAGGAGAATATGTACAGGGCTTTAGTTTCAACTTGAGACAAGTAAATGTCCCGAAAACGATGCATCGTATGAAAAAATATCGTAGGTGAAAAGTTAATATTAGAAAAGTGGACATCTGTCTGGGCTACAACTGGCCACCTCCTAACCACCTCTCCTGCGTAGCAGGCGTCAGATTTTTTATTTTCAAATGGGAAGCCACGTACCCCCCTACCCCCAATTTCTATTGAATATTAGGATTGTTATCCATTCTTGGTAGACGGCGCTGTAGTTGACGAGCATCAAGTGTGTCTGACGTATCTCAGTCTACAGTTAATTTACAATGTAAATGTAAACCTTTGTGTTCCAGCGGTTGATAGATATTTTAGAAATTTACTTTAGTGTTGCAAATTTGATTGCAAAATACAACAAGGTTAGTTGTTTTAATGTCTGGTTCCAGGAACAGCGACATGGATGTAATAGTTTTATGTTCCCGTCGGGATCCTTCATATCGATGAGCCCCCTTGTCCCTTACCGTTGGAGTGCTTGATTTCGGCGAGCATCTGTTGCAGGTGCGCCTGTCACTATCACGTGATGTACATGTTACCTTATTATAATCGCTGTGGTTTTATTCCAACGGTAGCCGTGTTGTGGGCAGCCTGAAAGTTACGACGGCTGGATGGTAACACACATCGGAATCACTCATATGGATGGAGGGCTTCGAAGGCGACGACCGACATCAAGCATTCCCATGGTTTTGGGACTCATGACAATCAACCCGGTAGTAAAGAGAAAACTACGGTATCATACAAGTAGCTAATGTCTAATTATATTATTTGTACTGTACAATCACTTTTGCAACACTCAAGTAATGTTGTTTGAACAGGAATGTCAACCGTTAAAACATAAAGGTTGCCATTTATATCTTAAATGACATGTAGAATCAAATGCATCGGCTGTTAATTGCAAAAGCAAGGACAATTGATATTTGTCGGTTACAGTGCCATCTACCGTAACGGGAAAGCAATGGTTTGAGTAAATTGTACGAAGCTTTTGGTATAGAATCCGTATATGCAATAAAATTTGGGTTCAAATGTGAAAATACAAAGTATTACGCAGGAGAGTTGGCTAGCAGGTTGCCAGTAGTAGGACAGACGGATGTTCCCTTTACTAATACTAACTTTTCACCGAGAACATCTTTTTCTTACGATGCGTAGTTTTTGGGATGTTTAGTTGTCTAATGTTAAAACAAACACTCCTCTGTACGTGGGAGAAACAAATTGTCTAATATTTACATTGCCCTCCTATCATACTTGAAACTGTATGTGAGAAAGAATCGCAACCGCACATTTTTACAACACAGCACACCACTTTATTTATCGCATTCGGTTTTAACAGAAAGAGGGTTCACTGTCTTTAAAGGAAATATACAGCCTATGTCCGTCTGAATATTTATTACAATACCGTGTAAAAATTTTAAGCAAATAGTTCGCGAATTTCTCGTGATATTCTGCAAACAATGCTTCCTCTTTATGTTAGTATATATCCATACAAATTTTAAAATTGGATGTATGTATGTAATGACAAATTTGAACAGTAATTGATACAAGGATAAATGTAATGAAAAATTAAAAAAAAGAATAAGACCAGTAGATGATGCTGTAAGCGTTAGAATATTCACTCCAACAGACGCGCCGCACAAGGCTGTGCTTTAGTTTGCGTTCGAGATATGAGAAGGAATAGCGTATTGACATAAATCTCAAAAAGTTCCGAACTGATTTAGTTCAGCCTTTTACACAATAGCGTAATGAACATGTAGTCTACGTACTTTTCTAATATATATAGTTGCCTGGGAATGTATTTATTCCAGTGTTCCATTAGCACATCCCCTCTACCTGTACATCTCCTCATCCCCTCCTCAGCCCATCTCCTATGCCAATTCTCTCTGTCCACCTACAACAACCCTCGCCCAGCCTCTGTCCATCCAATCCTACCCCCTCTATGTCAATCTACTTGTCCCCCACTGTCTGTTCACCTGCTCATCTCTTATATCTCCCTCCACCCATCGGCCCATCTGCTCCACCCCGACTTCGTACATCTCCTCCTTTCTCCTCTGTCCCTCTCCTGCACCTCCTCCTCTCCCCTATGCTTTCCATCTCCTTCTCCCCCACTCTGTCCGTACATCTCCTCATTTCCCCTCTCCCTGTCATTCTCTTCCTCCCCCTGTCACTGTTCATCTTCTCCTCCCCCTCTGTTTGTTCATCTCCTTCTTTCCCCTCTCTCTTCCTATCTCTTCCTCCACTTGTCTGTGCCCATATCTTTCTCTTTCCTTTCTCTGTTCATCTCCTCCTCACCCCTCTCTGTGTCATTTCTCTTCTCCATCACTCTGTCCATGTCCTCCTCCTCCCTATCGTGTCCATTGTCTCCTTCCCCTTCGCTGTCTCTCCATCTCCTACTCCCCACCTCTCTCTCCACGTTATCATGCTCCCCCACGTGAAGGTCAAGTAATCCTTATCGTCACAGACTTTCTCTCTAGATTGTAACCGGTATGTGTACCAAAGCTGATTGAATTCGTTCCACGGTTTTAAGGTGAGCTTCTTACGCATGGTCCTATCCAAGTAGGCACAGTAGGCACATGCCAAATATATTTCACCTGTAATTAACATACTTCACAAATGCTTGTACACATATTACACCAGTATCTCTAGCGAATTTCGTCCTGTAGTTTCATTTTCATGCAGCTCAGTATTTATATCGGTGCATCTCCTGAACTATGTGCTCTAGAATAATATAACTTTGCAGGTGCATCCAGTGATGTATGTGGCTACTGTCTGAGAAATATGTCGTGAATAGAGGTAGTATTAAAGAAGTGATCAATTAAACCGTCATGCGCGATACGACAGTTTTTCACACATTTCTCAGTTTATGACATCATCACACAATGATATATTTATCGATGTACGATCCGCGACATATGTGGCTGCTGTTTGCAAAATATGTCGCAAATACAGTTCGTATTAGAGAAGTAATAAATAAAAAGCGTCATGTTTAGTGCGGTAGTTTTACTGCGTAAACAGCGAAAATTTACTAAGCAATAAATTTACTTCCTTTCATCATTTTTTGGGGGTTGTTAGCGACAAAAAGTTCCGCAAGTGTTTGAAATTATGTGTTACGTTTGTTGCAAATTACAAAGTGTTCATCATACTGGATGACTAAAGCATGGGTATTCACGCGTCGTTGGCTACACTACTTTTTCACATTCACAGCGGTGATTTCCAGATAGTATGTGATATGGGTACCATGTTTGGTTAAAATCGGTCCTGTGGCTTACCAGGAGATATCAACATACACACAATCATACATGGTATCCATAATTAAAGTTCCAATTTCAAAATGCTGTAGAGGGAAACCTTATGAATAAAAAAAATTAACGAAAATTTTACCAATAGATGGCGCTGTAGGCACGCTAACAGACGCCCAACATGATTGTCTCCATGATAGATAGTGCGCTACTGGTGAAGCTCTTTTACAAGATCGGTGACTGCGCCCGAAGCCCTGCAGAAGTTCGGGACACTCAAGGGTATGAAAAAAGGCATTCGTACTATGTTTGCTGAGAGTCCGGAGAAAAGATTACAAAATTTGAGAAGACAGATTCGTTTGAAGTGCAGAGGGAAAAAAGCAGTTGATCCGACCTCTCCCGAAGAGGTGGCCACAGCATTACAGGAGGGCTCGATCGGGTTTGTGCAAACATGCAGTGCAAGGGGTATTGCTCGAGCACTGGATATGCCTGAGAGCACGGAGCATAAAATGCTATGAAACATCCAGCATGGCTATCCATTCCAAATCATTCATGTTCGGAGTTGCATTCTGCTGACCTGCAAGCAAGACAAACCTCCGGTCTAGAATTTCTTGCTCGCATGAAACTGGACAGTGAATGGGCATGGAATGTTCCGTGGACAGACGAAGCCCTGTTCCATCTCCAAGGACATGTAATGACACGAACTGCTGAATATGGGCAACGGAAAATCCGCACACACATCAACCGGTACCACTTCATTCTGTAAAGGTAACTCTGTGCTGCTGTTGGACGGCATAGATATCGTAGGGCCGTAGTTTTTAGAGGAGATGAGTCCTGCGGATCTTGCTACCTATACCGTCACAGGTAAACGCTATAAAAGTGTTTTGCGCACCAACATTATTCCAACCCTTCAACAGCGTTAATGGATCTGTGTGATCATTTTTATGCAAGATGGCACTCTGCTGCACATTGCACAGCCAGTGAAGCGGTTGCTTCAGAGGAATTTTGGAAATGCTAGAAGTATCAGCCGTTGTTTTCCTACAGCCTGACAGTCCAGAAGAAAGAAGAATTGATCTTAATCCGTGTGACTTCTGGCTGTGCGGTTATCTGAAAGACGTTGGGTTCAGTACTCCAGTTACGAACGTTATTGAATTGAAGGCAGGCATTGCGGAACACAGTCTGAACGTTACCCTCCGGGACACTCAGATCTGTTGCGGAACATGCTATTTCTCGGTTTCTGCGTGTGGCAGAAAATGGTGGACAGCATATTGAACAGGCTTGCGTCAGTCTCACGACAATTTGAAACAGATGTCAGTTTGCTTTTTATATGGTTTCTGGCCTGAGAACAATTAAAAACCGACTTTTCCCATCCGATGTTGCACGCCGTTTCCGTGGTGGATGGGCTTGCCTAACTAACAATGCCATTACTCTTGACAGCCGAACTAGTGCAGTCTTGCATATTGAACAGTAAGGATGGTGTAATGTGTAACTCAAACCACAGTCGTCGTATTGCGAGTCATCTGTCATTTATAGGCGACCCAATTGCGATAAGACGCTACAGTGCCATCTGCTGATAAAATTTTCGTATTTTTTTCCTTGACATTTCCGCTACATAAAAAATATGCTTTTCAAATTTGACGTCATTTTGAGTAGTGTTTCTCTTTCTAAATTGTTTTGAAAGTGGAACTTTAATTATGGACAACCTGTGTATGAAATTATGTGTTACGTTTGTTGCAAATTACAAAGTGTTCATCATACTGGATGACTAAAGCATGGGTATTCGCACGTCGTTGGCTACACTACTTTTTCATCTCTACACAGAAACTTTTACTCAGAACAGAACAGGACTTTTGAGGTAGATAAGAAGGGAGGGTGAGAGAGGTAGGGAGGAGGGAGGGAACTGAAACCACTGACTGTTTTAATTTTATCGAAATTAGTCTAAAAAGTACCGGTGGGTTATAGCTCTAGTGCAACTAATCACAATTTTGCAGTGTAGGCCGTAATTATCGTATGTCAGCAAAACCTGGTAAATATTGTAATGCGTCAATGCGAAACCTATTTACACAGGAAAAAATTAATTCCAATTTTAGCCACCACGTGCCTATCTGTTGATGTGAATGCAACAAAAATGTATAGATATGTTTCTATATATGCTTAATTAGGAACGGGACGTGGGCAGAAAAGGTCAAACAAGTGAGGAAAGCATCATGTTGGTATTTTTTTAACCGTCGCTTACACAAGTTGTACATAATGAGCACGTCGACTAGATGCTGTACAGCACCAGATTTGCACATGGAGGCCAAAACTGGAAATTTTTTTCAGCGTAAATCATTTCAGGTTTAACGCATTAGAATATCCAACAAGTTCCCCTCCCATATGACAACTGCAGCCAATACTGGCGCTCCGTGAGTAGCTCCACCATTATGTTGGTACGTCTACATTGCTCAGAAACGTTCAGGCTGTGATGTAAGACACAATAAAGGCCCATTTTGAGTACTACACAGGATACTAAAGAAGTAACACCCAAACACATTTGTAGCAGGACTCCCAAGTTTCCTTAATGTGCACGTAACGCATAATAAAAGCATAGGCTACAGCGATCAGTCCTATAAATTAACTTAGTTCAAGCTGCCGTTCTACTTCCAATTTTGAGAAATTGTGAAAACACGTTTTCTTTGACTAGACCTAGGTTCAGGCATTGGCAGATATAGCAACCTATGCATGACTCAGTTGTAGCAATTAGTCAGTATTGTAGAAGACTTTTGTATCCACTGGTCTCCTGTAATCACTACTTAGTATGTAAGACTTATGTTATTCCTCATTTCATTAACAATCTGAATTAGAGTGATGCAAGGTGCCGGTTTCCACCCACCCGGTCCGTGTCCCGAGACCTGTCCTAGAGAGATGTTACAGAGGCCACGTTACTGCAAAAGTCCGCTGGTCGCTGCGCAAAGTGCTCTGTTGCTCGCAGTCCCAAATCCAGCCCGTTGCCTGTGCGGCGGGTCGTCTTGCGTCTCTTTGAAACGTACTCAGACTTACCGGGAGAAAATTACTCATTCACGTTTTGTGTTACATAATTCCTTCAATGATTCAGTTGATTATTACAGCTGTGGTTATCAGCGATTCCTCCCTAACATGAGAAAAATCGGCTTAAGGAATTCTATACAACTTATAGTGAAATATTGTAAGCTTCCTTTTAATTTCAAGTAAGTATTTTCGCACTAAATTCCATTATATTCTATACTATGGTAATATGGACATGGAGTTCTGTTCTCGTAGTCGATTTTCAAGTATTGCATTTTTGAGTTGTGTCACTGTTCTTGACGTGGTGCGATTTGTTTGATTTTCACTCTTGGAAAACAAAGACACGTAATAAAAAGAACATTCCCAAAATAAAAATATTCTTCAATTTTAATTAGTATCACACACCGACTTATACGAGGTCTGTCCAGAAAGTAAGTTACGATTGATCGCGAAATGAAAATCACAGTGAAAATCAGAAATGTTTCATTTGTAACAGTTAGCTACACCTTTCAGCTACTTCTCCACGTAGTCGCCGTTCTTACTCAGACATTCGTCGTAACGTTGTACCAACTTTGCAATACCCTCATCATAGAAGGCAGCCGCCAGTGCTCTCCGCCAATTCTCTACGCTGGCCTAAAGCGCGTTGTCTGTGCCAAAATGTTGTCTTCATAGCCAGCGGTTCGTCTGAGTGGAGATGAAACTCAGTGGGAGATAATTACGGGCTGTATTGTGGGTAACCAAACATTTCCAATTGAAACGATGCAGGAACATCTTCATTGCCCCTGCAGAATGAGGCTGAGAATTGTCTTGAAGAAGAAACCGCACGACAGTTACGTAATGTTGGTTGCATAGCTTCAGGGGAAAATTCTCACCAGGCCCTCGTACTTGGCGGGAGACACTATTTTCTATAACATCTTTACGCGCTCACTAAGAGCTCAGGAATGAAAACAGCGACATAATTCTACCTAGAGTCATACTAGAGACACTGCCCAACACATCTTTGCAAAGCTTTATCGGATTTTCATAGTCGTTTCCATTTCGCGACCGATCGTAACTTACTTTCTGGACAGCCCTCGTAAAATATACAGATGCTGTAAAAAACTCTAGCAAAATAAAATCTGGAACTGCAGCAAACATGAACTTTCCTCTGTGTTTGCTTTTTTTACTGTAGGTGAGTGGTGTAGACACAGCTCTTATTTCAAGGTTGTTATTCATAAAATGAACAAATAAAATGCTATAATCTACGACCTTAGCGAGTTGAATGGACGATGGCCAACGCAAATCCAGTATTGGTTCGCGTAATGTAACAAGAACAGAAAATATGGAACTTTAGTTGGACGTTCAGATGATCGAATTTTTTCCCCTGAAAAGATGCTTATGGTTTACATGCAGATATTGAGATAATTGTATTAACTAAATTTAAATGAACACCAACAGCACCGAGCACAAAAAAATATTTATTTTGTGGTAACCGAATTCGGTCAGGTTTTTACCATCTTCGGACTTCATATTAAAGTATAAATATAGGATGGATTGAGAGGGATGTCTGAAAATAGTAGTAACATGTAAAATACATCATGTACAACAAATATTAAGAGAAGAAATCATATCCGTACGGGAAGGCGGTGGCTGTGAATGAAGCTGGTGTTACAAGTTTACGGACGTCAACTGCTAAGGAAAACAATGCAGTTGTTGCTTAAATATGCGATGTTCCGCCCACTGCGTATCAAATTACGTCAGCGATAGCCAGTCAGGAATACAGGACGTGAAACAGTCATTACGAAGGTATACATACAGAATGGTTACACGAAAGCTAAAAGCAAATGAAGAAATAGGTTCATTACATTTTATACAGTAACTGCTGTAAACTGCATCGTCAGTTTATGATAAAAATGTCTATAAAGAGATAACCAATCAGAATCGGTTGTGAGAACACCGATAGCCATCCCTGGGGACTTATCGCAAAATCGTAGATTGTATGATAGCCAAGATAGTGGTTAAGTGACGCTAGTGGTTCCCATGGAGACAGTGTTATCATATCAATATGCACCATGCAGCAGAAGAGAACTTCAGAGCTGCGACAGTGGCTGGATGTTAAATATGTAGTGGCATACAGGCCGACATGAAGAAATGCATGCCAGCCAGGTATTGCATATTGCTCCTAGATCGTAGTGCCAGTGAAAATACTGCTTGAGAGACGCCTTATTTACTATCTAAGCTGCGTGGATGTGTCGATTGTCGATGTGTACCTTTCAACAGAAGACGTTGTCAGAGCTACGACAGCGACTATTTGTTATAAAATTCTGACGTACAACTAAGACGACTGTCTTAACATGTATCAGATCTGCCAGATATAAAGTAGGGTTTATTATACCTAAATCATGAAAAAAATAAATGGAAAGAACTACGGGACAAAACCTCATTGACCCATGGTGGAAGTCAAAGATACAAAACAACGATCATAAGAACATGAGGTGAACAATAACTTTGAACATAGTTGTTTGCAGGCATAAATATTCCACGAAATTCCATAAAACAGGTTTGCACAGTGTCAGATGTTCAGAAATATTGATTACGCACTACCATATAATATGTCATGGACGAGTCTACGTGGTCATGAATGCAAAACAAACGCGTAAGCAGTCAAAAGTTAAAATGTCGGTGTAGTTATTTACAGTCACAAAAGTCCATAAAATAGCTATAAGCCTGAAGTTATCTGGAGAAATAAAAGTGGAATAAAAACAGAGGTAAAGTAGCGTTCAGTAGTTAGTCTAAATCAAAATCATCTTATTACACTGAGGGAGGCACTGCACAGTAATTGACGTAAAGCGAACTAATCTGTTAAGACAGTCATGCATGAAAAGTAAAATCATAATCAGCCAACAGCTGAGAATAGCGTGCACAAAGTTTTATACAATCATTAAAACATCCCATACAAATAAAATTAAGAATATAAGAGAAACAGAAGAGCAGGAAAGTTATATAGTAAGTCTTCAAAAAGATCACAGAAATAGTCTTGTCTGAAGTCTAATTGCTCGCTGAATACGAACAAGGGTTCATTTTTGTAGTGAGCTTAAATCTCTATATCTTGTAATGTGTTAAGTAACATATTTCTCCACGAGAAATGTTCTCAAAAATTACCATAATAACTAAATTTTGAATTGCAGGGTTACTGAATTTGAATAATTGAACGTAATGTGGTGACAAACCCATTAGTTTACGGTAATGTGTTGCACTATTAAATAATTATCAGTAATGGCTGATTGGAGCCACCTGGGTTTCAGACTCATTCCTAGAAACAAAAGACAAAAATAATACAACGTCAGACACCACAACCTTTGTGGGGAAACAAGAATTTCTCCATTTACAAAAAGCACTCCTGAAAATTACGCCGCTTCTGCAGAATGAGCCGTACCAAACATGAGTTATACTGAAGCAGCAGATCATCAGCGTTTTGTGGCCTGATCACAGATTTTTTCTAATTGATTATCAGCCCTGCTCGGCTACAATTCCTGTTTGCAGATGCACATGTTGCGGAAATTGTAATCATAGACCAGGCTAGTCTGAAGGGTCTGGATCCTCACCTTCAGAATAACCTATTCTAAGTAACGTAAATTCTTAATTTCCATAATTCTGCTCCTCTTGCAAGGATCTTCTAAGTCATCTACGCAATTGACAGATCGGGCTTTCTTTAGTTCCGTGATGGACAAACCAATTTACATCAATGAAACTGAAAACGTATGTATAAAGTACAAATGTCACCCTTTTTGTTTTGTGGTTATTTGCGGAAACCAGAGTATAAATGATACATAGATTCAAAACATAAATGAAAACAGAGATAGTGAATGGAGAGGGAGGGGGGGGTGTGGAAGGAGGGAGAAGCAGGGGGACGAAAATAGGGAAAAAAATTATAGCGAAAAACGATTTTTCAAGTCAAGGAAATATGGAAAAAAGGGCAAAGGACACAGAAAGGCACATATTTCCAGAATGAGATTTTCACTCTGCAGCGGAGTGTGCGCTGATATGAAACTTCCTGGCAGATTAAAACTGTGTGCCGGACTGGGACTTGAACTCGCAAAGGCAAAGGCAAAAGTTCCCGAGTTCGAGTCTCGGTCCGAAACACAGTTTTCATCTGCCAGGAGGTTTAATATCAGCGAACACTCCGCTGCAGAGTGAAAATCTCGTTCTGGAAACGTCCCGTAGGCTGTGGCTAAGCCATATCTTCTCAATATCCATTCTTTCAGGAGTGCTAGTTCTGCAAGTTTCGCAGGAGAGATTATGTAAAGTTTGGAAGGTAGGAGACGAGTTACCGGCAGAAGTAAAGCTGTGAGGACGAGGCGTGAGTCGTGCTTGTGTAGCTCAGTTGGTAGAGCACTTACCCGCGAAAGGCAAAAGTTCACGAGTTCCGGTCTCGGTCCGGCACACAGTTTTAATCTGCCAGGAAGTTTCAGGCACATACTTTCTTCAATAAACGCTAGTATGTCACACTGGCAGCACAGCTGAGAACTATCATCCTGTAATGCGCCAGGCAATTTGATCATAGTATTATGCACTTCCTGTCTCACTTGCGGACTCATATTTATGAGATTTAGAATGCTGGGGCTCAAAAGTGCTGCGACAAGACATTCTCCGCCAACCCCAATCTTCTCTCTCGGGAAAGATTCTGTCCTGCGATCCAGTACTGTGGTCTGTACCTATAATACAATATAAGACCTTAAAAGCAGTCTTCTTTAGCAGTAACAAATGCTTGTTAACAAGGAAGTAGATGCAATACATCCCGGAAGCTCTAGTTCCAGGGTCGTTATGTTGTTTCTAGAACACAGGAGAGATCAAACTTATCTTAGTACCTTACCAAAACAAACTTGAGCCCACACAGGTATGATAAATGGTAAAGCGAGAAATACACTATTTATAAGGCCTCCGTAATATATGACTGGATTTCTTTAAGTGTTGGCTATTACACAGTCTCAGGGCGAACCAAAGCAATTGTCACATTAACCCTGAAGAAATCCAGAAGCAAGTTCAATAAATGCTGGCAGCGTTTAGATGCTTAGCAAACTGAGTTTATTTTAGAAAATAACGTAGTACTGGCGACAACTACACATTAGTGCAATGATAACCGTCTGAGTGAGAGTTTAAATAAAGTGAACGGTATCACGTGTTTGCGTAACCTTTCGAAAATTCGCGAAATTCAATTAAAATCTTATAACCCAAGTCTAAAGTTATAGTCCCGTAACTGTCAGCTAACGAAATTACAAATGCAAACCACTCTGAGAACTAACCACAGAAAAGCTTTTTAAATCCAAACTGACTCACCTAACCTGAAATATTCAAAGTCCACACGTTGAAAAACTTTTACAGTATTCGGGACCAACACAGATAAGTACCACAAGTCTCCATGCAAACAGTTCGACTGATACGATATTTTCCAAGTCCCTACAAGTCGACAATACTTCAGAGTGTTCGCTATCGACACATGCAATATACTGCAAGTCCGTGACCAACTCACATACGTGGGTCAAAAGAATACACTTCTGAATTCTGAAACATACTTGAAACTATGTACTTGTATTGAACAGGAATGAAACTTGAAACTACATTTCCTATCGAGGACACGTTTTAACCCACACATTTTCTTTATTTATCTTTGTAATCATATTACCGGTTTGACTGTTATTCTTTGTGTTTAGTTTTCATTAAATTTTCTTTTATTTTATATTTGTCCTGGCTACTCAAGTCATCTAAGGTGGATAACACTCCAAGTTTCATGCTAAATTCTGGCTTTTCTCCAACACATGCTGAGAGGCACCTTTTACCTGACATGTAGTGTAAGATTCTGAATCTTAGAGCGTATACCAATCACTGCACCTCACAATGATGACAGTGTGTGACTAGTGCAGCTTGGGCCAATCCCTTCTTCTCAGCAGTCAAAATATGCACCTTATTCAGCCGCGCCTACTCATAACGTAATAACAGAACGCGTGCGCGCGGTGGCGTCTATGGCTATGTTTAATGTTACTCATAACCATTTCCGGGATATACCGTCTTAACCTGTATCAGATGAATGGACCTCCGATCATGATATGCATTGTGGTAATATGACAAACACTTTGCAGAGATCTAGGAATATGAAATATGCCTGTGGCCCCTCCATTCATGGTTCTCAGAACATCGAGCTAATAAAGGGCTAGCAGCGTTTCACACGAGCAGTGATTTCTAAATCCATGTTGATTTTTGGTTCAAAGGTTTCCTCTTTCAGGGAAATTTATTATTCTTAGTTCTAATCGTAATCCTATATGGAGACTTTTGCGGTATTCTCAAGATATAGATGATGTGCTTACCGTTACTGGTGAACGGCTTCCATCCCAGTGGTCGGACGGTTGTATTTATCATTGTGAAACTGCATAGTGGTAGCACTCAACACTGATAGAAACGGTAAGTATTACTCCATAAACCCTTCTCCAAATGCTACCAAACTGATACTCCACTCTTTCCATCTCTATGGCCCACATTGTTAAAATTTGGTCCTTACACGGGCTCTTTTTCAGCATTTTCAGTACAGCCATTGATACTGATAAAAAAGGACATCACACACATCCATGCCCGAGGCAGGATTCGAACCTGCGAACGTAGGTTATCGCCATCTTTCGTAATATTCGCATGGGAGACACTGGAGAATCATATCGACAGATCACGCAGACTGCTGGCTATACAGCTATGAATGAAAAATGAGTGATATCGTAATGGAATGGGGACAACAGGTATGCATAAAAAGTATGTACAAGTATGTTCGGAAGGGCTACACCACGAGAAGCTGGTGGGTTTCTTTGAGTCCTTCTGAGGAATAGGTAGATGAGAGCAGCTGAAATGCGTGCTGAATTTACAGGCATAGTGTCTTCAAGAACCATCGATAACATTCTAATGAAAGTTGGGTTGAAATCATTAGTTACAATGTGTCGTTTACCGCTTAGCCATACCACAGGCGAAAGAGACTTGCATGGTGTAGTACCAGAGTCAGCTGGGATTTGTGGTGAAATTCTGTGGTGTTCACTTCTAGTTGTGGCTGGCAGATTGACGTCAACTTGTCCGTGTACGATATGGTGAAAGGTCTTAGGAAACAGCGATTCTTGAAATCCATTCCTCTTCCAATCCTCGAATTATGGTGAGGGAAACTTATGAATATGACAACAGGAGTTACTTGATAGCTGATGAAGGGAGGTTGAATGCTCGTCAGCACGTAGCAAGATTGGTTAACCCTGTGGCACTGTTCACGACCTCTATACCAAATGACACTTTTTCAATAGAGTAACCTAAGGCACTACACTGTAGTTCACACCATAAGCCCAGCCCAAATGTAATCATTGTTGACTAGCTTTTCCTGTCCCCTGCTTTGTCATCCATAGGGCATCTGATGGATGAGACGGAAAACAAATATTTTTATACCAGCATCCTACCCCCATGAATCATGGAGCATGCCGTTGGTGGGGAGGCTTACGTGCCTCAGCGATACAGATGGCCGTACCGTAGGTGCAACCACAATGGAGGGCTATCAGTTGAGAGGCCAGACAAACGCGTGGTTCCTGAAGAGGGGCAGCAGCCTTTTCAGTAGTTGCAGGGGCAACAGTCTGGATGATTGACTGATCTCGCCTTGTAACACTAACCAAAACGGCCTTGCTGTGCTGGTATTGCGAACGGCTGAAAGCAAGGGGAAACTACAGCCATAATTTTTCCAGACGGCATGCAGCTTTACTGCATGGTAAAATGCTGATGGCGTCCTCTAGGGTAAAATATTCTGGAGGTAAAATAGTCCCCCATTAGGATCTCCGGGCGGGGAATACTCACGAGAAAGAAAACTGGCGTTCTACGGATCGGAGCTTGGAATGTCAGAACCCTTAATCGGCCAGGTAGGCTAGAAAATTTAAAAAGGGAAATGGATAAGTTGAAGTTAGATATAGTGGGAATTAGTGAAGTTCGGTGGCAGGAGGAACAAGACTTTTGGTCAGGTGAATACAGGGTTATAAATACAAAATCAAATAGGGGTAATGCAGGAGTAGGTTTAATAACGAATTAAAAAATAGGAGTGCGGGTAAGCTACTACAAACAGCATAGTGAACGCATTATTGTGGACAAGATAGACACGAAGCCCATGCCTACTGAAGTAATACCAGTTTATATGCCAACTAGCAGTGCAGATGAAGAAGAAATAGATGAAATGTATGACGAGATAAAAGAAATTATTCAGGTAGTGAAGGGAGACGAAAATTTAATAGTCATGGGTGACTGGAATTCAATCGTAGGAAAAGGGAGAGAAGGACACATAGTTGGTGAATATGGATTGGGGATAAGAAATGAAAGAGGAAGCCGCCTGGTAGAATTTTGCACAGAGCATACCTTAATCATAGCTAACACTTGGTTCAAGAATCATAAAAGAAGGTTGTATACCTGGAAGAATCCTGGAGATACTAGAAGGTATCAGATAGATTATATAATGGTAAGACAGAGATTTAGGAAGCAGTTTTTAAATTGCAAGACATTTCCAGTGGCAGATGTGGACTCTGACCACAATCTATTGGTTATGAACTGTAGATTAAAACTGAAGAAACTGCAAAAAGGTGGGAATTTAAGGATATGGATACACTGAACGAACCAGAGGTTGTACAGAGTTTCAGGGAGACCATAATGGAACAATTGACAGGAATGGGGGAAAGAAATGCATTAGAAGAAGAATGGGTAGCTCTGAGGGATGAAGTAGTGAAGGCAGCAGAGGATCAAGCTTTACAGTGTGGTTAAATGATGATGGCGTCCTCTTGGGTAAAATATTCCGGAGGTAAAATAGTCCCACACTCGGATCTCCGGGCGGGGACTACTCAAGAGGACGTCGTTATCAGGAGAAAGAAAACTGAAGTCCTACGGATCGGAAGGTGGAATGTCAGATCCCTTAATCGGGCAAGTAGGTTAGAAAATTTCAAAAGGGAAATGGATAGGTTAAAGTAAGATACAGTGGGAATTAGTGAAGTTCCGTGGCAGGAGGACCAAGACTTCTGGTCAGGTGAATACAGGGTTATAAATACAAAATCAAATAGGGGTAATGCAGGAATAGGTTTAATAACGAATAAAAAAATTGGAGTGCGGGTAAGCTACTACAATCAGCATAGTGAATGCATTATTGTGGCCAAGATAGACACGAAGTCCATGCCTACTGAAGTAATACAAGTTTATATGCCAACTAGCAGTGCAGATGACGAAGAAATTGATGAAATGTATGATGAGATAAAAGAAATTATTCAGGTAGTGAAGGGAGACGAAAATTTAATAGTCATGGGTGACTGGAATTCAATCGTAGGAAAAGGGAGAGAAGGACACATAGTTAGTGAATATGGATTGGGGATAAGAAATGAAAGAGGAAGCCGTCTGGTAGAATTTTGCGCAGAGGATAACTTAATCATAGCTAACACTTGGTTCAAGAATCATGAAAGACAGTTGTATATATGGAAGAACCCTGGAGATACTAAAAGGTATCAGATAGATTATATAATGGTAAGACAGACATTTAGGAACCAGGTTTTAAATTGCAAGACATTTCCAGGGAGAGATGTGGACTCTGACCACAATCTATTGGTTATGAACTGTAAATTAAAACTGAAGAAACTGCAAAAAGGTGGGAATTTAAGGAGATGGGACCTGGATAAACTGAAAGAACCAGAGGTTGGAGAGAGTTTCAGGGAGAGCATAAGGGAACAATTGACAAAAATGGGGGAAAGAAATACAGCAGAAGAAGAATGGGTAGCTTTGAGGGATGAAATAGTGAAGGCAGCAGAGGATCAAGTAGGTAAAAAGACGAGGGCTAGTAGATACCCTTGGGTAACAGAAGAAATATTAAATTTAAGTGATGAAAGGAGAAAATATAAAAATGCAGTAAATGAAGCAGGCAAAAACGAATACAAAAGTCTCAAAAATGATATCGACAGGCAGTGCAAAATGGCTAAGCAGGGATGGCTAGAGGACAAATGTAAGGATGTAGATGCATATATCACTAGGGGTAAGCTAGACACTGCCTTTGGAGAAAGGAGAACCACTTGCATGAATATCAAGAGATTTGATCGAAATCCAGTTCTAAGCAAAAAAGGGAAAGCATAAAGGTGGAAGCAGTATATAGAGGGTCTATACAAGGGCGATGTACTTGAGGACAATATTATGCAATTGGAAGAGGATGTAGATGAAGATGAAATGGGAGATACGATACTGCGTGAAGAGTTTGACAGAGCACTGCAAGACCTCTGTCGAAACAAGGCCCGCGGAGTAGACAGCATTCCATTAGAACTACTGACAGACTTGGGAGAGCCAGTCTTGACAAAACTCTACCATCTGGTGAGGAAGATGTATGAGATAGGCGAAATACCCTCAGACTTCAAGAATAATATAATAATTCCATTTCCAAAGAAAGCAGGTGTTGACAGATGTGAAAATTACCGAACTATCAGTTTAATAAGTCACAGCTGCAAAATACTAACGCCAATTCTTTACAGACAAATGGAAACACTGATAGTAGCCGACCTCGGGGAAGAGCAGTTTGGATTCCGTAGAAATGTTGGAACACGCCACGCAATACTGACCCTACGACTTATCTTAGAAAATAGATTAAGGAAAGGCAAAACTACATTTCTAGCATTTGTAGACTTAGAGAAAGCTATTGAGAATGTTGACTGGAATACTCTCTTTCAAAATCTAAAGGTGGCAGGGGTAAAATACATGGAGCGAAAGGCTATTTATAATTTGTACAGAAAGCAGATGGGAGTTATAAGAGTCGAATGGTATGAAAGGGAAGCAGTGGTTGGGAAACGAGTGAGACAGGGTTGTAGCCTATCCCTTATGTTATTCAATCTGTATATTGAGCAAGCAATAAAGGAAAAAAAGAAATGCTCGGAGTAGGTATTAAAATCCATGGAGAAGAAATAAAAACTTTGAGGTTCGTCGATGACATTGTAATTCTGTCAGAGACAGCAAAGGACTTGGAAGAGCAGTTGAACGGAATGGATAGTGTCTTGAAAGGAGGATATACGATGAGCATCAACAAAAGCAAAACGAGGATAATGGAATGTAGTAGAATTAAGTCGGGTGATGCTGAGGGAATTAGATTAGGAAATGAGACACTTACAGTAGTAAAAGTGTTTTGCTTTTTGGGGAGCAAAATACCTGATGATGGTCGAAGTAGAGCGGATATAAAATGTAGACTGACAGTGGCCAGGAAAGCGTTTGTGAAGAAGAAAAATTTGTTAACATCGAGTATAGATTTAAACGTCAGGAAGTCGTTCTGAAAGTATTAGTATCGAGTGTAACCATGTATGGAAGTGAAACGTGGACGATAAATAGTTTAGAGAAGAAGATTATAGAAGCTTTAGAAATGTGGTGCTACAGAAGAATGCTGAAGATTAGATGGGTAGATAACATAACTAATGAGAAGGTATTGAATAGAATTGGGGACAAGAGAAGTCTGTGGCACAACTTGACTAGAAGAAGGATTCGGTTGGTAGGACATGTTCTGAGGCATCAAGGGATCACCAATTTAGTACTGGAGGCAGCGTGGAGTTTAAAAGTCGTAGAGGGAGACCAAGAGATGAATACACAAAGCAGATTCAGAAGGATGTAGGTTGCAGTAGGTACTAGGAGATGAAGAAGCTTGCACAGGATTGAGTAGCATGGAGAGCTGCATAAAACCAGTCCCAGTCTCAGGTCTGAAGACCACAACAACAACAAATTCAACTAAATATTTAGAAATTACAATTACAAACAACTTAAATTGAAAGGAACACATTGAAAAAGTTGTGGGGAAGGCTAACCAAAGACTGCGTTTTATTGGCAGGATACTTAGAAAATGTAACAGATATACTAAGGAGGCTGCCTATACTACACTTGTCTATTCTCTTTTAGAATATTGCTGAGCGATGTGGGTCCCTTACCACATAGAATCGACGGAGTACATAGAGAAAGTTCAAAGAAGGGCAGCACATTTCGTATTATCGCGAAATATGGGAGAGATTGTCACTGAAATTATACAGGTTTTGGGCTGGACATCATTAAAAGAAAGGCGTTTTTCGTTGCGACGTAATCTTCTCACGAAATTCCAATCACCAACTTTCTCCTCCCAATGCGAAAATATTTTGTTAACACCGACTTGCATAGGGAGAAACGATCACCGCGCTATAGGAGATTGGAATAATAGAGATTTGTTAAGGTGGTCTGATGAACCCTCTACCGGGCATTTAAATGTGATTTGCAGAGTATCCATGTAGATGCAGATTTTCGATGACGTTCCGTCGACTACCACGAACTGTGACCTTTCTGACACGAAGTTATGGGTTCAGTCGCACAACTGATACGATACTCGGAAGGCATGCAATTTGTTTTCTGGTCACTTGTGAGGAACGGTGTGAAAAGCCTATTGGAAATCTAAAAATATGGAATCAATTTCAGATCCGCTGTCGATATCAGTCATTACTTAGTGTGAGTAAAGTGCTAGTCGTGTTTCACAAGAACGATATTTACTGTATCCGTGCCATTTGTCAATAAATGATATTCATCTAAGTAATCCATGATGTTCAGACAAATTATATGTTCCAAAATCCTATTGAAAACCGACGTTAGTGATATGGGCCTGCAATTCAATTTGTTTCTTGAGCTTTGGTGTGACATACGCAACTTTCCAACCTGTAGGTGCAGATCTTTCGTCGAACGAGTTGTTGTATATGATTACTAAGCATAGAGTTATTGTATCAGCATACTTTGAAAGGAATCTAATTTGTATGCTATCCCAACTACAGGAGTTCCCATCATTAAGCAACTTAAGCTGCTCGCTACACCGAGAATATCCACATATAAATTAGTTTTGTTGGCAGATGTCTTTGATTCAAGTTCAGGAACGTAAACTTCGTCTTGTTTTGTGAAGGTGTTTCATAAAACCGTGTTTAATAAACTCCGATTTCCCTCCAAGGATTATCATTTGAGTTCCTGAAGCATTTCCGTAACACTTGTGTTTTGTTCGAACTTTCCGGTAACAAATCTAGGAGCCCCCTTCTGAGGTGCTTCGATGCCTTTCTTAATCCGATCTGGTACGGACCCCAAACACTTGAACATACTCAAGAATACGTCGCCCCAGCGTCCTACATGCGGTGTTCTTCACAGATGAATCACACTTTCCCAAAATTCTCCCTATAAACCGAAGTTGACCATTTGCCTTTCCTACCACAGTCCTTACATGCTCGTTCCATTTCATATCTCTTTGCAACATTAGGCCCAGATATTTAGACGACGTAACTGTTTCACGCATGACGCTACTAATGCTGTATCCGTACATTACGGTTTTTTTCCACTGTTCATTCACATTAACTTACATGCTATACCTCACTTAGTATCGATAACTGAACTGATGGAAAATCTATTTCTTGAATCGGATGCATCGGAGGAACGAACAGCGCAGGCATATGCAGAAATTTCGTCCGCTTTTTGTACGTAAGAAGGAGTCTTGATTACTCGTTCAGCACACTGTCGATGTAAAATTTGTTTTATGTCAGAACGTGCCCTTTGTTAAACCTATGTAGCTTCGTACCAGGGTATGACTTAAACTAATGAATATTCTGAATTTTTAAAACAAACTGTAGTAACATATCTGCAGTGTTGACAAAGCCTTAGAGGCACATGTCGAAAGCCAGTAAATAAAAAAAAAAACTGTAGGAAGGATTAAATGGCTGTTTTGTATACAGACCCAGGGTATAAAAGCGAAGGTGATTCGTGGCATTACTTCGCACTGAGTGCCAGTTCAGCGCAACTGGACTGAGCAGAGGTAGGCTACCAGAGGTCGGGCCTGTGATAATAGCCAGCGCTCGAGCGCTAACAGCCCCACCTGCGTTCGACGGCAGTCAGCCCCGCTCGGTAAATACGCGCCGACGGCTTTCTCGTGTGCGGTGTAAACACACGCTCCTCGTCTGATGTGACATTCGACACGTGGCGGCGGCTGAGTGGCGGTGAAGGAGCTGCGTTCCTCGCAGCTTACAGGAATCCATACCAGCCTTCAGCGCTGCGTTGTGCGCAAAAAGAAGGAGGCACGGAGACCTGTTTGTAAACTGTTCAAGCTTATGTCTTTCGAATCGTATCACAAGTTTCATAACATTATCGGTAATATTTTGTTATATAATTTTAATAAATGTTTTTAGTAAGTTCTTTTTAGTGCAAAAGACTTGTGAAATCAGTGTGGGTGATGATATAATTTCCTTAGCGGATTCACTGTTGTCGATACAATTATCTTGATGTATGTGGCCTGTTGGGAAACTTGAGTCGTTGCTTCGGACATCATTAGGTTCTGTAAGGTATTTTTTAATCAAAATTCTCTGAAGTACTGATTGTAGGAAAAATTTACCCTTGTAAAAATCTGTGAATTGTATGGTGTGACTTGATAACATTTTACTTGGATGAAATCTAAATGTACATTCCCCTTTATCAGTTGACAGCCAGTTTCACTTATGATGTGTTTTCCACAAACGTTCTATGTACATTTCATTTGGTGTAACATCCACCTAAAAAGGTTGGGAATAATCAGAGTAACTTGTGACATAATATCGCAAAGTAAACCAGTAACACAGAAAAGGCAAAATAGGCACAACAAAGAACCCTGCGTGGGACAGAATGTGAGATACGAGAGTATTTAGAAAGGACGCTGGTGTCTCCGATCCGCTGACGTCCCGTTTCGAATTTATTTCCTCTTGCGTATCGTCGCTAAAAGCCACTCAAATCGATTGTCTCGACTGCAGATCACCACCACTTTCTCAGGACTGGCCTTTGCAAATGACGACTAATGTTGAGTCATAAAGTACAGTCTTGTGACAGGTTATAGTTCTCAAAATTTTACGCCGGCCGGCGTGGCCGTGCGGTTCTGGGCGCTACCGTCTGGAACCGAGCGACCGCTACGGTCTCTGGTTCGAATCCTGCCTCGGGCATGGATGTGTGTGATGTCCTTAGGTTAGTTAGGTTTAATTAGTTCTAAGTTCTAGTGGACTGATGACCTCAGAAGTTAAGTCGCATAGTGCTCAGAGCCATCAGAGCAAAAATTTTACATCGCTGCAGAATTTTATGTTCCCACCTCTGAATAGCGTCACTAAATGGATCCTGGCTTCATACTATTTACATTCTGTCCCATACGATAAAATAATGTAAGCAAATTCTTCAGGTAACCTGAGCCTCAGACGATGTAAATCAATATTAGTTAGCTCTTGATACGTCGGAGACTAACCAACACACTATACAGATATTTAACATGTAAGTATTTTTCTCATATGTAATTACGTAACTCAAATTAGCATGCCAAATATTTCGTACGTCTCCGCTAGTATCGCAGATTCACAAAATGACTCCCAGTTACGAGAAACTAGTCGCCAAGTATAATACTTTTTTTCATATAACAGCAATTGGTGGTCCCATGGTGTCAACCTCATACTTTGTTTTATGTTCTATTTTGAAAACTGTTTCCTAACTGAAGCTTTCGGTCGGGTATCGGATAATATCTTCGTTGAGTGGATGTTCTTGGTTACAGACGACACTCTTCACTCGTTGCGAAAGCTTTCATTTAAAGAATTGGAACCATTCTGTTCCTACATTGGTTGTGGAATGAAACATGAACTTAGGCGGAGACCCACGTACTTTAGTCATCCACATACGACGCCATCTAGCGCGCTATGGGTATCTTCTTATCAGTGCTTACCCATGACTTCCCGTGAATGATGAGGAACTGCTTCTTTGTCATAATTCATGGTGCAAGAGCAGGTTATGTACTGACCTCCATAGTGCTTTGTTATGTATGCATGGACCAATAAGAAGTGGTATGCTGTTTCTGTCACCCAACATTTTTACTGACTTACCCCTTCAGTATAAGCAGTACTGGCAGTAGGCTTCGAAACTTGATATACCTGGATATATAACACGTTTACATATATTTCACAGAGGCGACGGGAAATACCCTACAATCGATGGGGAATTGAACCCCCAATCCTTGACTTCACAGACCGACCCACAGGCAGTGCTACTTTGCTAGGAATCCTTTATTACAAAAAAGATTTCATGCATGAATGTTGTTAGATTTCATTGGGACAGTGAGAAATCTGGAACTGAAAGAGCAGTGAGGCAAAGAATTCTCGTTTCTCCATCACTATTTTCAGCAGCCCTAAACGTAATTTTCAGATTCTCTGAACTGTGTCTTATGTTTCAGCATTTCTCATTTCGTAACTCTATGGATTTTAGTTCGACACTTTCAATTTGGTCGATGTCGCCACTTTGAAGTGTCAAGGAGGCGGGAAAAATTTCAGTTTTGTAGAGGTAGTAGTAAGTTTGCGATCAACACACTTGCATACGTCAGTGGAATAAGGGAAGTTGCATGGTGGAAACGAACCCGTTACGAAGATTATGGCGAAGAAGGTCGAGATACATGCATGTCATTGTGTGTAGGATAGTGCTGAATTATCTAATCGTTTACACAAAAAAAGAGGCCACAAGTTTTCAAGTATGTAATTACGTGGAGTTGTGTTTCATATTTACTGAGAGTTTATGATTGTTATTATGGCATTCCTATTATGTAGTTTGTAGACCGTGCACGTAGGTAATCGCGCCCGATCATACTTTCCGGGATTGCTGTTGTAGATTTCTTATATACTCCTTTTGAAGTAAGTGTGAAGTAAAAGGAATCGTTTTGTTTGGTGACAGCTTATTCTCAAACAGTCACCCAACGTATCTTATAATGTATTAGCTGAGTACCCGATGTTAGCCTTGTATGTATTTATCCCAATCTTGTATTAGACCACTTTCTGCTTTCCCCTCTATCTGTCTATCTCCTCCTTCTGCCCTCTCTTTCCATATCCTCCTGTCCCTCTCTCTGTCTATCTACTTATCTTCCCTCTATCCATCTGCTCCTTCCTCCTCTGCTCATCTCCTCGTCCTACCGCTAAGCTACACTCACTTGGTGAGTGTAGCTAAGTTACACTCAGTTAGTAATTCACATGTTGATGCCTTACGGCACTAAACCAAATTGTTTACTATGACGACTTGTTTCTATTGTAGATAGACGAGCCCTTTATTAATGTATCCGTGTGTTGTGCTATTTGCATTTTCATGCTTGATTGGGCCTCCCTGATGGTTTTCAGTAAATAAGACGTTTGCGTTTCTCAATATCGTGAGTTGCATAAATTTGCATAATCTCATGTGAAACTTCCATTCGCTGTAGGTTGCAGAGGCAACGGAAAAAGCATGCAAAGTTCAGAAGAACGCGAAATCCCGAAGATTGGCTAAAATTTACAGACGCGCGAAATTTGGCACGGACTTCAATGCGAGATGCATTTAATAGGTTCCACAACGAAACATTGTCTCGAAATTTGGTACAAAATCCGAAGAAATTCTGCTCGTATGTAAAGTACACAAGCGGCAAGATGCAGTCAATACCTTCGCTGCGCAGTGCCGATGGTACTGTTACCGACGACTGTGCCGCTAAAGCGGAGTTATTGAACGCAGTTTTCCGAAATTCCTTCACCAGGGAAGACGAACGGAATATTCCAGAATTTGAAACACGAACAGCTGCTAGCATGAGTTTCTTAGAAGTAGATACCTTAGGGGTTGCGAAGCAACTCAAATCGCTTCATACGGGCAAGTCTTCAGGTCCAGATTGAATACCGATTAGGTTCCTTTCAGATTACGCTGATACAATAGCTCCATACTTAGCAATCATATAAATTCCGCTCGCTCACCGATAAATCTGTACCTACAGACTGGAAAATTGCGCAGGTCGCACCAGTGTTAAAGAAGGGTAGTAGGAGTAATCCATCTAACTACAGACCTATATCATTGACGTCGGTTTGCAGTAGGGTTTTGGAGCATATACTGTATTCAAACATTATGAATCACCTCGAAGGGACCGATCTATTGATACGTAATCAGCATGGTTTCAGAAAACATCGTTCTTGTGCAACGCAGCTAGCTCTTTATTCCCACGAAGTAATGGCCGCTATCGACAGGGGATATCAAGTTCATTCCGTATTTCTAGATTTCCGGAAAGCTTTTGACACCGTTCCTCATAAGCGACTTCTAATCAAGCTGCGGGCCTATGGGGTATCGTCTCAGTTGTGCGACTGGATTCGTGATTTACTGTCAGGAGGGTCGCAGTTCGTAGTAATAGACTGAAGTGATATCAGGTGTTCCCCAGGGAAGCGTCCTGGGACCTCTGCTGTTCCTGATCTATATAAATTACCTGGGTGACAATCTGAGCAGTTCTCTTAGATTGTTCGCAGATGATGCTGTAATTTACCGTCTAGTAAGGTCATCTGAAGACCAGTATCGGTTGCAAAGCGATTTAGAAAAGATTGCTGTATGGTGTGGCAGGTGGCAGCGATCGCTAAATAACGAAAAGTGTGAGGTGATCCACACGAGTTCCAAAAGAAATCCGTTGGAATTCGATTACTCGATAAATAGTACAATTCTCAAGGCTGTCAATTCAACTAAGTACCTGGGTGTTAAAATTACGAACAACTTCAATTGGAAAGACCAAATAGATAATATTGTGGGGAAGGCGAGCCAAAGGTTGCGTTTCATTGGCAGGACACTTAGAAGATGCCACAAGTCCACTAAAGAGACAGCTTACACTACACTCGTTCGTCCCCTATTAGAATATTGCTGCGCGGTGTGGGATCCTTACCAGGTGGGATTGACGGAGGACATCGAAAGGGTGCAAAAAAGGGCAGCTCGTTTTGTATTATCACGTAATAGGGGAGAGAGTGTGGTAGATATGATACGCGAGTTGGGATGGAAGTCATTAAAGCAAAGACGTTTTTCGTCGCGGTGAGATCTATTTACGAAATTTCAGTCACCAACTTTCTCTTCCGAATGCGAAAATATTTTGTTGAGCCCAACCTACATAGGTAGGAATGATCATCAAAATAAAATAAGAGAAATCAGAGCTCTAACAGAAAGGTTTAGGTGTTCGTTTTTCCCGCGCGCTGTTCGGGAGTGGAATGGTAGAGAGATAGTATGATTGTGGTTCGATGAACCCTCTGCCAAGCACTCAAATGTGAATTGCAGAGTACTCATGTAGATGAGTAGATTTAGATGTCACCAATATCGGACTCGAAGCCTGGAGCCCTCTCATGCATATATCAAATATTTTTATTCGCCGTATTTGAAACAGGAAGGTAAAGACGATCGCCTTAGTAATAAAAGAACAAAAGGAATTTGAGTGCATTCAGGGTTGCTTGCGCTTAGTAAATTTTTCTCCCCTAAATGGCCATGAGCAAAATTTCTCTTTTACCTGAGTTTCGTATATTTTATATGTTCGTGTTTTATTAAGATTCAGTTGTGTTACGAGAAGCGTAGGTTACGAATTTGGATATTAGGGGGGAATATTTAAGTTTATTTGTATTCCTGGTTTAAGTTTATAGTTTGTATTGAATTGTATGTGGAATTTCAATGAGGCGACTTAAGTCATTGGACAGCAATGTTCATATATAGATGGTGGTATAATCGAGTACGCGAGGTATTAAAGGGCACTGCATTGGCAGAGTTGTCACATGAATTCATTCATGTGAAAAGGTGTCCGATGTGATTATGGCTGCACGACAGAATTTGACCGCAGAATGATTGCTGGAGCTAGACGCATGGGACATTCAGTTCCGGAAATCTTTAGGGAATTCAGTATTACGAGGCACACAGCGTGAATAGTGAGCCGAGAAAGCCACATTTCAGGCTTTACCTCTCACCACGGACAAGGCAGTGTCCGACAGTCTTCACTTAACGACCGATAGCGGGGGTGTTTGCGTAATGTTGTCAGTGCTTACAGATAAGCAACACTGTGTGAAGTAACCGAAGAAATCAGTATGGGACGTACGAAAAACTTGGGTCGAAATCAGACATTAATAGGCATGGCAGCAGATGACCGAGCTAGTGCCTTTGCTAACAGCACGACATCGTCTGCAGCGCCTCTCCTGCGGTTGTGACCATATCGGCTGGACCCAAGACGACTGGGAAACTGTAGCCTGGTAATATGAATCTCAATTTCAGTTGATGGTAGGGTCCGAGTGAGGTGCAGATCACACGAAGCCACGGACCCTTTATACGGAATGGACTGGGTTCTCCGGTCAAACTGAACCGATCATTGACTGGAAATGTTTATGTTCGGCTACTTGGAGACGATTTTCTACAATTTACGCACTTCATGTTCCCAACAACAAAGGAATTTTTATGGATGACTATGCGCCACCTCACCGCACTATAATTTTTCGCCATGAGTTTGAAAAACATCCTGAACATCTGGCGCGAATAACGTGGCCACCCACATCGCCCGATATGAATCCCTCCGAACAATGATTGGACATAATCCAGAAGTCAGTGCGTGCACAAAATCCTACACTGGCATCAATTTTGCAATTATGGGCGGCTATAGTTGCAGCATGGGTCAAACTTCCTACGGAGGATTTCAGGCCGAGGAACAGGCTGGTTGCAGAGCAGGGAGATCAAATGTAGATCATATATTGCGCTTGCTACAAACAATTGAAAGGAAAAGAGTTAGAAATCAACCCCTTAGTTTAGTATTTGTAGACACAGAAAAAGCGCATGATAATATACTGATATGCAACTTGTGAAAAGTTTTAGTATGATAGGAGCTGAAACGTTTGTGGGACAAAACTTGCATGGGGCAACGGGGCCATAATATGACGTTGGTTTTTTGTTACTAGGTGAGGTTGCTTTAGAAAAAAATGGTTCAAATTGCTCTGAGCACTATGGGACTTAACATATGAGGTCAACAGTCCCCTAGAACTTAGAACTACTTAAACCTAACTAACCTAAGGACATCACACACATCCATGCCCGAGGCAGGATTCGAACCTGCGATCGTAGCGGTCGCTCGGTTACAGATTGAAGCGCCTAGAACCGCTCGGTCACAGAGGCCGGCGGTCGCTTTAGAGATAAGAAGGTCAATATTGTTTTTTAATGGGATGCTACACTTTCTTTCATATTTTCTGATAGCAGCTATCGCCAATGATGTGTTACAGTAAGTTCTTTGAAGGTCAACGAAGGTCAAAAAGGTGGAATGAACTACTATTTATAGAAGGTGTTCGAAGTGATGACCATTGGTATCAATGCAGTTCAGAATTCTTCTTATCATGCATTGAGTGGTATTACTTATCACATACGCACGTATCGAAGCACATGCTTTGACAATTCTCTCTCCCATATCTTCAGGTGTAGCTGGCACGTCTTCATAAACAATGTCTTTTACAAATCCCCACAAGAAAAAATCCAGGGGTGTTCAAAATGTGTGTCAAATCTTATGGGACTTAACTGCTAAGGTCATCAGTCCCTAAGCTTACACACTACTTAACCTAAATTATCCTAAGGACAAACACACACACCCATGCCCGAGGGAGGTCTCGAACCTCCGCCGGTACCAGCCGCACAGTCCATGACTCCAGCCCCTCAGGCCGCTCGGCTAATCCCGCGCAGCTCCAGGGGTGTCAAGTCAGGTGAACGAGCCGGCTACGACACATCTCCTCCGCGTCCAATCCAACGATCGGGGAACTGTCTCTGCAACTCATTTCTCGCCATCAGCGCAAAATGTGCTGGACACCCATCGTGTTGATACCACATTCTGTTCCTAGTTATGAAAGGTATTTCTTCCAGAAACAGACCTAATGTTTCTTGCAGTAATTTATTTATTTATTTATTTACACGTCAAGTTCCGTAGGACCAAATTGAGGAGCAAATCTCCAAGGTCATGGAACGTGTCACGACATGAACTTACAACATAAAAGTAATAACAGATAAAAATAAATGTTAATGAACCTGCAAGAAAATCAGTCCATAAGTTTAAGCAAACGCTATCAGCTATACAATGAGAATCAGCTTAATTTTTCAAGAAACTCCTCGACAGAATAGAAGGAGTGACCCACGAGGAAACTCTTCAGTTTCAATTTGAAAGCGCGTGGATTACTGCTAAGATTTTTGAATTCGAGTGGCAACTTATTGAAAATGGATGCAGCAGTATACTGCACACCTTTTTGCACAAGAGTTAAGGAAGTCCGATCCAAATGGAGGTTTGATTTCTGCCGAGTATTAACCGAGTGAAAGCTGCTTATTGTTGGAAATAAACTAATATTGGTAACAAGAAACGACAATAAGGAATATTCATATTGACAGGCCAATGTCAAAATACCCAGACTCGTGAACAGAGGTCGACAAGAGGTTCGTGCGCTCACACCACTTATTGCCCGAACCGCCCGTTTCTGATCCAAAAATATTCTTCTAGAATGGGAAGAGTTACCCCAAAACATAATACCATACGACATAAGTGAATGAAAATAAGCAAAATAAACTAATTTACTTGTCGAAGTATCACTCACTTTCGATACCGTTCGAATAGTGAAAATGGCAGTATTAAGTCTTTGAACAAGATCCTGAACGTGGGCTTTCCAGGACAGCTTACTATCTATCTGAACACCTAGGAATTTGAACTGTTCAGTTTCACTATCATATGCCCGTTCTGTAAGATTAAAATGTCAGGTTTTGTTGAATTGTGTGTTAGAAACTGTAAAAACTGAGTCTTACTGTGATTTAACGTTAGTTTACTTTCTACAAGCCATGAACTGAGGTCATGTACTGCACTACTTGAAACTGAGTCAATGTTGCACACAACATACTTTACTACCAAGCTAGTGTCATCAGCAAACAGAAATATTTTAGAGTTACCCATAATACTAGAGGGAATATCATTTATATAAATATGGAACAGGAGCGGCCCCAACACTGATCCCTGGGGCACCCCCCACTTGACAGTACCCCACTCAGATCCCACATCACAGCCGTTATCAACATCGTGAATAATGACCTTTTGCTGCCTGTTGCTAAAGTAAGAGGTGAACCAATTGTGAGCTGCTCCCGTTATTCCGTAATGGTCCAACTTCTGGAGCAATATTGTGAGATCAACATAGTCAAATGCCTTTGTTAAATCAAAAAATACGCCAAGCGTTCGAAACTTTTTGTTTAGCCCATCCAGTACCTCACAGAGAAAAGAGAATATAGCATTTTCAGTTGTCAAACGACTTCTAAAGCCGAACTGTACATTTGATAGCAAATCGTGTGATATAAAATGATCAATTAACCTTAAATACACAGCCTTTTAGATAACGTTTGCAAACATTGATGGCATAGAAATAGGTCTAAAATTATCTACATTATCCCTTTCTCCCTTTTTATAAAGCGGCTTTACTACTGAGTACTTTAATCGCTCAGCAAACTGACCATTCCTAAAGGAAAAATTACAAATATGGCTAAATACAGGGCTAACATGTGCAGCACAGTACTTTAATATTCTACTAGACACTCCATCATAACCATGAGAGTCCTTACTCTTCAGTGATTTAATTATTGACTCAATTTCCCTCTTGTCTGAATCACAGAGGAGTATTTCAGACGTCAATCTCGGAAAGGCATTTGCTAAGAAATTTATATGATTTCCTGTAGAAACTAAATTTTTATTTAATTTACCAGCAATGCTCAGAAAATGGTTGTTAACTACTGTACATATATCTGATTTACCAGTAACAGAAATACACTCCTGGAAATTGAAATAAGAACACCGTGAATTCATTGTCCCAGGAAGGGGAAACTTTATTGACACATTCCTGGGGCCAGATACATCACATGATCACACTGACAGAACCACAGGCACATAGACACAGGCAACAGAGCATGCACAATGTCGGCACTAGTACAGTGTATATCCACCTTTCGCAGCAATGCAGGCTGCTATTCTCCCATGGAGACGATCGTAGAGATGCTGGATGTAGTCCTGTGGAACGGCTTGCCATGCCATTTCCACCTGGCGCCTCAGTTGGACCAGCGTTCGTGCTGGACGTGCAGACCGCGTGAGACCACGCTTCATCCAGTCCCAAACATGCTCAATGGGGGACAGATCCGGAGATCTTGCTGGCCAGGGTAGTTGACTTACACCTTCTAGAGCACGTTGGATGGCACGGGATACATGCGGACGTGCATTGTCCTGTTGGAACAGCAAGTTCCCTTGCCGGTCTAGGAATGGTAGAACGATGGGTTCGATGACGGTTTGGATGTACCGTGCACTATTCAGTGTCCCCTCGACGATCACCAGTGGTGTACGGCCAGTGTAGCAGATCGCTCCCCACACCATGATGCCGGGTGCTGGCCCTGTGTGCCTCGGTCGTATGCAGTCCTGATTGTGGCGCTCACCTGCACGGCGCCAAACACGCATACGACCATCATTGGCACCAAGGCAGAAGCGACTCTCATCGCTGAAGACGACACGTCTCCATTCGTCCCTCCATTCACGACTGTCGCGACATCACTGGAGGCGGGCTGCACGATGTTGGGGCGTGAGCGGAAGACGGCCTAACGGTGTGCGGAACCGTAGCCCAGCTTTATGGAGACGGTTGCGAATGGTCTTCGCCGATACCCCAGGAGCAACAGTGTCCCTAATTTGCTGGGAAGTGGCGGTGCGGTCCCCTACGGCACTGCGTAGGATCCTACGGTCTTGGCGTGCATCCGTGCGTCGCTCCGGTCAGGTCCCAGGTCGACGGGCACGTGCACCTTCCGCCGACCACTGGCGACAACATCGATGTACTGTGGAGACCTCACGCCCCACGTGTTGAGCAATTCGGCGGTACGTCCACCCAGCCTCCCGCATGCCCACTATACGCCCTCGCTCAAAGTCCGTCAACTGCACATACGGTTCACGTCCACGCTGTCGCGGCATGCTACCGGTGTTAAAGACTGCGATGGAGCTCCGTATGCCACGGCAAACTGGCTGACACTGACGGCGGCGGTGCACAAATGCTGCGCAGCTAGCGCCATTCGACGGCCAACACCGCGGTTCCTGGTGTGTCCGCTGTGCCGTGCGTGTGATCATTGCTTGTACAGCCCTCTCGCAGTGTCCGGAGCAAGTATGGTGGGTCTGACACACCGGTGTCAATGTGTTATTTTTTCCATTTCCAGGAGTGTATTATTACTGCGAACTGACTTTATATCATCAACCTTGTGCTGCTGACCAGACACTTCCTTCACAACTGACCATATGGCTTTAATTTTATCCTGTGAATTAGCTATTCTATTTGCATACCACATACTTTTTGCCTTGCAAATAGCATTTTTGAGCACCTTACAATACTGTTTGTAATGGGCTACTGTAGCTTGATTGTGACTACTTCTAACATTTCGATATAATTCCCGCTTTGTTCTACATGATATCCTTATCCCACTAGTGAGCCAACCGGGCTGTCCATTACTGCTAGTACCCCGTTTAGAATGTTCTAATGGAAAGCAACTCTCAAGGAGCATGATAAATGTGCTATGGAAAGCATTGTATTTATCATCTATATTATTGGCACTATAAACATCTTGCCACTCTTGTTCCTTGACAAGTTTTGAAAAACTCTCTATTTCTCTTGGATTAACTTTCCTACGTAGTTTGTAATTAAATACGGCAGTGGTTTGAGTACTAAAACCTTTTAGTGTTAAAATTTGTGCATCATGGTCTGAAAGGCCATTCACCCTTTTGCTAACAGAATGCTCTTCTAGTAATGAAGAATGAATAAAAATATTGTCTATGAAGGTGCTACTGTTCCCCTGCACCCTAGCTGGAAAAAACACAGTTTGCATCAGATCATATGAATTTAGGAGATCTACCAACATCCTTTTTCTTACACAATAATGTAAAAAATTAATATTGAAGTCACCACATATAACTACTTTCTAGTACTTCCTACAAAGTGAATCAAGAACCCTCTCTAGGTTAAGCAAAAATGCTCTGAAGTCGGAGTTAGGGGACCTATAAACAACAGCAATTAGAAGTTAGATTCACTAAATTCAACTAATACTGCACAACTTTCAAATAGCTGTTCAGTGCAGTGTCGTGATACGTCTATTGACTCAAATGAAATACTGTTTTTTACGTACAGAGCCACTCCCCCACCCCGCAAGGATCTGCTCGAGAAACAGCCAGCTAATGTGTAGCCTGGTAAAGGAAGCCTCGGAATTATCAAATTATTTAAGTGGTGCTCTGATTTACCAATAATTTCAGAGTTAACATCTATTAGCAGTTCACTAACTTTATCTCTAATACCTCTTATATTTTGATGAAATATGCTAATTCCTTCTCTACTTGGAAGCATTACGTCCTCTGGAGGTGAGCCCCTAGTTAGAGGCACTTCCTTTAAACACGTATACCTATCAGTTGACTTCAGTCTAAAAAAGGTTCAGCTCTAACACCAACTACTACAGGAATTTTTCCATGAGTGATACCACTACCACCACCACCACCCACTACACTGTCACCTATAAGCTTAGCCAGCCTCCCCTTCCCATACCTATTGAGGTGCAAGCCATGCCTAGTGAAACCTCATCTACTGATAGACCTAACTGGCACCACTGAGATGTGATCCATGCCCTCCGCCATTAGTGCCCTCCCCAGCCCCACATTAACGCGCCTAAAAGCCGCATTAAGGTAAGGCCGATCATGACACTGAAACAGTTGCACGAAATGCACATTAATGCCACCAGTTTCAGTAGCTATCTTAACCAAGTCACCACTGACATCATATTCCCCGTCCCTATCGAGACTGTTCCCTGCTCCACCCACTATCACTACCTGATGCTCTTTCATAAAATTCTTACATAACTCCCCTATGCTTTCAGTCACCTGAGCCAACCCTGCACTAGGCTTCACAATGCTGGTGACCTGGTACTAACTCCCAAGCACTTCCTGCAACTGTTGGCCCACACCTCTACCGTGGGAACTACCTAGCAGCAGAACCTTCTTTCTGCTAGACTTTGCAACTAACCTAGACCTCCTAATTGCTGAGGACTGCTGCAAGGTACCTACATCTACGGCTACACGAGGCTCCTCTCCACTCAACTCTGACAGTTTGTCGTATCTATTGCATGTATGCAAAGTGAAACTATCTGAATACCTCCTCTTCCTAGCTACTTTCTTGCCAACTTCCAGTTCCCATTCCCCACAACCCTTCACCCTCCTCAACCTATCTAGTTCCTCCTTTGCGCATTGTAACTGCACCTGAAGGGCACAGATCTTACGCTTCTGCTCCTCTATTAACTTGTTTCTACTACAGTTTGTGTTGTATTTCCTACCATTAAGATATCCTTCGATGAAAGAGGGGCCTACAATTCTGTCCTCCAGAATCCCACACCACACATTCACCGACCTCGGTTAACATTTCCATGGGTCGTGAATATAGCCTCGTCACACATCAAAAAACGTTTTTCATCACCCCGGTTCCCAGAACTTCTGAAGACAGGCGTTGACTGTGGACATTGTATCACAGACACAGTCCTTTTGACTGTTCAGAAATGTCAGTAACCCCGCCCAAAGATGTAAACAACCATGCATGAGCACCGCCTATTAGACGGAAGGGGTCCGACAGCCAATCAGTTCCAGTCATTCCACCAGGAACGAGGTACACAGCTCGTGTTTTCTGTAGATCAGCCATGCCTAGGCGGTCAATACCGCGGTTCGATCACGTCCCCATTGTTACTTTGTGCCAGGAAGAGCTCTCAACCACGAAAGTGTCCAGGCGTCTCGGAGTGAACCAAAGCGATGTGGTTCGGACATGGAGGAGATACAGAGAGACAGAAACTGTCGATGCCATGCCTTGCTCAGGCCGCCCAAGGGCTACTACTGTGGATGAACGCTACCTACGCATTATGGCTTGGAGGAACCCTGAAAGCAATGCCACCGTGTTGAATAATGCTATTTGTGCAGCCACAGGACGTCGTGTTACGACTCGAACTGTGCGCAGTAGGGTGCATGATGCACAACTTCACTCCCGACGTCCATGGCGACGTTAATCTCTGCAACCACGACACCATGCAGCGCGATACAGATGGGTCCAACAACATGCCGAATGGACTGCTCAGGATTGGCATCACGTTCTCTTCACCGATGAGTGTCGCATATGCCATCAACAAGACAATCGTCGGAGACGTGTGTGGAGGCAACCCGGTGAGGCTGAACGCCTTACATACACTGTCCAGCGAGTGTAGGAAGGTGGAGGTTCTCTGCTGTGTTGGGGTGGCATTATGTGGGGCCGACGTCCGCGGCTGGTGGTCATGGAAGGCGCCGTAACGGGTGTACGATACATGAATGCCATCCTCCGAACGACAGTGCTGTCACATCGGCAACATATTGGCGAGGCGTTAGTCTTCGTGGACGACAATTCGGGCCCCCATCGTGCACATCTTGTGAATGACTTACTTCAGGACAACGACATCGCTCGACCAAAGGGGCCAGCACATTCTCCAGACATGAACCCTATCGAACATGCCTGGGATAGATTAGAAAGGGTTGTTTATGGATGACGTTGCCCACGAGCCACTCTGAGGGATCTACGCCGGATCGCCGTTGAGTAGTGGGACAATTTGGACCAACAGTGCCTTGACGAGCGTGGATAGTACTGCTACTGGGTTTAGAGGTACCGGTGTGTACAGCAACGTGTATCTCCACCTCTGTAGGTCTCACTGTATGGTGGTACAACCCACAATGTGTGGTTTTCAGGAGCAGTAAGAAGGGCCCAAATCATGTTTATGTTGAACTCTATTCCAATTTTATGTACAGATTCCACAACTCTTGGAACCGAGGAGATGCAAAACTTTGTTTGATGTGTGTAAAATCAAATTAATAAATGTGTCCTCCCTCTGAATCTGAAGTTGAGCCCAGCGGCAGTATTCAATGCGACACATGCTGTCCGTACCAGTTAATTCTTGGTGAGACTGATATGGCAAGGATGACATTTATGGCGATGTAGAACACGAACAACACTAGTCTGGCTCATGCAATATTTGACACGAATAAACACGAACTAACACAAGAATCTCGAACCACAGTGGCAAGATTACCAATTTCCGCTTCCTCATTAGTAACACTTCTCTGCCGGATGTGTTTCCGATGCGTTAAAGATCCAGTTGGCTCTGAGCACTATGGGACTTAACATCTGTGGTCATCAGTCCCCTAGAACTGAGAACTACTTAAACCTAACTAACCTAAGGACATCACACACATCCATGCCCGAGGCAGGATTCGAACCTGCGACCGTATCAGTCGCGCGGTTCCGGACTGAGTACCTAGAACCGCTAGACCACCGCGGCCGGCAAAGATCCAGTTGTTTTCAGTTTATCATACACATACATAAAGGTACGACGTAAAGGGCGAGTACGTTGGGGATACCTTTCACTATATAAGTATTTAGCTCTCACTCAGTTTCGTTAGCATTCTACGTAAATGAGAAGCATATCGACTTATTCTTAGAAGGTGTCCATCGTTCACATTCGCTTGAATAGACGATACTAGTCTTACCGTTCCTATTAGTGGCACGTTAGATGGACACGCCCTATTTGGCGAATATTTACTATTTGCACGATATACGAGAGAGAATCGTCAGAGCATGTACTTCGATATGTGTCTAAGTGATAAGGAATACCACTCAGTCCATGATAAGAAGATTGCAGCACTGCATTGATACCAATGGTCATTACTTCGAACACCTTCTATAATGTACATTCATGCCACCTTTTTGAACTTCGTTGGCCTTCACTGGCCTAACTGCTACACATCATTGGATTTGTGTCGATAGCAGCTATCATAAAATAAGTACAAAACTATAGCATCCCAGTAAAAAAAATTGTCCTTCATATCTATGACGCGACCCCAACCTAGCAACAAAAAACCAACGTCATATCGTGGCCTCCGAACCATGGACCTTGCCGTTGGCGGAGGCTTCCGTGCCTCAGCGATACAGATAGTCGTATCGTAAGTTCAACCACAACGAAGGGGTATATGTTGGGAGGCCAGAAAAACGTGTGGCTCCTGAAGAGGGGCAGCAGCCTTTTCAGTAGTTGCAGGGGCAACAGTCTGGATGATTGACTGATCTGGCCTTGTAACATTACCGAAAACGGCCTTGCTGTGCTGGTACTGCGAACGGCTGAAAGCAAGGGGAAACTACAGCCGTAATTTTTCCCGAGGTCATGCTGCTTTAATATATGGTTAAATTATGATGGCGTCCTATTGGGTAAAATATTCCGGACGTAAGGTAGTCCCCCATTTGGATCTACCGGCTGGGACTACTCAAAAGGACGTCGTTATAAGGAGAAAGAAATCTGGCTTTCTACGGATCGGAGCGTGGAATGTCAGATCACTTAATCTGGCAGGTAAGTTAGAAAATTTAGAAAGAGGAATCGATAGGTTAACGTTAGGTATAGTGGGAATTAGTGAAGTTCGGTGGCAGCAGGAACAAGACTTCTGGTCAGGTGCATACAGAGTTATAAATACAAAATCGAATAGGGGTAAAACAGAAGTAGGTTTAATAACCTAAGTAACCTAAAGAAATGTATCATGAGGTAAAGGAAATTATTCAGATAGTTAAGGGACCCAAAAATTTTATAGTCGTGGGAGACTGGAATTCAAACGTTCAAACATGTGTGACTTTCTACGGGACCAAACTGCTGAGGTCAACGGTCCCTAGACCTACACACTACTTCAACTAACTTAAACTAACTTACGCTAAGAACAACACACACACTCATTCCCGAGGGAGGACTCGAACCTTCGGCGGTTTGGGCCGCGCAATCAGTGACATGGCGCCTCAGACCGTAGTAGGAAAAGGAAGACGAGGAAACGTAGTAGGTGAATATGGAAAGGGAGAGGGGAGGGTGTAAGGAATGAAAGAGAAAGCCACCTAGTAGAATTTTGCACAGACCAGAACTTAATCATAGCTAACCCTTGGTTTAAGAATCATGAAAGAAGACTGTATACATGGAAGAGGCCTGTAGACACTGGAAGGTTTCAAATAGATTATATAATGGTAAGACAGAGATTTAGGAACCAGGTTTTAAATTTTGAGACATTTACAAGGGCATATGTGGACTCTGACCACAATCTATTGGTTATGAACTGTAGACTAAAACTAAAGAAACTGCAAATAGGTGTGAATATAAGGAGAGAGGACTTGGATAAACTGAAAGAACCAGAGGTTGTAGGGAGTTTGGGAGAGAACATTAGAGAACGATTGAAAAAAACAGGGGAAAGAAATACAGCAGATAAAGAAATGGGTAGCTTTGAGAAATGAAATAGTAAAGGCAGCAGAGGATCAAGAAGGTACAAAGGCAAGGGCTAGTATAAATCCTTGGGTAACAGAAGCGATACGGAATTTAACTGATGAAAGGACAAATTATAAAAATGCAGTAAATGAAACAGCAAAAAAGGAATATAAACGTCTCAAAAATGAAATCGACAGGAAGTGCAAAATGGTTAAACATGGTTGGACAGAGGTTAAATGTAAGGATGTAGAGGCACATACCCTCAGACTTCAAAAAGAATCTAATAAATCCAATCCAAAAGTAAGCAGGTGTTGACGGGTGCGAAAATTACCGAACTAGGGTTAAGATAGATACTGCCTACAGGAAAATTAAAGATCCTTTGCAGAAAAGAGAACCACTTGTATGAATCTCAAGAGCTCCTATGGGAAACCAGTACTAAGAAACAAAAAGGGAAAGCAGGAAGGTGGAAGGAGTATATAGAGGGTCTATACAAGGGTGATGTACTTGGGGACAATACTATGGAGATGGTAGAGACGTAGATGAAGATGAAATGGGAGATATGATACTGCGTGAAGAGTTTGACAGAGAACTGAAACACGTAAGTCGTAACAAGTCCCGGGAGTCGAGAACATTCCATCAGAACTACTGATAGCCTTGGGAGAGCCAGCAATGACAAAAGTCTACCATCTGATGAGCATGATGTATGAGACAGGCGAAATACCATCAGACTTCAAAAATATTCTCTAATAATTCCAATCCAAAAGAAAGCAAGTGTTGACAGGTGCGAAAATTACCGAACTATCAGTTTAATAAGTCACGGCTGCAAAATGCTGGCACGAATTCTGTCAGACGAATGGAGAAACTGATAGAAGCCGACCTCGGGAAAGATCAGTTTGGATTCCATAGGAATGTTGGAACATGTGAGGCAATACTGTCACTACGAGTTATCTTAGAAGCTAGATTAAGGAAAGGCAAACCTACGTTTCTGGCATTTGTAGACTTAGAGAAAGATTTTGGCAATGTCGACTGGAACACTCTCTTTCAAATTCTGAAGGTGGAGGGGTAAAATGCAGGGAACGAAAGGCTATTTACAATTTGTGCAGAAACCAGATGGCAGTTATAAGAGTTATGGGGCATGAAAGGGAAACAGTGGTTTGGAGGGGAGTGAGACAGGACTGTAGCATATCCTCGATGCTATTCAATCTGTATATTGAGAAAGCAGTAAAGGAAATGAATGAAAAATTTGGAGTAGGAAAGTAGGAATTAAAATCCATGGGGAAGAAATAAGAACTTTGAGGTTTGCTGATGACACTGTAGTTCTGTCAGAGACAGCAAAGGACCTGGAAGAGCAGTTAAACGGAATGGACTGTGTCTTGAAAGGAGGGTATAACATTAACATCAACTAAAGCAAAACGAGGATAATGGAATGTAGTCGAATTAAATCAGCAGATGCTGAGGGAATTAGATTAGAAAATTAGATATTTGCTATTTGGGGAGCAAAACAAAATAACTGCTGATGGTCGAAGTAGGTAGGATATACTTTTTAGAATTTACAACCTTGCACTTCTAAATAATGATACAAGACAAGAGTAGTGCTCCTGGAACATGAGTTTTACACTGTAAACGTGTTTTGACAAAAATCATTCTTATATTTCAGTGTGATATACTCCCTAGTAACATATAGTTATAACAAAGTGAATGATTTAAGTTTGTAATATAATGCCGGCCGCGGTGGCCGAGCGGTTCTAGGCGCTTCAGTCCGGAATCGCGCGACTGCTACGGTCGCAGGTTCGAATCCTGCCTCGGGCATGGATGTGTGTGATGTCCTTAGGTTAGTTAGGGGTTGATGACCTCAGATGTTAAGCCCCATAGTGCTCAGAGCCATTTGAATTTGTAATATAATACGTCTGGATGAAGTAACTAATTTTGGACTGATTTGAGCAAGTGTGGACCTTGGTAAGTCCTCCTAGTGTGTGTGAGCATTATAAAAGTAACTGGTATGTCAGTATAGCACTGTAATAGCTGATGTTTCTCCTTTTACTATATGCTTCGCCAAAGAAATGTATCCCTGTAGCAGTACATATGAGCGAGTCTGAGGATGATTGTGGTTAGTGAGCGTATGTATTTTGATGATGTTTACGTTGGTAACATGTTACCTTTCCACGTATGGCGTGAAAGGGATCAGACGATGAGCACACGAAACAAAAACAAAAGTAGCATCCATATCCCAGAAATTAAATTTTTGAGAATCTCGTGCTTGACATGAATCTCAGAGAAATTTCATTGGCATCAGTATAAAAACGACAAAGAGATGATATAAGGTGGCAGTATATTCCCAAATTGTCACCCAAAACATTTTACAATGTATTATGCACATCCCATAATCAATCTAGTCTATCATTCAACGCTGCATCGTAACTGCAGATGACGTCAATAATACCAATCACAACCCACCTCGTTATTTCTTCTCTTCCTTCCCTTTAATTAAGGTAAGGCATTGTCTTTTTCTACTGCCTTGGAGAACCTTTTCTAGCTGACTTTCAATAAAGAGTCTGCTCACTCATAAAGGAACCAGGAAGCACCACAATTTTGCTCAGAGGTGAGAGCTGTCCTTCAGAGCAAGTAAGAATTCAGAATTCCCTTCGTCCCAACTTTTTTCGAGATCCTATAAGGAATCCTTTTAGTAAAGATAAAACCAATGATAGATGTAATTATGAGATACCGTAAAGCGTGAAACTCACCGTTTTCTCAGGGGCCATGCCACGGAAGAATATTCGTTTGAAATCCTAGCAACGAGCCTTGGGATTCGCTCATAACATTTATATCCATGGATTGCGCACTTTACCACGTGCTTGTATGTGTAAGTCTTGTGATTCGTCAGCTTTACAATCCTGTCATAGACTGGGGGACATTTTTTGTTTTTCTCCCTATGCTAGGGCGTCATTGGTTAATCATGACAAAATCTGTGAGAGTAGGCGTTTGTTTAACTTATTTACTAAATTATTTCTGGTAGGAACTCGCAGGGTGTGCTGTAATTGACTGACAAGTTTCTTACACTGGCAGAAACAGTGTAGCCCCGGAAAGTTAAGTCAGAGAACAGTTGCTGCTAGATTACGAATAAGAGTAGAATTACTGTCGGGAAATCGAGGTCCTATCTAAACAGTTGTCTGCATGTTAGAACTGAGTGCAGAAGGCGAACTGGACTCACAATTTTCTGCCGTTACCTGCCATCTTCCACATTTATGACGTGTAAGAGTAGTAAGAATGACACGACAATGCCATCAGTTATTCAGGGGGGAAGCTACATTATTTATCTTTCAGTAGGATTTAATTGCATCGTCTTAACGTTTGCAGCCAGCTATTGGCTTCCATCATGGACCTTGTCGATTTCTGTGGTGTTTGTTATTATTTTTCTGGGTTCCTTCTTTATACCACTAACGATTCTAGCAGTTAGTGGCCGTACCCACAAATTAATCTCATGGTTATGCTTTTATATTGTACACCCACCTGTGCCTAAGATAGATTTCACAATTGCAAACTGTTGTCTACGTATAAATTGTTGACTTACATATTTCAGAAGGTGATTGATACGTTGATGCTTTACAGTAATAAACCAAATTGCTTATCGTGACCACCTGTTTTGCGTTTTCAGGCTTGATTGGGCCACCCTTGATAGTTTTCATTCAATAAGACGTACCTATTGTACAACGTTGACATTATATAAAACCTGTATGATGTTATGGGGAGCCCCCATATCAGTAGGTCACCAGGGATGGGACTTACAGCGTGTTGGAGAACTGCACAGTTCGGAGCCATATTTTTCAGAATGCAATCTAAATTTTAACACTGTGAATATCACAGAATTACCTATGCATTTGTCTAAGCTTTGGCTACTGAAAACCTGAAATGAATAATTTCTCTGTTTGCATCATTTCTTTTCCTTGTGTTGATATGGTTCTTAAACATCAGTCCATGTATTGGGTGTACGCTATGGAACTATCAAGTAGGTTGCAGTGTGATTATGGACCCTAGACTGTTTGACAGTGTGGGGAACTGTTTAAGTGTACACAACGCTGACAATATGATTCCGTTTAGCCTATGCTTACTTCGCATTGTCATAAAAAATTGCTCTACACAGTCGCTGCCTCATACATAATTCTCAAGGAACAATTTTTTAGGCAACTACGAATGAGTGCACACTTTGAAAACATACCTCTGAATTCCTTTGTCTCACCATGTCACCGTGTACATTGTTATCACAGCTCCAAGACCACAATGCAAACATGCACGATGATTTCAAGATAGTTTCTGAGCACGTCAGTTTGATCATCGGCTATTGCTCAATTACAACCTTGATAGCCACAAAAATAGGGCAAGCAAATCATTTTGCATGTGTGGCCAATACCACGTGGTTAGCCTCCACGTTGGCAACGCGTTTTCTGTGTACGAAGCGAAAGCACAATATAATTCCGATTTTGTGAATATTACTGTCCCGTGTCTGAGCTACAAAGAGTGATTTCCTGCAGACCTGTGTTGTGCGTAACTCTCTAAACTTTAATACGCACCTAGCAAATGAGAACTGCATCACCATGCGTTGAACAGGGAGTACATTGCGATGGTAAATCTATGATTTGTTTAAAAAGCGTTAGCGACACCTTGTTTCGTTAAAAAGGAGAACCATTACGGCTTTGCTAAGCAAAGGAATCTGTGGTAGGATGATGATATTCTGTAAGTAATAAAATGGGAAATCGAGCGAGCAGCTTGAAGACTTTCTAAGTAAGAGAACTCTGTACGTTGTCCTTTATGGTGAGTGCTCATAAAAGACTATAGTATCACGATGAGCGTCCCATGAAAGTCTGATAGGTCTACTCTTGTTCTCTATATACATAAATGATCTGACGGATAAGTAGTTTGCGATTTTTCTGAGGGCGCTGTAATGCATCGTAGAGTGTCGTTGTTGAGTGTCTGTGGAAAAATACAGGACAATTTAGTGACACCTTCTATTTGTTGTAATGAAAAGCTGCTTGCTATAAATGTTGGAAAATATATGTTAATGCAGATGAGTAGGAAAAAGAATCTGGTAATATTCGGATGTTCGATTTCATTACTCATACATAGACGAAGACGTCTATTACTGTCAAAGAAAGCTACAGGTGAGAAAATTCGATGAATCAGAGCAACACGAAAGTTTTTGTGTTCACTATTCCTTCCCACCCATAGGTGAAAGTAAAAAATATTAAGGATATGATGAGCAGTATTTTAGTGATTTTATTTGCAATGTATAAAACCAAAAAAACGGTGATCCTTGACATTAATTTCACTAATTCACAATAATGTAATGAAAGCAAGAGGCATACCTGTGATAATGGAGAATTTCTAAAAGAACGTGTTTCTGCTAGCGATCATGCTGTCTTTTTAATACGTTGGACATTTCGACTAGTCAGTGGTGACTGTGATGCATATAATCTTTTCGAATTAGGTTTCTTGTAATTTATCTAACATGCCTTCGGAAGAACCGTATCGTCCTAGCACTTGTGTGCTGCTCGAATATCGTAGCAGCGTTGCAACCCACAGACCTTGCATTCGGGAGGGCAATGGTTTAAATCCGCATCTGACAATTCTGATTTTAGTTTTCCGTGACTTCTCTAAATATCTTTAGGCATATGCCCGGATGGTTCCTATGAAAGAGCGCGTCCCATTTCCTTCCCCATCCTTGAAACATTCTGAGCTTGTACACCGCCTTACTTTCATGTTGTCAGGATGCTAAATCCTGAACATCCTTCGTATAAATCTCTTAATTAGACGTTATGTGTGGCGTCTGAAGTACACTGTGACAAGACATTACGACTCACATAAGCACACTGAGTACAGTGCTTAGTTTACTGTGCGACTGTGGCAGACGGTTGTCACTTCGGGGAAGAGTGGCCCGGTACATAGAGTCTGGCAACATGTGATAGGTCAACATGTCTATGAGTCCATTCATCTTCACCGTCGAGTGACACAGAGCGGCTGCAGAGTTGTAGGTCCCCATCTGTATAGGGTCCACCCCCGGTAGCTGAGCGGTCAGGGTGACAGAATGTCACTCCTAAGAGCCCGGGTTCGAATCCCGACGGGGTCGGAGATTTTCTCCGCACAGGGACTGGGTGTTGTGTTGTTCTCAACATCATCATTTCGTCCCCATCGACGCGCAAGTCACCGAAGTGGCGTCAAATCGGAAGACTTGCTACCGGCGAACGGTCTACCCTATGGGAGGCGCTAGTCACACGACATTTATTTATTTATCTGTATTGTGGCCATGGCCTAGTCACGCAGTGTCAGCATCCCATGGCCGCAGTGTATCATTTAGCGGCCTGGTTCTTGGTTTCAGTCAACATGCCGAATCGTCTCCATATGGCAGCACAATTCCCTGTCCTGATATCACTTGCCGATTGATGGAAGGAGGTAGAAGTGATCCGAGCAAACGTAAATCCATACAAATTATCAAACTGGATGTCCATACGTGACACAGATCAGCCAGAGCATTATGACCACCTCCTTTGGCACGGATAACTTCTGCGATCCAGCGTGGCAAAGAATCAATGAGGCCTTGGTAGATCGCTGGAGGGAGTTGGCACCATATCTACACACACAAGATACATGGTTACAGAAAATTCCTGGGAGTGGGTTGATGAGATCTGATGCCACGTTCCACCACACCCCAGATGTGTTCAATCGGGTTCAGATCTGACGATTTGGGGGGGGGGGGCAGCGCATCAACTGGAACTCGCCACTGAGTTCCTCGAACCACGCCGTCACACTTCCTGCCTTGTAACATGGCGCATTATTTTGTTAAAAATGCCACTGCCATCAAGAAACATTATCGTCATGAAGTGATGTACGTGGTCTGCAAACAGTGTACGATACTATTTGGTCGTCATGGTGCCTTGCACGGGCTACACTGGACCCATGGATGTTCACGTGAATGTTCCCCTGCACATAATGGAGCCGCCATCAGTTTGTCTCCGTCCCACACTACAGCTGACAAGGAACTCTTGCGCTGAAAGACGGCGGATTCTTGCCCTTGAAGAAGGCATCGAGATTCATCAGACCATGCAACGATCTGCAACTGCGCCAACATGTAGTGCCGATGGTCATGTGACTATTACAGTCGTAGTTGTCAGTGTCGTGGTGTTGAAATTGGCACATGTATGGGTCGTCGGCTGCGGTTGCCCATCGTTAGGAGTAATCGGTGTACTGTTTGTTCAGACATACTTGCACTCTGACTAGCATTAAAGTCTGAAGTTAGTTCCGCCACAGTTCGCCGCCTGTCCTGTTTTACCAGACTGCCCGTCCTACGACTTCGGACACCTGTACCGAAGGGTAGCCTCCCAACCCTACGACGTCTGGACGTAGTTTCACCTTGGTTTCGCTACGTGTTGAAGACGCTCACCACAGTACTCCTGGAACAACCGACAAGTCGTACGGTTTTCGAAATGCTCATGCTGAGCCTCCGGGCCTACACAATCCGCTCTCAGTCAAACTCAAGTAGATCGCGCCTTCCCCCTTCTACACATGGACAGTGAGCTAACTGATACCGTCACCTTGCGTGGTCTGACTAGCGGTCATTCCGCGACAGGTGACGCTGCCATCGCCTGGACGGGCTTATATCGATAGTGGGTCGGTGGTTATAATGTTCTGGCTCATTATTGGACGGTATGTACCTGAGTGTGTATGTATGTATGTATGTATGTTTGGTTCAAATGGCTCTGAGCACTATGGGGCTTAACTTCTGAGGTCGTCATCCCCTAGAACTTAGAACTACTTAAACCTAACGAACCTAAGGACATCACACGCATCCATGCCCGAGGCAGGATTCGAACCCGCGACCATATCGGTGTCGCGGTTCCAGACTGAAGGGCCTAGAACCGCTAAGGCACTGCGGCCAGCATGTATGTTTGTTTGCGCCACATCTCCTCCTAAACGACTGGGCTGATTTCAAACATACTTGGTAAAGGTGTCATTTACTGTCTGGAAAGAATCACTGTGCGGTTAGTAATCACCCACCTATCAAAGCATTGGGGGTGAAAAAGCAGTGTAGCCCACAACACAAGGATATCCATAATTTGAAAATGAGAGACCTTAGAGACGTGCAACAAACTTCACACATAGTTTGAAACCAATACGAAACTTTGTATCGCTGACGACAAAATGATGAAAGGAAAAAAAAAATATGTCGCTTAGTACATTTTTGTAGTTCTTGCGGTAAATACGCCACTTGAAGCACGACGTTTTAATTTATTACTTCTTTACTACTAAGTCTATTGACAACACATTTCGCAGACAGTAGGCAGATATACCACTGGTTGTACCTCCAGAATTATATCATTTTACAGCATGTAGTTTAAGAGATACGACGTCATAAACATCAAGCTGCGTTAAAATGAAACTGCAATGCGAAATTCGTTAGACATACAAGTGACATATGTGCACGAATATGGGTGAAATAAATTAAATGTGTGGGAAATATATTCGACATGTGTGGATGGGAGCAAAGTCATGAGTGGAAAGCTCATCACGAGCCCCCTGGACGATTTCCATCAAATTTGGTACATGTATTGGCTACAATCCCGAAACGAATACTGTAGGAGTAAGAACCACCAGCCTCCTATTGTGGTGACTGTCGTAGTGTGAAGAGAGATGGGAGGACGTGGAGATGGATGGAAAGACAGCCATTGGGACAGGGGACACAGGAATGTGTAGGAGAAGGAGAAGACGGATAGAGTTAGGGAAAAGGGAAATGGTCAGAGAGAGTGGACAGAAGGAGAGGGACAAAAAGAGGGAAAGGACCAGATGGACACAGAAAGGAAAGAGGAGGAAGTTGACAGAAAGGGGCAGGGGGAGATGGATGAGAGTTGCGGGTAGAGGAGGTGGAGAGAGAGTGGGGGTTGTGGAGATTGAGAGAGAGGGGGAAAGATGGATGCGATGGACAGGGACAGGGGGTAATTGATAAAGAGCTGAGGTAAGATATACTGATAAAGAAAGGGTTTGGGCGGAGAGAGGACAGGAGGAGGTGGATACAGAAAAAGAAAATGAGAGGGAAATGGACAGTGAGAGGGGGCAAGAGGAGATGGGCAGAGGGAGGGGGAATGAAGAAATGATCAAGGAGAAGGGGGAGGAGGACATGGACTAATAGAAGTTTGGACTAAATAAATACCACGCAAACGCCGAAGTTCGCAGATAATTACATTATAAATTATAGTGGCTGCGTAGAGGCTTATTCCGATCATTAACTTGTATGTGTAGGCTAGCTAGTTCACATCAGAGTTAGTAATTATAATGTGCTCTGGAGAAGGAATCCTTGGGAGCAGCGGGCGAGATCGCACGTGTCATTTGAAGATTAAACGGCGGCCCCTACGTAAAGCGGGAAAAACTCGCCTCGCTTGCCGCCAGCCGCAAGAGGTATGGTGTGAAAGAACCGCTTCCCCTCGTGGACAGGACGAGGTTGGGGGCGTGGGTGGAGGGGGAGAGAGACGCCACGCTCACTGCCGATACTTAACTCTGCCTCGTGCCGCGCTTCGGTGACACGTGTGGCCACGAGACCTCCAGGCCGCAGTCCGCTCATGTGTACCGCCTTAAAACTAAGACGAAGTGGGACGCAGTTGCCTGCGACTTTCTACGAATAAAATAATCATATCTGAACCATTCCTTATTTCCTCATACATACGACTATGCAGAGTTACTGCTTAAACATGTAATTATGGGCTGTCACCGAGGTCTCGTTATGTGATTCGCACTTGTTTTGGGATATCTACCAATTTAAACTATTCTTGGAGTGTCAGCTACTCACTACATATGTGTATATGTAGTTTCAAACGTGTTTTGGCAGTCAAACTATCAATCACTTTTTAAAATTTTTCAGCCGTTTGTACCATCTCAGATAACAAATTACACCAATTGTTCTGTTTGGGATCGTGTACCCTTCAATTATAGAAGAACAGACCAACACTGGTTTTACAATTCTGCACAGCTGTAAACCTGGAACAAGCAAGTTCATGTGAGCTACTTGAATTTTCCCTTAGAGAAAACAAGATACCTTGGATATTCGCCACCATTACTGAATATTCCGCCGTTTACAGATTTTTAACAATTACATGTGATGTTCAATAAGCAATTTACCACTTGGTTTTATTCAGAATCTCAGTACTTCATATTATTCTTCACTCGTCTGGATACGAAAGATACAAAACTTTGTTTTTCAACATATTCTCCCTTCCATGCGACGGTCTTACACCACCTTAGCAGGACAGCCTCTGTTCGTACATGGTACCATTCTACCGGTCGACGTCGGTTGCCACATCTTGTTGCATCAATAACGTCCCTATCATTCACGTACTGCTTCCTGTAGAGCGTCTCCTTCATGGGGCCAAACAGATGGAACTCGGAAGGTGCGAGATCCGGACTGCAAGCTGGATGAGGAAGAACATGTGGTGGACGAGTGTGTCAACAATACCAACAGAGACGTCTAGCTGAACAGTGGGGTTCTTGATTGTGAACCGTCGATCAGCTCGAATGAGAGTGACCCTTCGTCCCAGTACTGCAGGAGTTATGTCTATGTGCGGCCAGCCGGCGCGCTGGAGATCGGACAAGGATGCGCGACCTATCTGCGATGATAACAGATACCTCGCCCAACAACTCACCGTGCTTTTGCTCACAGCCGTATCTTTTCAGACATTCTGCAAGCGCCTATGAATATTTGTGATGCTTTGATTTTTCGCGAAAAGAAACTACGTGACTATTGTCTGCTTGGAAGGCACTTCCGTTCCGACACCATTTCGATGGATACTTTTAGCGCCGCCACCTGTCGGAGCTTCATAAAACTATAGGGGCTGAAGCGGAAGTATTCTACGATGTTCCAAAATAATTTCTACATCTACATCTACATCTATACTCCGCAAGCCACCCAACGGTGTGTGGCGGAGGGCACTTTACGTGCCACTGTCATTACCTCCCTTTCCTGTTCCAGTCGCGTATGGTTCGCGGGAAGAACGACTGTCTGAAAGCCTCCGTGCGCGCTCTAATCTCTCTAATTTTACATTCGTGATCTCCTCGGGAGGTATAAGTAGGGGGAAGCAATATATTCGATACCTCATCCAGAAACGCACCCTCTCGAATCCTGGCGAGCAAGCTACACCGCGATGCAAAGCGCCTCTCTTGCAGAGTCTGCCACTTGAGTTTATTAAACATTTCCGTAACGCTATCACGGTTACAAAATAACCCTGAGATGAAACGCGCCGCTCTTCTTTGGATCTTCTCTATCTCCTCCGTCAACCCGATCTGGTACGGATCCCACACTGATGAGCAATACTCAAGTATAGGTCGAACGAGTGTTTTGTAAGCCACCTCCTTTATTGATGGACTACATTTTCTAAGCGCTCTCCCAATGAATCTCAACCTGGTGCCCGCCTTACCAACAATTAATTTTATATGATCATTCCACTTCAAATCGTTCCGCACGCATACTCCCAGATATTTTACAGAAGTAACTGCTACCAGTGTTTGTTCCGCTATCATATAATCATACAATAAAGGATCCTTCTTTCTATGTATTCGCAATGCACTACATTTGTCTATGATAAGGGACAGTTGCCACTCCCTGCACCAAGTGCCTATCCGCTGCAGATCTTCCTGCATTTCGCTACAATTTTCTAATGCTGCAACTTCTCTGTATACTACAGCATCATCCGCGAAAAGCCGCATGGAACTTCCGACACTATCTACTAGGTAATTTATATACACTCCTGGAAATTGAAATAAGAACACCGTGAATTCATTGTCCCAGGAAGGGGAAACTTTATTGACACATTCCTGGGGTCAGATACATCACATGATCACACTGACAGAACCACAGGCACATAGACACAGGCAACAGAGCATGCACAATGTCGGCACTAGTACAGTGTATATCCACCTTTCGCAGCAATGCAGGCTGCTATTCTCCCATGGAGACGATCGTAGAGATGCTGGATGTAGTCCTGTGGAACGGCTTGCCATGCCATTTCCACCTGGCGCCTCAGTTGGACCAGCGTTCGTGCTGGACGTGCAGACCGCGTGAGACGACGCTTCATCCAGTCCCAAACATGCTCAATGGGGGACAGATCCGGAGATCTTGCTGGCCAGGGTAGTTGACTTACACCTTCTAGAGCACGTTGGGTGGCACGGGATACATGCGGACGTGCATTGTCCTGTTGGAACAGCAAGTTCCCTTGCCGGTCTAGGAATGGTAGAACGATGGGTCCGATGACGGTTTGGATGTACCGTGCACTATTCAGTGTCCCCTCGACGATCACCAGTGGTGTACGGCCAGTGTAGGAGATCGCTCCCCACACCATGATGCCGGGTGTTGGCCCTGTGTGCCTCGGTCGTATGCAGTCCTGATTGTGGCGCTCACCTGCACGGCGCCAAACACGCATACGACCATCATTGGCACCAAGGCAGAAGCGACTCTCATCGCTGAAGACGACACGTCTCCATTCGTCCCTCCATTCACGCCTGTCGCGACACCACTGGAGGCGGGCTGCACGATGTTGGGGCGTGAGCGGAAGACGGCCTAACGGTGTGCGGGACCGTAGCCCAGCTTCATGGAGACGGTTGCGAATGGTCCTCGCCGATACCCCAGGAGCAACAGTGTCCCTAATTTGCTGGGAAGTGGCGGTGCGGTCCCCTACGGCACTGCGTAGTATCCTACGGTCTTGGCGTGCATCCGTGCGTCGCTGCGGTCCGGTCCTAGGTCGACGGGCACGTACACCTTCCGCCGACCACTGGCGACAACATCGACGTACTGTGGAGACCTCACGCCCCACGTGTTGAGCAATTCGGCGGTCCGTCCACCCGGCCTCCCGCATGCCCACTATACGCCCTCGCTCAAAGTCCGTCAACTGCACATACGGTTCACGTCCACGCTGTCGCGGCATGCTACCAGTGTTAAAGACTGCGATGGAGCTCCGTATGCCACGGCAAACTGGCTGACACTGACGGCGGCGGTGCACAAATGCTGCGCAGCTAGCGCCATTCGACGGCCAACACCGCGGTTCCTGGTGTGTCCGCTGTGCCGTGCGTGTGATCATTGCTTGTACAGCCCCCTCGCAGTGTCCGGAGCAAGTATGGTGGGTCTGACACACCGGTGCCAATGTGTCCTTTTTTCCATTTCCAGGAGTGAATATTGTGAAAAGCAATGGTCCCATAACACTCCCCTGTGGCACGCCAGAGGTTACTTTAACGTCTGTAGACGTCTCTCCAATGATAACAACATGCTGTGTTCTGTTTGCTAAAAACTCTTCAATCCAGCCACACAGCTGGTCTGATATTCCGTAGGCTCTTACTTTGTTTATCAGGCGACAGTGGGGAACTGTATCGAACGCCTTCCGGAAGTCAAGAAAAATAGCATCCACCTGGGAGCCTGTATCTAATATTTTCTGGGTCTCATGAACAAATAACGCGAGTTGGGTCTCACACGATCGCTGTTTCCGGAATCCATGTTGATTCCTACATAGTAGATTCTGGGTTTCCAAAAACGACATGATACTCGAGCAAATAACATGTTCTAAAATTCTACAACAGATCGACGTCAGAGATATAGGTCTATAGTTTTGCGCATCTGCTCGACGACCCTTCTTGAAGACTGGGACTACCTGTGCTCTTTTCCAATCATTTGGAACCCTCCGTTCCTCTAGAGACTTGCGGTACACGGCTGTTAGAAGGGGGGCAAGTTCTTTCGCGTACTCTGTGTAGAATCGAATTGGTATCCCGTCAGGTCCAGTGGACTTTCCTCTGTTGAGTGATTCCAGTTGCTTTTCTATTCCTTGGACACTTATTTCGATGTCAGCCATTTTTTCGTTTGTGCGAGGATTTAGAGAAGGAACTGCAGTGCGGTCTTCCTCTGTGAAACAGCTTTGGAAAAAGGTGTTTAGTATTTCAGCTTTACGCGTGTCATCCTCTGTTTCAATGCCATCATCATCCCGGAGTGTCTGGATATGCCGTTTCGAGCCACTTACTGATTTAACGTAAGACCAGAACTTCCTAGGATTTTCTGTCAAGTCGGTACATAGAATTTTACTTTCGAATTCACTGAACGCTAACTTGGACATCGCTTAGCTTCTGTTTGTCTGAGAGGTTTTGGCTGCGTTTAAACTTGGAGTGAAGCTCTCTTTGCTTTCGCAGTAATTTCCTAACTTCGTTGTTATACCACGGTGGGTTTTTCCCGTCCCTCACAGTTTTACTCGGCACGTACCTGTCTAAAACGCATTTTACGATTGCCTTGAACTTTTTCCATAAACACTCAACATTGTCAGTGAGTGAACAGAAATTTTCGTTTTGATCTGTTAGGTAGTCTGAAATCTACCTTCTATTACTCTTGCTAAACAGATAAACCTTCCTCCCTTTTTTTATATTCCTATTAACTTCCATATTCAGGGATGCTGCAACGGCCTTATGATCACTGATTCCCTGTTCTGCACATACAGAGTCGAAAAGTTCGGGTCTGTTTGTTATCAGTAGGTCCAAGATGTTATCTCCACGAGTCGGTTCTCTGTTTAATTGCTCGAGGTAATTTTCGGATAGTGCACTCAGTATAATGTCACTCGATGCTCTGTCCCTACCACCCGTCCTAAACATCTGAGTGTCCCAGTCTATATCTGGTAAATTGAAATCTCCACCTAAGACTATAACATGCTGAGAAAATTTATGTGAAATGTATTCCAAATTTTCTCTCAGTTGTTCTGCCACTAACGCTGCTGAGTCAGGAGGTCGGTAAAAGGAGCCAATTATTAACCTAGCTCGGTTGTTGAGTGTAACCTCCACCCATAATACTTCACAGGAACTATCCACTTCTACTTCACTACGGGATAAACTACTACTAACAGCGACGAACACTCCACCACCGGTTGCATACAATCTATCCTTCTTAAACACCGTCTGTACCTTTGTAAAAATTTAGGCAGAATTTATCTCTGGCTTAAGCCAGCTTTCTGTACCTATAACGATTTCAGCTTCGGTGCTTTCTATCAGCGCTTTAAGTTCCGGTACTTTACCAACGCAGCTTCGACAGTTGACAATTACAATACCGATTGCTGCTTGGTCCCCGCATGTCCTGACTTTGCCCCGCACCCGTTGAGGCTGTTGCCCTTTCTGTACTTGCCCAAGGCCATCTAACCTAAAAAACCGCCCAGCCCACGCCACACAACCCCTGCTACCCGCGTAGCCGCTTGTTGCGTGTAGTGGACTCCTGACCTATCCAGCGGAACCCGAAACCCCACCTCCCTATGGCGCATTTTTCAGACAAAACTGCCCGAACAATATTTTTTGTTGCATTATTTATTAAACTCCCGTCATATTGTGGAGGGAAAACAGGCATCTAGGTCTACAACATCTACACCAGTACTCAGCAAGCTACCTGACCGTGTGTGGCTCGGGTACTTAATAGCAGCGCTCTCTTATTCCCCCATTCTCTGCTGATGACCAACTCCTCTGTCTCACTCATCTCCTCTCCCTCCAGCTAAACTCCCGTCGCTCCGCCATTTTTGTCTCCCTTGACCTCGAAAAGGCCTATGACCGTGTCTGGCATCCCGGTCTCCTGTTTAAACTCCACACCTACGCCCTTCCTATCAACTACATCCGTCTTGTGGCCTCCTTCCTCTCCCACCGCCACTCCTATGTTACCATCCATAATGCCAATTCCCACACCTTCTACCCCTCTGCAGGTGTGCCCCAGGGCTCTGTCCTCTCCCCTCTCCTCTACCTCCTGTACACGGCAGATATGCCCCAACCCCCCCCCCCCTCCAGTACACCTCTTGCAATATGCTGCTGACACCGCATTCCTCGCCCTCCCTCCTACCCTCCAACGGTCCCAACGCCTTCTCCAGAATCACCTTGAACTTTTTGCTGCATGGTGTAACCAGTGGCTCCTGAAACTCAACCCTTCCAAGACCCAGGCGATCATCGTAGGTCGTACCACTCGCTCCTCCCGGCTCCTGGATTTCTCCCTTACTGTCTGTGCCCGTCCCGTCCGCCTCACCCCCACCCTCACCTACCTTGGCCTCACCATTGACCGTCAGCTCACCTGGATCCCTCATCTCCGCTCCATCCAATCCAAAGCCCACAACCGCCTCCGACTCCTCAAACTCCTCTCCGGCCGGACATGGAGGTTGCACCCCTCTACCTTCCTCCACACCTACAAATCCTTAATCCGTCCCATCCTCTGCTATTCCAGTCCTGCCTGGATATCTGCCCCCCCCCCCAAATTCTATAAGTCCCTCCAGATCCTTGAGCGTCACGCACTCCGCCTCGCCTTCCGTATATGCCTCCCGTCCCCCACGCGGATCCTCTATGATCTCATTCCTTTCCCCGATCTGCTCCTATTCCTCGAACATATCCGCATCCTCTACACCTCCCGCCGTCTTGAACCCACTCACCCCCTGGTTGCTCCTCTCCTCTCCGATCCCCGCCCCCTGCCGCGTCTTCACCGTTGTGTCCCCCCTACCCTCCATCTCTACACCCTACATCTCCTTTCCCAAGGTGGCTTCCATCAACTCCCCCTCCCAGATGATGCCCTCTCTCCCTCCATTTATCCCTCCTATCAACTCTGATCCTCACTCCCCCTCCTTTCCTCTGTCCTTTTCCTGGGCTCCCTCTCCCCCCCTTCCATCCTCTTTCTTCCACACCTCCCTTCTATTTGCCCCCTTCTCTCCCCCGAGTCCTTTTACATTTCCCTCATCTGCCTCCTCTCATTCCGTCTCGCGTCTGCCCTTCTCCCCCTTTATTAGTCCTCTCCCTCCTTGGTTCCCCCCCCCTTTTCGTTTTTTCCTCTCCTCCCTCCTTGTTTTTCCCCCTACTCCAGGTCCCCCCCCCCCCATCTGCCTTGTATCGGGAGTGCCACCTTTGTGCCGCCTTTTTCGTGCAGTGTTTTACAATGTGTTTTTCCAGTGCGTTCTCCGTGTTGTGTCTTTTGGGAAGTGTAGTGAACAGCCATCATACTGTCGCTGGGTGTGCTTTTTTTTTTATCACTTGCGAACAGAAACCAGACTGTCGCCATGTTTTTTAATTGTGTGTCTACTATGTTACTTGGCTGATTCCTGTGTATTTTATCAACATTGCCAACCCCTTTTGCTTTCTGTTTTAACTTTCCGCATTTTTACGCCATTTTACACTTTAAATCGCCATTTTATCGCCTGTTTTTCCTTGTTTCTTTCTTCTTCCTTTTTTAAACAAAAGTCTGTAGGCTGTAGAGCAGCGTAGTAAGCTGCTGCCAGCCCGCCCCCTTTGGGGGGAATTGAAAATCAATAAAGAAAAAAAAATTATTCCCCCATCCTCATTGTGTTCGCAAATGGCGCGTCGGATGAATGATTGTCGTTAAATCTCTGTATTGACCCTAGTTTCTCGAATTTTCTTCTTGTGGGCATTTCGCGTGACATATGGGGGGACAAGTAATATGTTGTCCAGATTCTTCCCAGAAGCACTCTGTCGAAATTCCATTAGTAAACCACTCTGTGTTGCTTAACGCCTCTCTTGTTGCGTCTGTCTCTAGACATTTTTGAGCATTTCTGTAACGCTCCCGCGCCCACTAAACGACGCTGTGACGGAATCCACTGCTCTTCATTGGATCATATTTATTTCTTCTTATAGACCTACCTGCTAAGGGTCTCAGGGTGGTGAGGAATACTCTAGAATCGGTCCAACACGTGCCCTGTAAGCCACTTCTTTTCATAGACGAGCTAAATTTCCTTAAGATTCTTCCTATGAATCTCAGTCTAGCATCTGCTCTTCTTGCAATTTGTTTAATGTGGTTATTCCACTTAAGGTTGCTCCAAATGGTTACTCCTATATATTTTAAGGAAGATAAAGTTTACAGCAGTTTCTCAGCAATAGTGCAGATGGTCAGTAGCGGATTTCCTATCTTATGTGTGCTCAGTATGTTATATTCTTTTTAAGTTTAGAGCCAACTGCCAGTCCCTGCATGAGTCGTCAATCCCCTGTAGGTTCCTGTAAAAATCGCTAGTGTAATGTCGTTGCTACCTTTGTGTAGGAAACTGCATCATTTGCGAATAGTCTTATGGGTTTTTAAAAATTTGCTACTAGATATTTTAGTTACCAGGTGGTCAGAAAGAGTTTAAAATTCTTGTAAGATTTTATGAGAGGAAGCAGTGCTGAAACGTAATTGTTAAGAAAAAAATTCCACGCGTTGCGCCGTCTCCGATTTAATTAGAACTGACGTTAGCCAGTCAGATCGTTGTGCATGCAAATTCAAGGACTTCCACGCGCTAAAATGCGGTGCTGCACATACATCTGCGGATCCGTGAGTTACCATTTTTTTCAAATGCTCATTGCCAGTTAAAGTGTGCCTTTTTAGGAAATGATAAAATAGAGCTACGTGAGCTAAGGCTACTTTTGTTCGATTTGAGGAAACAAAGGAGGAACACCTTTGGTGACAGTGCCTTTGATTTGCTAACGACATTGCTAATTAGATCAGAAACGGTGCAACGTATCAGTATTTTTCATTACAATTATTTCTCGGGAAAACCTACCCTGTAGCGCCATTACAAGCTTTCTACACTGTTTCTGACCTTCCAGTATACTGTAAACAGTAACGATCGTATCACACTGCCTTGGGGTTTTTCTGAAATTATCTTTACATCTGTCGATATCTCTTCATGGAAGTCTTTAATCGTGTTGCAAATGGTATCGAGTAGATAGGAGGCTCATTCAATTTCAGTGCGGCAGGGTATCAAATGCGGTCATGATGTTTAGACAGACAGCATCAACACGAGTGTTGATGTCTACAGCACCGTGGATCTCATGAAGGAACAGAGCGAGCTGAGTTACACCAGATCTCTGTTTGTGGAATACCTGTTGATTTTTATGGAGCAAATTTTTTCTCCAAACAGTCGACCACTGTAGCCGAGTGGACAGCGCGCTGGCTTGTCATGCTGGGGAGGGGATGGGGGGGGGTTAGATTCCAGACTAGGTTGGAGATTTTCTTCCGCTCTGGGACTGGGTGTTTGTGACGTTTTCATCATCCTTATTTCATCGTCATCGATGCGCAAGTCGCCGAAGTGGCATCAGCTCGAAAGACTTGCATCAGGCGATCAGGTCTAACCGCTGGGAGGCCCTCGCGACACATTTCATATCATTTCATTTCTCCAAATACACCATTACAGATGCGTATTATACATGTTCCATAATTCCACAGAAGATTGACATCAATGATATAGGCCTGTAATTATGTGCAGCTGTTTTATGGCTCTTATTGAAAACGGGAATGACCTTTGTATTTGGCCAGTCGCCCCTCGTTGCTCCAGCGACCTATTATACTCTGCTGCTAGCAGGTCAGCACGTCCTTTCGCATGATCTCTGTAAGAAGGTATGTCATCTGATCTTGATGCATTTCCTCTGCTAAGTGATTTCGTTGCTTTTCTATTCCGCGATCATTTATCTTAGTGTCTGGCATTTCATTATTCTTACAATGACTGAAAGGAAGGACTGAATTTCGATCTTCCACTGCGAAACATTTTAGGAAGAACAAATTGATTATTTTAGCCTTATCTCTGTCATCTTCCATTTCGATGCCACATCACAGATCACAGAGGCACGTTACAGTCACAGAATCAGTGTAACTGAGCTTTGTACGCCTCCCTCCGCACGGTGTGGAAATGGCAAAGTAATTCACAGAAGCAGTTTAATTACGTAAATCAGCCATATAAAGAAGTGATGACATAGTCCACCATTCTTCCACCACAATTTTTCCTCCACTATTTTTTTCCCATTTTTCCACCGCCACCTTCGATAGTGACATCATAGTCTGCTACAGTCAATACAACTGTGAAACTTGCCAGAAATCGATCGAGACATTTATAACCAGAGGGTACTTCTAGGATAATTATTAGACATAAGATTAGTGTAATTAGTTTGGTGGGTTGATTACGCTGTATTGTGTGATATTATTAATTGCCCTTCTCTTTATTAATTGTTACCAGGTCATCTGACGACGGGCTGCACCCGAAACGCGTCATGAGCACAATAAAGAATTCAATTAGTCTACAACTATATTACTTATGCGATTTAGCAGCATTTTTAAATTCTGTTGCTTAGTTTTAGTAGGACTCAGCTATAACTATTAGCCACAGTAACTTCGTAATAACTCCTCAAGTCTCTTTTCTCCTATTATGCTGTTTCTACCTTCCACTACGGTGGAAGTCTCCCAGTGGGACCAAAGGAGGGGGGAGGGGACATTTGATAGTGACATCATAATCCACCATCTTTGGCTCAGGCAATTGGCTTAAAGTGTGTGAGGGACGGGGTGACATTGACACTGACACTGTCGGGGGTGGGTAGTGGGCGATCTTGAAAGTGACGCTCATTTTTACAATTATTCCATAAATTGCTCCCGAACAAACACTCCCATAGTACCACCATCACATGCGATGAATGGTATCTTCGAAATATTAATGATAAAGAAAATTCGAAGGTTATTTGATGGAGAAAGTTTAATTAGAGATAACAATTTTAGTTTCAAGCAGTATCTGGTAGGTAAGACAAAATCGCTCTTCAAACATGAGATTTTCACCAGGCCCTTACTCTCATGACCAACTAATACAGCACAAATAATTAAATGATCACATACAGTGACCTAGTTCTGTTTAGATATGTCTGGTTATTTTTATTAATTACAATATGTTGAAACAGCCAATGCCAGACCCTCTCATTCTCGATATTACTTGCGATCTGTGTTAACTATATAATCAGGTAACTTGCTTATATGCAAAAATCAATTGTTCGTACTACTTGTTAGCTATGGAAGTTTCACAAAGGAATTTAGTATGAAGCTACTCTCATTGAGAGCTTAAGAGTCTCTTTAGTACAATCACTCACTTGATCGTTTGAGATACATTTTGTTCGCTGGCGCACTGAGTTGCAGAATAACCGAGCTGCAGTTTAATGTAGATTACGTCGTACCCTGATATGAAGCTACATAGGCTTAACAAAGGACAGAATCCGACATAAAACAGATTTTACATTCACAGTATACTGAAATGAGAAACAAGACGAAAATGTAACACACGATACACGGAGGCAGTATGTTGCAGGAATCCTACTGATAACACAATGAGATATCATAAATCACTCTTGGTATACATTTGGGATATTGGCAATTCAATCTATATTAATGACTATGTATATAAATTATCAATAAAACGTTCTTGTATATATCTTGTAAGAATTGTTTGCGGATAGAGAACTGAATATTTGCGCAGGTCTGTAAGTGCCATGTAGATAGAACATGTGAATAGTGTACAAGAACTGGATTTGGGTACCGCAGCCATACGTATTGCTACAGCAGTATTCAGGCACATAAATACAACATGCACATAGGGTTATACATTCATAGGCAGACCATTCGATATCCTGCTGAGTAGCTCGTGGGAATATATTCACTGAACTATGCTTTGGACTTCCCCTGACATTCTAATTATCAAGAACATTAGACTATCAGCGGAAGCAGTAGATCTAGATGTTGGCCCTGTTGACGAACTTGTTCAATAGCTTACAAGTTCCTATATCTTTGGACGCTGACAAGGTTAGGAAGCTGCCTGAGAATAGATGACCAAGAGCTCATAGATTACTTGAAAGTACGTTTATGTGATACGTGTTCCAAGGACATTGCAGGAATATAAGGTTTCGCCCTTCTTCCCCTCTGCAAACGCATAGAGTGTGGCGCTTAAGTTGAGCCGATAGAGGTGTTAGTTGAAATTACAATGATTACATTTCAGCCCTGCTATAGCTGTCGAGAAACTAGTCGATTTCTGTCTCCTATTGTACCATGGTACTCTTGCAGTCGTAGGATGAAATGGTGCGTAATGAGTGCCTTCTATTTGAGATGTCGCCGAACATTCTTCATAGGGTCCGATGACAACTGTTTTCAGAGCATGGGTGTCATATCTGTGAGAGGGAGTGTATCATATCTACTAGCTCCATGTAGAGACGCTTGCTTTTGTAGGACATCTGCTTGTTCATTTCCAGCAATCACAGAGTGGGCTTTCACCCATATCATCACGATTCTGCGATAGTTCCTCTGTACCCAAAATACAACATTGATAATTGCTGCAATAATTGGCTTGGTACAACTATTATTATGGTTTCAAATCATTTGTAGAGCTGACATACCGTCAGACATTACTGCTATTGTGTCTGCTGTGGTCGTCTGTGCTAATAGCATGGCTTCTATAATGGCCATCAGCTCGGTTGCGGTAATAGTGGAGTGTGGATCCATCTTGTTCAGATTTTCAAATGTGTGTGAAATCTTATGGGACTTAACTGCAAAGGTCATCAGTCCCTAAGCTTACACACTACTTAACCTAAATTATCCTAAGGACAGACACACACACACCCATGCCCGAGGGAGGACTCGAACGTACACGGGAGCGAACGGCGAACAAACAAGAAGGACGAACGGGAATGGAAGGACAAGAACGACGATAGACAACCGGGCAAGACACCAAGATCAACCACAAAGTATTAACAAATGAGATCACAAGAGATAACCTCACGAAATCAAAAAAACATTCACTCGTAAACGGGAAGTAAGCACACGCAACGGAAACACGAGATATCAACCGACTCAACGCGAATACCAGACTGCCTTGATGCAGACGCAGACGCACATAACTGAGGTTTTACCCTCGGCAGATGGCGAAGTGCCAGTGCCTGTAGGGCGCTTCTCCTTCTAGCTTCAAGAGGCGGGGGGGAATTACATGATGACGCTGAATGGGACTTGGCTCTGTGCTGTTTTTTTTTTTTTTTTAAGATGAAAGTATAGCTAGAGGGATAGTAGAAGAAGCAGGAGACCGAACGGCCCAATTGACTGGCCGGCATAGTATTTAAAAATGATAGATGAAAGGGCAGTAGAAGGGACAGTAAGAGAGTGAGGAAAACGAACGGCCCATTGGCTAGCCGGAACTTACGAGTAAATGACAGATTAAAGGAAAGGAGAGGGCCAGTAAGAGTTGAGTCAAAACGAAAGGCCATTGTCCTGGCCTCATCTTCATGGCGGCGTCGGTGACGGCGGTGGCAGACAGTCATGAGGGGGTGAAGTGGTGGGAGGGGTGGGGGGTAGAGAAAGGAGTCGGAGAGTGACAGATGGAGAAGTGAAGTGAAAAGGGAAGGGCCTGTAGACTGCCTCGATGCGTGCGAGGCAGCCGCCTAAATACACGACAGGGTATACCGCTATTGGCCGCTGGGACCACGTGCTCCACAGAGGCGCCGTCACAGTAGACTCGGGGCCAGGAGCGCGCGCAGCCACGGCTAAAGACGCGACTGCTGCAGATACCTCTAGTGGTCATTGAGTTCCATGCCGTCTGGCGCGGATTCGAAACCCGCGGCGGTCGATACCAGAGTATCCGTGCACAAATTTCACGACGAAGAAGATTTTTTTCCGAAACTGTTCCCAACTCTATTTTGGCGCTAAGATTTTACTTAACTTTGTGTGTATCGATAGGGTTATGTAAGAGAACAGCTTTTTCAAAAGTCAGATTAGTTCAGAATTATCTTGGGTCCGCTATGAGTCAAGCACAACTGTCTAATTTAGCAGTAATTCAATGAAAAGTGGGCTAGTTAAAGATGTCGATAATGGTGACTCAGATCCAAAATTTGCAGCCGAAACTGAAGGAAGAAATTCTAAGCTACGTGCTAGTTACCTGTCACGAAGGAAATCCTCAATTGTTTTTGTGCTTTCTTACTAATCAGTTGAAATATTCCTTTTTATTGGTTTTCATCCATCAAAAACTGTTGGGAAACAGTTAACATTACACACTGATTGCTTAATCACACGTATGAAAAAATGCCTGTGCTTTTATGAGGTTTGCAATTTGGGGATGGAGGGTGGGTGGCGGTGGAGGGGAGTGACAAATTAAAATTCTGCACTGGGTACCAAACTACCTAGATAGGCCACCGCATGGACGTCAATTTGAACCAGAGTAAAATACTGGATGTGTAGGTAACCTAATTGGTAATTCCTTGTACAGTTCTGTACATGTTTGAAATTGATAACAGCAAATATCACCAAGACATTCATTAACATTTAAATAGCTCATGAGCTTTATCTTTACATCATTAAAGAATGCGTATGTGTCTTAGAAGCTTAATAAAGTGAATGACAAATTAACTTACAGAAACCAAGTTTACATTCCACTGCTATGTTTAATTTTAGCTCAGTGTATCTTAATTTTTCCTTATAAAAACGTACCGAAAACCAATTTAGCGTTTGGTGTTTTATGTCGCGTCGACTGTTACTGTCGTTAGAGATTTAGCTCTCAGACATGTGGTTATAGCATGGGGAGGAAGCAATCATGGCATCCTGAAGGAACAATTCCAGCATTTGCCTGGAATGCTGAAAACCAAATTCGGTATGGCCGGCATTGAAATGAAGCCCAGGTTTTCAAAAATAATCAGATTTCCATCAGACTTCATCCAGGCCCTGGACTGGCTAAATGGCAAAAGTAAATTACTGTCATTTACACATGTTTAAAATCAGCTTATTAGCATCATCAGTAGATCTTTTTCTTTAATTTTTTATTTATATGTTGCTACATAAATTTTGTACATTTTCTATCTATATACACCTTCTAATAAGTTTATTCAAGTTTTTGTACTTAGGAGATAGCTTTCAAGCAAGTCCGCATCTCGCCATTATCTTCTCACTTTTTTGATATTTTTTCCAACCTATCATCCCGTTTCATGTAGATTGTGTTTTTTTTATTTACTTTCCATACTCGGTTTTTCCCTTATAAAGTCGCACTCTAATTGTTCTACTTCTCTTCTCCTAAACTGTGCCATCCTAGTACAGCTTTCGATATTACAGAGCCTGTGTTAATCCCAATTACGGTGCAATGTACCTTTGGATATGCATGCATGTCAAAGGAACAGGTATGGCGGCGACTAAGCATAATACATAATGGGTGTACGAGTACAGCTTGTAGACAGGTGGTTGACGCCTTACGGAAGTTTGGGTCTAGCAGTGAGTCGTGCTCTCTAGCGTTGGTCGTTCGATGGCACCGTTTGTAGTAGCTCCTAAGATTGATGGAGTTTTATTCATTTTCCAAGTACAAAGTAGTCAAAAAATTCAGAACTCCTGGGGATATCCGTTGCCTGTGAATGTATCTCAAGTAAGCCATCACATATACGAGGGGCGTTCAGAAAGTAAGCTCCGATCGGTCGCGAAATGGAAACGACTATGAAAATCCGATAAAGCTTTGCACAGATGTGTTGGGTAGTGTCTCTAGTATAACCCCAGTTAGCATCACGTAACTCTTCTCATTTCTGAGCTCGCAGTGAGTGCGTAAAGATGTCTAGAAAATAGTGTCTGCCGCCAAGTACGAGGGCCTGGTGAGAAATTTCGCCTGAAGCTATGCAGCTAACATTACATAACTGTCGTGCTGTTTCTTCTTCAAGACAATTCTCAGCCGCATTCTGCAGGGGCAATGAAGATGCTCCTGCATCGTTTTCTAATGGAAATGTGAGATTACCCACAATACAGTCCGCAATTGTCTCCCCCTGAGTTTCATCTCTGGTCACATGAACCGCTGTCTTTGAAGACAACATTTTGACACAGACAACGAGGTGTAGGCCAGCGTGGAGAATTGGCGGAAAGCACTGGCGGCTGCCTTCTATGATGAGGCTATTGAAAAGTTGGTACAACGCTATGACAAAAGTCTAAGTCAGAACGGCGACTACGTAGAGAAGTAGCTGAAAGGTGTAGCTAATTGTTACGAGTAAAACATTTCTGATGTTCACTGTGGTTTCAATTTGGCAATCAATCGGAGCTTACTTTCTGAACAGACCTCGTATTTTAAGGCCGTAGATCTTGCGCTTTTCTCCATAGAGACTTTTTCATTTGGAAATAACATCCATGCACTTTGACTGTCGTTAGTACTTCAGTCACAGAAATTACTGCTGATTAGAAATTTATGATCATGTTTGCTGGTTTTCATTGTGGACTATTATCCACCCAATTTCGGAAAAGACAGAGGTATGTCTTTTTTTTTTTTTTTTTTTTTTTTTTTTTGCAAAGGCTACTTGGATAGATGTTTGTCGCATCATTTGTTCTCCCAAAGTCGGCGTGAACGATATGTATTTGCGAGAACTGTTTGCTACAGCACTTGAACGAACCAACCGTATAAAAGTCATATTTTCTTCTTAGAGTCTCTCTCCCTGCTCTTCCGCTCAAACTATTATCGTTTCTCATAACCCATCGTCACTTAACAGAAACCTGCTGCCATCATTCATACTTACTAACCCTGCTTCGAGTTCAATTTCTTCTCTTGTCTGCAGATCTTTCTCATTTTCCTGTGGTTTTGCCCGCTGGTAGTATAAAGTTCTCTTTGTTCCTACGTGCTCTGGCATTTCATTGACAAAATCATACCGTCAATTATGCACGCAACTTAGCTCCTCCGAATGTATTTCGGAAATAGGAATGTCTTCCTTTCGTGACCTTTTCTTTGCCTAGTTCAAGGTCTTCGTCAGTTTCAACCGCGCGTCATCCGGAGCTCAACATTGATGCTTGAGTGAAAAAAACAGTGTCGAATGCTCGGTTTTCAGCATTCCTCGGCAATGGTTTGCTATCTATCTTGAACAATGCTAAGAATAACCTTCATAATGGCGACATGGCTTATCATGAATGGTCATTGAAACTTCCATATCGGAACTGTTGTTGTTGTGGTCTTCATTCCTGAGACTGGTTTGATGCAGCTCTCCATGCTGCTCTATCCTGTGCAAACTGCTTAATCTCCCAGTACGTACTGCAGCCCACATTCTTCTGAATCTGCTTAGTGTATTCATCTCTTGGTCTCCCTCTACGATTTTTACCCTCCACGCTGCCCTCCAGTACTAAATTGGTGATCCCTTGATGCCTCAGAACGTGTCCTACCAACTGATCTCTTCTTCTGGTCAAGTTGTGCCACAGACTCCTCTTCTCCCCAATTCTATTCAATACCTCCTCCTTAGTTATGTGATCTACCCATCTAATCTTCAGCATTTTTCTGTAGCACCACATTTCGAAAGCTTCTATTCTCTTCTTGTCCAAACTATTTATCGTCCATGTTTCACTTCCATACATGGCTACACTCCATTCAAATACTTTCAGAAACGACTTACTGACACTTAAATCTATACTAGATGTTAACAAATTTCTCTTCTTCAGAAACGCTTTCCTTGCCATTTCCAGTCTACATTTTATATCCTCTCTACTTCGACCATCGTCAGTTATTTTGCTCCCCAAACAGCAAAACTCCTTTACTAATTTAAGAGTCTCATTCCCTAATCTAATTCCTTCAGCGTCACCCGAGTTAACTCGACTACATTCCATTATCTTCGTTTTGCTTTTGTTGATGTTCATCTTATATCCTCCTTTCAAGACACTGTCCATTCCGTTCAACTGCTCTTCCAAGTCCTTTGCTGTCTCTGACAGAGTTACAATGTCATCGGCGAACCTCAAAGTTTTGATTTCTTCTCCATGGATTTCAATACCTACTCCGAATTATTCTTTTGTTTCCTTTACTACTTGCTCAATATACAGACTGAATAACACCGGGGATAGGCTACAACCCTGTCTCACTCCTTTCCCAACCACTGCTTCCCTTTCATGCCCCTCGACTCTTATAACTGCCATCTGGTTTCTGTACAAATTGTAAATAGCCTTTCGCTCCCTGTATTTGACCCCTTCCACCTTCTTGTGTACATAGTTCCGCGTAGTCAGCGCGTAAACAACTTTCCCACTAGAGCGCGCCCCGCTAAGCACAACAGCGTAGGCGCAGCGCTCGTCCGTCTCCGCACAACAAGATGGCACTGCCTTAGAGACGGACCAAATTCTGCTTCCCCCGATGCGCGTATTAATATGTAATTCAGCCATTGAGATTACTACTAACGTAGAACCTTTTCTCCTCGCGATGGCACTGCCTTAGAGACGGACCGAATTCAGCTTCCACTGATCTGCGTATTAATATGTAACGCACTTTGTCAAGTATCAGAGATATGTGAGAATAAGATTAACGTACCAAGACCAAAGGAACTTCAGATTGTCAGTTGTAAATAGCATAAAAAATCAAGTTACGTAAGGTCTATGCTTTTTATTATATTAATAAATGTGTGTGAAAATTAATCAAGTTCTGTTTAAAGTTGGTCACTGTCAATCTGCTAAGTGTGCAAGTGGCATTTCTATCATCTGACCTAACGGCAGAAGATAAAAACGCTACGATAAGACCACGAGACATATTGCTGACACTCGCCTAATTCGTTAGAGCGACAAGTCAAATAATCTGATGGTGTGTCTACCGAAGGTCTTACAGTACACACACCACACACCTTCAGAATTTGAAAGCGATTATTCCAGTCAACATTGTCAAAAGCTTTCTCTAAGTCTACAAATGCTAGAAACGTAGGCTTGACTTTTCTTTATCTAGCTTCTAAGATAAGCCGTAGGGTCAGTATTGCCTCACGTGTTCCAACATTTCTACGAAATCCAAACTGATCTTCCCCGAGGTCGGCTTATACCCGATTTTCCATTCGTCTGTGAAGAATTAGGGCTAGTATTTTGCAGCAGTGACTTATTAAACTGATAGTTCGGTCATTTTTACATCTCTCTACACCTGCTTTCTTTGGGATTGGAATTATTATACTCTTCTTGAAGTCTGAGGGTATTTCGCCTCTCTCATACATTTTGCCCACCAGATGGTAGAGTTTTGTCAGGACTGGCTCTCCCAAGGCTGTCTGTGGTTCTAATGTTTCGACTTAGGTCTTTCAGTGCTGTGGCAATCTCTTCACGCAGTATCATAACTCCCATTTCATCTTCATCTACATCCTCTTCTATTTCCATATTACTGTCCTCAAGTACATCGCCCTTGTATGGACCCTCTATATATTCCTTCCACCTTTCTGCTTTCTCTTCTTTGCTTAGAATTGGTTTTCCATCTGAGCTCTTGATATTCATACAAGTGTTTCTCTTTTCTCCAAAGGTCTCTATAATTTTCCTGTAGGCAGTATCTATCTTACCCCTAGTGATATATGCATCTACATCCTTACATTTGTCCTCTATCCATCCCTGCTTAGCCATTTGGCACTTCCTGTCGATCTCATTTGTGAGACGTTTGTATTCCTTTTTGCCTGCTTCATTTACTGCATTTTTATATTTTCTCCTTTCATCAATTTAATTCAATATTTCTTCTGTTACCCAAAGATTTCTACTAGCCCTCGTCTTTTTACCTACTTGATCGTCTGCTGCGTTCACTACTTCATCCCTCAAAGCTACCCATTCTTCTTCTGTTGTATTTCTTTCCCCCACTCTTGTCAATTGTTCCCTTATGGTCTCCCTGAAACTCTGTACAACCTCTGGTTTAGTCAGTTCATCCGGGTCCCATCTCCTTAAATTCCCACTTTTTTGCAGTTTCTTCAGTTTTAATTTACAGTTCATAACCAATAGATTGTGGTTAGAATCCACATCTGCGCCTGGAAATGTCTTACAATTTAACACCTGGTTCCTAAATCTCTGTCTTACCATTATATAATCTATCTGAAATTTGTCAGTATCTCCGGGCTTCTTCCATGTGTACAACCTTCTTTTATAATTCTTGAACCAAGTGTTAGCTATGATTAAGTTATGCTCTGTGCAGAATTCTACTAGGCGGCTTCCTCTTTCATTACTTACCCCCAATCCATATTCATCTACTACGTTTCCTTCTCTTCCTTTTCCTACCATCGAATTCCAGTCACCCATGACTATTAATTTTCGTATCCCCTCATCATACATTTCTTCAATTTCTTCGTCGTCTGCACAGCTAGTTGGCATATAAACTTGTACTACTGTAGTAGGCGTGGGCTTCGTGTCTATCTTGGCCACAATAAGGCGTTCACTATGGTGTTTGTAGTAGCTTACCCGCACTACTATTTTGACACAAATATGTAAGTCGCATGAAGTCTACTTTACTGCAGCTATATCGGTACTAAGGCTGTCCAGACAGTCAGCTATTGTGGATAGAGGAAGTCTATCGGGTCAAAGTTCGGCCTTGTCTCGGGAGCAGGTAGTTCAGTGTAATTAAGACGGTTCGGTCGCAGGTAAGCCGTGGCACAATGGGAGGAGGTAGTGGGCGCAGATGTCACAGATTTCTGGTTGGGCGCTAATTTCACTGGGCGCAGTTTTCATGGATTCGGTGGAGGTATGTGTGTGCAGATATTTTGCCACGATTTTCTTATCCGTGGTTGAATATAATACAGGCTTTTGCTTCTGCTCTCTTAAGAGTTCAATATGGCAAGCCCTCTGGCCTCTTCATAGATTTATTAAGGGCCAACAAACAGGGCTATCGTGTACGAGGGTTGGAACGTTAATAGTGGCAATTATTTATTTACAGCTCGTACAGAATAGATACGTGTTTCAAAGTTTTACCTACCTTCAGAGAAGTCACCAGCATTGTGTGTAACCTGTTGCCAGCGATGTGGAAGTCGTTTGATACTCTTAGCAGTGCCAGTTGTGTTGACAGTTCGTTCGGTGCGGCCTATTGCCCGACGAATTTGTAGCAGGTCTGAAGCGAATGCCGTGAAGTGTTTCCTTTAGTTTAGAAATCGAGTTGAAGTGACGAGGGCTTAAGTCAGGGGAATTTAGTAGGTAGTATAGCACCTAGCAGCCCCACCAGTCAAACAAATCAGTAACAGCTTGCACTGTACGTGCTTAGCATTGTCCTGCAAAATGATGGTCAGGTCCTGCAGAAAGTGTCATCAGTTCTGTCTCTACGCTGTTCATTTTTGGAATATAGCCTCGGGCGCTGCAAGGGAAGATGTACAGGAGCCTGTACGATTATGTAGGTCACCAATGGCTCAGTCTTTACCGATGGGTTTCTGCGTTTCGGTTTAAGCAACGGCCGGCGCAATTCGAACAGAGACACTATCATTCTGCACTTGGACGTCCGTTACGCACAAAAGCGAGAAGCAATACTGGACACCCTTAGCGCTAGTTCGGGCCCGTACGATCGCCGTTGTAGACATGATTTGGCACATCATGTCGAATCTGTTCGAACATCGGATTCGATGAGATATTCAAACGCAGAAGAAACAACCCGCTTTCGATCACAGTTGTGTCCTGTCCCTCCTGAAATTTTAGAACTTGAAATGGGTAGGGAGTACTTTGCGTCGTAAGATTAGGCTGGACAGTTTACAAGACACTTCCCCTTCAAGATCACTGACTCGAAGCTGGAATTTATTTGCTCTCACACGGAGTATGTCAATGCGAAAAGAAACATTGCAACACGCAGCAGTTCGTTCCACGAATTTGGAGACGCATTTCCAGCGAGAAATGAAAGACCGTGCCAAGCAAGAAATAATGAAGTGGCCCGATCTAGGAGCGTCGGGATACGAATTTTCCCTCAAGATCTTCAATGCATTGCTTCTGAAAAATCAATTCTTAGACATTCCATTTAGCGCGTCTGTCTAATTCCTTTTTACTTCAGCAAACTACTCGCCCGCTATCAGTAAGCTTTAGTTGGAAGATACAGTGTTTAGCATCTTTAAATGTGTGGGAAAGCAGAAGGGCAAACGAAAGCAGTAATTAGCAACCCCGCATGAATAACAACAGGAGGAATGAGGGGAAGAAACGGCAAGGTGCGCTACAAGAAAGGATAGCACAGTCGGACCACAGGAATTACGGGGACTGGGGTTATGGAGCTGACAACGCTTCTGGATCATTGCCGATGGGCCAGACAGAACCATATTAATAACAGCGACAGAATCGAAATTAGGGGTCTGAACCCGTCCAACGGACACAATAGTAAAATAACAGTCATAGCTGACGCCAGATAACAAACCATTTCTAGAATAGACAATTTGTCATTTGTTGTCTTTATTTACTTATTTATTTATTTATTTTTACGATCTGATTTGATCTTTTCATTTTTGTGAAATTTTCTTCATGTGATATTGTGTGTAGAATATGGTCCACATTAATCTCAATGTCATCACTGTTTTTTTCTTATTTTACATGTTTCTCTAGGTCTCATTTTGTGTATTTTGTGTGAACTACAGTTGTGCGTCAGACTCCGTACTTCAATATGACGATGATGATGTTTGGTTTGTGGAGCGCTCAACTGCGCGGTCATTAGCGCCCGTACACATTCCCAAACCGTACACAGTCCAATCTAGCGTGTTTCGTGAATGATGATGGAATGATGAGGACAACACAAACACCCAGCCCCGGGTAGAGAAAATCTCCAAACTGACAGGAAATCGAACCCGGGACCCCTTGATTCAGAGGTAGTACTTCAAGATATTCGTACATATGTCAGGGTAGGTTATCAAAGTCTTCATATGCTGTTGTGGGGCAAATATCTCGACGTATTCAGCATCTCTCTTTTCCGTAGGGATTGACATCTCTGCGCTTCCTGTGGGCTGTCGTGTTTACAGTCGAATTGTCTTTGGTTTGGTCAGAAGTTTTGATTCACTTCTAGGGTGTATTCTATGTGAGATTGTGCATGAACGAGGGACTGACGCACGAACAGTACGAGACTGGGATAGAAGGGAGAACCTATAGAGGTACTCAAGGTACCCTCCGCCACACACCGTCAGGTGGCTTGCGGAGTATGGATGTAGATGTAGATAGCGCGACATATTTCCAGTTTTGTTTTGTATCAATACGGCCGCACAATAATGCGTAAGTCCGTGTTTAGGGTGCTAAGGTGGCCAGAGTGCCCACACTCGCGACAAGTGTGCAGGGTCATCAGGAGTTGTTTTAGAGAGGAGCTTGAGGCCATGCCAGTTTCGGGAGCGCCAAGTTCCACAGTCGTATGCGTAATATGTTAAAGGGGCCGTAGAGCCCACCCTCACCGAAGCTGCGAAGGGGCACGCAGCGTTTTGCGACTGTCACGATGTCACAATGCCCTTTGGCGTGTGTAAAATTTACCGTGACTGGCAGTGACGTGTTCGTTGTGCAAGTACCACATACTAATACTAGAACTGTGACTCGATCAACTCATACCTTCTTTGCCAACTTGTAGGTTTCGAAAATTTCCCGTACAATGGATCTGTAATAGGATCTAGTAGGTCTTCATGACTAACAATATGTTATGGTTTTGAGAGGACTCAAATCATCCTGATCGGCAGTATTCAGATGACAGATACATACACTACTAGCAGAAGCCGAACGGGAGATACGCCACCTGACGAAGGAGGCCCCACCCTCCGGCAGCACGATTACGACATGAAGCTCCTCAGTATAATGGAATAAGAAGTCTGGTAACACTCGTGGTATGTCATTTACTTTACAGCTTGCATACTCGTACATCAAACAAGTGTGCATATTCATTTATAATTTCGGCCACCTCCATTAAAGTGGCGGTCAGTGTAAGTTGTGTGTTCTTTTTACAATAGTGTGTTTGGCAGGTATGATGCATCCATGTCCTCAGTTGCTGTCCTCGCGGAGGGGAAGAGAAGATTAAAGCAGAAAGAGGCGTAGGCTTGACATCCAAGCGCACACACACACACACACACACACACACACACACACACACAAACACAAAAACACTCATTCACTCACACACACACACACACACACACACACTCACACACACACACACACACATATATATATATATATATATATATATATATATATATATATATATGAGAAAATGAAGAGTGGGAATTGTTCGTTGTCTTCTCGAAAAAATAAATACAAATATATATGGTTCAAATGGCTCTGAGTACTATGGGACTTAACTTCTGAGGACATCAGTCCCCTAGAACTTAGAACTACTTAAACCTAACTAACCTAAGCACATCACACACATCCATGCCCGAGGCAGGATTCGAACCTGCGACCGTAGCGGTCACTTGGTCCTAGGCTTTAGTGCCTAGATCCGCTCGGCCACCTAGGCCGGCTACAAATATAAATAAACAATAAATTATATAAGCATTTTAACTTACATTGGGATAATTAAAAAGCATGTCAATTTTTATGCATGTTAATTAATAAAAAATACTCCGCGCGAACGGGCCATAAAGGCCCAACGGTACAGACCGGCTCGCGTGTCATCCTCAGCCCACAGGCGTCACTGTATGCTGATATGGAAGGGCATGTGGTCAGCACATCTTTCTCCCTGCCGTATATCAGTTCACAAGACCGGAGCCGCTATTTCTAAATCAAGTAGCTATTCAATTTGCATCACATGACCTGACAGCACTCCGCTTGCCAACAGCACTCGGCAGAACGGACAGTCACTCATCCAAGTGTTAATCCAGCCCGACAGCGCTTAACTTCGGTGATCTGACGGGAACCGGTGTTACCACTGTCTGGTAATTCATAAGGCTTATTTTAGAAGTATGTTGTGATGGGTAGCATTATATTTCTGATTTCGTTAATGAGAAGCACTATTTTAAGTTAGTCCTAAAAAGGAAATCCCCCAACCATTCGCTTCTACGTCCTTTACTTGCGCGAGATAGATATTGACACTGATACACTAGTTATGGCACAGCCTGCGATTAAGTTGTTTATCGTGTTCGTTGTTAGATAGCTATGAGTACAGAAATTAGGTTACCTTGTTGCATGTTAGGAAGTTCCTTTTTGCATGTCACAGGACTGAAAAATACTGAGGTCTGTAGTATGTGTGGTTCTTTGCTTACATGCTCTTGTACGTATTTGTAAGGACTGTGGACACTGCACCAAAAACAGAATGTGTCAGTATCGTACAGCAAGCCACATGGAGCTCGAGAAGCGACGTCGCACGGCCCGGTACCCAAGCAGTCGACAACGGGATGAGCTGAAGAGAGAGAATAGATGAGTTGGCGACCGAGGTGCACCACGATACTGGAGAAATTCCCCGAGCGGCCAAAGTGACATAATTTCGGGTCACAACAGCTTTCGCTGTCGACGAGAAGGCTTAGAGGACACTAGCGCGGGACCCGTTCACAGATACAACTTATACACCTACTGGCATCCGGTTCATGAAACAGGACTGAACAGACGCAATGAATGCACATGTAGCGGCGCCGACCAAGAGAGGACTCGCAACCCAATTTGTGCGCATGGCTAACAGTGCACCACACAGGGAACGCACACATCGTCATGCGGTACCCGCGTAATCAACCCACTAGTGGGCCACCTGTTCCACAATGTCTTGCCGCCACCGAAGAGCCGCCTGGTGGTACCCTGACGAGAGTTTCTGTGGTTGTGAGCTACATTCATTAATAGTGCTCCCCAGCGGGCATGGTAAATGTGACAGTGCGCCATCTCCGATATCCTCTGTCTCTCTCGCCTCACCCTCGACGTGACCCTGCCCACCTTTTACCTGGACGAGCCACTCTACATTCAAAAACAGTTTGGGACAAACGTTTTGCGTTGAGATATGCATGTGGAACTTTGTTTACATTACAGTCATTATGGTTGGCTTTTGACTGACGCGACGACTAAATCACAATCCAGTTTCAACTCATTTGTAGTTGTACAACCTGTAGGGACATATTTTTTATTGTGTTTCCCAGTATGACTTTCACTAATCAACTTAGCATTTTTCGCACTGCAACACGACACTCTTCATGTATATTTCATCTCTTTATGTTTATACTGTCAGTAATTACCATGTTTATAACGCATTCTTTGTAGGGATACATTCAGCTTACCACTTTTTGCTGATAAACACGTTGATTATTTTGATAGGTAAATACACTATGTGACTAAAAGTATCCAGACACTGGGCTGAAAATGACTTGGCGCCCGCCATCGGTATTGCTGGAATTCAATATGGTGTTGGCCCATCCCTAGCCTTGATAACAGCTTCCACTATGGCAGGCATACGTTCAATCAAGAGCTGGAAGATTTCTTGGGGAATGACAGCCCATTCTTCACGGATTGCTGCATTGAGGAGAGGTATCGATGTCGTTCGGTGAGACCTGGCACGAAGTCGGACTTCCAAAACATCCCAGAGGTGTGCTATAGGATTCAGGTCAGGACTCTGTGCAGGCCAGTCCACCACAGGGATTTTATTGTGTAACCACTCAGTCACAGGCCATGCATTATGAACAAGTGTTCGATCATGCTGAAAGATGCAATCGCCATCCCCGAATTACTCTTCAACCATGGGAACCAAGAAGATGCTTAAAACATCAACAAGGGGTGCACGCCCCTCAGTTAAAACACGACCACACCATAACACCACTGCCCCCGAATTTTAGTGTTGGCATTACACACGCTGACAGATGACGTTCACCGGGAATTCGCCATACCCGCACCCTGCCGTCGGATATCCACATTGTGTACCGTGATTCGTCACAACACACAACCTTTTTCCACTGTTCAATCGTCCAATGTCGACCTCATTACAGCAAGCGATGCGTCGTTTGGCACTTACCGGCGTGATGTGTGGCTTATGATCAGCCGCTCGACCATGAAATCCAAGTTTTCTCACCTCCCGACTAACTGTCATAGTACTTGCAGTGGATCCTGTTGCAGTTTGAAATTCCTGTCTGATATTCTGGATAGTTGTCTGCGTATTACACATTACGATCCTCTTCAACTGTCGGCGGTCTCTGTCAGTAAACAGACGAGGTCGGCCCGTACGTTTTTGTGTTGAACGTGTCCCTTCACGTTTGCACTTCACTATCACGTTGGGAACCGTGCACCTAGAGATGATTAGGAGTATGGAAATCCCGTGTACAGACGGATGACACAAGTGACACTCAATCACATGACCACGTTCGAAGTCCGTGAGTTCCGCGGAGTGCCCCATTCTGCTCTCTCACAATGTCTACTGACTACTGAGGTCGCTGATATGGAGTCCTGGCAATAGGTGGCAGCACAATGCACTTCATATGATAAACGTATGTCTTTGGGGGTATCCCGATAATTTCGATCATGTAGTGTACAACGCCACACTGCACATCTTTAGCTCATTCATACCATTAATTTGTTCCCAATTACAGAAAAAGTACATATAGTTAATTAACACTGGATTTTGGGGCTTCTCTCCTTGCAAACCCTACGCTCTTTTATTAATTTAATGTTTAAATGTCTTTTCTATGTGCATATTCTCCACAAAATACACTATATTTAATGGTTTTATCAGTAGGATCACCTTCACTGTTATTATTACATCATCTTATAGATGTCAAATCTACCATAACAGACAATCATTTTTGTGATAATCTACTTGTCCATGTACATAATCCTCTTTCACTTTTAGCTACATTGTTTTCGATCATTACGCATTTTATTATATTACAATGACCGCCTTTCATGATGTGTATGTCTGGTGTTTGACTCTTACTCTAAAAATGTCTACATCTACATCTACGTGTTTACCCAGCTATTCACAATAAAGTGCCTGGCAGACGTTCAATGAACCACCTTCAAGCTGTCTCTCTGCCGTTCCAATCTCTAACGGCACGCGGGAAAAACGAGCACTTAAATTTTTCTGTGCGAGCCCTGATTTCTCTTATTTTATCGTGATGATCATTTCTCCCTACGTAGGTGGGTGCCAACAGAATGTTGTCGCAATCGGAGGAGAAAACTGGTGATGAAAATTTAATGAAATGACCCCGTCGCAACGAAAAGCGCCTTTGTTTTAATGATTGCCACTCCAATTCACCAATCATGTCTCTGACACTATCTCCATTATTTCGCTATAATACAAAACGAGCTGCCATTGTTAGTACTTTTCCGATGTCATCCGTCAGTCCCACCTGATGCGGATCCCACAACGCTCAGGAATACTCCAGAATAGGGCGGACAAGCGTGGATTAAGCAGTCTCTGTAGTAGACCTGTTGCACATTCTAAGAATTTTGCCAATGAATCGCAGTCTTTGGTTTGCTCCACCCACAATATTATCTATGTGATCGTTCCAATTTAGGTTATTTTAATTGCAATCCCTAAGTATATAGTTGAATTTACAGCCTTCAGATTTGTGTGACTTGTCGCGTAATCGATATTTATCTGATTTCTTTTACTACTCGTGTGAATAACTTCAGACTTTTCCTTATTCAGGGTCAATTGCCGCTTTTCGCACCATACAGATATCTTATCTAAATCATTTTGCAAGTCTTTTGATCATCTGATGACTTTACAAGACGGTAAATGACAGAATCCTCTGCAGACAATCTAAGACGGCTACTCAGATTGTCTCCTATGTCATTAATATAGATCAGGAGCAATAGAGGGCCTGTAACACTTCCTTTCGGAACGCAGGATATTACTTCTGTTTTACTCGATGACTTTACGTCTGTGACTACGAACTGTGATCTTTCTGACAGGAAATCACGAATCCAGTCGCACAACTGAGGCGATACTCCGTAGGCACGCAGTTTGCTTAGAAGACGCTTGTGAGGTACGGTGTTGAAAGCCTTCTGGAAATCTAAAAATATGGAATCAGTTTGACATCCCCTGTCGATAGCACTTATTACTTCATGAGTATAAACAGCTAGTTATGTTTCACAAGAACGATATTTTCTGAAACCGTGCTGACTAAGTGTCAATAAATCGTTTTCTCTGAGGTACTTCATAATGTTCGAATACAGTATATGTTCCAATACTCTACTGCAAATCGACGTTAGTGGTATAGGCATGTAATTCAGCGGATTACTCCTACTTCCCTTTATGGGTATTGGTGTGACTCTTTAGGTACGGATCTTTCTGTGAGCGAGTGGTTGTATATAATTGCCAAATATGGAGCTATTTTATCAGCATACCATGTATGGAAGTGAAACATGGACGATAAATAGTTTAGACAAGAAGAGAATAGAAGCTTTCGAAATGTGGTGCTGCAGAAGAATGCTGAAGGTTACATGGGTAGATAACATAACTAATGAGGAGGTATTGAATAGGATTGGGGAGAAGAGAAATTTGTGGCACACCTTGACTAGAAGAAGGGATCGATTGGTAGGACATGTTCTGAGGCATCAACGGATAACCAATTTAGTACTGGAGGGCAGCGTGGAGGGTAAAAGTCGTAGAGGGAGACCAAGAGATGAATACACTAAGCAGATTCAGAAGGATGTAGGTTGCAGTAGGTACTGGGAGATGAAGAAGCTTGCACAGGATAGAGTAGCATGGAGAGCTGCATCAAACCAGTCACAGAACTGAAAACCACAACAACAACAACTCTGAGAGGAACCTGACTGGTATACAATCTGGACTGGAGGCCTTACCTTTATTAATTGATTTAAGCTGCTTCGTTACTCCGAGTATATCTTCTTCTATGTTTCTCATCTTGGCAGCTATTCTTCATTGGAATTCAGAAATATTTACTTCGTCTTGTTTGGTGAAGGAGTTTCGGAAAACCGTGTTTAATAACTCTTCTTTAGTGATACTGACATCAGTGACTTCACCGTTGTCAACGCGCAGTGAGGGTACTGATTGCGTCTTGCCACTGGTGTGCTTTATGTATGACCAGAATCTCTTTGGGTTTTCTGCCAGATTTCGAGGCAGAATATCGTAGTGGAAATTGTTAAAAGCATCTCGCATTGAAGTACGCGCCATATTTCAAACTTCTGTAAAACTTGGCCAATCTTGGGGATTTTGTGTTCTTTTAAATTTGGCATGCTTTTTTCGCTGCTTCTGCAACAACGATCTGACCCGTTTTGTGTAAAATGGGGGATCAGTACCATCACTTATTAATTTATGTGGTATATATCTCTCAATTGCTGTAGATACTATCTCTTTGAAAACATTCAACAACTTTTCTACACTTACACGATCATATCGGAAGGAGTGAAGTCTGTCTCTTAAAAAGACGTTAAGAGCATTTTTATCAGCTTTTTTAAATAGATATACTTTGCGTTTCTTTTTTATGGTTGTAGGTGTTATGGTATTCAGCCTAGCAGCAACTGCCGTGTGATCGCTATTCCCTGTATTCGTCACAATACACACTTTTTGTCCAGAATTATTGGTTACAAAAAGTTCAAGTATGGTTTCCCGATAATTTACGCTTCGAGTGGGCTCATGAACTAATTCTTCAAAATAATTTTCTGAGAAAGCATTCAGTACAATTTCGGCTGACGTTTTATGCCTGCCGCCGGCTTTAAACGTATACTTTTTCCAGCATATCGAGGGTAGGTTGAAGTCACCACCGACTATAGTTGTATGAGCGGGGTACTTATTTGAAATGAGACTCAAGCTTTCTTTGAACTGTTCAGCAACTATATCTTCTGAGGCGGGGGTCGGTAAAACGATCCAATTAATAGTTTAGTCCGATTGTCAGGTATAACCTCCACCCATACTATTTCACACGAACTATCTACTTCAATTTCGCTACAAGGCCAACTACCTCTGACAGCAATAAATACTCCACCACCTACTGTATTTAATCTATCCTTTCTGAACACTGTTAGATCGTTTGAAAAATTTCGGCTGAACTTATTTCCGGCTCTGTACCTACAATTGTTTGAGCTTTAGTGCTCTCTGTTAGGGTTTGGAGCTCTGGTTCTTTCCCAACACAGCTACGACAATTTACAACTACAGTACCAATCGTTTCTACAACTACCTTACTGTATTTTACATGCCCAATTTTAGATGGACGTCCCTTCTGTGGTTTCCTGAGATGCTCTAACCTAAAAAACCGCCAAGTCGCTTCCACACAACCCCGCTACCCGTGTAGCCGCCTCCTGTATGTAGTGGACTCCTGACCTAATAAGCGGAACCCGGAAACGCACCACCAGATGGTAGATGTTTTTCCAGTGCATGAACATGATGGATATTAGGTCAAATTTAATTTATTATAAACTAAACGTCTGTTGTTCTGGGACACATCTTTGTGTGTGGTACTTTCATTAGTCGAAGATGCAACCGGATCGTATATTTTCTACATTCCTGTTTGTTTGTAGACATCTGTGGTGTTTTCGTACTGCCACAATGAGACGTTTTGAATATGGTATGGCTGGCGGCTTTCTGTTTATTACGTCAGATCTGAGGGACCAGAATGACGGACGCTCGCTATTTCTACAATAGCTGGAGACAGTTTTCTCGTGGAAGCCACATGCTCTGGCAGGGAAGCACCATCTCGGCGCCACAGCTGTTTGGAACATTTCGGAGAAATGGTTACCTAGCTCCACGAGATAGTCGACAGAACGGCGCCACATATAGCGCCCCAGTTACCAAATTCCTTTGGCACCCGTCGCCAGAATGTTTCCCGCACAAAGTCCTGACGAGGCTATGGTAGGCTGCTTGACTGTTATGTCAAGACACGTCTGCAGCCGCTGTCGAGAATTGGCGGGAAGGAACGGTATTGGCGGCTAGGTTGAAGGAGTACAGTTGTGGGAGTCTGGAAGAAATTGTGGTAAGGCCACGACGATAGGCCGAGTTCTGACACAAGCTGAGCGGTCGCTCTTTGGACAGGGGGCGGAAGAGAAGATACAGTTGTTTCTTGGCTTGACTGCAGGAGTCTGTCGTATACTTTGTCGCCCTTGCTGCAGATTAAGTTTATTCGCAATTTCATTTGTTCGGCCACTCAGACAAACAGTTTTTCTTCGTGCTGGCTCTTCGACAGGTCTGCAAAATGGACCCAGTCCCCATACAGTGGCCAACCACGATTAGCAGCCATCAGCTCGCCGCATTCCGCCATATTTTGGGTAATATGGGCAGCCTCGGCCTGTAGTATTTCAGTTGATTTTTCAGCTGTCCTAAATTCTAGTTGAGCTTTCTCAGTGATGCCATCCACAGAACCACATTGCCTCCTTAGGTGACATCGTAGTACAGCAAACGGTTACCCACTTTTTTGTCGTCATTATACGTTTCACCTCTTCTGTTTGGTCCCGCTTCTCGTAGTAAAGAAGCACACTCACCTGTTCTCTTTGCTCCCGCTTCTCCCAGTTGAGAATCATATTAGATTCATTGCAGCGTTGTTTGTACTAGTTTCTTGCCGAAATTTCTATCAAGTGAAGACTATTTACATGTTTGGTTTATGTTAATATACGCGAATGTTCCTTGTACAAATTAATGACCAGTTTTGTCTTCCCTTTAAAGAAATTAAATTTAATTGTAAATTTCTTGGCCAGTATTTATCTGTTGAAAAGTCATTTACCAGAATCCTTTCCCACCATCATTTTTGGAAGGGAACTTTGATCAGTTAATTTAACGAATAAAGTATATGAAAGGCTAGCCGTCCCACGTAGGATTTGTATCAGGGCCATTAAAAAATCGCGTTACCCACCATAAGCAGACTGAATATCAACTCACTTGGGTGTGATTTGCGTAACATCGTGATTCTGCCCTCCAACTCGCATATCAGTTAAGAGCCCAATGGCATTAATGGCATTATGACACTGCCCTCTGCTTACATTTATAATATCGTCTCATTTGTCAAGTCATACATGTTAAACAATGACTGCACACTAAAATTCAATGGAGATACTCATAACTATGCAACAAGGCAGCAATCTGACCTACATATGATTCAGTCCAGAACTACTTGCTACCAAAAAAGTGTTTTAGATGTTGGGATACAAATGTATAATAATTTAGCCAATGAAATCAAAGCAACAAGGAACCCAAGAGCCTACACATGTAAGTTAAAAAAATATCTCTTGGACCATTGCTTTTATGCAGTTGATCATTTTTTTGAAAGGGATTAAAAATGTAAACAATATGATAAATGTTCAATTAGGTCTGAAAATTATATACTGTGCATGTCTATGAAATATACTGGATTATTATATACTGTGCATGTCTATGAAATACACTGGACTACTTTACTATTACATTTGTATTGGCTGTTTGTATTTTACCATACAACATTTGTATTTACTGTTTTTGTTAAAGATAGCTAACTTCCTCATTGCAAAATAATGTAAAATCAATTTATTAAAAATCACTTGCAAATATGTTCTCTTGACCTGTCCAATATCATATGTACAACCTTACAATTCTATGATTTGTATTAACTGTTTTGTTTAAGATAGATAACTTCCTTGCTACAAAATAATGTAAAAATCAATTTGTAAAAATTACTTGTAAATAGCTCTCTTGACCTGTCCAATATCATATGTACAGCTGTACAATACTATGATTGCCTGGATCAATAAAAATACAATACAATACAATCACATGTCATCCTATTTGAAACAGATGCAAAATTTACAAAAGTTTAAAGTGAAACTGAAAGAGTACTTGCTTGACCACTGCTTCTATTATGTTTCCGAGTTTAAGTACCAGAAAAGTATAGTGTAACTGCTCAAATATTCTTAACCTATCTATCATTTTGTTTCATTATATTAATAATATCAATATTCAATATGTATTGAATAATTTTTAATTATTTTTCTTTTCAAAATAACAATGTGTATGATGTTGTATATACTGTACCAACCTGACTTGTCCTACATCGTTTGTGCAAAATATGTACCTAAACACGATTTACAGGACCAATAAAGAAATACAAATACAAATACAAATACAAATGATAGCAAACACGCTGCTAGATTCCAAGAGCAATAAAGTTAATGTCGTTTGGGAGAGTTGTGTATTTCTTTAATGCTTCCCTTTGTTCCTTGAGGGCTGGGTAATATTCTGAGTCCCACCAACGGGATGATGGCCTGTAAGCAGCCCACTTGCGTCCTTTTTGAGTAACTGAGAGTTCCTTTGTTTAATTGATAAGCTTTTTACAATACCGCACAGCCTCTTTCTGGTCCGCATTTTCGATGATCGATTCCACTTTTCGTTCAAATGGTTCAAATGGCTCTGAGCACTATGGGACTTAACATCTGAGGTCATCAGTCCCCTAGAACTTAAAACGACTTAAACTTAACTAACCTAAGGACATCACACACATCCATGCCCGAGGCAGGATTCGAACCTGCGACAGTAGGGGTCACGCGGTTCCAGACTGAAGCGCCTAGAACCGCTCGGCCACACGGGCCAGCCCACTTTTCGTTCCAGTAGTGTTCCGTATAGGTTCCAGTTGATCTGGACTGACAATTGATCCGAATCTAAGTTATCCCACATTTCTTCACATGTTGTTCCAGCAGACTGTGCAGCTGATGCTATGCTTAGATGTTCTGCGTTGTTAATTCTTTTGACTGAGCTATTCGTGTTGATGAGCTGTCATTTACTACTACAATGTTTTCCAAATCTAGTACATCCACTACAATTTTTCCCATAGCATTAGCATTTCTACAATTCCAAAGTGTATGGCGGCTGTTAAAGTCATCTAGCAGCAGAAAGACTCTCCCGAAGGAGTCAGTTACTGTTGTTAACAGGTGTTTTGAAAATCTGTGGTTAAATGCTTTGTATGCTGAGACCAAATTCAGAAGTAGGCCCTTGATCCGCAAGCGGATACTCTCAATTTGTTGTGTATCATTCTGAATGCCCGTATAGCCACCAGAAAAGTGGCTATCTTGTTTTACCAACAACGCTGCCCCACCGTTGTCACCATTTCTATCTGTTCTAATGGCAGAACAGCATAGTAGTGCGAACGCTTCGTTCGGCTTCAGTCGTGTTTCAGTGCTGGCACAAACGTATACATTAGTTTAGAGTAGAAAATGTCGGAGGCTTTCTTTGTTCGTCTTAAGCGATCTTGATCTCTGTTGGATGATTTTATATGCCATTTCGGGCTGTATGGAGTGGGACCATCACGTTTTTGAATGACATACGGATCAAATCTCTTTGTAGTACAGGAGTGGTACCATTAGTAGCCTGCTGGTAAGATATATCATAATTATACTGAAAATATTATTAATCCGGTAGCTCCCAACATCGCTCTGTTAGTTTAGTTTGTGATAGTGTTGGCGGGCAGGGGTTGGGACTCACTGGAGCAACAAAAAGCGGAGTTATGGTTGCTAGCGCCCGTTGGTAGATCCTCTATGTATCAAAGAATTTAAGCATTGCTGATGGTGTAGTTGAGCATTGTGTATTAGAGGAGGAGGCTCTAGTATCCGCGGTGAATCTACAGGAGCCATAGTTTCTGGCGTCTGCGGCATTTGTGTCCTGGTATGGGCTGGTTGCTGCGGAACGTAGGTGGGGGTGTTGATTCTGCTGTGTGTGTGTTTTATGGATTCGCATTGTTTGAAGGTTCGTTGAGGGCAGAGGACAAAGAGTTTCGTTACAGTGACCTGTGTATTCGTTTATTAATTGTTTTCCTTGTACTGTGACTTTTTACATTTGGTAGTTTCCTTCGGTCATTAGTTTGTGTGAGAGGCTGTTGATGTAGTTGAAAATTTTCAAGTCGGTGTTGATGTCTACTGCGCTGTGTTTCCTGTTCAGCAAATGCAAAATGACAACTGTTACTTTATAATTCTATTCTGTGATCTGTGTCTCTGGTATAAAGTTTCTACTTGTATGGCCAATGTAAATTAATTTAAGGTTCTAACATGTCTGATGGTAAACACCAGATGCGTTGTATTTATTTTTATATTGGTTGCCCTTAGTTTTCTATGTACTGAGTTATCTTTTCTGTAGGCTATTTTTAGTGCTGGCTTTTTGTGTATGTTGCCTACTCTATAGGAAACCACAGCATTTGATACCATGGTATGTATACAAAACTTCATCTGTCTTTCTAATTTGTAAATGCTTTTTAAGAAATCCAGTTTTTTATGTGTAATACCCGTGAAAAATATTTTTCCTGTCGCTTAATGGAAAGAAAATAAAAGCCCACTAATGAATCTCATACTTTAGCTGAACATGTCTGGGTAATAGAAGAAAAGAAAGAAAACTGTTTTGCTCAAGTCGGACCCACTTCTAAAATAAATGTTTGTAATCATTTTCGTGCATTTTTGATCAAGCTCCTTTGTACAGGAGTGATTTATCAGTCTGATTAAATAAGTTTCCATTATTTAGTGTTTCGTGTATTGCAATCGTTTGGAGACTCTCAGTGCCAACAGAGCAAAGCGATACTGAAATACATTCGAAAAATAAGACACGGTAACGGCGAACCCCCTGTTGAATCGGCCAGGAGTTCCTCTACATTAATGACGACTGAGCCTACTGCTGTCGCAGAGACAGCGCCGCAGGCCAGCAGACTAATTTGTCAATTCATAGTAGTAATAACACTTGCGTCGAGATGAGACGTTCGCTGGCCGCGCCGGCTTTACGGTTGGCGGAGGCGCCATTGTGAGCGCGTGGCACCGCACTAAACCAAAATTATGACTTGTGGGTCCAGAGGCCGCTTCGGTCCACGATTTCAAGGTTTTATGGCTCACTCGCGTAGCAGCACGGCGCGCTACCGGAACTTCTGACGCTTTACAACTGGCGTTACTACAACTACATCACGTTAGCATCCGCAGTATAGTTACAATGAAGGGTGCTTCCTGCAAGCTCTCAGATAATGGACTGTAGAGAAATCAAAGTAAATGAACAGGAAACTGAGGCTGTAGCAGATGGCAGAAAATAGAAAGCGTACGAAAAATCTGAAGCAACACGACAGTGGACTTCGTCAGCTCAAAAAGGTGGAGTCGTGTTAAAACATGTATTTTATGTTGGAAACCGAAAATGGCGGAAGGATTACGTTGTAATAAATGGTGAGCAAAGCCAGGTAAATTTCAGAGTGAGAGAATGGAGACAGAGCAATGAAAACATCAATAATCATTTGGATATGTGGAAAAATATAGCTATCTTACTAACCAAGGGGTATAATGTTTCTTTTACGCGATGTACAGTGGGCCAACCGGAAAAACACTCCGAAAGACGTTCGACGCCGTATTGCATTGTCGATGATACTCAAGATGCATCTTATGACTTATAATTGCAGATTCGTGATTATCGTGACTGATTTTATAGCGGGGCTTAGTGCTTTGTTTTAGGGAGCGACTTTTCAACAGAAGCGAAATCTATATCGGATGCTGAAGAAGCAAACTTAAAGAGTCCGATTTATTAATTGTTCGTTGGAGGTACTGCTGTCAACATGAGAGTATTGTTGCTGGATGACTGCGCGGGAATATAGATTTAGTTGTACTTTACTCCCACTTGGTAAAAAAAAATAAAAACTCTCTTTAAATGTGACTGAATTCAATACATTTCCCTTAAGAAGGAGAAAGAACCCTACAGTATCCAATTATACGATCATCAGTAAACGTCTGTTGCTTGTCACAACGCTATCGTATGTGGGGGTGATACTTCCAAGAGACATGGAATGGGGCGAACACGTGAAATTATCAGTAGGTGAAACGAAGATGTGATGTATGGATTCTGAAAAATATGCTGTATTAGTAAAGAAAATGGCAACACAATACGCTAGTGCATATTATTCCGTAGTATTTCTGCATCGTTCGGAACTGTAACCAGGTACCTATGGCGACACAAATCGAATTGATTCTGGGATGCTCTATTAATATCATAGCAAGGCTCAATAGCCCATGTAAAACTGTAATAGAAGTGGCACTGTTCAGTAAACTTTATGAACCTGTTTTCAAGGAAGACAGTGTAATAATTCTCCTACATCTGCCGTAAATTACACGTGGTGAAATTGTGAATAAGGTAAACCCAATAATAGTGCGAGGTGTTCAGCGGTCTGTGCAGCGCCGAGGCTGATTTCACAACCCAATTCTTGATGGCAGGCAGGACGAGTTTTGATAACCTGAAACACGTCTCTACCTCGTTAGAACTTTAACAGAGACACTTGCACTTAGTTAGAATTGCAGTCTCGGCAAGAACTACTTAGTGAAACTAGTCTACTCTGATCTCTTAGTGTGCTGGAACGCTAACTGACTGAACATGTTATGAAAACTACTATAATGCAGGCTTCGTACTCTTATCGAGTGGAAAAATGCTGTCTGATTGAATATTATACTGAAATGAAATGAGCGTTTGGGGTCATTGGCTGGAAGGACCCTTACGGGGCAGGTCCGGCCGCCCTGGTGCAGGCCTTATTACATTCGACGCCACAATGGGCGACCACCGCGCCGGATGGGGATGAAATGATGATGAAGACAACATAACACCCAGTCCCTGAGTGGAGAAAATCCCCGACCCAGCCTGGAATCAAACCCGGGCCCGTAGGACGGCAATCCGTCATGCTTACCGCTCAGCTATCGGGGCGGACAATATCATACTGAAATGCACTCACATAGCATCTCGATTGCTGTAGCCCCACCGAAGCCCGCGAGATGCTTCTCTCTCTCTGTCTCTCTCTCTCTCTCTCTCTGTCACACACACACACACACGAAAGCAAACGAAAGGACAAACCGGTGGAGTAACGGTGTGGGGGCGAATCTGATGTCTAATGAAAGAACATGATTTGAACGACAGCGTTGTATTTGTATAACCGTAGCCCACCTATAATAAAGCTTTTAGGTGCAAAACGTGATCCTGGGAGAGTGAAGGAACGTCGTGAAACGATTGCAAGCCTTACCTCACGCGTGATAGCTTCAAATCCTTCTAGTGCCACCGAAGAGCCACTGAGTCTCCATCAGTAGCGGAATCTTGCACTCCACAAAGGCGTTCCTTGTTAAGGAAGAGAGATATTTAGTGGCTAGCCCTAGCCAAAGCAAACAGGGAGGCACATCTAAACATTTTTGAACAAAAAAGGACCATTGGCAAGAGTTTCGCTGTGACAGGGAGCTAAAATCTGGGTAAGAGCATCAGCATACAGAAATATGTTGTTCTAAAGTGATACTAACACCAGACGGGCATACCCAGAGTCATTCACACTGTACAGAGTGTTATTTTTGTCTGAGTAATAAAATAACAAAGTGCATATCCAGAAAAGTAACGAGATTATTCAGTAATCACATAATATGTAGAGAAATAAACAATGCTGTCGGCTCAACCTCATTACACAAAAGACGTCATGGTAAATACGCTACAGTACATAACTTCATCAATAATAGTTCCAGAATAACCCAAATCACAGTGCACTCTGTTTCAGTTACTGTTCTTCAGTCGCACGATGCTCGGAACTGTATGAGCACAAAGGCACAAAGAGGTTCGTGTTTTGAACGATGGCACTTTGTTTCTCTTGGAAATGTTTAGGGAAGTGTGGGATCTATAGTCTCAGCAGAGGGATGAACGTGGTATCTTAGTCCCGCTGGTTACCATAACACAGATGTGTCTTAATGTCTGGGGTCACAATGAAATCGTGAACAGGTTGCATGAACTTAAGCCCAGCACCCTATGTGCCAGCCACGCGGTATGCCTCAACATGAGGTCGTTGTGAGGTTCGTTACAGAGCAGTTGGCACGGGCGTAGACTCTACCACATAAGCTTGTTGTGTTGATTCGTGGAACAACAGGATCAAGCTGAGTGTCGGGGGGACAAGCATGGCAAGCAGCATGGCTTGGTTCTCCAGCTAACATGCCATGGAGGCTATCTGTAACCGAAGTCACCGGGCTAGTCACAGCCCTGGAAAGCCAGCTGAGGCTGTTAAGTATTAGCATCATCCGCCAAATGTGACTATGTGCATCACAGCATCCTGCCACTTCAAGATGAATGTTTCCCCAAGTAAGCGTTGCTAATGCCATAAACAACTTCTGTCTGCTCCCCTCAGCAACAAAAGAAATGACCTTTCCATGCCCCTTTAGTTAGTCCACAATTAACTTCAGTAGTTCTAAACCTTCACAGATCTCATGGCCGTTAATCGCAAATGGTAAAAAGTTTCGTAAAACAAACAAACACCAATTAGGTAACATGTGCAGGGAGTATTCTCCCATTGACACAAAACGGTGAGCAATGGATAATAACGACATACAATAATATAAATCCAAAACGGTTTCCAGCCTTTCTTCTTCCGTTATAACTATGTAAAAATCTGTCCCACCATCACATGTGTAGCACAGAGTGTACACAACCAGACAGCTAGTCTTGTGTAGCCGTAATTATTTTTTGCAGGGCAGTGTCTAGGGACATGATTGAAGTTCGAGGAACAACATTAAGTAACTCAATTTCATATGTTTCATGTAAGTTAAACAATGTAAGCAGTGCACACATTAGGAAGGTTCTCAGGAGACACGCATGACATCAATTCTATGTGTAATTGGCGTTAGAAGTGGTAACTGTTCTTTCTTTCTTTATTTCTTTTTTTCACTGGTGTCATGTCCCGCGCTGACGCAGGGTCGGCATTGTTAGGAACGGATTTGGCAAGGTTAGTGGAAAGGGGTGGCCGGATGCTCTTCCTGCCGCCAGCCCGTACACCTGGGACGGCATTAGTGTACCCCTGCTGTCTGCATCGAGTGTAATTAATGGAACAGTGCAAGCGTGTTCAGATGTCTGCGAGTCGTGTAACTGAGGCGGAACGTGGGGACCAGCCCGGTATTCACCAAGCGGGATGTGGAAATCCATCTAAAAACTACATCCAGGCTGGTTGGCACACCGACCGACGACGGTAATCCGGCGGGCGGATTCGATCCGGGGCCGGTGCGCCTACCCGAGTCCAGGAAGCAGCGCATTAACGCTCTCGGCTAACCTGGCGGGAAGAAGTGGTAACTTTTGTGCGGGCGAAAATACATCGCCGGTACAATGAGGATTCTTTGGTTTGCTTGAGGAGAAAATTGAGTGGAACTATAACATATAAAATATTAGTCTACTTTACTACAATATAGATATGAAAATTTACTTAACTTGAACAATCCATTTGTGCATGGAAGTTTTGAATACTTATAGCTGTCTCTGAATGTTAAAGTATAACTTGATACAAATAAAATGACAAGACTCCTCTATTGATGTATAGTTTATATAATGTTCACATTAAAGTTCTGCCTATGGCATTTAATATACTTGGCAGCATATCTAAGACGATGATGTCGTCCTGATTAGTGACTACAAACTGGGACCTATCTTTCCTCTGCTCAGCCGGAAATAGACCATTGATTACGGTGGTGGAGCGAAGCTGCAGGAAGCGTAGCTACGCCTGTGTTTCTCATTCGTCGATGGGGCACTCAGCGACCATTGTTTTCTGTGGTTTCGGTGGGAGGTGCCAACCTTTTGTTGGCACTCCGTTCTTCGGACGACACCCCATTCCTTTCACTCAAACCTCCACCCAATCGTCGATTAGGGCAGATGAATGTGACAAAGATGGGAGGAAGGACTGAATGCGCACGCAAGTAAGGCAACAGATAGTGTAATTTGGACATGGCAGCTCCCTGCCGGCACCCCGGTATCCGCCTTGCGAGTGACCGGGAACACAGACCGGGAAAACAGTCGCAGCGTCACGCCCGCATGCAGAAACGCAGATGCTGTGGTCGGCTGAACAGCGAAGTGATCTTCGGGGGCGGCTTGATGACCTTACAGTGCCGGTATATCCACGGACATAGGTTCAGGCTGCGGGATGGGCACCGACGTCGGCGACATTGATAGCGGTATCAGTGGGGTGTTGACATCCATTGGTACGGCAGATGGCACCGGCCTCGGTTGACGAAGAGGCGGAAGTGACAGCTGTTGTGGACGTCAGTGATGTGCTGAGTCTATGAACAAACAATCTGAAGCAGAATCACTGATAAACTCAGAAGCGAGCCGCAGCTGGTTTTGGAGACAACGCTGCAGCCCAGCAGAACTTTGGACGCTTAAGAACAGCGTCCAACGGTTTTCGTAATGACTCAGCGCTTCCAGCGGTGCTTCTTACCGAAAGACTTCAGCTTGCGGCTGAAACTTTGTCTGACCTGGCGGAACTAATTGTTTCAGCTGCTGCCACAGAAAATGCAAGAAGGTACGGTGTCTACGACAGTGTAACAAAACTATTGGTGACATCCTGTCACTTGGCTAGGAGTGGGTTGAGGACAGAAAAATCTTTAAAGATTGCTCCCGAGTGTGGGCGGAATGGAGTATCTCCATGAGGCTACTGAACGTTCGAGCGAACCGTTCCGCTTCACTTTTAGACTGAGGGTGAAAAGGTGCAGTGGTCACATGGCGTACGCCATTAGCGGCGAAAAACTTTTGGAAATCGGATGACGTAAACTGTAGTCCATTTTGCGAGACAGCGACATCTGTAAGACCTTCAAGACAAAAAAATAGAAGAGAACGCCGATGTCGTAGTAGTAGCAGTGGCGGATGTCATGGAGGCAGCAAAAGGAAACATAATACAAGCATCTAGCACTAACAATCACAGGTGTCCCAAAATGGACCCGCAAAATCAACATGAATGCGTTGCCGTGTTCCGGACGGAAGTGGCCACTCAAAACAGCGTTGCGGCGGAGCTGATTCATGTTCCAAATACACTTCGCAGGGAGATGTCATTTGCTCAATCTGAGCGTCCATTCCCTGCCAAGTTCTATGACGTCTCGCGAGTTGCTTCGAGCACACTACGCCACAGTGACTTTGATGCAATGTAGACAAAACTTCGCTCTGTAGGGACAAATTACAACACGCACACCACCGTTCTCTGTATGCAACAGAAAAACACCTGATCGTACGGACAGCGCGTGACGATGTGGAAAAAAACTATGGGCCACAGAGTGTAGAGTGTCTTTCAAACCGTGAGGTCACCCATGGCGCACGCATTGTAATACAACTCGCAGAGTTGCGTCGGAAGCCGTCGCTGGGGCTACACGCCGAAAATCCGGACGAAATTTTTGAAAACATTTAAAATCTTGTGAGACAATTTGAAAATATGGTTTCTCAATGAATCAAACACTGTGTCGGTACCTACTAGAAACTGACACAACAAGTTAGAGTTCGAATGTTAGGCTGGGGGCCTGTACAACAACTCACTGTGATAATTAGACGGTATCAGAGTCCAAAGTTCCAATTTTTGTGCTGTGGGAGGTGGGAGAGATTTGGCAGGACTGAACAAGGCCCTCAAAGGAAGATGCTCTTTCAGTAAATAGAACTTCCGACCGTAGAAATATTGGTGTAGGTTTATAGGACCATAGATAATGGCGAGCACATCTTTTCAAGCTGACTGTGGTTATAATGCGCATTGTTAAAAGTTTCCAAGGTAAAAGCAATAAGTCTCTCAGAAGAACCACTGTAATCGGTCAGCACAGCTCCGAACACGTAAGCAGATGCACCCACAGCTAAAATGACAGGCTTAGCTGCGTCAAAATAAAACAAACATCGATGAAGTAAAAGTGCGTCCTTTAATTGCTGAAATGCGTTCTGGCGTTCCTTGTACCACGCAAAATGGCGCAGCATGTTGGGCGATGAAACATATTTCCCATTGTTATAATTGTATATCAGTTTGATGTGCGCTCCCCCATGACTGATTGGAGCTCCTTACTCTTAGGTGGAGCCGGCAGATCTTTAATCTCAGCCAAGTATGATGTAGCAGGACGAATGCCCTGTGCTTTAATTACGATACGTAAGTAGTTCAGTTCTTCCTTGAAGATGGAGCACTTTCTTTGTTCCAGTAGAGGCAAGCCACAGAAAGAACTTGAAAGAAGCACTCCACGTTTTGTAAATGTTCAGCAGGCTTACGACCCACGACTACAATATTGTCCACATGGTTTCTACACGAATGGACTTTTGCTGTTAAGTGTTCCGGGAACCGCTGAAAATCTGCAGAAGCTGAAGCACTTCCAAACAGTAGCCTGCGAAACTGGAACAAACCGAGATGAGTGTTTATCACAAAGTATTGCTTGGACTTTTCGTCTAATGCTAACTGTACATATGTCTCACACTAATTAATCTTTGAAATGTATCTGCCCTGTCCCTGTCTATTCATCAGTTACTCCCGGACGTGGAAGAGGAAACGAATCCGCCACAATTTGTCGGTTCACATTTGATTTAAAATCAGCACTCAGACGTAAACCATCTGAAGGCTTCCTGAGAATGACCAAGCGTGACATCCATTGACTTGCTGAACTGGGTTGTAGAACCCCATTGTCTTTGCGTCTTTGCATTTCCTGAGCAACCTGCTCGCGTATTGAAGCAGTGACAGGCCGTGCGCGAAAAACAAGCGGTTGCGCATCGTCTTTCACACTACCGTACGCTTCAAAACATATAGCTCTTGCTAAATCTATTTCAAACAGTGCCTTGTACTTACTAAACAAGTCTGTAACATCAGTGTGAGTAAATGTAACACTGATTTTAATACATTGTCTTGTGTCAGATGTTGAATAAATCAAATAAATCTTGAAAACTCCAGGCAGAACAGAACTATGTGCTGGACCGAGATTCGAACTCAGTGCCTTAGCCTTCCGCGGGCATGTGCTCTACCAACAGAGTTACCCTAACACGAAGAATGACCCGTTCTTACAGCTTTACTTCCGCCAGTAACACGTCTCCTACCTTCCATACCTAAGTTAAGCTGTCAGGACTGGCCGTGAGTCGTCCTTGTGTGCCTCAGGGAATAATCTGCGCCTCGACGTTCGACGCACGGCGGCATTCAGCTGCAGACGTCTTCTGCAAATGAGTAATACGACTGTTAGACAAGATCGAACGGGTCACCTTTGCCAACACTTACCTAGCTTCTCGCATCTACTATCAGCCCCAGATCCTTCCTGTGCAGGTGATGATGGTGCGCCGAATCCTGGCGACATTCGAATACTCCGTGAGCACAGAACTGCTTTTTAAAGTCGGAAACCCTCACGTCCCTAGTAGGCGTGGAGTCCTTGGGCTTATACCACGTCCGCGAACGAGCAGTGTCGGACTATGTAACGAACGCCACCAGATAAGTCTGGCTTGCACCCTGATAGAGGAACTGGCAACATCACCTCGTCTGGCGGCGGTAGCGGTGGCCGCACAAGAATATTTTTTGGAGCTCAGTTATGTACATACTGAAATATCGACTACGGGGACGGACGCGGTGATCGATATATATCGCATATTGACTTGAGGGCGGCCGAGTAACGGCATAGAGAGGCGGCAACCAACAGTGACCTGGTCACTGGTATGGCGTAAAGTGTGCCACTTGCACCTCTATTCGGCGACGCGTACTGGTATCAGGTTGTAAATGGGAAGTATGTGACCCGTTCCAGGTTACATACAATTCACATGACGGAAACGCCACCGTGCCCACAGTGTAGTAGACACAGATGAACATTTCCTGACATGCGGGCCTTCGGCGGCAGTATTATTTTTGGTTCAAAAAATGATAGCCTTCCTGCTGGTGCCGCAAGCAACTGAGCCATGGATATTACTTCTCCCGGATGTGAAATACTTTCCTCAAACGAAGACCAACAGAGTGACTTGGATTCAGTGTCTGATTGTAATTTAGTTTTTCTGAGAGGGTGGTAGGAATGTGCTAGACTTTTGGACCTTCCTACAAAGACGTCACTCACTGATTTTGTATGAGCCAGGGTATCGAACATTTACGCAAATTTTTTTAGGCAGTGCCTTGCTTGATCCCCCAACCAGTTAAGGTGACCAGGTAGGAGAATGTAAACACTGTAAATGCAGATTCTGAACAAGAAAGGATCAGAACAGTAGAGAGGATCTACCATTACATACAAAGACGTTCCCGTCTCCAACACGAGTTACAACACGATCGGGAAGGAATGCGCCCACGAAGAGGTACGTTGTCTGTCACTGTTTTGCACTCAAAGAAGGAGTTTATGTTTCTTATTTCTTACGCCATTTATGTGAAAGAAAAGTGATACTGAAAAGTATACTTACTTACGTTTACAAGAAATATTTTATTTTATCTAGAACATCGTCTTTTATTTCCAGACAAGAGGGATTAATGGACTTATTTGCGTTATCATTATACCTGCATTATTTCAGTCATGTAGTACTCGTTTATTTCTTTGTTCTCTACAAAGAAAATTTTATTCTTTATTTCAAAAAAAGATTATTTCATTCCATCATTCAAGACACTCCTTAACTAAAAAAAAAGATTAGAGCACTTGTCCATTAAAGGCAAAGGTCCCGAATTCGAGTCTCGTTTAGGCAGCAGTTTTAACCTGCTAAGAAGTTCCAGAGCACACTCAGCTGCAGAGTGAAAATTTCATTCTGCAATCTGCAAATAACTCTTACCTAAATATGCTTACATTGTTTCTAGAATTGGGTACATGAGACGAAACACACTTTGTGACTGTGCGAAAAGGTGCAGGCAAATTACATACCTCACGGACCGGAAGTTCATGTCTGTCGTAGGTGGACAAAATAGAAATAGGTTGCTGTAGCGGTTGACTACTGATTCTGTCATATGGGCCTTTTTTTATTAGTGTAACAGAAACATCCGTGTCCAAGTGTAATTTAATTGTCTTTCGTTCCATTCGTAATTGAAAAGAAAGCTTGTTCGCTTACCTGAATACTGCAGCGGAAAATTTTCATGTTGTGGAAGTGCGAGGTTCGGCTAATGCCAGTATTAATGGCTTCACCGTAACCATATTCACTTGTTGACAGCTTTGCTGCAGATACAGGTTCGCACAGTGGCGGCTGTTTCCTGAGCTTGGGTTGCCGCATAAACACACAGTTTGATGTAACCTTGGAGTCCGCACAGGTTCTGCATCACAAGGATAAGCTTTCTGGTCACGATTCAAAAATCATTGAGGACAAGACTTCGTCACAGAATGTTGTAGCACATATCCTGTACTGTGAGAATGGGAGCTTCTACTTTTACCGTTACTGTTTGTCTGAGTTTTTTTTTTTTTTTTCTCCGGCCGCGGTGGTGTCGCGGTTCTAGGCGCGCAGTCCGGAACCGTGCGACTGCTACGGTCGCAGGTTCGAATCCTGCCTCGGGCATGGATGTGTGTGATGTCCTTAGGTTAGTTAGGTTTAAGTAGTTCTAAGTTCTAGGGGACTGATGACCACAGCAGTTGAGTCCCATAGTGCTAAGAGCCATTTTGAGTCCTATTTTTAACCTCTTTAACGCTATTATAAGCTGTAGATGGATTGTACTGTGCACTTTGAACAATAGAAATAAAGGAGTCTCGAAGTCAACTTCTGTTGAGTCCAAACTTGATTATGATTGTACAATAAACAACTTATTTTAATCACGATCTGCTAGTTTTATAATTGCAGCGTGAATGCATGTGTATGATACATTTTAAGTGACTGAATCACGTAACACCACATCACCATAACTGATTCCACAAAAACACTTAAACTCACAATGCCTTGTTAGCCCTTTGAATCTGGCATTCGACAGTATTAGTGTTTGAGAGGGGTGCTGCTGCAACATGTAACTGGTATCATAATGTTCGTATTGTAGTGTCGCAGAATAGTAAAGAGTTGGAAACGTGGAATATTGTCAAAGTTTCGTTGCCTATGTCGAGAGCCAGAGGCATTAGGTTAGCCAAGAGCTAAGAGGAGGAGGAGGAGATTTAGTGTTTATCGTCCCGTCGACAACGAGGTCATTAGAGACGGAGCGCAAGCTCGGGTTAGGGAAGGATGGGGAAGGAAATCGGCCGTGCCCTTTCAAAGGATCCATCCCGGCATTTGCCTGAAGCGATTTAGGGAAATCACGGAAAACCTAAATCAGGATGGCCGGAGACGGGATTGAACCGTCGTCCTCCCGAACGCGAGTCCAGTGTGCTAACCACTGCGCCACCTCGCTCGGTAGAGCTAAGAGTATTGCACATATATCGGAATGTGTCGTCACGCAGGGGCAATGGCCTGGTTACAGACAACAGGCGAGAGAGAATTGCTTAGCACGCGGGTTTGTGTTAGACGGAGACTTTCGTAGAGTGCAAGACAGAGGTATAGCGTCAGCTATACTCCATTTCACAACTTCGCGTAAGTCTGCCGTAACAACAAGTAACTCTGTCGCAAGAACACCTAAGGGACGAGTACGACAGATGAATCAGCAGTATAAGTGGAACGAATGCATTCCTTACAAACGAGCAGGACGTCAGGACGTCGCTCGTGCTTCCTTTAAATACGCCAGCTTTGATAGCAACAAGGCACTCGCAGTTAGACTAGCAGTTAGATTTGTACTGGGACGCTGCGTAGCCCTCAGCTCAGTGATCGACATGTTAATCTTTATTAAGGATATGTTGCAGTATGGGCGGCCCATCCAGCAGCAGACGTGAGGGGACAATACCAGCTCTGGTCCTCTCTGCTGCCGCTGTCAATCATCGCCGGCCGGAGTGACCGTTCGGTTCTAGGAGCAACAGTCTGGAGCCAAGCGACCGCTACGGTCGCAGGTTCGAATCCTGCCTTGAGCATGGATGTGTGTGATGTCCTTAGGTTAGTTAGGTCTAATTAGTTCTAAGTTCTAGGCGACTGATGACCTCAGAAGTTAAGTCGCATAGTGCTCAGAGCCATTTGAACATTGTCAATCATCAACCCAGGATTAGCAGACATCGTGGCAGACTCGCTCGCCGCCAATGCTGACCACATCAGTGAGCCATCGTTGAGATCGTGCAGGGCCTAGACCCTGTGCGTCCGCCATCACAACCGGGTGAGCCGACGACACTCGGGGACTGTAGCCCGTTCCGCCTGTCCACCGCGGACCAGCCACCAGGAGGAGCATGGAAGAAGACGGGGTGGGATAGAGTACACTTCGCACTACGAGAACGCCTCTCTTGCCGACAGCACCGGGACTCCAACCCGGATCCCCCTACGCACAGCAGTTTGCTGTCCAGCCGACCGGCCAGCCGGGCGCCACCAGCCAGGCGTGGCCGAAGTACGAAGTAAGGACATTCCTCCGCTACGTCACAGCACGCGGCGCTGCGCTAGAAAGACTGTGCGGCCCGGATCTAGTCTCATCGCTACGAGTCAGCGAGGACTCGGGGAAGGTCGTTGATATCACCAAGCCACATTGTACTCGGCAGGAATAAAGGTGTTATGAATTAATAATGTTTCTTTGGCGTTTCTGAAGTGTCCCCAGCCATTTCCTAGCATCCTGACTACTGGAGAGGTCACCGCTCGGCCATCCAGTCCACCATAGGGGACCGGGACCACCGGGGCGCCTGCTTTATGGTCGCTTAACAAGGTCGTAGTGTGACAGATTTTTTGACTGGTGTCTGGAAACTGTTTAACGCATAGCTGGTAGTCGCCGGCATCTACAAACAGAAAGCACTGTGCTCCATACCTAGTATGTTATAAGCAGCAAAATAGGCCACCACTGTGTCTGATATTCCGATCATTCCTCATCCTAACTATATTATGAGCGAAATTTAGGTGCAGCAACCCGTGGTTATGCTGCTTGGGGAAAGATTAGTTACGTCAGTCGCTAAATACTGAGCAGCAGGCGTTCAATATGCACCTGAAAATGGAAATTCGTGGTAAGGTCTTACGGGACCAAGTAGCTCAGGTCATCGGTCCCTAAGCTTACACACTACTTAATCTAAAACTAACTTACGCTACGGACGACATGCACACCCATGCCCGAGGGAGAACTAGAACCTCCGTCGGGGGGAGCCGCGAGCATCGTGCCAACACCCCCCAGACCGCGCAACTACCCCGGGCGGCGCTGCACCTGAAACTGGATAATTTCTGTTAGAGACATTTCCTGTGGTGACTCAGATATGATGAAACGCTTGATATGATACACGAAATCAAGGAACGAAAAGCTGGCAACACCAGGCAGTTGAAGCACACATAGCCGCGCGGAGTGTCCGCTCAGTTTGAGGCGCAATGTCACGGATTGCGCTGCCCTCCCGCCGGAGGTTCGAGTCCTCCCTCGGCCATGGGTGTGTGTGTTGTTCTTAGCATAAGTTAGTTTCAGTAGTGTGTAAGTCTAGGGACCAATGAACTCAGTAGTTTGGTCCCTATGGAATCCACACCTATTTGAACATTTAAACCACATGCACGTTCGCACATAGTAACCATGCAGCAGCAGGCAAAGCTTGTCTGGTTTATGACCAGAATCGTCACCATTAGCTATGCCGGATGGAAATACAGCCGCTCTTGCCGTGATGGTCGGTTTGGTTTTTACCGGGATGAGATTGAGTGCAACTACAACACATAAAATATTAGTTAGATATATGTATCAAGATTTACTTAAGGCTTACAAACCATTTCCACTGGAATTTTCTGGGTGTTTACAACTCTCTCAGTATTAAAGCATCACTTGTTACAGACAAACATAAAAGACTACAATTGACATAATGTTCCCATTAAAGTTCTACATAAGGCATTTAATACACTGGCGGCTTCATTCGTGACTGCGACATGAGGCCTAGCGTTCCTCTGCTCATCCATCGATTGTGGTAGTGTAACGAAGCACGGTCTGACGACTGCAGCACCAGTTCAGTGCAAGGTACAGGCCTTTGCCGACTGCCCTACTGCTGTGCAGTCCGTCCAACTACAACGGCCTCGCAGCGAGCTACATTCACTTGCAGGCCACCTAACACTAGTGCCAGTGCGGTATGAGCTACATTTCGTCTATAATCTTCTCAAACCTTTCCTGTACTGTATGACACCCAAAATTTGTAGGGACCATCCAGTGTCGCAAAAAATTAGTATGAAGAACCCTCTGCTTCACAACGTCGGTTGGACATTAGTACAAAGCACTGTCTACTACCCAATATTGGTACAAAACACCCTCTGCCATTTAGAACAGGTAAGAAGCACCCTCTACCACGTAGCATTAGTAATAAGCACCCTCTGCAACATGACGCCGCTAGTACGTACCTCCTGACACATAACATCCGTACAAAGAGCCCTGTGAAAAGCAAAATTACTAAACTGCATCCTCTGCCACGTAATTTTAGTGTAAAGCACTCCAAGCAACATTAGTACAACGCAATTTCCGCCATGTAAAATCAGAAGTGTGTGCCTTCTGCCACACAAAATTGGTATGAAGCACCCTCTGCCGCTCACAATCAGTACTGAGGAGCCACCGCCACTTAACATACTGTGAAGCACATTCTGGGATGCAACATCGCTACAAGGCACTCTGTGCCACACAACATTGGTAAGCAGCCGTCTCCCATGCACTATTGGTACGGAGCACTGTTCACCTCCTAATATAATACTAAGTGTGAGATCATGGACGAGCTGTCGGCATACCACTGTGGATATCAGAAAGATCTGTACCAGGAGGCTTTCCTGATAGGCAGATCGCTCCACACAGGCTCGCTTAAATTTAATTACAGATGTCACACAACCCATAATTTAATGAATTTAACTTATTAAACAAGGGTGGTTCTAGCATACGTGAAACATGAATTCTGTAACTCACAAATTGATAAAATATTACGGAGTAAATCAAACTACTGAATGATGACAGTGGTCACTATGAAAGCCTTTTCATTACAATTCGCTGTAAACATCAAGTTAAAAATAAGTGCAAAAATACAGAAAATCGTAACAATCGTTAAATATTAATGCAAGCTACAACGAGATATAACTATTAGCCCCTTGTCAAAGGTCTGGTGATGAGTTAATACATTAAAGTCACCACAACATTTGGGGGAACTACTAACATCGCGCAAGTCGCACAGTGATTATTGAATGTTAAACAGAGAGGAAAAAAAGATCTACAGAAAGAATAATGCAAGCACCCACTATTTTGATTGAGCACAAGTTGTGTAAGTGAACTAAAAGTTGTGTAAGTGAATTAAAAATATGAAAACCCTACCGTCAGCTTGCAATCTTCGCATGTATCCTATAACTCAATTTGCGAATGCTGCAGTTGTCCACCATACATACGAGTAGAATTTACAGTGCCCATGACTAGTGGCTGCGATGTCTGATATTCCAAATCAACCTGTTCTCTACCTTTACCGGAGACTACTCTTCCTCAAAACTTGGAACTGAAGTACCTCTCTCGGCTGAAGCGTACGCTGGCGAATGTTGGATGGATGTAAGTTCCACGGAGTGCTTCCAGCAAGAAGGAGAATTATACTCTATCTTCTCGTCTTTGAGACTTGTTCATGTTTTTTTCACCACTGACAGTGATTTTTCAGTCAATGGAAAAAATCTCTCTTCCACACTCAGTTATAAAATAATGAACCAGCTGTGTAGGTTTTTAGTGCTGGAGCTCACAAAAAGGCAATATCGGAGTGTCACTGTATATCTTATTTCGTATTTCAGCCCACCAGCATTTCTCCACATACACACAAGCGACTATGGTATCCAACTTATGAATTTGTTTAAATTAACCAGTCGTAACGGCTCTTACTATTTCTTAGCAGAGTTAACAGCAATGCAGTTTACTTGCCGCCTACCTGACGGTTGTGGATGCTGCAGCACAATCGAGCCTGGGGGGCCCTTCTCTCACTCCCCTTTAGAGGTCTTTGCATAGTCGGGGGCCTTACATTCACAGAATACGGACTTCCTGCAGAGCGCAGGGCATTCTGATACTGCACTCCATGTCATTGTTAGCTCACGACATGTCCCCTCAGCGCCAGCAGACACGCGACATTAAAAACAGACACGATAGCTTTCCGACATTTAGGCCGCAAATCGGACGGAGCCTTTCCCGTGGAGCCTGCGCCACACGCAGTATACTGGTCCCAACTCCTAAGTGGCTTCTCCACCCCTCGTCATAGTGGTAGTGCTTGTCATTTGAAGAGGACTGCCGACCCCCCCCCCCCACCCTTAATGGCCAGACACTGGCTCGCTCTCTAATGCCTCCACGTGCATTCAGTTGTACTCGCAACTCCGCACTTAAAATGTTGTGCAGAATACGAAATTAACATGGAAATTAGTAGTTGTACATAGCGATCACTGACACTAATGTTAACCATATTTGTACTTCCATCTCTATCGAACAATTAATTTTAACTGGATGGGTTTATTACTTTGATGGAATTTGCTTATGGTTCATGGAAGGTTCGGCAAAAACGGTCGCGTAACATCAACACTCCCTCGATTTTAAAATTTGTGCAGATGTAATTTTTACTCATCTACCATGGGGTCTACATGCTTGTTACGGCACAGATTGTTAGGTAATGGAAACGATTTTTTCCAACGATACATTTTACCATCTAATTCATTCACACTTATTCTAAGCCTCCACACATTCACTCTCATTACTAGTGTAGAGGTAGACTTTACTTCATGGAACATAATATTTAAAGAGAGCATCAGTTCTTAGCTTTTCATTCATTCTTTTAGATAAATTTTACAATTATTATCCTACATTTAAATTCCTCATTCACACCGATTTACTTTGAAGATATGGTATTACCTCGAAATTATCTCATTCAGTGATGGCTTACGAACTAATTCAGATGCTCTCCTATTGAACACAGAACAGTTAAAACACACTCATTCTTACTTTATAGTATGAACCATGGACCTTGCCGTTGGTGGGGAGGCTTGCGGGCCTCAGCGATACAGATAGCCGTACCGTAGGTACAACCACAACGGAGGGGTATCTGTTGAGAGGCCAGACAAACGTGTGGTTCCTGAAGAGGGGCAGCAGCCTTTTCAGTAGTTGCAAGGGCAACAGTCTGGATGATTGACTGATCTGGCCTTGTAACATTAACCAAAACGGCCTTGCTGTGCTGGAACTGCGAACGGCTGAAAGCAAGGGGAAACTACGGCATAATTTTTCCCGAGGGCATGCAGCTTTACTGTATGATTAAATGATGATGGCGTCCTCTTGGGTAAAATATTCCAGAGGTAAAATAGTTCCCCATTCGGATCTCCGGGCGGGGACTACTCAAGAGGATGTCGTTATCAGGAGAAAGAAAAATGGCGTTCTACGGATCGGAGCGTGGAATGTCAGGTCCATTAATCGGGCAGGTAGGTTAGAAAATTTGAAAAGGGAAATGGATAGGGTGAAGTTAGATGTAGTGGGAATTAGTGAAGTTCGCTGGCAGGAGGAACAAGACTTCTGGTCAGGTGACTACAGGGTTATAAACACAAAGTCAAATAGGGGTAATGCAGGAGTAGGTTTAATAATGAATTGGAAAATAGGAATGCGGGTAAGCTACTACAAACAGCATAGTGAACGCATTATTGTGGCCAAGATAGATACGAAGCCCACACCTACTACAGTAGTACAAGTTTATATGCCAACAAGCTCTGCAGATGACGAAGAAATTGAAGAAATGTATAAGGAAATAAAAGAAATTATTCAGATAGTGAAGGGAGACGAAAATTTTATAGTCATGGGTGAGGAAAATGGAGAGAAGGAAACGTAGTAGGTGAATATGGATTGGGGCTAAGAAATGAAAGAGAAGGTCGCCTGGTAGAATTTTGCACAGAGCATAACTTAATCATAGCTAACACTTGGTTTAAGAATCATGATAGAAGGTTGTATACATGGAAGAACCCTGGAGATACTAAAAGGTATCAGAGAGATTATATAATGGTAAGACAGAGATTTAGGAACCAGGTTTTAAATTGTAAGACATTTCCAGGGGCAGGTGTGGACTCTGACCAAAATCTATTGGTTATGACCTGTAGATTAAAACTGAAGAAACTGCAAAAAGGTGGGAATTTAAGGAGGTGGGACCTGGATAAACTGAAAGAACCAGAGGTTGTACAGAGTTTCAGGGAGAACATAAGGGAACAATTGACAGGAATGGGGGAAAGAAATACAGTAGAAGAAGAATGGGTAGCTTTGAGGGATGAAGTAGTGAAGGCAGCAGAGGATCAAGTAGGTAAAAAGACGAGGGCTAGTAGAAATCCTTGGGTAACAGAAGAAATATTGAATTTAATTGATGAAAGGAGAAAATATAAAAATGCAGTAAATGAAGCAGGCAAAAAGGAATACAAATGTCTCAAAAATGAGATCGACAGAAAGTGCAAAATGGCTAAGCAGGGATGGCTAGAGGACAAATGTAAGGATGTAGAGGCTTATCTCACTAGGGGTAAGATAGATACTGCCTACAGGAAAATTAAAGAGACCTTTGGAGATAAGAGAACCACTTGTATGAACATCAAGAGTTCAGATGGAAACCCACTTCTCAGCAAAGAAGGGAAAGCAGAAAGGGCGATGTACTTGAGGACAATATTATGGAAATGGAAGAGGATGTAGATGAAGATGAAATGGGAGATACGATACTGCGTGAAGAGTTTGACAGAGCACTGAAAGACCTGAGTCGAAACAAGGCCCCCGGAGTAGACAACATTCCATTGGAACTACTGACGGCCTTGGGAGAGCCAGTCCTGACAAAACTCTACCATCTGCTGAGCAAGATGTATGAGACAGGCGAAATACCCTCAGACTTCAAGAAGAATATAATAATTCCAGTCCCAAAGAAAGCAGGTGTTGACAGATGTGAAAATTACCGAACGATCAGTTTAATAAGCCACACCTGCAAAATACTAACACGAATTCTTTACAGACGAATGGAAAAACTAGTAGAAGCCGACCTCGGGGAAGATCAGTTTGGATTCCGTAGAAATACTGGAACTCGTGAGGCAATACTAACCTTACGACTTATCTTAGAAGAAAGATTAAGGAAAGGCAAACCTACGTTTCTAGCATTTGTGGACTTATAGAAAGCTTTTGATAATGTTGACTGGAATACCCTCTTTCAAATTCTAAAGGTGGCAGGGGTAAAATACAGGGAGGGAAAGGCTATTTACAATCTGTACAGAAACCAGATGGCAGTTATAAGAGTCGAGGGACATTGAAAGGGAAGCAGTGGTTGGGAAGGGAGTAAGATAGGGTTGTAGCCTCTCCCCGATGTTATTCAATCTGTATATTGAGCAGTAAAGGAAACAAAAGAGAAATTTGGAGTAGGTATTAAAATCCATGGAGAAGAAATAAAAACTTTGAGGTTCGCCGATGACATTGTAATTCTGTCAGAGAGCAAAGGACTTGGAAGAGCAGTTGAACGGAATGGATGGTGTCTTGAAGGGAGGATATAAGATGAACATCAACAAAAGCTAAACGAGGATAATGGAATGTAGTCGAATTAAGTCGGGTGATGTTGAGGGTATTAGATTAGGAAATGAGACACTTAAAGTAGTAAAGGAGTTTTGCTATTTGGGGAGCAAAATAACTGATGATGGTCGAAGTAGAGAGGATATAAAATGTAGACTGGCAATGGCAAGGAAAGCGTTTCTGAAGAAGAGAAATTTGTTAACATCGAGTATAGATTTAAGTGTCAGGAAGTCATTTCTGAAAGTATTTGTATGGAGTGTAGCCATGTATGGAAGTGAAACATGGACGGTAAATAGTTTGGACAAGAAGAGAATAGAAGCTTTCGAAATGTGGTGCTACAGAAGAATGCTGAAGATTAGATGGGTAGATCACATAACTAATGAGGAGGTACTGAATAGGATTGGGGAGAAGAGGAGTTTGTGGCACAACTTGACCAGAAGAAGGGATCGGTTGGTAGGACATGTTCTTAGGCATCAAGGGATCACCAATTTAGTATTGGAGGGCAGCGTGGAGGGTAAAAATCGTAGGGGGAGACCAAGAGATGAATACACTAAGCAGATTCAGAAGGATGTAGGTTGCAGTAGATACTGGGAGATGAAGAAGCTTGCACAGGATAGAGTAGCATGGAGAGCTGCAACAAACCAGTCTCAGGACTGAAGACCACAACAACAACAGAATTAAATACTGTCATTCACACTCTTTAACAACATACGTGTATGTCAAAACACAGATGTCTATGAAAACAATTAGTCCAAATGCATGTGAATACGGGTTATCAAAATTCGTATTAATTATATACGTTCATGTGCACAGCAAAAACAAAATACATTTCTGTAAATGGCAGCACGTTAAAATGATGTACGATTTGTACTGAAGCATATATGTCCCAGCGGAAAATTGCTCCTACTGAAACATAAAAAATGCGAGTATGTTCCTGTTTATTTATAAGACTGACTGAAAAGTGGGTTATCAGCTGCCTCATTCTACCTTCCTTAGTACTTTCAAATAATTTCGCAAAGAATTTTGGCATGCGAACATATTCAGGCTTTTTATAGCGCACAACTCACCTCAAACTCCCATACGCTCCACAAACTGTAACTCACTCACACTCATTGCTCCATCTCGGTAAGCCGCTCATACCCATTCACTCCAAGTTGCCGTTTCTCACTCCCTCATTCAGCCCAACTCATTGTCATTATCTCTTTGTGTTTCTCTGTCATTGTCCTTTGTGTCACAGCCACAGTCCCCTACGTTCTGTCCTACGATTACAGTCTCCATTCGTTGTTACTGTCTCCCTCTTGCTCCCTCTTACTGCTAATATCTCATTCCCTCCTTCCTACTGCTGCTGTCTTTCTTCACTGTCACCCTCTCTCTCTTCCACATTTCAGTTCTCATATATTCTGTCTTGTGTTATCACAGGCTCTCGCCCACTACCACTTTCTCTTTCGTTTCATCCCTCCCTCTCATGTCCCTGTGACTGCCTCCTACATTTTTTTCTAGCAATGTTCTGTCACTGTCAACTATGTTAAAGTGCCACTGTGTCCCTCTCTTTCTCTCACACTGCCGTTACCTCCTTCGCTCTTTATATAGCACAACCACTGTCTACTATCTTCAGGATTTATTATTTTTCCGTCTCTTTGTCACTGACACTGTTTTCACTCTATCAGCATAAAGAAATGAGAATGTGTTGGCATGTCAAGATTTTTGAGGTAATTTTTAAAGGTGCTGAGGAAAATAGAATGAGGCAGCTGGTAAACCACTTTTCAGTCAGATTCTTTAAAATAAGTAGAAACATATTCTAATTTTTTGATCTCCAATAGCCTCATTTGTTCCGCTGGTTCCCTTCTTTTCCCTGTTGCAGAAGGGCCTGTAACACATACGGAATGGAACGTACAACTCGGTAAAATTTTGATAGTATAATTATGTGAAACGGAAATAATGCAAAACTAATTTTACACCCAGATCGGACTTAAAGTGCAAAAAAGAAAAAAAATGCATGTGCCTCAGTACAAAAACATGGGGCTTCAAGATGACAACGGAGGCATTTTAGAGCACATTTCTCCCTACTACGCCGGCCGCGGTGGTCTAGCGGTTCTAGGCGCTCAGTCTGGAACCGCGCGACTGCTACGGTCGCAGGTTCGAATCCTGCCTCGGGCATGGATGTGTGTGATGTCCTTAGGTTAGTTAGGTTTAAGTAGTTCTAAGTTCTAGGGGACTGATGACCACAGATGTTAAGTCCCATAGTGCTCAGAGCCATTTGAACCATTTTTTCTCCCTACTACGCCACTTTATAAACAACATTTTCACCTCACAACGGATTTTACACGAGTATCTTACGTGTACAAGTAGGGTAACCTTCAACCACTGTATCTCGAAACGGATAAAGATGGGCAGAAAATTTTTAAGATTTAATGAAATCTGGATCCTAGGAAAAGTTCAATCATTTGCTGTGATTTCAGAACTATATACTTATTTGGATATGGTGTCTATTCTTTCAGACATGTCAGAAAGAACAGACACCTTATCCATATAAGTATATAGTTCTGGCAACATCGGCCATGACCTTCTTCTTCTGTGTGGATGCACACATATTTCCCGAACTCTTACCGGACTTGGTAAGAATGTCTTCCACGACAAATGAGTGTGTTGGAGTGGGACACTACGAATGTAGTGTGTGGACATAGAAGGTGAGAATGGGGGTCTCGCGGGAGGTGTGCGCGAGATAGTTCTGCAGTCGCGCACTCATCTGTGCCCTCGGTGTATCAGATGGACAGTCGGCGCTCAGCCGTGTTGTGAAGCGGACGCGCGCGGGGCTCTGTGCGGCGCTCCGCAAGCCGGCCGTGTTAACCCGCGCGGGCAGTGGTATTGCAGTGTAAACAGATCACCTAGAACGACGATGGCGCTTTCTTATAGATAGACCCCGATTAAAATAACGTTCGATGCGCAGTACGCACGACCTAAGGCATACGAAGTAGAGCGTTTCCTCCGTGAAGTAATGCACGTCGATCCACAGGTACTTATAGGTATACATCTTTCGATCATCTCCAGTACAGTATACCTGAAACTTGTAGATGAAGCAGCGTGCGAACGATTTCTTCGACGTTACACCGATGGATATCGTTCCCACTACTCGGACGGCAACGTGGGTGTAGTGACTGTCGACCATGCAGGACTCGGCGTTCGGAACATACGAATCTTCGAACTGCCGTTTGAAGTTCCGGCCACGCTTGTCGTGGACTCGCTGCGGCCTTACGGGGAAGTAATAAGTCACGTGGAAGGAAAGTGGCATACGTTCGAGACGTATCCTGTACTGAATGGAGTGCGTCAGGTGCAAATCGAACTGCGTAAACACATCCCATCATGCGTGACAGTTGGTGGCTGTCGAGTGATCGTGATTTATGACGGTCAACCGCGGACTTGTTCAGGGTGCAGGCAGGAAAGGCATGTACGCACAGAATGCCTGCAGCGACGCCTAGTTCAAGTACCACGTACATACACGACGCCTACATCGCAACCGACAACGCTGCCTATTACATACGATGAGGCAGCGTGGAACATGTCGGACGCGGACGTTGTTCCGTTCCAGTTGCCGACACCCGCGCCGGCCGGGGTGGCCAAGCGGTTAAAGGCGCTACAGTTTGGAACCGCGCGGCCGCTACGGTCGCAGGTTCGAATCCTGCCTCGGGCATGGATGTATGTGATGCCTTTAGGTTAGTTAGGTTTAAGTAGTTCTAAGTTCTAGGGGACTGATGACCTTAGAAGTTAAGTCCCATAGTGCTCAGAGCCATTTGAACCATTTTTGAACCGACACCCGCGGGCCCGGTTTCCGCGCCCACGACGACGAAGCCTCCTTCAGAACCGTCGCCGTGCTTGACAGCAGCGACCACGTCTGCACCCCAGCGGTGTGAGGAAGGAGCCGGCCGAAGTGGCCGTGCGGTTAAAGGCGCTGCAGTCTGGAACCGCAAGACCGCTACGGTCGCAGGTTCGAATCCTGCCTCGGGCATGGATGTTTGTGGTGTCCTTAGGTTAGTTGGGTTTAACTAGTTCTAAGTTCTAGGGGACTAATAACCTCAGCAGTTGAGTCCCATAGTGCTCAGAGCCATTTGAACCATTTGTGAGGAAGGAGAGCATCAGCAAATCGATTCGAGCTCGGACACGGAGATGCAGAAGGTGCCCACGGTTTGTCGTGAACCACAGGACGCGGACACGCGTAGCCCCAAGCAGAAATGGCCCAAGCGACGAAAGAAGAGGAGGCTGTCTGCAGGAAATGAGTCTCGAGATGGTGACACATTGCAGGAGGATGAGTAATCCCCATCTGCGGCCAGGGCTGTGGACCTCACACCAACGGTTCCTGGTTCGCTGCTGGAAACGTCTGCCCAACGACAAAGCCTAGTAGACGATGCTCAGCTCACCGACGAGCCCCCTGGCGATTTTGCAGCTAAGAGGTCGGAAGAACGTCATGCGTCGCCTAACGTACCACATCTCGAGCTTGGTGGTTGAGAGTCAGAGATGGAGATGGGAAGAATGATATAAGGCTCGAGTGACAACGAGATTCCCGTGGCCGGCGGATCGACTGAAGAACATCATGTCTCAACAGATCAATAATATATACGGTGCGGGTGACAGGGAAGGTCGGACGGACGATGTGGCGCATACAGGCTTAATCGACTGCAGAATACGTCATCGTACTATCAAATGACCCAGGTGTATCGGATAGGTACAGTCAGTGTCAACGGCATTAGCTCCACGATCAAAACTCAGTTGTTAATGGACATGATTGGAGCGGCGGACATTGATATCGTGTTTCTTCAAGAGGTACAGCCTGATCTGCGCATGGATGTTTATGGATATGCGTTTTACGTCAACCCAACTTCTGACGGTGGTGGTGGTACGGCCATACTACTACGCGATGGCATCAAACCAACGGATATTCAGTTTTTGCCATCAGCGAGAGGCATTGCGCTCACCATCGGCGCAGTCCGTTTTGTGAATCTGTATGCCCCGTCTGGTACTGCGAAGCGTCCAGAGCAAACACTCTATTACTCCACTGAGGTAGCTCCATTGTTTCAAGGTGCTACAGAGCACCTGGTGGTGGGCGGGGACTTGAACAGCGTCTTACGCCCTAAGGATCAGATCCCTCACCATGTCCTATGTCCAGCCCCACATGCTATGGTCAGAGATCTCTCTTTGCATGATACATGGGAGCTAATCCACGGTGACCGACGCGGATATACACACTTCATCAGCCACTCGGCCAGCAGGTTGGACAGGATTTATGTCGCCCGAGGTCTTCGGGCAGCAACTGTCGGTGCTGAGCTGTGGCCCACTGCATTCACAGACCGTCAGGCCTTCATCTGCACTGTGACTCTGCCACGACAACAGACGAGCCGTAGTAGAGGATCTTGGACAACATTCTCCGGGAAGAGGCTTGCCGTGTAGCCGTCACTTATACCGGGCACAAATGTGAGCGACGGCGTCATACTAAGATTCCACGACACAATGGTGGACATACTGCGCCAAACCAAATCTTCGGCGCACGCTCATGGCAAAAATATATTTCAAATGGCTCTGAGCACTATGGCACTTAACTTCTAAGGTTATAAGGCCTCTAGAACTTAGAACTACCTAAATCTAACTAACCTAAGGACATCACACACATCCATGCCCGAGACAGGATTCGAACCTGCGACCGTAGCGGTCGCGCGGTTCCAGACTGTAGCGCCTAGAACCGCTCGGCCACCCCGGCCGTCTCACGCTCATGGCATATGGACCAGGCAGGGTGCATTGGCTCCGATCCACCTCTGAGTTTTACTACACAGTCTTGCGGTAACTAGCGTCTCAACCACCTTCGCCAGAGCGCCAAATGGCCGTCCACCGGACACAGGCACGGCTTCTGCAGATCACGGCTGACAGATTGGACGGTACGAGGGTTCGATAAATACTGCAAGATTCCATCCCAGAGGAACATGCCTCTCTTTATCACATAGTCAGAGAATGGAGACACCGTAAGAGACGACTCATCACGGCAGTTACTTCTTCGGATGGACAACGCGCAGAGACACACACCATCATATCACGTGTCCTCACAGATTATTACTCCACTCTCTATCTGTTGTTGTTTTTGGGGAAGGAGACCAGACAGCGAGGTCATCGGCCTCATCGGATTGGGGAAGGACGGGGAAGGAAGTCGGCCGTGCCCTTTGAAAGGAACCATCCCGGCATTTGCCTGGAGCGATTTAGGGAAATCACGGAAAACCTAAATCAGGATGGCCGGAAAGCCTCTCTATCTAGCGGATCAACGGCGTGACAATGACATTGAGGACGTCCTGCACGACCTACCATCTTCGGGTAGGGCGCAAGGCGACACCACATTCTTGGAGGCGGTCACGTGGGAAGAAATGCGCATTGCCCCTTTGCGGGGTGCCAGAAACAAATCACCTGGACCTGATGGTCTTCCGCTTGAATTTTATATCGCCTTTTCTGACCTGATGGGGGAAGTTTGGCGGCAGATGTGCTGCGAGCTCCTGGATCCGGACTTCCTCGTCCTCCTTGCATTTTTGGAGGGCATGATGATCCCTGTGCCATAACCAAACGGGGGGTGCAGACCGCAAGACTTCCGGCTGTTGAAGTTATTGAATTCGGATTACAAGCCGTTTGCCCACATTCTTCGTGCTCGCCTCATCGCTATTGTCAAAGATGCCATTCATGCCGACCAAACACGTCGGGGAGGTGGCAGTAATATACACACGGCGTTAAGCTCTTATAGAGATGTGGTGGAGCTCATGTCGGCACGCCGCTTAGAGGGCGCCCTCGTAACGGTTCACCTAGACTACGGATTTGACCGAGTTGAACACCATTTCTTGTAGGCTGTCTTAGAGAAGATAGGACTGTCCTCAATATCGGCAGGTGTGGTTCTCCGTCTCATCCAAGGAGCCCCTTCCACAATTCTGGTCAATGGCAACCGCTCGCCACCGTTCACTATAGAGCGCTCAGTTTGACACGTATGTCCCCTGTAAGCCTTTCTCTTCGCCGCCGCCCTCGAGCCTGCACTTCATGGTCTACGACAGCGTTTGGAGGGCATTTGCCTCCACGATGTGCATTTTAAATGTTCTGCCTATGCGGACGATGTAATATTCTTGGCGATGTTCGCAGAAGATATATGTACGGCGATCGCGTGGCTGCAGTAATACGGAGAGGTGACCGGGAGCCGTACCAACCTGCGAAAGTCGCATTACATGGATGTGGGCAGAGGACTGCAAACGAGTACGCCAGTGCCCATTACCAAAGTCCCGGCGATGAAGTGTTTGGGAGTGATCTTGCATGGGAACGTGCAGCGTACAGTAGCATACACGTATCGCAGACTACTTAATGTGATCCGCACGCAAGTTCGCCTCCATAACTTTCGAACACTTGACTTGATCATGCGGGTACATTTTATCAACGTGTACCTCGCTCCGAAACTTAATCATTACACACACATTCTCCCGATGGCCGCTATGGTCGCTGCCAAGTTCCAGGCGGCCTTCGGTCATTTCGTCAGCGAGGGTAGAGTGTTTAAGAACCGTTACGAGACGCTAACATTGCACACACACGCAGGCGGCATTAGAATGATAGTCGTGCACAACAGGGCCCGCACTCTCTTCCTGCTGACGATGCATCGCTTACGTATTTCGGACAAGGATACCCTCCCTGGTACACTGATTCAGGAGGTGATGCCTGAATCCCTCCGTCCGCTGATTCCTGTTGGACATATCACGTCAGCACTGTGTCACATTCGCACCTATCAGGTTGACATGAGTCATCTGTTGGATGTCTTGCCGAGCACGCGGGATCCTAGAACCAAGGACTACTACCGCTACTTTCAACGGACGCTGCCTGCTAATGCGGTTGAACGTCGACATCCGGCGGTTGGCTGGAGACGGGTGTGGAGTACCATACACTCCTTTTCCTTCCCATCACGGTCAGGGCGCTGTGGTATGTGATAACGACTGAAAAATTCCCCATCCGACAACGTTTACACATGATCCATCTTGTCGAGGATCCTCTCTGCCTCAGATGTGCCACTGTCGACACCGACATGCACCGTTTCATTTGTGGTACGGCGACCGACTGCTGGCTCCGCACACGGCGCATATTGGCATTGTTGCTGCGACGGACGCCTCAGTCCGTAGAGCCCACCGAGCTGATCCATCCAGACGTCACTTACTTCCCTGCTACTCGTCATAACGCCACGGTGTGGGTTAAGGGTATGGCATTGTCATACTTTTTTAATGAGAACGTTGCAGAGTTGTTAGATTTCTGGCATTATTTAACGAGTAGCTACACGATTTTACGGCAGAATGCGTCGCTCTTTGCGAATTACTTGGGGTCGTTGTTTACGCGCCCTCCAGACCATTGGGGTGTACCGGGTGTGAGACGAAACTGAGGTATTGCGCATGATAGACTGATGAGAGACATCAACGGTAATTATAGGGTGTTTCACCCTCGGTGAACGAGAAGACGACCAGGACATCCCGCCGTCTGGCTGATGTGGACACTCCCCGAGAAAAACGAAAAATAGAACAAAAAAATTACAAATAAATACATAAAAACAAAATAAGAACAAAATGAGCAACAAATAAAATATAATAAAGTAAAAAAAAAGATGGATAGAGAGTCTGCCCTGTAAGCGGGAGATCCCGGATTCGAGTCCCGGTCGGAGCACACATTTTCACCTGTCCCCGTTGATATATATCAACGCCCATTAGCAGCTGCAGGTATTAATATAATTCTAATTTTGTTATAGATGGCTGCAGGTAATAAATGGTGTCTGTTTTTTTCGGACATGTCCGAAAGAACAGACACCATATCCATAATTGTTGTTGTGGTCTTCATTCCTGAGACTGGTTTGATGCAGCTCTCCATGCTACTCTATCCTGTGCAAGCTTCTTCATCTCCCAATACCTACTGCAACCTACATCCTTCTGAATCTGCTTGGTGTATTCATCTCTTGGCCTCCCTCTACGATTTTTACCCTCCACGCTGCCCTCCAATGCTAAATTTGTGATCCCTTGATGCCTCAAAACATGTCCTACCAACCGATCCATTCTTCTAGTCAAGTTGTGCCACACACTTCTCTTCTCCCCAATCCTATTCAATACCTCCTCATTAGTTACGTGATCTACCCACCTTATCTTCAGCATTCTTCTGTAGCACCACATTTCGAAAGCTTCTATTCTCTTCTGGTCCAAACTAGTTATTGTCCATGTTTCACTTCCATGCATGGCTACACTCCATACAAATACTTTTAGAAACGACTTCCTGACACTTAAATCTATACTCGATGTTAACAAATTTCTCTTCTTCAGAAACGATTTCCTTGCCATTGCCAGTCTACATTTTATATCCTCTCTACTTCGACCATCATCAGTTATTTTACTCCCTACATAGTAAAACTCCTTTACTACTTTAAGTGTCTCATTTCCTAATCTAATTCCCTCATCATCACCCGATTTAATTTGACTGCATTCCATTATCCTCGTTTTGCTTTTGTTGATGTTCATCTTATATCCTCCTTTCAAGACACTGTCCATTCCGTTCAACTGCTCTTCCAAGTCCTTTACTGTTTCTGACAGAATTACAATGTCATCGGCGAACCTCAAAGTTTTTATTTCTTCTCCATTGATTTTAATACCTACTCTGAATTTATCATTCTTTTCCTTTACTGCTTGCTGAATAACATCTGGGACAGGCTACAACCCTGTTTCACTCCCTTCCCAACCGCTGCTTCCCTTTCATGCCCCTCGACTCTTATAACTGCCATCTGGTTTCTGTACAAATTGTAAATAGCCTTTCGCTCCCTGTATTTTACCCGTGCCACCTTTAGAATTTGAAAGAGAGTATTCCAGTTAACATTGTCAAAAGTTTTCTCTAAGTCTACAAATGCTAGAAACGTAGGTTTGCCTTTTCTTAATCTTTCTTCTAAGATAAGTCGTAAGGTTAGTATTGCCTCACGTGTTCCAACATAACTACGGAATCCAAACTGATCTTCCCCGAAGTCCGCTTCTACCAGTTTTTCCATTCGTCTGAAAAGAATTCGCATTAGTATTTTGCAGCTGTGACTTATTAAACTGAAAGTTCGGTAATTTTCACATCTGTCAACACCTGCTTTCTTTGGGATTGGAATTATTATATTCTTCTTGAAGTCTGAGGGTATTTCGCCTGTCTCATACATCTTGCTCACCAGATGGTAGAGTTTTGTCATGACTGGCTCTCCCAAGGCCATCAGTAGTTCTAATGGAATGTTGTCTACTCCCGGGGCCTTGTTTTGACTCAGGTCTTGCAGTGATCTGTCAAACTCTTCACGCAGTATCTTATCTCCCATTTCGTCTTCATCTACATCCTCTTCCATTTCCATAATATTGTCCTCAAGTACATCGCCCTTGTATAAACCCTCTATATACTCCTTCCACCTTTCTGCCTTCCCTTCCTTGCTTAGAACTGGGTTGCCATCTGAGCTCTTGATATTCATACAAGTGGTTCTCTTCTCTCCAAATGTCTCTTTAATTTTCCTGTAGGCAGTATCTATCTTACCCCTAGTGAGACAAGCCTCTACATCCTTACGTTTGTCCTCTAGCCATCCCTGCTTAGCCATTTTGCACTTCCTGTCGATCTCATTTTTGAGACGTTTGTATTCCTTTTTGCCTGCTTCATTTACTGTATTTTTATATTTTCGCCTTTCATCAATTAAATTCAATATTTCTTCTGTTACCCAAGGATTTCTGTTAGCCCTCGTCTTTTTACCTACCTGATCGTCTGCTGCCTTCACTACTTCATCCCTCATAGCTACCCATTCTTCTTCTACTGTATTTCTTTCCCCCATTCCTGTCAATTGTTCCCTTATGTTCTCCCTGAAACCCTCTACAACCTCTGGTTCTTTCAGTTTATCCAGGTCCCATCTCCTTAAATTCCCACCTTTTTGCAGTTTCTTCAGTTTCAAACTGCAGTTCATAACCAATAGATTGTGGTCAGAATCCACATCTGCCCCTGGAAATGTGTTACAATTTAAAACCTGGTTCGTAAATCTCTGTCTTACCATTATGTAATCTATCTGATACCTTTTAGTATCTCCAGGATTCTTCCAGGTATACAACCTTCTTTTATGATTCTTGAACCAAGTGTTAGCTATGATTAAGTTATGCTCTGTGCAAAATTCTACAAGGCGGCTTCCTCTTTCATTTCTTCCCCCCAATCCATACTCACCTACTATGTTTCCTTCTCTCCCTTTTCCTACTGACGAATTCCAGTCACCCATGACTATTAAATTTTCGTCTCCCTTCACTACCTGAATAATTTCTTTTATCTCGTCATACATTTCATCAATTTCTTCATCATCTGCAGAGCTAATTGGCATATAAACTTGTACTACTGTAGTAGTCATGGGCTTTGTGTCTATCTTGGCCACAATAATGCGTTCACTATGCTGTTTGTAGTAGCTAACCCGCACTCCTATTTTTTTATTCATTATTAAACCTACTCCTGCATTACCCCTATTTGATTTTGTATTTATAACCCTGTAATCACCTGACCAAAAGTCTTGTTCCTCCTGCCACCGAACTTCACTAATTCCCACTATATCTACCTTTAACCTATCCATTTCCCTTTTTAAATTTTCTAACCTACCTGCCCGATTAAGGGATCTGACATTCCACGCTCCGATCCGTAGAACGGCATTTTTCTTTCTCCTGATAACGACGTCCTCTTGAGTAGTCCCCGCCCGGAGATCCGAATGGGGGACTATTTTACCTCCGGAATATTTTACCCAAGAGGACGCCATCATCATTTAATCATACAGTAAAGCTGCATGTCCTCGGGAAAAATTATGGCTGTAGTTTCCCCTTGCTTTCAGCCGTTCGCAGTACCAGCACAGCAAGGCCGTTTTGGTTAATGTTACAAGGCCAGATCAGTCAATCATCCAGACTGTTGCCCCTGCAACTACTGAAAAGTCTGCTGCCCCTCTTCAGGAGCCACATGTTTGTCTGGCCTCTCAACAGATACCCCTCCGTTGTGGTTGCACCTACGGTACGGCCATCTGTATCGCTGAGGCACGCAAGCCTCCCCACCAACGGCAAGGTCCATGGTTCATGGGGGGGGGGGGGGGGGGACCATATCCATATAAGTATATAATTTATATATTTATAGACTGACGAAGTAGGCAGAAGACGATGGATATTGGTGACTGTAGCCATCATTTCGGAAATTGGGGTTTTACGTACGGTTAACTTAGATGCTGACATTCACTTTTTGAGTGTTAACTAGCGTAATCAGTTAAAAACCCCATACTGCACCAAGTAAAATACTACGAATTTCAACTACTCCAGACAACTCTGTTTAACAATAGAGAACTTTTCTTGGCCGAACCTGTTTGAAACGGCTGTAATGTAAGCTGCCTACACACTTCGTGTGTGCCGGCCGGAGTGGCCGAGCGGTTCTAGGCGCTACAGTCTGCAACCGCGCGACCGCTACGGTCGCAGGTTCGAATCCTGCCTCGGGCATGGATGTGTGTGATGTCCTTAGGTTTGTTAGGTTTAAGTAGTTCTAAGTTCTAGGGGACCGATGACCTGAGAAGTTAAGTCCCATAGTGCTCAAAGCCATTTGAACACTTCGTGTGTGTGCAAATGATACGTGAATAGTATTCTGAAGTACAGTCTCCTCGGAACTTAGTTAATAGAGGGCCGCTGATGCCGATCGATGCCTAAAATATACTTACGTGGCTTGATTTTATGTACACATATCAAATTAAACACTATGAACCGCCATGCGTATAGGGCGGAGAGAGTAGGAGGAAACCTGAAGACAGTATCCCACAAACTAAGCAGTTACGTATCAGATAAATTCAAAGCAATACTGTCGACGGCACTTCAGAGGTTTAAACCAAATATATTAATGAGAGATGGAACTGATCCCCCATGGCACCCAATACAGGTCGGAACACTGTTGCAGAATCAACGATAGCAATATGACAATTTTAAAAGAACCCAAAATTTCCATGTCTGGCGATGTTTTACTGAAACTCAACACTTAGTGAGGACTTCATTTGTTAGATGGTTTTAATAGTTTCCACAATGAAGCTATATCTCGCAGTCTTGCATAAAATCGAAAGAGACTGGAATGGAAAGAGAATGGAATGTAAAGTAAGCCAGCGGCAAGACACAATCAGTACTTTCAGTGAGCATGAGCAGTGGTAATATTAACGATGACAGTGCCACTAAAGTTGAGTTACTAAATACTGCTTTCAGAAATTCCATCACTAAAGAAATCGAAGTAAATATTCCAGAATTCGAATCTAGAACAGTTGCCAGCATAAATAGCTTAGAAGTAGATATCCAAGGTGGAGTGAAGCAGCTTAAGTGACCTAATATAGGGAAGCCTTCGGGTCCTGAATCTCTATCAGTTACATTCCTCCAAGCATGCGCTGATATATTATCCCCGAATTAAGCAATCGCGTGTATCTGCTCGAAGAAAGATTTGTACCTAAAGACTGGATAGCTGCACATTCCACTCTTTACTGAAGAAAGAAAGTAGCCACAATCCACTAAACTACAGCCTCATATCACTGACGATAATTATTTAACAAAAGGATTTTGGTATACTCGACAACACTAAAAAGCGGGCCATCTCTGAATTCCAATATATAGGCCGCACCTAACTATACGCAACCAACATAGCATAGCTCTGTCACAGGCCCTCTAAACCTTCTACAGTACAGTCGTTTGATTATACACAATCGGAGCCACAAGAGATTATTACAGACTACTGCTCTTTATGGCACTCAGTCCAGATCCAAACCAATATAGTCTTACAACAAATATTAGAAAACACATTATTAGAGATGAGACAGTCCTTAACGCTTGAAAATTAAACCTCATTACAATAAGTGACATTGCAGAAGTCATATCATATTCATTAAATGGCATGATGAGTTGTCGTTCGTGATCCGTATTCGAACCCACTGTTACCCAAACAGAGCTTATGTGTCTGATCGAGAGTCGACTAGGCATAAAGAGACGCAAAATAGCGAAGTGTTCACCAGCATTTTACAAGGCCGAATGTCAGAACCTGGAAATAAGTGACGATATATTTAACACCGCACCGAGAACGCCAAGAACCTTGTATGGGCCCTGAGAAGTAACCACTAAAGGTACGTAACAAAGTGCAATGCGCAGGCGTGAAACGCCGTGGAGTAAAGTTGTAATGATGGACAGGGAGTAGAACCTAGTACCTATTTGAATTGTTAACTAAGAAAAATCCGATATCATGTATTAAATATGTTCACCAATAGCATTATATTGGAACCCTAAGCTGCGAATAGAGATTAAATATTTATTGTTTCTTCACCAGCTGAGAGATGTACACGTGTTCGCCTACAGGTAAAGCAGCAAATAGTTCTGTGCTGCATGGGACTCCAACACCGTGAATATCGTCGTTGTTCACTGCACACGTAGTTGGGATCACACCATTCGTAGAGACCTGGAGGAGATTGGAATCGTGTGGAAACAACGAAATGGTCGGACAGTATCATCTCGAAGGATCCAATTCCAGCGAAACAAATGGAATCGGAACGCGAATCCCAGTTCAGTTCCCATACTTTCAAAATCTCAAGGTCACTTAAAATAAGAGCTGAAGGTCCTATGACATTACATGGCGACTGGTTCGCGTACTAATATAACGTTGCTAGGTCAAGAAAGATGACTGGAGACAGAATTTCTGCAAGCAACAACTTCCATCTCTGACAGCCGAAAGTAATACAACTATTTTCCATCAGTAGTGACCTGACAAGTTTATTGTTGATTTGGAACCACGGCACGGTCCTGCATTCCTTACTTGTCGTTACTGGAGGTGAAGAGGGTATGTTTGTGGCTGTTAAAAACTGGTACCCCCAGCGGGAATCGAGCCCACACTGTAGCCATTACAAACTTGCCTCAGTCCAACCAACCACCGAATTTGACATGTGTCAGCATCATGTATTTGTCATAATGGGGTACATGACACATTCTATAAGAAGTTCTGACTTCCACTTCCGCTTTTGTTGTGAATAACCTATTCATGGTCTAGTAGTCAACGCCATGCAGTGCAAACGCAAAGTCATCCTATCGTTTTTAAGGTGTATTCCGTCTGTCTGTTAAGAGCATTAGGCTGACAGATCAGCGACAGTTTCATTCGTTTTCTTACCCGCCACTAACAGAAAAATCTTTCAGAAACTTGTTTGTTAAAGGGCTAACGGGTGTCTGTCTTGGTAAGACCAATTCCCGATCCATCAGCCAGTGGCCGCTGGATACAGATCGACGTCCATCCAAGTGATCACCACCCTTCTTGACGCATCATAGGCTCGATGCATCAGGCCTATGATCATCAGTGAAGATTTCAGCACTAGAATTACCAAGTACAACATTAACTTGCACATGGTTCGTAGCGACTGTTTATGGCATGTTGCTATAAGTGGATTTATTTGTGGTCCTGGTTTTTTTTTTTTCAATTTCGTGCCATTACAGCTTCAATATTTCTCATTTCCCACGTTATGAGGAACATCATTTCTGCATTAGTAAACGAGGTCTAAAACAGAGTACAGTCTAACATTTGTGACATTGTGTTTTGTTTGTGCCGGCCGGAGTGGCCATGCGGTTCTAGGCGCTACAGTCTGGAACCGCGGGACCGCTACGGTCGCAGGTTCGAATCCTGCCTCGGGCATGTGTTTGTGTGATGTCCTTAGGTTAGTTATGTTTAAGCAGTTCTAAGTTGTAGGGGACTGATGACCTCAGTAGTTAAGTCCCATAGTGCTCAGAGCCATTTGAACCATTTTCGTATGTGTTTCATAAAAAGGTGAGGGTAGTGAAAGTAATTCGAAACACCTGTTCCCCGTATGGAGAGAGCTCCATCGAGAAAATCAGGTTGTTTTGTTCCAAGTACGATTGTTTTGACATAAATTAATCGCCACATTCAGGAAGACAAACAGGCTCTGATGAAGGACTTCCCTGCACTTTAGTACTATGGTCAATGACAGTACATCTAATAATCTTCAAGTGTGACGAACAATTAACCTTCACGCGACACTTCCCTTCAGCATTCATGTTGAGGTTAAAAGAAGGTAGGAGGATTACAGTATACAGTCTCCTCTAGAACGAGATGGGACGAGAGGCAGAGTCTCGAATTGGGAAGGATGGGAAAGGAAGTCGTCTGTGATCTTTCAAAGGATTCATCCTGGCATTTGCCGTAATAGATGTAAGGAAGTCATAACTTAAATTCGTGAGGCCTGATGGTGATTTCAAGTGCCAGATGGTAACTTCGGAAGGAGAAAATAGTGGGTAAGCCATAACCGACGTAAACTCAAACATTGGCCTGTGTACATACAGAAAATGCATTGTTACTGATATGCATCAGGTGGCTAGAGATGGGTAAAACTGTTCTTTTAGTGATTCGATCAGAATTTGTCACTCACTGGAATGAACTAGTTTTTTTTCAGGACTCACCACTCACCATTCATTCACCAGAATAGGTAAAAGGAAGGTACATTGCCGTATTTTTATATGATTTGGTCCTATTTTGAAAGAATATATAAAGAGGAGCAATAACTTTGGGTTACATCCCTAGTAATTTTCTGACACAAAAGTTTTAAATTTTGTCTACTGCAAAAGTTACAAATATTACAACAAAATCCTGGAAAAATTTTATAAATGAAGACAGATTCTTCTTATATTTAGATATTTTTATTGGAAAAGAACACAAAATAAGAATTATAAGAACCGTAATTGAAGTGTATCTGCAGTCATCGTTTACAGTCAGTATTACCATACATGTTTCCATAAAAGAAAAATTAATCAGTATTGTCATTTATGAATATAATTTGACCCATTTCAGTCAATGTGAGTCTCTTTCTCTTCTCAGTGCATATTTGTCCTGCTTTTGAACATATTCTTTCATAGGCCACTGATGTTGCTGTGATACATAATACTTTTAGAACCAATTGATACAGTACTGGCCACTCTGGGTTGTGAGTTGCTAGAAAGTGGCTAATAGTCCCATTGAATTCCTACCAGTTTGCAGAAGTCTCATGTGTAACGGTACGAACTGGTTGAGACAAGAGCTCCCGCCGGCCGCGGTGGTCTCGCGGTTCTAGGCGCGCAGTCCGGAACCGTGCGACTGCTACGGTCGCAGGTTCGAATCCTGCCTCGGGCATGGATGTTTGTGATGTCCTTAGGTTAGTTAGGTTTAAGTAGTTCTAAGTTCTAGGGGACTAATGACCACAGCAGTTGAGTCCCATAGTGCTCAGAGCCATTTGAACCATTTGAACAAGAGCTCTGTTTTTTCTTGTTGAACAACCAACGCTTTCATTTCTACAACAGCCTTCATGTAGAGTCCTGAAATATCTTGTCATCAGAAAATCCTTGACTTAGAATCGGGGTCCAGCAATGTTGCCTGACTTATCATTTCGTTACTGGAGATAACACTAAACTACTCTGATAACCCTTTAACCAAATTATCAACCACTGACTTCGTCAATTGACGATATTTTTTATTTTTGTCTTTAAAAAGTTTTAGTTGCCATTCGATTAATCTTGGTAAGATTTTAATTATTGAAACTGAGACTGTTTTCTGTGAGGGCCCCTCTTTTGTTACCTCATCAAAAACTTTCAAAATCTGTAAAGCCTGTTGCATTATCTGCCAGTCTATATCTTTTAAGTTTAAAGTGACTGATTTTCCACCTAAGATAGCGGGGTAAGAAAGTATGGGATCTTTATTGAAAGTAATTCTTTTCAGCATTTCGTAAGTAGTTCCACCTGGTTGGGACATCCTGTTTCAATTTCAGTTGGTCTTTTTTTAAATTTCCTTGCATTTCAGCAAATTTGTTTAAAGCAAAGGGTTTACCCTTAAGAAACACAACAACTAATTTGAACTCAAAGGTTTTCTGTATGAACATCTGAATTGCGTGCTGTGCAATGGGGTTTAAAGGATGTGCAAAGAATCGGATATATGGAAGTTTTACAATGCATGGCAGTTAATTTCGTATTTGACGCATTTTCTGTTATTGTGGAAATGATTTTACAATTTATATTGTATTTGGGATAACAGACTTTGCCCAGTTTGAGATGTTTTCTGCAATCTGTCTGTCTTCGAGTTCGGAGCTCTCTAAAAGGTATGACTTTAGTTCACTCTTCTAAAACTAATGTTACTTACACACGTTCACGCATCAGACATATGGCAGACAGCCTTTACGGTGGCCGATTAATTTTTAATTTTTACTGCAAATCATTTTTGAAAGCTGTACATGGAATGGCATACATGTACTTAATGTGGACAGCTTTATAATATTAAAAATATTACTTATTGGTTTCTGTAAATGAAAATCAGTTAAGGGTGAGGGCTCCACAAAGGTCCAGAACCTGACGACACTGATGGGCTGGATAGTGCTTGGGACTCTATTTGCCTTTTTGGGAGGATACCTTCACCCGAGGTGGAAGCAGACATCAGTGAGGACACTACACAAGAAATGATTTCTCGAATTTCTGTATAGATTGATGACGATCGTGATCGACTTCCTAACCAACATTTGTCCAGAGGTACTGTAGGATGTTTCAATTTTAGATATCTCTTCAGGTTTGATGATGAGCCAGGTGCCAGGACAATTATCTGCTGACAGTGGTGGCATTTTCCTTTTCCTTCCATTTTCGTAAAACGTTACCGAACATCGCTTGTAATTCTTGTAGGCGAAGGCAACGTGGATAACATATTGTTGTGGAACACTGAATGTACGCTGGTAAAATTGAAACATCTACTCTTAACATAGACCTTTTACATTGTAAAAGCTTAAAGTGAGATCAAATATACATGCAGCACATTCTATAATGAGAAGTTGTAGAGTAGGATGTAGGAAGATGCGATCTGTGAAATCTAGAGCCACAATGGTAATACTTGTATCATATACGGAAAGGTCTGAATCATTCATAGTGATTAAGAAACTCGCGAAGACAAGCCTGACAAAATCCGAGGAATTCACTACTGAAAAATAAAAATTTTGGTAATATGATATACGAATTTGGGCTACATAGCGTGTAAACCAGAGATGACAGGATAATGGTGCGGATAAAGGCTGGAAAAAAGCAGTGCTAAGGAATTCTAAAGTCTGTGCATTAGGAGCTAAGAAACTGTCTACTTATGCAGCCACTATTTCTACCATCGTGTTTGTATTGTTACTGTATAACATAGTTGGCCATCACTCACAACTCATTTCGACGAATTCGGCGACATATTTCAGAATATCGACATCTATATATTTCATGCAATGAATTTGGACACGTGGCTCCAGCCAAGCGTGCTATCCAGTTCCCTAAATATTGACTCCACTGTCATTAGACGTCACAGAAGATATAGATGCGAAGGTGGAGTAGTGGAATACAAACACTTTGACTTGTTACCGACCATGTTACTCACATCCAATACTAATGAAGACAAAGGAGATAAATATATTTTCGTTAACATCAAATCACTTAAAAAAAAATTGCCCAATGTGTGTCCTCTACAGACCTCTGAAAATAGGCGAGATAGCCTGTGTCAAAACTGACCTTTCAAAATTCGATTAAACTTAGGATCATACAAATAATGCTAGGAACACTATCATAAATACTCTGGCCCTTGACCGTGAAATTTAAGTGTGTACTTTCTTCTTCGAATGCAACACTATTTCAGCTTCCACCTACCCATAATACAGCCTATAGTCAGGCCCCAACACAAATATTTGCCTCGAAATCCACAAGCTAAGAAATTCGTACCTGGAATATAAGCTCATAACATCATTACCAAACTAACTCTGTTACATAATAAATATGCTCCCTAGAAGACAGGAAACATGAAGGGAAAACTTGCACCTTGGCTAGCGGAAGAGCTAACGGAAGAGCTAAAACAGTCCATGAATGCTGGAGACACTGCACATCACGACCGCCTTGAAAATAAAATTGATTACATACAGGAAGCAAACAGAATCAATAAAACTGATCTGGCCGGAGTGGCCGAGCGGTTCTAGGCGCTATAGTCTGGAACCGCGCGACCGCTACGGTCGCAGGTTCGAATCCTGCCTCGGGCATAGATGTGTGTGATGTCCGTAGATTAGTTAGGTTTAAGTAGTTGTAAGTTCTAGGGGACTGATGACCTCAGAAGTTAAGTCCCATAGGGCTTAGAGCCCTTTGAACCCTTTGAAAGTCACATGTCACTGTGATTTTCAAAGGGTTCAAAGGGCTCTAAGCACTATGGGACTTAACTTCTGAGGTCATCAGTCCCCTAGAACTTAGAACTACTTAAACCTAACTAATCTAAGGACATCACACACATCTATGCCCGAGGCAGGGTTCGAACCTGCCACCGTAGTAGCAGCGTGGTTCAGGACTGGGGCGCCTAGAACCGCTCGGCCACACAGAGGCCGGCCACTGTGATTTTAACAAGTTTTGTAATTACATATAAAACTCTGGTCTGATCTAAGAGGACTCCTGAGGGTATTAATCTGGTCAGGTTAAATGAATAAACAAAACATCAAACATAATAAACAGGTTATGCCAGGCTGAATGGTCAATATTCAGGGATATGGCAGGAATGATCACTTGGGCCAAAAAACTTCATGTGGACGTATGAACTCTTCTGAATTGTTTCCGAGATAGATCTTATTTAATGTATATTGTTACTTACATTCTTTATTGTTCAGTATAATGTCATTGTTTACAATGTCCCACAGTAGTGCAGACGAGTTCAATACGAATAATTTGATATAGGACACGTGTTTAAGAAAGTCGAGGAACTACTTCAAACTGGCTTACGTACACCTCAATGTATGTGCGTTGCTCAAGATTTTCCATATTATCTCCCTCTCTTCACGCAGCCTAAAAGTCCTTGAGAAAAAATTGAAAGGGGCCTTTTAATAGAAATTTAATACAGTTTAATTTTGTACTACAACACGTTTTCGCTAGAGGCGGCGCATTTCGTGAAAAACATACAGAAATAACTATAAATATATTTCGTCTCAGAAACCATTTGGAATGGAGCGTATGTCCATATTTAGCTTTTTGCTTCAAATGATCGTTCCTGTCATATCTCTGAATATTGACCATTTGTCCTGAGGAAACATGTGTACATGGACTATGATGTATGCTACAATAACCATTAAATTGAATATCGTTTCCACCCAAAGGAATTAAAAGGTGAATAAAGGCTACCAACACTCCAAGATAGGCAACTATAAAAGGAACAGACAAGGAAGAAGTCATAGTAGTACAGAAGACGATTGGAACAGATCAAATAAGGATACAAAGAATTAATAACTGAACACGGATGGAGATGTGCTCAGTCATGAAAGCGAGTTGCAAGCTGTTTCACTGTGCCAAGAGCACAGAGAACAGAGTGATGCCTCAGTTCGCCATGTGGTCCACTATGTGCGATCTCGTCTTTGAGAGATAGTTGCTATGGTGGGGAGCAGTGAGCTAGTTTGCAATCCAATCAGTGAGCTAGTGAGCTACCGTGCAATCTGATCTCTGAGAGTGGTGGGGAGCAGTGACCTAATGAGACAGCCTACCGGTCCGATCGGTGAGAGTGGTGCAGAGCGCTGAGCTACTGGGAGGGGAGTGATGCCTGGATTGTTTTGTGACACGCTCCGACCACGCGGTAGCAGAGGGCCGTAGATTTTATGATTGCTGGCGACACATTACGAGTGTGATGCTAAGTCAAAGGATTAAAAGTAACAAGTCGCTCAAAATCATGTTAACGTTTACTGAGCCTCTGATATTTGAGATATTCTTTTGAAATCAAGGAAGGAAACATGCTGGAAGTGTTTTCTGCATTAATGTGTCGCTCTAAAGGCTTTGTCTTTCGTTTGCCTCAGTAGCTGCGTGGTCAGCGCAATGGATTGCTAAGTGAAGGGGTCAAGGTCCGAATCCCAGCCAAGTCGATTTTTTTTCCACTCACATACTGAATGTTGTTTTGTGATAACTCCCATATCGTCATAGTTAGCATTACTATTGAAATGGCTGAATGGATACTGCCTGATAGCCACTAAAGTGGAAAAGAAGGGAGCTCTCGTTATTTCCCGTTATCATGAATGAGAAAAGCTTCATGTACTAATAAGGTTTGTAAATTCGCATGTGCACACAGCCCATAACACATTTTTTGTAGCATGGGAAACGTTTTCTTAAAGAATTGACGTGGATCGCCATTTCAGCAGCCTAGCGCAAAATTTTCTTCCCGCTCATTACAGCCACCAAAAATCCATTTTAAAATTAGATGAGCTACCGTTCACTTTTTCCGAATCATCCATTATCCAGTTCAGGGGCAGAGTGACCATTTCTACTGATGGCACAAAGAAGGTGCTTTGTGCTGAGAACTGCCTCACAGGGATGTGTCCTTCACAGTTGTTATTTGTTGCCAACAAACAATGTGCCTTGCAATGGCAGAGTAACAAATGCGTCCTGGAAGACACCACTAAGGAGCTTGGTTGGTAAACACGCTAAATACACTCCTGGAAATTGAAATAAGAACACCGTGAATTCATTGTCCCAGGAAGGGGAAACTTTATTGACACATTCCTGGGGTCAGATACATCACATGATCACACTGACAGAACCACAGGCACATATCCACAGGCAACAGAGCATGCACAATGTCGGCACTAGTACAGTGTATATCCACCTTTCGCAGCAATGCAGGCTGCTATTCTCCCATGGAGACGATCGTAGAGATGCTGGATGTAGTCCTGTGGAACGGCTTGCCATGCCATTTCCACCTGGCGCCTCAGTTGGACCAGCGTTCGTGCTGGACGTGCAGACCGCGTGAGACGACGCTTCATCCAGTCCCAAACATGCTCAATGGGGGACAGATCTGGAGATCTTGCTGGCCAGGGTAGTTGACTTACACCTTCTAGAGCACGTTGGGTGGCACGGGATACATGCGGACGTGCATTGTCCTGTTGGAACAGCAAGTGCCCTTGCCGGTCTAGGAATGGTAGAACGATGGGTTCGATGACGGTTTGGATGTACTGTGCACTATTCAGTGTCCCCTCGACGATCACCAGTGGTGTACGGCCAGTGTAGGAGATCGCTCACCACACCATGATGCCGGGTGTTGGCCCTGTGTGCCTCGGTCGTATGCAGTCCTGATTGTGGCGCTCACCTGCACGGCGCCAAACACACATACGACCATCATTGGCACCAAGGCAGAAGCGACTCTCATCGCTGAAGACGACACGTCTCCATTCGTCCCTCCATTCACGCCTGTTGCGACACCACTGGAGGCGGGCTGCACGATGTTGAGGCGTGAGAGGAAGACGGCCTAATGGTGTGCGGGACCGTAGCCCAGCTTCATGGAGACGGTTGCGAATGGTCCTCGCCGATACCCCAGGAGCAACAGTGTCCTTAATTTGCTGGGAAGTGGCGGTGCGGTCCCCTACGGCACTGCGTAGGATCCTACGGTCGTGGCGTGCATCCGTGCGTCGCTGCGGTCCGGTCCCAGGTCGACGGGCACGTGCACCTTCCGCTGACCACTGGCGACAACATCGATGTACTGTGGAGACCTCACGCCCCACGTGTTGAGCAATTCGGCGGTACGTCCACCCGGCCTCCCGCATACCCACTATGCGCCCTCGCTCGAAGTCCGTCAACTGCACATACGGTTCACGTCCACTCTGTCGCGGCATGCTACCAGTGTTAAAGACTGCGATGGAGCTCCGTATGCCACGGCAAACTGGCTGACACTGACGGCGGCGGTGCACAAATGCTGCGCAGCTAGCGCCATTCGACGGCCAACACCGCGGTTCCTGGTGTGTCCGCTGTGCCGTGCGTGTGATCATTGCTTGTACAGCCCTCTCGCAGTGTCCGGAGCAAGTATGGTGGGTCTGACACACCGGTGTCAATGTGTTCTTTTTTCCATTTCCAGGAGTGTATGTTTTCTAATGTGGCACACGCATGTGTTTACCTGTCTTGCACCTTATCGATCAACCACCAAGAAAGTAAGTTTTTGTTTTCTTTGTTTGGTTTTGTTTGTTTTGTTTTGGCTTTTGGGCTTTATTGGAGGCGTAACTCAGAATCAGCTACATGTGTGGAATGAAAAAAGTACTTGCGCATAATCAGGCAGACTTCGATCATGAATTGGAATAAATTGTTGACAATTTCTCTAATATTTGTGTCTATTTTGGTCAGTAACTTAATGGGAAATAATATTAATACATACTTCACTAATACTAATACAATGAATGGCTTTCTCAATCAAACATGAAGTCTTTCTTCATACTCAAGCAGCTTTTCCGGACTACAACGTAATTATGAAAATGTGGCTATGTGAGTAGTTGATGAATAAAACACAGTTAACAGACTGTTCAGTGATACGATCTCATTAACATGTCTGTGTATTCTGATTAGCAGTTCTGCAGGATTTTATGTTTCTTACCTCTAGATCTAATGGTTACTGAACGTAGCGAGACGTCTTACGATAGCAAAATCGCTAAGGATTTCTTTCTGAGTTCGATATATCTGTTTGTAGCTCTGCCACAGAGGAGGTAAAATGGTGCTCTCGATCCAATTGGAACTGAGAGCTATGTAATCTGACTCTTTACAGTGCGTGAACATTTTCGTGGAGCAAGCGACCAACTGTAGTGTCCATCGCCTCGTCATTGCCTTTGTGATGGCTGATACTCATAATTCGCAATGTAGACAAGAACGTTAGTTGTAGCTACTGCGTGGAAGTAACCTCTCCTGCTTGTAAACACATATTTGATGAGTCAATGAAACACAAAAGTGGAAATCATTCGGAATCTGTGATTGGTATGCCACTAACGTGTCAAGTGAGTCTTTCAAGATAATTCTCTGTCATTCCAGGAAGTAAGAAAACTATCACAGCGTCACCAGACATGTTCCACTATGTTGTCATGACCCTATCATAATCGTAGCAGGACGATACTGTTTCTACAGGCAATGTCTTTTTTGAGTGGGCCAACAATTTAGAAGGGCATCTTGTGCATCAACGATGCAGGCGCTCAGTTACTCTTCCTACGACGCCATGAGAGCAGTCCAGTATTTATGGTGACGGTGAAGAATGGATAGTTGCACAGACCACCGCAACACATACGAATGCAAATAAGTGTAATTCACTGAGTTATAGATCCATTTCATTGACATCGACATGTGAACAAATGCTTTGCTCCTACTTTATGAAATACGACGAAATATATAGCCTATTGACAACAAACCAGCATGGATTTATAGAGCATCACTCTTGTGAGACATAGCTGGATCTTCATTCCACGACGTACTCCATAAAAGGTCTCTCAAATTGATTTCGTATATGAAGCGTTCCAAAAAGGCTTTTGATATCATTCCTCAAAAGCGACTTCCAACGACCTAATTCACTATCGACTATCGTCTCAGTTGTGCGACTGGATTCGTGATTGTTTGCCTGAAAGGTGACAGTCTGCATTAATCGACAGGACGTCACCTAGCGAAATGGAAGTGATGAGTGTGATTCCGCAAGTAAAGTGATGTTGACCTTCTGCTCTTTCTACTATATATACACTCCCGGAAATGGAAAAAAGAACACATTGACACCGGTGTGTCAGACCCACCATACTTGCTGCGGACACTGCGAGAGGGCTGTACAAGCAATGATCACACGCATGGCACAGCGGACACACCAGGAACCGCGGTGTTGGCCGTCGAATGGCGCTAGCTGCGCAGCATTTGTGCACCGCCGCCGTCAGTGTCAGCCAGTTTGCCGTGGCATACGGAGCTCCATCGCAGTCTTTAACACTGGTAGCATGCCGCGACAGCGTGGACGTGAACCGTATGTGCAGTTGACGGACTTTGAGCGAGGGCGTATAGTGGGCATGCGGGAGGCCGGGTGGACGTACCGCCGAATTGCTCAACACGTGGGGCGTGAGGTCTCCACAGTACATCGATGTTGTTGCCAGTGGTCGGCGGAAGGTGCACGTGCCCGTCGACCTGGGACCGGACCGCAGCGACGCACGGATGCACGCCAAGACCGTAGGATCCTACGCAGTGCCGTAGGGGACCGCACCGCCACTTCCCAGCAAATTAGGGACACTGTTGCTCCTGGGGTATCGGCGAGGACCATTCGCAACCGTCTCCATGAAGCTGGGCTACGGTCCCGCACACCGTTAGGCCGTCTTCCGCTCACGCCCCAACATCGTGCAGCCCGCCTCCGGTGGTGTCGCGACAGGAGTGAATGGAGGGACGAATGGAGACGTGTCGTCTTCAGCGATGAGAGTCGCTTCTGCCTTGGTGCCAATGATGGTCGTATGCGTGTTTGGCGCCGTGCAGGTGAGCGCCACAATCAGGACTGCATACGACCGAGGCACACAGGGCCAACACCCGGCATCATGGTGTGGGGAGCGATCTCCTACACTGGCCGTACACCACTGGTGATCGTCGAGGGGACACTGAATAGTGCACGGTACATCCAAACCGTCATCGAACCCATCGTTCTACCATTTCTAGACCGGCAAGGGAACTTGCTGTTCCAACAGGACAATGCACGTCCGCATGTATCCCGTGCCACCCAACGTGCTCTAGAAGGTGTAAGTCAACTACCCTGGCCAGCAAGATCTCCGGATCTGTCCCCCATTGAGCATGTTTGGGACTGGATGAAGCGTCGTCTCACGCGGTCTGCACGTCCAGCACGAACGCTGGTCCAACTGAGGCGCCAGGTGGAAATGGCATGGCAAGCCGTTCCACAGGGCTACATCCAGCATCTCTACGATCGTCTCCATGGGAGAATAGCAGCCTGCATTGCTGCGAAGGGTGGATATACACTGTACTAGTGCCGACATTGTGCATGCTCTGTTGCCTGTGGATATGTGCCTGTGGTTCTGTCAGTGTGATCATGTGATGTATCTGACCCCAGGAATGTGTCAATAAAGTTTCCCTTCCTGGGACAATGAATTCACGGTGTTCTTGCAAAATAATGGTGAAAATATATCTTCACGGTGCAAAATGTGGTAATTGATCCTAATCAAGAAAATGTATGACGCTCTCCATATAATTATTAAGAATATTTCGTCAAGCTTCGAGAAATCGAGAAGTAAAACAAATGTGAGGGGTTTCTAATGAAAGTCCTAGGGGTTACAAATATAAACAACGTAACTGGGAAACATCACATGTTGTGTTAAAGGCTAAACAAAAGTTGGGTTATTGTCTGAAGCCTTAGGGGCCCCAAGAAGTCTGCGAAGGAGACTGCCAGCATTACGGCTGTTCGGCTTCTAATGGGATATTACCGAGCACTGTACGATCATTACCTGATGGGATTGACGGAGGACATCAAAAATGTGGGAGGAAAGATGCTGATTTTGTAGTATGACGAATTATGTGCGAGAGTGTCTCGAACCTTTCTCTTTTCTTTCACTGAGGCAGGGGAACAAACTGCGGGACGCAATATTAAAAGAAACGCTTTTCCACTGCGGCACGTTTTTTCCACGATATTTCATCTACCGTTTTTCTGCTCCGAATGGAAACAGATTTAGTTGCTACCGCCGTACAAAGCTTGATATTACAACTGTAATAGCAAAAGAGATATTAGAACTTTCACTTAAAGATTTTGATGTTCGTTTTTCTCGAGCTTCGTACGTGAGGGGAACAGTTGAGAAATTGAAGCGATTCTGGGAACCCTTTACAAAACACTTAACTGTGAATTACAGAGAAATCAGGTATCATTGCGATGTAAATGAAGTTCCTAAGCAGAACGTAGTTTCCGTCCGTTGTTTAAGAGACAATGAGTAAACTTTACATGTACTCAGAATGTGAGTGATATGCTACGTATACGCAATTATTTGGCAAGGTTGCCATCAAAACTGTTTACTTTTGCAATCCACTTAGCTATCTTGGTAGAGCACATATATTCGTAAGGCGAGATTTAATGCAGAGCACTTACAAAAAAGAATAGTCTCCAGCGTCGTGCGATTGCTAGCTAGCTGAAATATTATACAGTAGCTAAGTTCGTCACGAATGTATTCTTTAATTTATTTTTCGTTAAATATTTGAATGAAACGTCAAAAGTACACGTAGCTGCACGTTTTATAGCAAAATAGCTCTAGCTGCGTTAGTCTATATTACAGTCTTGGTAGGGTAGATGAAACTTTAATCCTTCAGCAGTTGAGCGTGGCTTTGTTGCCTGGGACTGTACTAGCCGCGGCTCGCGAGCTACGAGTCAGCCAGTACCCCATTATGACAAATACATTATGCTGACATATGTGAAATTCGATTGTTGTTTGTATAGATGATAGCTTTCAATGAATAATGTGTTGGTTCGATTCCCGCTAGTGTTTCCAGTTTTTAACAGCCACAAACACAATCTCTTCACCTACAGTAACGCCAAGTAAGGAACGCAGGAGCGCGCCGTGGCACCAAATCGACATTAAACATGCCCATTCACTACTAACTGGAACATAGTTGTATTAGTTTTGATTGTCAGAGATAGAAGTCGCAGCTTTCATACATTGGTAATGTTTTTTTAGTTTACGAATCAGACGTCACGTGATCTCATAGGAGCTCCATTTCTTATTTTAAGTGACCTTGAGATTTTGAAAATATTGGCACTTGACTGGGAATCGAGCTCTGATTCCAATTTTTCTCGGGATTTGAACCCTTCGGGATGATCCTTTCCCAACATTTCGTTTTTCCCTTACGATGCGAAACTCCTCCAGGTCTCTTCGGACAGTGTTATAACAACTAATATTTACAGAGAATTTGATAGTTGACACCTATTCGTGTGGGATGAACAACGACGATATTCGTGGTGTTGGAGTCCCAGGCAGCACTGAACTATTTGTTGCCTTACCTCTAGCTGAACACGTGTACATCTCGCTTCTATTCGTGGCTATAAGACAATAGCGAAAGGTGCCGGGTTCAAATCCCTGGCAGGCAAAAATCATTTGTATCGTCGTTTCACGTTCCAATATCACGCTATTGGTGAATATATTTAATACCTGACATCTGACTGTGCTTAGCTAGCAATTCATTTAAGTACTGGTTTCTACTCCCATCCATCATCACAACTCTAGATTAAGGCGTTTCACACTTGTACTTTGCACTTTATTACATACGTTTGGTGGTACCGAGCGAGGTGGCGCAACAGGTAGCACATTGGACTCGCATTTGGGAGGACGGAGGTTCAAAGCCCCAGTCTGCTTTCAGCAGGTGAGGTGCGAGTACGTCTTGTATACTGGCAGACGCCGAGCCGTGCGGACGCGTCAGCAGCTGTAGCAGTAGCAGCATTTGCCTGATACACAGTAATTTAGTTTGGTTTCTGTATCACGTGCTTCTGCAAAAGAACTGTACTTGTGTATTTTACAGTGTAGACTAGTGGTTAGAAAATTATCTAAGTTTTAGTTTTTTCTAGCATATCATGTAAGGCGGCTTCCTAGTGTGATTTTCCCGCCATCAGACCGCCACTTCACGCAACTAAGTTTAAATCTCGTGCTGGTACATAGCATATAGCTTAGACCAGTGCATTCTAGTTTTCATACTTATCTCGTGCAGTAGTTTTCGGGTAGGCAGAGTTTCTAGTAACAGGTAACTTCAGCAGAGAAACTTGTTTCTGTGTAAGAGTTAGCCGCCTCAGGGCATTGTGAGAAATATGAAGAGCAGTTTTTAGTGTTTCTTTATTCTCCTCGTTATGTTTGGAGTACACTGTAAACTCAGTAGTGCCATATGAGACCTTATACCTATTTTTACACGCTGCGATATGGCTAGAAACTGTGCTTATTGTGAACGGACAAGAGGAGAATTGGCTGCTGTCTGTAAACAGCTGGAAGCAGCGTTGGCTATCGTCGATACGCCTCTGGATAACGTTCAAAGTTGCGGTGGCAACGGGGGGCTGGGGACAGGACCCGCGACAAATTTGTTGCCTTTGGAATCCCCTGGTGACTGGGATGTCGCCGCATCTTCTGATTCGTAACATCTGACCGGACCGTCCCCACTAGAGTTTCGGAGACAGGCAGTGGTGTGTTCGCGTGTCACTAGACGGAAGGAGAAAGAGGGAGCAGGTCGTGCGGCTGGCACCCTGCGCATTAGCAACAGGTACGAGGTGCTGCCCAGTGATGATGATAACTCTGAGCCAGCACGAGATGCCTCCCCTGTTGGGCCAGCGGCCGATTTTCCTGCCCAGTCTCGGCAAGTGCGGAGTGTGGGTGTACTTGTCATTGGGAGCTCAAATGTTAGGCAGATGGTGGAGCCTCTCACGGAAATAGCTGACAAAGCGAGAAAGAACGCCAGCGTGTAATCTGTATGTTTTCTGTGGGATCTCGTCCGTGATGTGGAAGATGCCCAGCCGGCAGCTATCGAGCGCACTGGGTGCAACCGGTTGCATACACTGGCACATGTCGGTACGAATGACGACTGCCGTTTGGGTTCTGAAGGCATCCTCCGTTCCTTTCGGGGGACAGGTGATTTGGTCAAGGCAACTAGCATCGCTCGTGGGTGCAGGCTAAGCTGCCTACCTGTAATTGTAGCATCGTTCCCAGGGTTGATAGCGGTCCTCTGGTTTGGAGCAGAGTGGGAGGTCTAAATCAGAGGCTCAGACGACTCTGCGACAGTATCGGATGCCAGTTTCTCGACTTCCGCTATCTGGTACAGAACTGCAGGATTCTCGTTAAAAGGTCAGGCCTACACTCCATGCAGGAAGAGTCTACTAGGATAGCGGAGTACGTATGGCGTGCACATGGGTTTTTTTAGGTTAGAGAACCTTCCCTTGGGATCAAACTAAATTTTAACTGATAAATTAGCCACAATGTGTTCAGACAATGTTTGACGTCGCAGTTCAGAGATAGAAAAGGTTCATATGATTTTGTAAACTGCAGGAGCGTCCAATGAAACGTCCCAGAACTAAGGCGCTTACTGAAGGCTATACATCACAGATGGTATTAGGAACAGAAAGGTGGTTGAAACCGGACGTTAATGACAACAAAATCCTAACTTCAGATTGGAACATTCATCATAAGAATAGGTTACTCGCCAATGGCCACGGCGTGTTTATTGGAGTATAGAATTCGAAAAAATCTAGCCATATTATCGCGGATTCCGATCGTGAATTAATCTGGAAGAAGATAAGTATCAAAGATCGGTCACAAATGGTACTCGGATGCTTTTTTAGACCGCCTGGGTCAGGAGCTCTAGTGGTAGAGCTCTTCAGACAGAACTTGCAGAACATCGTTAGTAATTTTTCTGGTCATGTCGTTGCAATAGGTACTTATTAAAGACAGACTGGAAGTGTCGTTATAAGTTAACGAGTACTGCGCTCTCATTTAAATACATGGCCGAAAGAGTCACCCTACAGAAATTGTGGAACGAACTCTGTCGTCCTGGACCGCGTGCCACAAAGGGCGCAAATTCACAGCGAGAAAGTAAAATTCACACACGTCTATTGTCTATTGAGGCCTAAGCGCTGTAGTGTGCGAGTGAGACAGACGAGAACCTACGTCATAGGGAAACCCAGCAGAAGGCTGTTGTAACCGAGAAGACGTAGCAGTGATAAATATGGTGGACCTAAGATCAGCCATAAAGTGAAACTGCCATCCTCCATAAATTTTCATGGTGACCTCAATAAAACTTGAATTTTGATCGTATCTATAATAATTTACGATTTACTGTTAAAGTGAAATTAACAAGTTTTGTAACAAAGACCGGAATGCTAAAATCTGAACGCTTTGGTCGATCTTAAAGATCTACATTACACATACAACCGCATCATTAAAATGACAAACGTTGTAAATATTAACTCTGTAACTTTCTTTGTTTAAGAGATATAGTAAATTTAAATTATCAGAACTTTCAGTTAAGCATCATACCATCATTTCCTCCACACAAAACACATTGACCGATGACAGCGTGGCACGTAATTGAATCGATAGGTAATAGAATATTTGTAGTAAAGTTTAGTGCATAATAGTTACTAGTGTTCTTTATTTATTTATCGGAAAGCACATTGGTGCAAGGCTACTGGCTGTGGCATTCAAAGCTAAGAAGGAAATTGTATTGGTTTTATGTAAGAGAATTTAACGCTTATTATGTAATCTATATTATTGTTACTTTATTTAGAACGTGAAAGTGGTCAAGCTTTGATTATTTAAATATGTTAAAATGTTAAGTAATGTAGAATAAACTGTAGTCAATCAGATAGACGGCTTCATGAAAGACAATTGAGCTAGTCAGTTGAGCGAAGATGTTCGGCGAGCGGGAAACGCGGTCGGAGACGGGCAGTGGGCAGTGCTGGAGGAGACGTGAAAGCGGACGGTCGGTATTTAGGTAGTTAGGAAGTAAAACGACTTACAAAATTTCGCGTTGTGTGGTATCGCGGTACTTAGTCTCTGAGCGGTAAGCAGCCGTGCGCCTGGTGTGAACTCTAACTTTTAGTGTAGTTAAGGAGGCGGAGTATTGGACTTGTGTTTTACGATGAGATTGTGATTCAAAGAACTGTATCAAATAGATATGCGCTCGGGTGTAACTGTAACTCTAAATACGACCACTTTCACTATTCTGAATAAACATTATTCTAACCAAATCGCAACTGTGTGGCCTACATCATTTAGGGGTCGTTAATTTAGTTCTCGATATTATTATTACTAGAATGAGACTTTCACTCTGCAAACGAGTGTGAGCTAATATGAAAGTTCCTGGCAGATTAAAACTGTGTGCCGGACCGACACTCGAACTCGGGACCTTTGCCTTTCGCGGGCAAGTGCTCTACCAACTGAGCTACCCAAGCACGACTCACGCCCCGTCCTCACAGCTTTACTTCTGCCAGTACCTCGTCTCCTACCTTCCAAACTTTACAGAAGCTCTCCTGCGAAACTTGCACTCCTGAAAGAAAGGATATTGCGGAGACATGGCTTAGCCACAGCCTTGGGGATGTTTCCAGAATGAGATTTTCACTCTGCAGCCCAGTGTGAGCTGATATGAAACTTCCTGGCAGATTAAAACTGTGTGCCGGACCGACACTCGAACTCGGGACCTTTGCCTTTCGCGGGGAAGTGCTCTACTAACTGAGCTACCCAAGCACGACTCACGCCCCGTCCTCACAGCCTTACTTCTGTCAGTACCTCGTCTCCTACCTTCCAACCTTTCCAGAAGCTCTCCTGCGAAACTTGCAGAACTAGCACTCCTGAAAGAAAAGATATTGCGGAGACATGGCTTAGCTTTGGCTTTGGAAGGTAGGAGACGAGATACTGGCAGAAGTAAAGCTGTGAGGACGGGGCGTGAGTCGTGCTTGGGTAGCTCAGTTAATAGAACACTTGCCCGCGAAAGGCAAAGTTCCCAAGTTCGAGTCTCGTTCCGGCACACAGCTTTAAACTGCAAGGAAGTTTCATTATTATTACTGTTGTTATGTGTTATGTTAACTTCAAATTTCGCAAACTTACCATCAGCCAGACAATTTAACCAAAGGGTCACAAGTGTCTAATTTACGGCTTGTAATGCGACACGTATCTTTCAACCCCTAGATGAGTTTGAGCCAAGAAAAGGAACCGCATGTGAGCCCGAACATCTTTGGGGATGTAAGCTCTCATCATCCTATCAAAACTGGTGCCAGATACAGGAATTCGTGTGATAATGTTCTGGACGAAAATTACTCTGAGCAGACAGTTAGAGAACCAACTCGTGAGGATAACGTTGTAAGTAGGCTGTTTAAGTTATTATGTTGGTGACGCCATGTAGCGCTCTCTACGAAAATCTCTGACTGAGCTGTGTGCGGTCTAAAACGGTTCATATGGTTCTGAGCACTATGGGACTTAACAATTACTGAAAGTCAGATTGCGTTGCGCTAAAAACATTGTGTGTCAGTTTAGTGACGATCAGAATAAGTAAAGGGAAAACAGCCTGAGTACATTTAGTTTTACTCAGCCGTTTCAGTGTCAAATAACACAGAAGTTTACCAGCACAGCTATTCTTCATATTCAAAGGGGAAATTTCAACGTCTTAGACCTCCTGGCAACAAACAGACCTGCACTTACGGCATCAGTTAGTGCAGAGGTAAATATCAGTGATCGTAACGCTGTGATAGCATATATAACAACGGGTCTGGCAAAGAAGGTTAAAAAATGTAGAAAGACACATTTGCTTATCAAGGATGAAAGGATACAAATTTCAGAGTATCTGAGCTGTCGGCATCAAATTTTCGGTGATGAGGACAAAGATGTGGAAAACAAATGGAAAAAATTCAAAGGACTCGTGGAATGCGCGCTACGCAATTATGTCCCGGCTAAGGTCTTAAGGGATGGGAAAGACCCTCCATGGTATAATAGCCGTGTTATAAAAATGGTACGTAAACAAAAAGAACTTCACCTCAGATTAAAGAGAGGTAATAACCTAGCTTACAAACAAAAGATGAACGAAGCGAAAATGAGCGTAAGGAGAGCAATGAGAGAAGCGTTCAACGACTTTAAAAGTAAAACTTCGTCAAACGACCTGAGTAAAAACTGTAAGAGGATTTGGTCGTATATAAAATCAGTAAATGGGTCAAAATCATCTATACATTCACTCATTGACAACATTGGCACCGAAACGGAAGGTGACAGAGAGAAGGACGAAATATTGAATTCGGTCTTCGAAAATTGTTTCACTGCAGAAGATCGTAACGCGGTCACTCCTTTCAGTCGTCGTACGAACGTCAAGCTGGCAGGTATTGAGATAACCGATCGCGGAATAGAAAAACGACTACAATTTCTTAGCAGTGGAAAGGCGTGAGGTCCAGGGGTGATCCTACAAAGATTATTCGAAAGAAATTGCTCCCCTTCTAACAGTAATTTATCGTAGAGCGCTTGAGCAACGAAGGGTACTTAGCGACTGAAAAAAAGCACAGGTCATTCCCGTTTTTAAGAAGGGACGTACGACATGTACGCACAATTATAGACCTATATCGTTGACGTCAATTTGTTGTAGAATTACGGAACATGTATTATACTCAAGAACTACGACTCTCTTGGAGAACCAAACTCTCCTCTATAAAAATCAACATGGATTGCGCAAACAGAGGTCCTGCGCAACTGAGCTCGCTCTGTTCGTCCATGAGGTCCACAATGTCGTATACAATGCCACTCAGGATGATGACGTGTTCTTTGACTTCAAGAAAGTATTTGCCACCGTCCTGCACTGCCGTTTAGTGAAAAAAAATAACAAACGAGCCTATCGAGTATGGAAGCAGATTTGCGACTGGTTTCAAGACTTCCTTGACGACACAACTCAACACGTCGCTCTTAACGGAACAAAATAGACAGATGTAAAGGCAATTGCCAGTGTACACGAAGGTAGCGTGATAGGACCGTTACTGTTTACAGTATATGTATAATATGGTAGAAAGCGTCGGATGCTCTCTAAGGCTGTTCGCAGATGATGCGGTTGTCTATAATAAAGTAACAACGTCGGAGCATACATTGAAGAGCCAAAGAATCTGTTATAGGCATATACAGAGATATGTAAAGAGGCACAATACGGCGCTGCGCTAGGAAACGCCTAAATAAGACAACAAGTTCAAATGGCTCTGAGAACTATGAGACTTAACATCTGAGGTCATCTGTCCACTAGAACTTAGAACTACTGAAACCTAACTAACCTGAGGACATCACACACATCCATGCAAGAGGCAGCATTCGAACCTGCGACCGTAGTGGTCGCGCGGTTCCAGACTGAAGCGCCCAGAATCTCTTGTCCACATCGGCCGTCAGGCAACAAGTGTCCAGCACAGTTGCTAGATCGGTTACTGCTGCTACAGTGGGAGTTATCAAGATTTAAATGAGTTTGAACGTGTTTTTGTAGTCGGCGGACGAGTGATGGAACACATCGTATCTCAGGAACCGATTAAGTGGGGATTTTCCCGTACGACCATTTCACGAGAGTACGGTCACAATCAGAAATCCAGCAAATCAAATCTCCGACATCGCTGCGGCCGGAAAAAGATTCTACAAGAACGGGACCAATGACGAATGAAGAGAATCGTTCAACGTGACAGAAGTACGGCCCTTCTGCAAATTGCTGCAGATTTCAACGCTGGGCCATCAACAAGTGTCAGCGTGCGAACCATTCAACGAAACACCATTGATATGGGCTTTCGGAGCCAAAGTTCCACTCTTGTACTCTTGATGACTGCACAACACAAAGCTTTATATCTCGCCTGGGCCAGCTCACATCGACATTGGACTGTTGACGACTGGAAACATGTTGCCTGGTCGAACGAGTCTCGTTTCAAATTGTATCGAGCGGATGGACGTGCACGGGTATGGAGACAACCTCATTCAATCCATGGAACCTGGATGTCAGCAGGGGACTGTTCAAGCTGGTGGAGGTTCTGTAATGGTGTGGGGCGTGTGCAGTTGGAGTGATATGATACTCGTGATGCGTCTACATACGACTCTGACAGGTGACATTTACATAACATCCTGTCTCATCGCTTGCATCCATTCATGTCCATTGTGCATTCCGACGTACTAGGGCAATTCCAGCAGGACAGTGCGACACCACACACAACCACATTTGCTACACGATGGCTTCAGGAACACTCTTCTGAGTTTAAACACTTCCGCTGGCCACCAAACTCTTCATACATGAACATTTTTGAACATATCTGGGATGCCTTGCAACGTGCTGTTATGAAGGGATCTCCACCCCCTCGTACTCTTACGGACTTATGAACAGCCCTAGAGGCTTCATGGTGTCAGCTCCCTCCAGCAGTACATCAGACATTAGTCGAGTCCATGCCATGTGTTGCGGTACTTCTGCGTGCTCTCGGAGGCGCTTCGCGATATAAGGCAGGTTTACCAGTTTCTTCGACTCTTCAGTGTAGTAACGATTTGCAGAATAACCTCCAGAGAGTTCATGAATGGTGCAGGCTCTGGCAGTTCACCCAGAGCGTGAATAAATTTAACGTACAGCACATACATATGAAAAGAAATCGACTACTCTGTAGCTATACTATTGATGACAAACCGCTGGAAGCAGTATCTGTCATAGAATACCTAGGAGTAACTATCCGGAACGACCTTATGTGGAATGACCATATAAAACAAATAGTGGGAAAGCAGACGCCAGACTGAGATTCACAGGAAGAATCTTAAGAAAATGAAGGAGGCCGTTTATAAGGCGCTTGTTCGACCCGTCATTCGAGTATTGTTTATCTATCTGCGATCCCTATCAGATAGGGTAGATAAGAGAGATAGAGAAGATCCAACGAGATCGTTTAGTCGGCACGAGAAAGTTACGGAGATTCTCAACAAACTGCACGTATCACCTCGGTTCCGAGAGTTCAGGAATTTGTACAGAAAACTAGAATAGAGATCAACATAAACATCATTTCCGCCCTTTTTATTGCCCATGAGAACCACACAGTGCATGTTGTACCACCATACAGCGAGATCTTCAGAGGCGGTGGTCCAGATTTCTGCACACACCGGTACCTCTAATACCCAGTAGCACGTCCTCTTGCATTGAGGCATGCCTGTATTCGTCGTGGCATACTATCCACAAGTTAATCAAGGCACTTTTGGTCCAGATTGTACCCAACAACGGCGATTGGCGTCGATCCCTCAGAGTCGTTGGTGGGCCACGTCGTCCATAAACAGCCCTTTTCAGTCTATCCCACGCATGTTCGGTAAGGTTAATGTCCGGAGAAAGTGCTGGCCACTCTAGTCGAGCGATGTCGTTATCCTTAAGGGAGTCATTCACAAGATGTGCACGATGGGGGTGCGAAAGACGAATGCTACGTCAATATGCTGCCGATATGGCTGCACTATCGGTCAGAGGATAGCATTCATGTAACGTATAGTCGTTACGACGCCTTCCATGACCACCACCAGCGGCGTACGTCGGCCCCACATAATGCCAGCCCAAAACAGCGGGAAACCCCCACCTTGCTGCACTCGCTGGACAGTGTGTCTAAGGCGTTCAGCTCCCAACTCGTCTCCGACGATTGTCTTGTTGAAGGCATATGTGACACTCATCGATGAAGAGAACGTGATGCCAGTACTGTGCGGTCCATTCGGTATTTGTTGGGCCAATCTGTACCGCGCTGCATGGTGCCATGGTTGCAAAGATGGACCTCGCCATGGACGTCGGGAGTGAAGTTGCGCATCATGCAGCCTAGTGCTCGCAGTTTGAGTCGTGGCTGCACGAAGAAGCATTATTCAACATGATGACGTTGCTGTCAGGGTTCCTCCGAGCAATAATCCGTAAGTATCGGTCGTCCACTGCAGTAGTAGCCATTGGGTGGCCCGAGGGAGGCGTGTATTCGACAGTTACTGTCTCTCTGTATCTCCTCCATGTCCGAACAACATCGTTTTCGTTCACTCCGAGACGCCTGGACACTTCCCTTGATGAGAGCCCTTCCTGGCACAAAGTAACAATGCGAACACGATCGAACCGCGGTATTCACCGTCTAGGCATGGTTCAACTACAGGCAACACAAGCCGTGTGCCTAGTTCCTGGTGGATTTACTGGAACTGATTTTCTGTCGGACCCCCTCCGTCTAATAGGCGCTGCTCATGCATGGTTCTTTAAATCTTTGGGCGAGTTTATCTATGAACAGTCAAAGGGACTGTGTCTGTGTTACAATGTCCACAGTCAACTCCTATCTTCGGTAATTCTGGGAACTGGGGTGATGCAAAACATTTTGATGTGTGTACCTTGGCAGAAGTTACAAGAGAGGCGTTGTGCATCACTGAGCGATTTACTACTGAAATTTCTAGAGAGCACTTTCCGGAAAGAGTCGGATAACATATTACTTGCCCCTACATATGTGTCGCGTAATAACCACAAGGAGAAAATTCTGGAAATGTGAAACATTACAGAGGCTTACCGACAGTCATTCTTCCCTCGGGCTACTCGCGAGTGGAACAGGGTTGGAGGACTCAGTTACTGGTAGGAAAAGTACCCTCCCCCACACGCCGTTTGGCGACTTTCGGAGTATGATGTAAATGTAGATGTTTATGCGCTGTCCGCAGAGCCTCGAGCGCGTAATTTGTTTACTTCCTCGCCGCAGCTAGTACTCGCATCCTTTGAGGTTGAGTTGCTGTGGTCCCATCTTACAGAAAAGCTTCCACCAAGTTTAGCTTCCAACCCGACCACGCAGAACCACGACCCTTTGAAACCGAACGGTTCATCCGTGACGAAGTTCAAATGCCACCACAGTACATAGTCAGTATTCACCTATCCATCTGAAGTAGCGACGTCTACGTCAAGATGGTCGATGACGTATTTGTCACGCTGTTGCGAGAACATGTGCAAACACGTGGCCGAGAAATGAAACACATTCGAGACGTACCCAGTCGTCAACGGTTTGTGACCACTTAAAATTGACTTAACGAAACACATACTATTTTACCTAGTCATAGGTGTATGTCGAGCAATTTTCATGTACCATGGACAGCCTATTATTTGTTCTGGTTGCGGTCAAGAGGATCATGTACGTTTGGCGTCTATTCAACATCGGGTTACACAAATTCCATTATGTGACACGGCGCCAAACTCTACGGTAACGGCCCTACCCATCAATTACCAGAGGTGACACGGCCGACCGTCATGGCAGACGAAATACAGGGAACAATAGACTGTACACCCGTAGCACGTTCAGGGTTGACCGACACCATTACAGAGTCGACAGAGATTAAAAAAGTCGCCCATCGACACCACAGGGAGATTCGGACGAAAGAAAGGATTTCAACACTAGGATTGTAACAACCTCTGATTTTCTCCGTGGGGGGAGGGGGGGGGATGCGGTGCGGCACCCACACACACTTTCGAACACACAAAACCTACATTCGAAAACAGGGTTCACCAAGGAATCACAAAAAGCGACGTCGTACACCATCAGACGGTTGCCCCCTGAGAATGTCTTCTCCAGTTGACGGCTGGACCGGTGACGAGAAACATGGATGACACAGGGTCGCTCTCACCTGACATCAACACACCCATTTCCGCTCTCTCGGGCAAACAGACCACAAAAACAGCACCCGCCGCCGGTACACAGCCAGAAAAAACTGTGGATTTACGTTGGTCACTCAGATCGCAAGTGTCCTACCGCAGCCACGGTCAACTTGCGGACCTTAGGCAGACAACATTGAAGAAAATTCTACCTCCGCTTTGGTGAATGAGGAGAGCGGTGTCTATTCACTCACCTCGAGTAGCACCAGACGCTGCCTGCAGATGGCAGTCCACAACATTTACGGCGACGCTGACGGCGGCCCCCATTGCAACAGACTACTACAGACCTCTCGCCTAGCGACCATCACTGTTTACACCACTCGAACACGTACGAAGTTGTCGCTGCTCCAAAACGTGCCCAATGCAGCATCATTGACATTGTCTTCCTCCAAGACGTTGTAAGTAGGCTGTTTAGGTTTATATGTTGGTAACGTCATGTAACGCTCTGTATGAAAATCACTGGCTGTGCTGTGTGCAGTCTGTGGCTGGTTGGCATTGTTGGAATATTCGCTATTGTAGTGTTGGGCAGTTGGATGTGAACAGCGAGTAGCGTTGCGCAGTTGAAGGTGAGCCGCCAGCGGTGGTGGATGTGAGAAGAGAGGTGGCGGAGTTTTGAGAGCGGATGATCTGGACGTGTGTCGATCAGAGAGTAAATTTGTAAGACTGGATGTCATGGATATATATATATATATATATATATATATATATATATATATATATATATATATATATATATAATGACTTTTGAACACTATTAAGGTAAATACATTGTTTGTTCCCTATGAAAATCTTTCATTTGCTAAGTATGCCTATCAGTAGTTAGTGCCTTCAGTGGTTAGAATCTTTTATTTTGCTGGCAGTATTGGCGCTCGCTGTATTGCAGTAGTTCGAGTAAATAAGATTTTTGTGAGGTAATTGATTCATGAAAGGTATAGGTTATGGTTAGTCAGGGCCATTCTTTTGTACAGATTATTGAAAGTCAGATTGCGTTGAGCTAAAAATATTGTGTCAGTTTAGTGTTGATCAGAATAAGTAAAGAGAGTAATGTCTGAGTACGTTCAGTTTTTCTCAGCTGTTTGATAATCAAATAACGTAGAGGTTTATCAGCACAGTAAGTCACTAGTTTTTCAAAGGGGACGTTTCATAACGTCTTCTTCGACGATTTCCTCGGTATGTGTGGTTATACGGCTCACGTGTCCCACGCCTCGCCAGCTATAATCGGTGTTGCAGTTCTCTTCAGGGACACCAGAGGAATGGCCATCACGGAGCTAGGGGTCCTGTTTATCAATGTGTACGCCTCATCTGGAACGAATCGCCGTCGCCATCGATCACTCTTCTTCGCGGAAGGAGTAGATCGTTTTTACAAGGCAGGCACGATAACTTGGTGTTAGGGGGCGATTTCAATAGCACCCATACACCTAAAGTTCAGCTTCAACGCCATTCACCGTGCTCCGAACTTGGGACAAATGGTTCCAATGGTTCTGAGCACTGTGGGACTTAACATCTGACGTCATCAGTCCCCTAGAACTTAGAACTACTTAAATCTAAGTAACCTAAGGACATCACACACATCCATGCCCGAGGCAGGATTCGAACCTGCGACCGCCGCGCGGTTCCAGACTGAAGCGCCTAGAACCGCTCAGCCACACCGGCCGGCAACTTGGGACACTCAGCAGGGATATCCAGCTGGTAGATACATGGGAACAAGTCCAAGGAAATCGACCGTAATTCACTCATTTCACGAGTCACTCGTCTTGTAGCATTGATAGGATTTACGTCTCTCGTTCTCTCGCAGCTACAGTGAGCGACTCGGAGATGTGGCCAGTAGCCCTCTCTGGTTGCGAGGCGTATATATGTGCCGTCACGCTTCCCCCCCCCCCCCCCCCCACCCAACGGTTGTGGCGCAACCGACGTCATTGGAAGTTAAACCTCGCTCAACTCGCTTTTCCGGATTGTCGGCGCGCCACCGAGGACACGTGGAGTTTGTGCGTCTGCCGCCTCCCAACGTATCCTACATCGATCAGGTAGTAGTTAAACTGCTCCAAGCCAGCCCTATGGAGAACCGTGATTACGTATAGTCGTGAGTGGCTGCTTGGAGGCGGCATATGTTCGATTTTTCTTTCACGGTCATTCGCGAATGACGACAGATGACAGTATAGCGTGGGAAGGCACAGATCGTAATCTATATGTTCCGACACCTCAAAGGGACGATCGTTCGAGCGTCAACACACGACAGACTAACAATGGAACGACCACCTTGTACCACGTCATACGAGAACGTATACTGCGAAGGCGAGCGTTGATACAAGCCGTCACCACTACGGCCGGCTGTAGCCACACCAAACAACGCGATACTGATGCAATTTTCTTCGACAATTACGCACAACTTTATTCTGCTCAATGTTCCGAGCTGAGGACGGTAACAGAAGCCTCACGACTGGTTTATGATAGTGTTCCACAGGACTTACAATCTGAATTATTGAACAAAATTACGAAAGACGAAGTTATCGTCGCGATAGGTAAAGGAGCGTCGAACAAGTCTCCTGGCCCCGACGGGCTCCCTGTGGAATTTATACGTCAGACCTTGCCTCACATCATCTCACCAGATCATGCTTCACTAGGAGGGAACACATCCACACAGCACTGTGTCGATACCATAACATAATAGCTCTATCGAGGCCAGGCCGCATCCCGCGAGCGCTGGCATCATTAGATTTTTGCCAAGTTTTCGACCGAGTGGATCAAGTGTTCCTGACGCTCGTTCTTCTACAGACGCAGTACCCACAGCAATTCATAGACGTCGTGATGTGCTTCCTCCGAGGGCTGACCTCCAAGGTGCTCGTTAACGGGGAACTCACCCAGTCCCTCCCGAGTTCCAGATCGGTGCGTCAAGGCTGTCCCCTGTTCATCTTACTCTACGCTCTGGCACTGGAACCACTGCTTCCTGGCCTCCGTCAACGTCCTCATCGGACTTACGTCGTGTCACATTTCGCTGTACAGCATATACAGAAGACTTGGTTCTTGTGCTCCGCAACCGCGACCATTTAACCAGCGCTCTACAATGAATTGCCACGTGCTGTGAGGCTTCAGGCAGCTCTCTGAACGTCACCAAATCGGTCGGCATGAACCTAGGAGACTGGTTGACTCCAGCGTGTGTCGATCCCTACAACTTAGTGGTACTATCAAATGTCTCGGAGCAGAGTTTCACAACATACGGCGCACTGCGGCTATTAATTACCGCCGCTTATTACAACAAATTTGGGTCCAGATCTCCAACCTTCGTCTGCGAACCCTTCATATTCATCAAAGGACACACTTCGTTAATGTTTACCTAACACAGCGCGTTCCACACATAGCGCGCACATTTCCATTACCGCTCGACGTATATTAGCGGCATTCGAAGGCTACGTCAGTACAGGCATCCTCATCAAAGTCACTAATGAGATGATGGCCCTTATCCCAGACAGGGAAGATCTTGGCCTAGTCTGTGTCCACGACAGAGCGATGGCCCTGTTTGTTAGCTCGCATGTCAAGCTGTGGCGCCATCGCCCGGACAGTTTGGTGGGTTTGCTGCAGGAGTCCTTAGCTCCGTCCTCCCTTACGCCCCCATTGACAACGCAGCACATACCCCCACATTTTTACTACTCCGATCACATTTATATTGAACACATTTAAGTCCATATCGCAGTACCACCGACGGCACGAGAGATATATCGCGTCCTATAGCAGAGGCGTCCATCAAACGTTGTAGAAGACAAGAATCCTCATGGTAGTTGGACTGTGGTGTGGAGGACGATACACGTGGTTACACTGGATACAGACGTCCCATTGACATGGTACATCAAAGTAAACGGTAATTCAAATCACGAGCGACAACCCATCATCTCATTTAATGGGTGTGATAAGACGTCTGAAGTGACAGTGTAATGAAGTTTAATTTACTAGCGTTAGGGGCTGTCTCATTCCAAATAACGTGTTTTCTCGATATTTGTTCTAGTGTGGTATTAGTTTACATCTGGACTTACTGCCACAATAATAAGTGTTCTCTAGTGGTCTCTTGGTGTAAGCATTGTGTATAGTCAAACGACTGTGCCACACAGGTTTTCAGCATTTAAAGGAGATGCGACACAGCTACACTATGTTGGCAGCATTCAGCATTGGTCCACTTTTTTGCGGTCAAGTATACATACACTGTGTTCGAAGGTGATAAATTACCACGAAAACGATTTATTGACACATAATCAGTACTGATTCAGAGAATATCGATCTTAGAAATACAACTAGCTCTACACTCACACAAACTTATGTGTGCTATCGGCAGGAGATCTCAAATTGATTCCATGTTTGTAGATTTCCAGAAGGCTTTTGACGCCGTTCCACACAAGGGATTTCTAATCTAATTGCGTGCCTATAGAATATCGTCTCAGTGGTGCGGCTGGATTCCAGATATCCTGCCAGAAAGGCAACAATTCTTAGTAACTGATATAAAATTGCCGGGTGAAGCGTAAGTGATAGTTGGTGTTCCCTAAGGAATTATTATAAGCCCTCTGCTGTTTTTCTAAAGACTTTGAGAGGAACTTCGAACAGTGGTCTTATACTGTTAGCAGAAGATGCTGTCATTTACCATGCAGTAAGATCATCATAAGATCAAAACTATTTGCAAAATGATTTACATATCATGTCTTTACTGTGTTGAAAGTGTCAAATGACTATATATAATGGGAAATGTAAAGTTTGCAACATGAGCACAAACAGGCACCAGTTGAATTTCTGTTACACAGTAAATTACATTAATCTAAAGGGTCTCAGTTCAACTTAATAGTCCGCAGCTCGTGGTCGTGCGGTAGCGTGCTCGCTTCCCGCGCCCGGGTTCCCGGGTTCGATTCCCGGCGGGGTTAGGGATATTCTCTGCCTCGTGATGACTGGGTGTTGTGTGATGTCCTTAGGTTAGTTAGGTTTAAGTAGTTCTAAGTTCTATGGGACTGATGACCATAGATGTTTAGTCCCATAGTGCTCAGAGCCATTTGAACCATTTGAATTCAACTTAATACCTAAGTATTACAATAAGAAATAACTTAAATTGAACGATCTGAAATACTGCCTTGTGGTATGGGCTAGGTACCAGAAAGGTCTGACGGAGGACATCAAAAAACTTCAAAGAAGGGTAGTTTATTTTGCATTTTTGTGAGATACGGGGAGTGCGTCACAGATGTGATACGTGAGTTGGGGATGCAACCATTAAACCAAAGGCGTTTTTCATTGCGGTGAAATATTATCACAAAATTTCAATAGCCAAATTTTTCCCCTAAATGCGAAAATGTTTTGTTGAAGCCAGCCTACATAGGGAGAAATGATCATCGTAAAAAATAAGAGAAATGGAAACATCTAAGTGTTCGTTTCTCCCACGAGCTGTTCGAGGGTGGAACAGAAAAGAAATACTCTGAAAGTGATTTGATGAACCGTCTACCACGCATATAAGTGTGAAGTGCAGAGTACCGGTACAAAAAATTATTCAAATGGTTCTAAACACTATGGGACTTAACTGCTGTGGTCATCAGTCCCCTAGAACTTATAAATATTTAAACCTAACTAACCTAGGGACATCATACACATCCATACCAGAGTCAGGATTCGAACCTGCGACCGTAGCGGTCGCGCGGTTCCAGACTGTAGCGCCCAGAACCGCTCGCCCACCCCGGCCTGCAGTACCGGTACGCATGTAGATGTAGACGTATATGCTCAGGAAGGATTGTGTGAGGTCATAGTATGACATATAACAGTATTAAATTATTTGTTATAAAAAGAATTTGAAGAAGTCGGTCAAGTGTTTTATGGAATGATTTGCCTTAGTGTTGGAAATAAAACAGATCTGAGACACATTTGACGCGCCTCATTTCCTGTATCTGATTTGCAGTATTATCCAAAGGCACGTCAAGTATTACACTAACATATAACTTTCAGACAAAAAAATTCACAAAAAATTTGAGCGAAATTCCTCCATTTTTGTTTTCAAATATTCTTCAGAAGGCTTTCCCAGCGACTTCTGTTCTCGATACGTGTCGAGTTTAGTACTTGATTCGAAGGAAACCATTTTGACAGTTAAATATCACAACATTGTAACATTTTATGCCCACAATTTTCGTTCCAAAATATTGCAAGGATAAAATTGCTGACACCTCATTTAATCCGGCCGTAGTGGCCGAGCGGTTCTATGCCCTTCAGTCCGGAACATCGCGGCTGCTACGGTCGCAGGTTCGAATCCTGCCTCGGGCATGGATGTGTTTGATGTCCTTAGGTTAGTTAGGTTTAAGTAGTTCTAAGTCTAGGGGACTGATGACCTCAGATGTTAAGTCCAATAGTGCTTAGAGCCATTTGCACCATTATTTTTTGGTGTGTTCACTACTCGCAAAAGGCTCTAAATTTAGCATCCAATCAAAGGAAGCCTTTTGCACCGTTAAATATCACACCAATGTAACTTTTCTTGCGCAAAATAGCTATGCCTTAAAGATATGAACCTTCAAATTAACGCTTTCGCACTCGAAAATACAACGAAGAAAAAACGTTAGTCTCTGTGCCTCCGTACGAGCCGTAATATGATGCTATATTTATGGTCATTACGGCATATGTACGTTGAAGGCAGTAGAATCGTTCTGCAGGCAGCTTCAAATGCCCATTCTCTATATTTCCTCATTTGTATTTTGCGAAAATATCGTCGTCTTCCCTCTATGGAATCCCGATTGTGTTCACAAAGCAACTTTGTTACACTCGAGTGTTGACTGAACGTACCGGTAACAAACCTACGAATAGCAGTCCACCTCTGAATTACTTTTGTGTCTCCCTTTGGACCAACATGGTGGGGATCCCAGAAACACTCCAGCAGTACTCAAGAATGCGCCACCGCTAAGGTAAACTACATTGTCTTAACACTCTCCAATAAAAGGAAGTCGGCCATTCGCCTTCCCTACAAAAGTCCTTACATTCTCATTCCGTTTCATGTCACTTTCTAACGTTACGCCCAGATATTTAATCGACTGTGACTGTGTTAACCAGCACACTGCTAATGCTGTATTCGAACATCATTAGTTTATTTTTCCTACTCGTCTGCGTCAACGTAAATTTTTCTATGTCTAGAGCAAGCCGCTATTCACCACACCAAATATAAATTTTGTTTAAGACATTGCTATCCACCTACAGACACTCAACGATGCTACCTTCCGGTGTACCACAGCGTCATCAGCAAGCAGACGCAGGTGGATGCACTCACTGTCCGTCACATCATTTGTTAGTTACGTGGAACTGGTACTGTCGTTTCATTTTGTTTAACCTGAAATGTAGTTCGTAGTATAGATTTTCATTTTTCGTGATCATTCAGTTCTGTTTTATCTCATAGATAAATTGATGTAGAAAACGAGCTATGTAACTGACATGTCCGCCACCAGTGGCCAAAGAAGTATCCCGGTAGCAATGATGGAACCAGTTTATTTATCTACTCTAACGTGGATTGAAACAAAACATAGAAATAAGTCAGTTCCCAATATAGGACAATAATACTTCCGGTAGCTCAAGACCGGTTAGAGCGTCACTGAGTCTAAGTTCATTAAAGATATTCCTAATGATAGAGTTCTGTAGGATGCTCAGTGTTATTGTACAAACTGAATAAACACAGCTTAGGTCCAGTAGGGAGAATGATTACCTAAATTCTCCTTGTCTGCCACGACAAGTCTGCCACGACGTCATCGTCCCCGTCTTCTTCAGCGAGGATGCCAGGAACACAACTGGCCGCTTCCGGAATCCTGAAGTCAGCCTTCAATGGCAGCGACACCGTGGAGTCTGCTCACGAGTGAGAATCTGATTGGTGGAATCCTCGTGGAATCGGTGCCTTGCCCAAGAAACTCACTTGGAGCTGGTCTAACCCAAGTACTGCCCCAAGTACTACTCGGCACTAGGATACAGCCTAGCCTATTTCGAACATGTGCGTTACGGAAGAGAATAGCTCCGTGCGACCTGCGGGCTTCAGCTCCCTTGAGTTGCTTGCTGATAGAGTGTAGGAGCATGGCCGGTTGTCTTTCGAAAACTTGTCCCCTTTATTTTAGACATCTCCGAAGCACAAATGTGATCTTGGTCGCTGACACCACAGATGTTAAGCCTCAGTACAGCAGTAATTTTTTTTTTTAATATTAGAGTTTTATTACTTCTCAGTATCATTCCCATCAATATTAATACACTCATCCCAAAGATGAACTAGATTTCTTTTTTGTAAATGATGCAAAGAAGTCTTAGTGTTGTTGATTAAGCCACTTTTCCACAAATTCTCTGAACACCTCCTTGTTGCTAAACTATTTTCTACTCAGTTACTGCATGAGTGGACCAAACAAATGAATATCAGAGGAAACCAGACCTGGGAAGTAGGGAGGATGAGAAACATCTACATAATATACGAAGTGGCGAAGTGCGCCCTGTACCACTACTAATCATTTCCTTTCCCGTTCCAATTGCAAATAGAGCGAGGGAAAAACAACTATCGTTATGTCTCCGCACTACGTCTAATTCCTCGTATCTTATCTTCGTGGTTGTTACGCGAGATTTACCTTGTCGGCAGTAGAATATTTCGGCAGTCAGCTCCAGATAACGGTTCTCTAAATTTTATAAATAATGTTCCTCGAAAAGAACGTCCCCTGCCCTCCAGAAATTCCCATATCAGTTCCCGAAGCATCTCCGTAATACTTGCTCGTTGTTCGAACATACTGGCAACAAATCTAGCAACTCGCCTCCGAATTGCTTCCATGTCCTCCGTCAATCCGTCATGGTGCGGATCTCAAACACTCCAGTAACACTCAGTAATCTGTTCGCAGCAGTGTCCTATATACGCTCTCTTTATGGATTAACCACACTTTACTGAAATTCTCCCAATTAACCGAAGTCGACCATTCGCCTTCCCTACTACAGTACTCGTCCATTTCACATCGTTTTGCAACCTTATGCCTAGATATTTAATTGGCGTACTGTATCAAGCATCACACAAATACCGCTCTATTCGAATGTCATGGATTCGTTTTTCCTAATCATCTGGATCAGCTTACATTTTTCTACATTTAGATCTAACTGCCATCCACCACACCAGCTACAAATTTTGTCTAAGTCATCTTGCGTCCTCCTACAGTCACTCTACGAGGACACCTTCCCGTACACCACAGCATCATTAGTAAAGGGTCGCAGATTGCTGCTCACGCTGTCCGCCAGATAAGTTACGTACACAGAACATAACAGCGGTCCTATCACACCTCCCTTGAGGACTCGTGACGATACCCTTGTCTCTGATGAACACCCGCCGTCGAGAACAACGTACTGGGTTCTGCTACTTAAGAAGTCTTCGAGCTGCACACATATCTGGGAACATATTCCTATACTTGTACTTTCATTAGAGGTCTACAGTGGGACACCGAGGCAAATGCATTTCGGAAACCTGAGAATATGGAATCAGCCCGTTTTCTTTATCCATTGACGCAGGATATCTTGTGATAAAAGAGTGTGTTCCGCAGGAGCTATGCTTTGTAAAACTGTGTTTATTCTGTCAACGAATTTTTTCCGTCTCAAGGAAATTTATTACATTCGAACCCATTTTTTCAATGGTTTCTTCGGTCAGCTGGTCGACGTGTGGGCGATCTTGGTCGTGTAGCAATATCATGCCTTTTCTTTGAAATCGCGACGTTTTTGTCTTTTTTTTTTTTTTTTTTTTTGGCTAAACCTTGTTGATGAACGTGACTGACTGGCAGGCACTTTTCATTATACGCTGATCTTCGCAGTAATCAAGAAGAAATACACTTTGCTCATCCCAAAATACTTATGCTGTAGATGCTTACATTCCGAATTTTCTTCAGACAAGTGAGCTGCTGAACTTCCATTCCATGATTTGCCTTGCGGACTCTGGTTCAAAATGGTGAACTCAAAATACATCACACGCTAAAACATTTTTAGATAAAGACCATCTTCCCCTTAATAATGTTCTTTAGAGTCTGTATATACTGTGTCTTCCTTCGCTGTGCTGTTGCGTTAATTCTTTTGGGTCCCACCTTGCATTTATTTTGCTGTACTTGAACTTGTCACTAACAACGTTATGAACTTCCAGCACTTATTGCAACTATTTTTCCTGTTTGAGAGCTTAAAGTTATATATACTTTGAAACGGGTACTAATCACACTTGGTTATATGTGCTTTTGAGACACCCACAACTGGAATGCAAATCACATGGCATCTAACGATGACTGGCCAGTTAACTGCGAGAACCGCTTTTGTTTCTGGAGGAGCCTTGAAAAACAGGTGAACGTAAAAAATAGGCTGGGTTTGTAAAGCAGGGAGATGCGGTGTACAGGTTATTAAATAGTAACAACAGGAACAAAAAGAAAATCAGCAAATAATGTGTCCATACACATTTCATTAAAATTCCTTTGACGTCAGCAAGTGTTCTCAGTGTCAGCAGTCTACTGGAATAATCATTACAGTCGCTGGTGCAAAATCTTTTGGATACACTTAGGACATTCCTTCGATATCACTACATAGGTTACAACAGTTAAATGTTTTAAATCCTATTCGGCTGTCACAGCTTATGCATAGGTAGTAATGGCTCTGAGCACTATGGCTATGAGGATCTGAGGTCATCAGTCCCCTAGAACTCAGAACTACTTAAACCTAACTAACCTAAGGACATCACACGCATCCATGCCCGAGGCAGGATTCGAGCCTGCGACCGTAGCGGTGGCGCGGTTCCAGAGTGAAGCGCCTAGAACCGTCCGTCACACCGGCCGGCTATGCATTGGTATTACTTTTGAATTTATCCCATAGAAAATAATGTAGTGACGTCATTTCAGGTTAACGTGTAGAAAAATTTATAACGCCTTCACAGCCTGTCCAGGAACCGGGATAACATGGGGTCGGCGCTTTCTTAGCCACAAGGGAGTTGTGAGTCAGGCCATCATCTTGCTAGTACCACATACGTCAACTATATCTTGCGGTGATTTTCCTTAAATGCATTGGCTTCCTGGACGTGACCATACAGCCATCTGAACTTAGAAATTCAATGAGTTAGCATTTTTGTTGCACCGTCACAAAACACATTTACGTTAAGTAGTACGTAATAAAAATGCGTCACAATTTGAGAAGAACGGTGGTGTACGCACCTACAACAGTAGAGGGAAAAATGACCCTTATTACTCATTACTGAAGCTGATATAAAACGTCTGAGAGGTAGCGAAGCACATTTTAAATCAAACCACAAATCATTTATCCTGGATAGCTCCTTGTATTACATGGACGAATTTCTGTTTAAAGACTATAACCGCAACTAAATCTTTTTTTTTATTCTAGCTTATTAAATCTTTGTCTTCGGGTCGTATAATACATTTACTTTTCAGTTTGTGCACCCATAACAAAACGAACCGAACTGTTGGAAACTTCCCGCCTTCCTTCATTCCTGTTGCATCTTTGCATGCCTCTACAAATTTCACGAGTTCTTTTGCAGTTTTGCTGTCGTAACCAATTAGTTTTTCAGAGACACCTCTGTATGGAAGCAGTTTCATGATTTTGTCGTGCTATGGAATTCTAAGCAAGCTGTTACACTTACTCTACGTTTCTTGCTTCAAGCTTGTCTGTATGGAATTCACGTCACCAGTTTTCTTCATGAAACGGTCACTGTCTTTAGCGAAATAAACCCATCTATCAAATAAGGACTCTATTCAAAACATGTGTAATGCATGCATAATGCTGAAAGAATTGCAGTGCTTTGCATGTATTAGTGCCTTCGACAGTGTTAAATGGAATCTTATTAAAATCCTGTGATTTAGTCCTACTTTTGAATAATATTCCCTCGATACAGTTCTTAATAAATTCTCCACACTTTTTTCTTCTCAGAAAAGTGATCGCTCACCACTGCCATATTTCGCAGTGCCTAATATGGATAAGCGAAGTGCACAGTAATAGGTAGGTGGTATATTTTCCGATATAGGTCGGTCCATGTAACTGCTGAACATCCACAAGTTTTCACGCCTATGGCCTGGATAATGCTGTGCATCATATTCGCTCGTATTTCATCGGCTTGTCTTTCAGTATTTCGTGCTATTATCATAGGATGAGTTAAATGTCGAAACGTCTACATCTCCAAAAATCTGAACCGACATCTACAAGCTTCTGACATAAAACGTAAAGCGCTATACCTACTGTTAATGTAAATGGAAAAAAGTCCCAGGCACACATTTCTACGCACCTTTTTAATTATTGCAGCTTTCATTGAAACTTCTAATGCTTCAGAAATTACACTTTGTCGTAGTCCTCAGACATCTGCCTTCAAACGTGTAGAGGCGGATCTGTAAGACAGGATAGCAGGGCACTTGCCACTGTACTTGTAGCTGACACCCCTATCAGTCACTGATGGAAATCTCTCACAAACATTGTTACAACTACCGTATTTTGCGCTCAGGACATATTATTTCGAATCAGGTTTCTCTTCATCCTGCGTTCATTGGCCATGATCCTACAGCGGACGACTGAGCGGCGCACGGGTAACTATGGTCGACGGCCGAGCAATTCGAGCGTGTGACGATCGACCGAGCGTCATGGAAATAGACTGCGATTGCACCCTAAGATCAAAGCGGTTGTATTGGCATCTGACGGACAGCGAAACACCATGCACTGACAAATTCGAGCGAGCGTAAACGTCAAATGCAGACCTCCTTACAGATAGTGCACTAGCGTCGAGGATCGAACGCTTGGGCTAAGGAAAGCTTCTGGCAAGGGAGGGCACTAGTAGTAAGCGCGAGGAGGCTGCGCGATAGTCAATGAACATTATTATCGTGAACTTCCTTAAAACGTTAAGGTTCAAATCATGACATCAAAAATCAGATGATATTTAGTTGTGCACATATTTAAAAATAATAGAAAGTTCCTATCTACACTAGCATTGACAGAGGAGGAAAATGGCGCATCCAGGAGTAGTATGGAAGATCGGGCTACTTCTCTGTTACGCTGACGTATGAGAGGGTCTGAAACTGTGTACAACATTTCGATTTCTAAGTTGCATCTGTTCATTTAAAATGGATTCATCTTTCTGAGCATAATGTTTAAAAAATTCTAATTCTTTTAGTAGTTCATGCCTGAAACCTTTACTTTCTGCATGCAAATGTTCAAAGTCTACTAATTTCCGTTGTGTGTGTTGGAGGAGAAGCTGATGTCCAGCAAAAGTAGAGCTGCACAAATTTCCCTCGCCTTTCCATAGCAAGTGCTCTTTGTACCTTACATTGGACGGTGTCCCTGTGTCACCTCTATTGTCAGGGCAGTCGTTACATGTAATTTTTTAAACGTCAGAGCTTGTCAAATGATCTTCTTGTGTTCTGATACAGTGTGTTAATTTTCGTTTTAGACTATGGTTTACAGAGAAAGCAACCCTGCAGCCATATTTGTTGTTTAACGGTCTACATATCCTGCACGCTTTATGTTCTAGAAATGATGTAGGAAAAAAAAAACTTATCACTTCCTGTGTTCAAGATGCTGTTAAACACTTAATAGCTGTTTCCTCCTTTCAACGAGATTTGCCGATCTAGGGTCATTAATTGCAATGGATTTAATTACTGATATTTCTTTTTGGAAACATTGTTACAAAATGGCTGATCAGTTAATTACACTCGAACGTGTTTTCGGTATGGTCCACATTCTGGTAGAGTCAGTAAATAAATTATGTTTGTCATGAACAGAGGTCACCAACAGGATGTCTCGCATAAGAGTCTCCTGGCGCATTGTCTGTATTGTTTCGGCATATATTTGCAATTTCGTTTTTTGATTCTGTGGTAAAGTCAGTCCTAAACAGTGTCGACGAAAAGTCTCGTTTTCTTCTCCATTACAAAGAAAATTCTCAGATAGAATTTTACGTGCCAGTTCGTTAGAGCCACCCCAAATTAGTCTAATGCGACATTCCTTTTATCGGTTTATATTAAAAGGAACATAAAAACACAATAAAATGACCAATACTTCAGCAGCGACTCGTGTGCCGTCCTGTGATGACCAGACTGCTACGTGCAAACAGCAGCAATGCTCATGTGTTGCGAGTGTACATTTGCTACTATAAAGAGGATTGAGATGGAAAAATGTAAGTAAACTGATTATTGTTTCAAAAATATTCTCCATAACTTTTATGTCCAACACAAGTCACACACGCTCAACTGAACTAATTGTTCATTCACACTAATCTGATTATTTGAACAAACAACTTAAATGTGCTTGGAGAGTCTTCCAGATTAAGCACGCAATAAACAAACACTTCTTCCGTGATTCTTAGATGGCTTAAAATCCTATTCTTGCAACTGCTAGGTATGAAGTCACTTGCTACACTATATAGTGGAAACATAAGTTGAGTTTAGAAACGCTACTAGTCCACTCGTCTTGAATGATACACCATGTTATAAAAAATAACCGGACACTGGCTGAAAATGACTTAAAGTTCGTGGGGCCCTCCCTCGGTATTGCTGGAATTTAGTATGGTGTGGGTTCATCCTTAGCCTGGATGACATCTTCGACTCTAGCAGGCATACGTTAAATCAGGTGCTGGAAGGTTTGTTGGGAAATGGCAGCCCATTCTTCATGGAGTGCTGCACTAAGGAGTGGTATCGATGTCGGTCGGTGAGGCCTGGCACGAAGTCGGCGCTACTAAACATCCCAAAAGTGATCTATAGGATTCAAGTCAGGACTCCGTGCAGACCAGTCCATTACAGGGATGTTACTGTCGTATAACCACTCCGTCACAGGCCGTGCATGACGAAGAGGTGCTCGATCGTATTAAAAGATAAAATCGCCATCCCCGAATTGCTTTTCAACAGTGGGAAGCAAGAAGGTGCCTAAAATATCAGTGTAGGCCTATGCTATGATAGTGCCACCCAAAACAACGAGGGGTGCAAGTCCCCCCCATGAAAAACACGACTGCCTCCGAATTTTACTGTTGGCATTACACATGCTGGCAGATGACGTTCACCGGGCATTCTCCGTACCCACACCCTGCCATTGTTTACCGTGATTCATCACTCCAGACAACGTTTTTCCACTGTTCAATCGTCTATTGTGGACCTCCTTATACCAAGCGAGGCGTCGTTTGGCATTTACCGTGGTGATGTATGCCTTGTGAGCAGCCGCTCGACCAGGAAATCCAATTTTTATCACCTCCCACCTAAGTGTCATAGCCCTTCGGTGGATCCTGTAGCAGTTTGGAATACCTGTATGATGGTCTGGATAGATGTCTGCCTATTACACATTATGACCCTCTTCAACTGTCGGCGGTATCTGTCAGTCAACAGACGAGGTGGCTCGTACGCTTTTGGGCTGTACGTATCCCTTCACGTTCCCAGTTCACTATCACATCGAAAACAGTGGACCTAGGGATGTTTAGGAGTGTCGAAATCATGCGTACAGACATACGACACAAGTGACACCCAATCACCAGACCACTTTCGAGGTCCGTGATTTCCGCGGAGCGCCACACTCTGTTGTCTCACGATGTCTAATGACCACTGAGGTCGCTGATATGGAGTACCTGGTAGCACAACGCACCTGATATGCAAAACGTATGGTTTTGTGGGAGTCCATACACTTTTGATCACATAGTGTAAGTTTTTTACAAGTACAAGTGATGTCAAGTTTAAGTACTCGATCATTTCATTGTTTTCCCTTACTAAAATCTCCGAAATGATGTCTTGCTTAGCTGGTAGCCTCCAGTCCCCGGTAGCGCGACGTTTTGATAAGAAGACCGGATCTGAAAAGTGGGCTGGACCGGACTGAACTGGACTGGATTGGAGTGGAGTGGACTGGACGATGAGAGCTGCAGTGGTGGCGGCTCTGGTTATGATCATTACCTCCGTGTGAGTGGTGTCACTGCTTTCTGCTTTCTTTCGTGGGAAGTAGAAATACAGCTTCATCGATGGCTCACAGTCTTACTGTTTTGGTGGATGGTAAAAGTGTTCCATTCGACAATGAGGTCATTCCAAAGACATCACTGGAGTGCAGTTTGAAGGTATGGCGTTGGGACTAGAAGTCCCATACGACCCTCCGACAGTGGAAGTTCAGGCAGCAGTTACGAGGTAACATAATTACGAACAACATTAGGTATCAGCATTGGTGGTTTATGATGGTCGACACCTATCTAGTGGTCGAGCCAATATAAATACTTCATGAGTGGCCATAAGAAGGCTATCGTTAACGGTGGTCAGAGTAAAGGTCCTCAAGGATGGTGAGAGGAACAGAGTGTTACTGTTGGTGCCAGTGCCGGCTTGTCGTGGAGCCAGTGTTTTGTAAACCAGCGACCGTATTGCATAGGGCTTCTAATTTGGCATAGAGACGCCTTGCCTTCTCTCGCATGGACGTCTTGAGAGTGACAATGTCCATTTCCTCGTGGAGGTTAACTGACGTCGTAAGGGGAGGGGCATGCAGGCTCCAACGAAGCAGCTCATTCTGCAGGTGCTGGAAGGTCTGCACCTGGGAGGCACTAATCATAAAAAAAAAAATGGCTCCGAGCACTATGGGACTTAACATCTATGGTCATCAGTCCCCTAGAACTTAGAACTACTTAAACCTAACTAACCTAAGGACAGCACACAACACCAAGCCATCACGAGGATGAGAAAATCCCTGACCCCGCCGGGAATCGAACCCGGGAACCCGGGCACTAATCATAGCCCATGCAGTGGAGCCATAGGTGAGGGAAGGGTGGACAACCATCAATTACAGCCAGAGCTTGGTGTCGAGGCTCAGTTCCCTGCTGGTGGACATTGGGTACAACGCTTTTACCAGCTTGAGTCCTTTTTGGGTCACATATTCTGCATGGCGATGGAAGAGCAGATTTGTATCCATCCAGACACCTACGTATTTGGTATCAGGGGACCATAGAACCAGGACGCCTACAGAGGTGATGTTGTGGCGGAGGATGGGGCGCCGTTTAGTGAAGTAGACCGCCACAGGTTTGGCGACATTGAGGGCAACCTTGATGGAACGCCACCAGGTCACAGTGGCGTCTACCTGCCTCTGGAGACGAGAAATGAGCTGGTCTGTGTAGCAGCCGGTGTTATAGGGTACCATATCATCAGCTTATTGCACCAGGTGACAGCGTGGGACGACTGGCATATCGTTAACATAAATGTTAAAAAGGATGGGAGACAACACAGAGCAATGAGAGGTAGCCAACGACATGTGACATGACCTGGAGCGTTGACCAACCGAGAAAATCCTGTTGTGGAGGAAATTATCTACAAGCTTCACATAGATGTCAGGGATGGACGTCTGTGTCAGCATTTTGTACACAAGATTGTCCTGCCAGATCTTGTCATACGCCTTTTGCAGGTCCAGGAAAACAGCTGGCGTAGACATGATGTAGTTAAAGCCCCTGCTGACATGTTCCGTAAGCCTAAAGATCTGGAGTTTGGCCGACAGATGGGATGCGAATCTTAACTGTTCTGGACTGATTGTCTCTGTCGCCGCCAGAGGCTGGGAAATGCGGTGGAGGATCAAAGATTCTACAACCTTGGCCATGGTATTCAGAAGTCTAATGGGTCTGTTGTTAGTAGGGACCACATGATCCTTCAAGGGCTTGGGGATAGAAATCATTTTGGCCTGCTTACACTGTGGGGGAAAAGGCAGTTGTGAGACAGTGGTTCAGGATGCTCGTAAATAAGATCAGTAGCTTGCGTGGGAGACGGCGCAGGTGTTCGTTTAAGATGCCATTCAGACCTTGAACCGACTGCCCTCGCTTCCACAGGAGGATCCATTCGATTTACTCGGGGGATTTAAGGTGAGGGGCAGTCAGAAGTGGTCTTTGTCACGAAGCGGCAAGGTCTGCTTGAATATTGCGTTCTTCTTGGAGTTCATCAGGCGTGAACCAATTGGTTCTGGGCCTCAAACGCAATGGCCAGAGTTTCTACCACATGGAGGGCATAATGCCATCCACTTTGTGGATGGTATGGCTGGTCTTTACTGTGGAGCGGCGCAGGGCTTAGACAAAACCCCTTCGGATTTATGTTGGAGGAGGAAGGCAGACATATTGTCCTCCCATTGTTACATTTTCCAATCAGTGGGACGGTGGCAGAATTCACGCTAGAGACGTTTCGTGTGATGCTTATCCCAGGGATCACGTTTCCACAGCCGGTGGTAACGGTTCTTCTGGATTTTGAGATCGCGCAAGAGGGGAGGCAAATCATCAAGTGGGGTTAAACCCCTTAGGATAAGGAATTAGGGCCTTCATCGCCTTTTGGGTTTTTGTGGTGAGATAATCAACAGCACTAACTATATTGGCAGGCGTCGTTAGGTGGAGATGTTGTCGCGTGGTTTTATTAAGCATCCTGGAAAATCTGTACCAATCTGTGACAGTCCAGGTAGAACAGACAGAGCAACGACGTTAAGGTGCAGGAGCATGGCGTCGTGGTCAGAGGCCAGTTCTTGGAGTGTTTCGAACTAAAACTGTACCGAAATGTTCTTGAAAATGGCCACATCCAGAACGTCGGGCTGGCGGTCAGAGTGAACTGGTATATGAGTGGGATTGCGGGGGCCGTAGACCGACAGCGCCAGAGTATCTTCTACCTCAAAGAGGAATCTGCCCTTTGGATTAACAACGTGAGAATTCCAAACTGGATGCTTGGCCTTGAGATCTGCCCCAACAATGAGTTTGTCAAATGATGTCAAGGTATGGTTATCAGCTTCAAGAAGTGGTAGGTTATGGCTCAAATATGCAGCAGCAGAAGTTATAGCACCTAGATGGGTAGAAACAGTGACTGCCATAGCCTCTACATGTTCGAGTGGTTGGAGAACCTCGTGATTTTGGATGAGTGACTTATGCAGAAACACTGCCAAGCCCCCACCTTGGCGATGGAGTCGGTCAGTGCCATAGCAAAACATGTTGCGGAAAACAAAATCGTCGGCGGGTTTCAGGTGGATTTCTGAAACAAGTAAAATGTGCACATGGTGGTCGTAGAGGAAAGTGCTCACTTCAGTCTTCATACCTTTAAGGCTATTAGAATTAAAGATACAGACCACTAGATCCTTAGGGGGCTGATGGTTTTGTGGTGGGCGATTCACCATTACAACAAAATATGGCTGAGACCTTCAACAAGCCCCTTTGACCGACGGATCTTTTGAACACTTCCACTTATGACTGCCCTGATGTGAGACCGCATGAACAGGAGATGAACTGGAGGATCTCTCGCATGTCATCCCGGAAAGAAGTATCTGTCTCCACCACTCGAGGAACATCCCGGGTGGGCTGCTCGACCCTGCGACGGGCAGCGGTGGGCGTTTTTGGCTGGTGGAGAAGGTGCCACAATGGAGGGTTGTGGCACTTCAGAATGTGGGCGGGAGGAGGCCACAGATAGTCTTACAGCTTGGTGGGCGTTGGTATGCGTCACAGAAGATGGATGAGCAGGAGAAGACTGAGCTGCAGCAGCGAAGGTGGTCGTAGGGGATGGAGCTGGAGAGGGCTCCTGTGTCGCAGATGCGTCAGGTACCTGAGCGTCAGTGGTGGGTTGGTCGTCAGATTTACCGCATAACACAGGAAATGGATGCAGGCCTGTGATGGTGAGGGTGGCCGATTCGTCCTTGGTGTCCTTCGTGGAGGGCGGGAAGACTACATAGCCATCTGGTATAAAGGACAACCCTTTCAGGAGGCCAAATGTTGGGGATAGTGTGCCCAAACAACGGGCGACCTGGGTTTTTCTGAGGCTGGGAGTTTGCAGTCCTCTGATGGATGCAAGCCAGCACACTTGTCACACCGAAAACAGTAAATGCCGGTGTGGTGTAAACATTGACACCTACGGCAGATAGAAGGGTCGTTGCGGCCTTCATATGATTCAATACGCACCTTGGTGCTCAGGAGTTACCTGATTTAGTAACAGCGTTCGACATCCTCTCACCTCAGAAGAGACGCAACGCGGGTGGGCATAGGGATTAATTTCCGGATCTCATGGTCCCTCTGTTGTATTGGTGGACCAAAGGATCCAGGGACTTGAGATGGCGTAATTCATCTGATGTCTGTTTCTGTAACTTAGCAAGGAAGGCCTTTGATGACGATTATTGTTGTTCTGTCGCCAAAAGCCTGATGACTGTAGTAGTCCATAGCCCTGGACTTCACAAAGTTGAGGACTTGGAGATAATCCTCCATCGTGCCAAGCAGGTACTGGACGCGGTCTTTTTGGTACACTGCCAGCAGTTGGCGCGCAATAAGGCGTTGCAGTTCAGTTTTCAGTTTAATGTAGTCCGTGGGATTGTAAACAACGATAGGAGGAATCTTCTCCTTCTTTGGTGGTAGTGGCGGTGCATTCTGAGAAGTGGGGTTGTGAGGGGCACTCATGTCCTGGTCCACGGCAGCAACAGGTGCCGCTGCTCCAAGTGCGGAGGCAGCAGAATTCGAATCACGGCCGCTGCGACGGGCGCGAATGGAAGACCGCTTAGGTTGTCGACCAAGGGGGGGACCGATAGGGTCGGAATCCACAGAAGGCCCGTTGGGCCGGCGATATGGTGTAGACGGAGCACCACCCGAAGGGGCGTCCGCGTGGCGGTAGGTTGTGTTAATGCTAAGGGCCAACATGGCTTGACCGTTACTAGGTGAGAAGTCTATCACCAGGCAGTCATTGGAATCGTCAGAGGACGAAGACGATGATAGGTCCCTCACGCGACGCTGTTGACAGAGTTCACGTAAATCAGTATCACTCTCAGTGGTTATCGGTCACTTGTGGCGGGGGGCAGGATGCGCTCGGGCCTTGGCCCGTTGGGTGGTGTCAGTATCAGAGCAGGAGGCAGCTTCCCGGGACGGCTGCGGAACTGCCGGTGTCACGTTGCCGTGCGAAGCGGCGGCGGAAGAGTCGACTATACTAAGTCGGAAGCTGATGTCAACCACATCTTGTTTATGTGCCCCAAATTTGACAGTGAACGGTTGGTCTTTTTGAAGATATTGCTGAGTATGAGCTACCATCTTCCTCAATCAGCTTCTTCTCTTTTGTGCACTAAAGACGGTCGTCTATATAAAGTGATCGTTAACTTCATCAAGAGTACTGGTCACAATCTGTAGGTTTTAATGGTGTACGTCAATTATAAATATGTCTTGCTGATATTTCAGAATTGGTGTGAATTGTAAGCCAAGACACTTTTAATTATTTTCCAATTCAATTCAATTCAATTTTTAAAACATTATGTACAAAACTGTAACAGTTAAGCTTTTTATTCTTGTAAATATGCATTTATGTATTTGTTTATTCAATTATGCGTACATTGTCACTATGTGTTGCCGATGGCTAAATTGAGTACACACTCAAAGGCCAAATAAAAAAAAAAGAGTCACCTAGCCTCGGATTCCTGTCATTGGCCCTATTCATGCTTAGCCCCGGCCCGATTGACGTAGTCAGTACCCTGGCAGGCTGTAGGCACGAACGCCTGTCGCCTATATATACCTGGTACAACGGGACGCATACGAAGTAACAATGCTGCCTTAGAAGGCGAACGACAAATCAACGTCGACTCAGACACTACGACTACACAACGCTGAGCAACACTTGTGACCGTAACTAACAACACGCACTTACTCGAAAGTAAACACTGTCAGAACTCCAACCTGACTGATGCTTTCTGCTGGTTCAGTGAGAGCTTAAATCCTCACTTCATGGATGATTACTTCGCTTTGATTGGCTGCAAAGGTGGGTCGCAGAAGCAGAAAATAGTGCCGGTATGTGTACGCCGATTTTAGCTGCCCGTGACGATTGCGGTGTCGGTGCGACCGCCAGAGTCGCCCTGTGCTGGTCTCCCTGCTGACTTCCCCTCCCTGCCAGACACGTGGCCTCTGGCGCCCAGTGGTAGGCGCACCACAGCAATTACTGTTAATTATTTTGTCCCACTACGAGACAAGACTGTCAACACCTTCAAGGAAAAGTATTTACGGTAGCCTACAGAACCATGATTGTACCCAGGCGTGCACCTTTACGTACGAATCAAATCGACGACCACGAAAATTTCCCTTCAGAGCTCCAAAATATGGAAATCCCATGGGAAGAGATCGGGACTGTATCCAAGATGTGTAAGTACTTCTCAGCGGAACTTCGGTATTGTACTCGAACCAACGTATGAAGTCGAGCTTGTTTCGAGTATGCTGCAGACGTTCCGCTGGGAAGCTCACGCATACTTCGTACAGTCCTGATCTCTCCCCCTGCGATCTACATATTTTTGGAGCCGTGAAGAAAGACTTTCGCGGTAGTGGATTTGGGATTTGCCTCAGACGAAGAGATGCACTAATGTTTTGGGAAGCCAACGCAAATATTTTTTCATGAAGGCATTGAACGTTTTGTCTCGTTGTAGGATAAATGTATTACCAGTCATACTGCTGAGTTTTGAAATAATAAACAGTTTGCTTGCGTTTTTCCATCTGTATCGTTTTGTTTGACTACCCCATATGTATATATATTTCAGTCACGACTTGTAATAGGAGAGCACATTCATCCGTCAGACAGCTGTGCCACAGTAAAAATTTGGTATTAGCACCAGCAAGTACTATGCGGCAAGTAAAACCGCGTAGCTGCATTCAATAAATCCAAATAGGGTTCATTTGAGTGTGGAAATTACGCTTAAACACACAAAACTGTACAATTACCAACTAAAGCCTGTAACTCCGTGGTAGTTATTTAAATTTCCACATAACAACAATTACGTTAAAATTTCAAATTCATGAAATAACGATTGTTTCAATGCTGTTTCTGCATGAAGACGTGTTATCTCACTATCAAATGTACCAATAATCATGTTTTAAATATTTTATAGTTGAGTTGGAAGAGAAGATATAAAATTTCTAGAGGGTTACATCGACGTAATGCGGCAACGTCTGACTGTCAGAAACGTTCATACAAAAGAGGCTATCTCTCTCATCCTATAAATACACTGGCAAATTGATCTCTTATTGTCAGTTAACAACATTTATTGGAAAAATAGTCGTTTCAACGCTGCCATATTACTCAATTACCCCGGCGTACTGAGAACGAATTTGAATGGAATGTGATATTACGAAAACACCCAAGCTCTGCTGTAAGCTTATTTACATCAGAAGAATGTATCGGGAATGCAATGAGATAATCCTTTGTGAAAGAAATTGCCCTGAAATATGTTCCATAAATTCCGTAATATTGCTAAAACCAAAAACGAAGATGTAACGAGTTGAAAATGATGGAGAAAGGAATTATTGGTTTCCAACGATTACTTAAAAGCGTAGCCCAGTACATTCTCAGAATCGGATCTAAATTCGTGACGTTAATCCGTTTACCAGCATTAGAGTAATTTCATCTCGGATGTTAATTTACTCTCGAGAAGGTCGATAGAGCTGTCGCCTGGTCGCGAAATTCGTTTCTCGCGGTTGCATAATTCTGACGAACCTTGTCTTCCTCGAGTAATTAACGCATTTGCTAGTATTAATAAAAATGCCTTAAATTTTTTGAGCTCATTTGCATGATGCGCATGTGAAGAGCGGTCGAGGAATTTATTCCGCAGGGGCGCTTTATGAGTGCGCGCCACCACCGAAACGGAACGATGGCCCGCGATATTAACTGCAGGCCAGAATTTTGTTTCATATAGAGACGTCCGGCCTGCTGAGCGCATTTTTAGCTGTTATTAACACAGACGAGTAGCCTTTCAGGCCGCAAAAGCGCAGCACGCCGGACAACCTTTTGGACGCGTAATTGAATGCATTTACGTTGTCATACAAATGCTAGGATCTCTGTTTCCGCAGAGAGGTGTGACAACCTGCCCGTTTTAAGGGATACAAATTGTGTAGTGTTTCACTTCCTAACACTGTATTAAAATGTTTCATGTCCTCTAATACGTAACAAAAGAATTTCCTAACACTATTCTTACGAAATCTACGTCTACATTTACATCATGCAACTTATTTTAAGCTGGATGTAAGGAGGGGTTTTCTATTCTTCAATACGTGTACTCTACAGACCGCCATACAGCGTACGCTGGAAGGAATAAAATCTGCCAAAAATAATTTCTCACATTCCCGTTCCATTGGCAGATGCATTACGGTTTAACCAATAGCCAACATTCCTTTCATAAAGTAGAATTTCCGTCAGTTTACCATTTTCGGCTTTACGGAAGATGTGTGTCGGAAAAATTAATTTGTACAGTAAATTTTTTTTGGAGATCTACTCTGCGAATTTTAAGAGAGACATTCTCACTGATGCACAGAGCCTTTCTTTAACCTTTTTCCATACGATATTATTGATAGCCGTTATGATCTCATGATCTTTTGATGGGAGTTTCGACTTTTTAATTGCTTTAATGAATTCTTTAATCTCCGTCTTTATATGAGTACACCTTTCCAGGAAAATAAAAGAAACTTCAACCACATAGTATTCAATTTGTGCCTGTCCCACTTCGCTTTTGGAAGCGACGTCAGTCTTGGAAGAATTACACTGCATAGGTTAAGTCCAAGTAGATCTTAATCTGCCATTTGTCTTTCCCAAAATGAAATCTGTGTGGTCGGTTCGCCGGCCGGGGTGGCCGAGCGGTTCTAGGTGCTTCAGTCTGGAGCCGCGCGACCGCTACGGTCGATGGTTCGAATCCTGCCTCGGGCATGGATGTGTGTGATGTCCTTAGGTTAATTAGGTTTAAGTAGTTTTAAGTTCTAGGGGACTCATGACCTCAGATGTTATGTCAAATAGTGCTCAGAACCATTTGAACCATTTTTTGTGGTCGGTTCCCTTATATTCGCTTTGGACAAATGCTTCCTGATGTTTTACAGTTTTCAATAAACTGTTTCGTGCGGTGGTTATAGTTATAGGTGTTCACAGTCTTTGCAAGACACGTAAGAAGAAATATTCAAAAGGTTTTAACCGACAGTCTTGAACAGTTTATACCTTCGCCTCTGCAGTTACTCATACTCACGGGTATTCGCACTGCTCTCCTGTGTATGTGTTGTGTACATCTGAATCGAGTTTGATATGGTTTACGCACATTTCAGCAATATTTATTAATAGGCAAATCCAAAACACCAGGGAAAAAACCAAACAGATGGTAATGGACCCTAAACTTTGATATTAAAATGTAGCGGTGGAACATGAATGTTTTTATTGGCGTGAACTACTGACACATCACTGGAACGTCTATAGCTCATAGTAACTCCTGAAACCAACGACCGCCAGTTTTGATGCATACGTGACAATTGCTGTAATAAGTTTGAAAATCCGTTGACAATATTTAATTCAGTGCTTCGGCACGTAGTTTTAGACAAGTGTATACTTTTAACTTCACCAGTAACATTCAAAAATTGCTCTTAGGTTTTTCGGGCAAATTGATAAAATTTAGTGATATTCTTTCGCAGGATATAACAATATCACTTTAAATTCTTATCGAAAACCTTGGTAAACTTTCTGTTGCATGAACGACCCGACTTCTTATAAATTTCTGTCCAAAGCGGTGAATGTCTTCCAGTTATGAAGACGGATTTTGCTGAACTCGTCCGCTTTTCCAGGCACTACACCTTGCTGCTGCTTAGATTAAATGAATGTTTCCAACTAGTGCAACGTGTACAGTTCAGTATCGTAAAGCGTAAGCAGCCTGCAGACTCATGCCTTAGACGCATGGCTTGTTGCTATCACCTGTATGACGTGAAATACCCATTTCCTGCTACAACATACAGCAAATAATTGTACACTCTTGCTGTTACAGAATTTACTGCACATCAACCAATAGTACCCCTTAAATCACCGAATCTTTGTATGACGGAAAATTAGTATCCACAATGATATAAGCAAAGCAGAAGGAAGTCTTACTCTGAGTTCCGTAAGTTCAGCATCTACCTCATGATGCAGTCGGTGACACTTGGTAATAACGTGAGCACGCTCAGAGCATTACACAAGACATAGACCACGTTAGCATATATATCCTGAGGAAATGTTTCGGATTCTATCATCTGTAGCCGAGCACTACTGGCAGAGTCCCACGGCAGTACAGCAGGGTGAGACGACAAACTCAGGGGAGAACAGGGGAGCGGTTCGATATCGAAGTGCAGTCCGACGGCAGTGGTCGTGAGAAGACGGTGGCGTAACGTATCTCGTAATGATTAGCTGCCCCAAGAGGAACTCACTCTGCTCTGCCACAAATTATAGCGTTATCTTCGTTGTTCCCAGGTGGGTGCATTGCATGGCAGGCGGTAACGTGACGTAATTACCGACGCTTGTTCGGGGCCGCTAAATTGACGATGCTTCTTCACCCACCGATGGCAGTGACGTAACATATCCGACCGTTGGTCCTGATCTCAAAATACGAAGTTTGTGAACCTCTATCGCCCATGTAATTTCGACACTAATGAATTGGGGCACTGTACGTAGGGGTTGCTTTATGGAACTTGGTGAAATTACCTGCAACGGGTAAGAAGGAGAAGCAACGGCACTGACCACACACGGTTCCAGGCTTTACCAAAGTAGTTCATCATTCGGAGGGTTTATTTTGTATTAAATTACAATTGAGCGCATAACATTTATATATTAATAAGCACATTTATTTTTTTTTGCACGGACCTCTGTAAGACTTGCAGGAGCGGTATCAGTGAGGCATTGGAAGGTACCGACAGGGACGAGGAGCCATATGACTACAATGCCGTGGCCAGCAGCGCTGAAATTCTCGATTGAGGATCCACTGCTAGAACACACCAATCGAGGTGATTCCACGTACCCTCGATTGTGTTTAAATTCGTGGTTTTGGTGGCCAGGGGATTACAGTAAAGACCTTCTGGTTCTTTTCGAACCGTGCATGTACACTGCGAGCTGCGTGACATATTGCATTGTCCTATTGGTAGATGCCATCTATGCAAGGAAAAACACACTGCTTGTATAAATGTGTTGGTCCACTGTAACTTTCAGAATGACGAGATCACGCGGGGAATGCCCTCCGTCCTGGACCCTTCCAAGCATTGTTGCAGGGTGTTTCCTTTCAGATATTTCACGCCGTACATGCCAACGGCCATCTGTCTGACAGAGCATAAAACGTGATTCATATGGAACGACCACCTGTCGCTACACAATGGACGTCCAGCTGTGGGAGTGGCGTGCAGATTCCAGCCTTCGTCGCCGATGAACAGCAGTCGTCATGGGTGCA